>NC_080466.1:23820000-25020000 GCF_030265055.1 Doryrhamphus excisus | reverse complement strand
AACGCATGTCTCACTTTGTTTGATTCACCATCATCACATCAGTGGTCCGTGAGAGAATCCATTTTGTAAGTTAAGTGCAACCTCCTATGTGTGACCTCACATGATTGCCTGGAGGAGCAAGAATTATTGCAAGAAGGAGCAAATTTTTGTGTATGGGTAGTATTTTTTATGTAGAGTATTTTCTAAAGGCGATACGGCACTACAGTCACTTTGACAGGCCTAAAATATGAAATGACTTCAATAGGACTGTTATTATAGTCATGGCATCATGGATGTTTATTAAAAATGTATACCTGCCAGCTTGTGTCTGCGTCCAATGTCTCCAATGAGAGCGAGATCAAAAGGATTTGATTTTAATGAAATAAGTGAGCACCTCCGGCCGGAGAATCATTGTGCAGGGTTGTGTGTCACTGCAGTAATCAATTGGTACTTAGGCAGAACACAAGGCTGCATTGACATCGGCCCCATGAGATATGACTGTCCACCCCAGGTCAGGGTTATGAGGCTACTACAGTAAGAATCCACTTCTGTGTTAGACTTGGACAGATCAAACAGCTCCATCTTTTTATACTTTCAAATATTCTCTTTCAGTACATCTCTTGAAACATATTTGACACATTTTCTTGACACCATCTTTGATAACACTTGCATCAGGAGACTTTTCTTAGAAGCAGCTCTACCTGGCACAATCTCCACCTTATTCATTATTTTTGATTGCTTTAGATATCACATACTAGCAGGAGGCAAACAGTACCTGTCATCCATCCTCTCTTTAGCCTTTTTTTCCTGTCGCCCTCCCATTTAAATAGTTTCCTGTAACTTTCATCACAAAACAAATCCTCTCCTGTAATGCAGATGACAATGGTGGCAGCAATCGGCAAGGACAATGGTGCACAGTCTTCGATTGACACAGTGGAACCTTGATTAGCGTCATTAATCTGTTCCAGAAGGTCCGACTCTTCCTAAACGGACTCGAACTGAATCAATTTTTCCCTTAAGAAATAATATAAATCCAATTCATCTGTTCCAGAACGCCACAAATGTTAACACATTTTTGTAGTTTCGCAATTATACTTTTACATGCCTGTGATTGGCCGGCGACCAGTCTAAGGTGTACCTCGCCCGAAGACAGCTGGGATAGGCTCCAGCACCCCCGCACCCTTGTGAGGAAAAGCGGTAGAAAATGAATGAATGAATGACTTTTACATGCAATTCAAAAGAATTCAAAATACATATAAATCATGAATGTAAGGGATACATGAACATTTAACGTTAAATGTACCTTAATTACCTTAACATGATTGTTGCCAAAGACACAATGTGGCAGCAAGATCAAAAAGGTATTGAATTCAATTCTGTGTCTACTTTTTTATAGTCAAAATAACTCAAAATGGAACCAAAAAAGCCTTTGATAAAGAAGATGTGAAACAATGTAGCAGGTGTCCAGTTTTCACCGGGGGTCATGACCCAGGACTTCCAGTGAATGTCGAAAAGCCGTGGGTAATTAATACGCCCATGAAATAATAATAAACAGCTAGCTTGACATTGATGTTCTCCTCATTTGCATCAAAAGTGACTCTTGTAATTATTAGATTAGATTCAGCAGCCTATCTCTCTTCAATTGCCACTGTTCACTCACAACACAATCCCGGTTGAAGCTCTAAGCCTCATACGTGTAACAAATGTATTTAAATATGACCTATTATGCTATAAATGTACATAGTTAGAACTGGGATAGCATGTCGGAGATGCTGTCTGTCCACAGTGCCCACTGTCTGGAACATGGTAGTCCCGCAAAAAACATGTGACCACATTTCCACTAGCGATATTGCAGGCAGCCATAGCGTCGCGGTTCTCCTGTGCTCCACGGCACCAACGGTGCCTCTGACATACGTAGAATGAGAATGAGTGCTCCTCCTCGGGTAGGCGGGGTTGAAGGAGCGTCGGTGGTGCATCAATTATTACCTACTTATGGTGAATGAGGTGTGTTTTTGGAGCATTTTATTATCCCACCAAATTCCACAAATGTGCAGGGACTGTTAAATCCCAAATGTGAAGGGATGTACTGTATATACGGTGTTTCCCCTTGGGTACAGTATATCTGTGCTTTTAGTATATATACAATGAGGTAGACGTCTAAGTAAGTTGTATGTGTGAAATTATAAAATATTGTCACATTGGAAACTGACATGAGATTGTGTATGAAGCAAGTGAAATAAGGCCTAAGCAGTGATCAAGGAGAGATCACAATATAAATCTATAAAATGATGGACTGCAAAGTGTTAGCAGGGATAATGACTCAGTGGAGGTAAAGTGCCGAGTATCCCTGAGCATTGTCGTACATTCAGATGATGAACTGCTTTGAACAAATATGGTTTATAACGGCCTGGACTGCAGAGCTCGCTGATATTTTCTCTGTGTGAGTGAGGCTTGGCTGTGTTGCCATCGGTCTAAATTGTAATTTAGTTAGGAGCACCATCGTTATGCAAATGAACTTGTTTTTATTTATAGTAAAAAAATAAAATAAATAAAAAACTTGGTAGGGCTGCAGGGCGGTCGAGTGGTTAGCGTGCAGACTTCACAGCTAGGACACCAGCGCTCAATTCCACCCTCGGCCATCTCTGTGTGGAGTTTGCATGTTCTCCCCGTGCATGCGTGGGTTTTCTCCGGGTACTCCGGTTTCCTCCCACATTCCAAAAACATGCTAGGTTAATTGGCCACTCCAAATTGTCCATAGGTATGAATGTGAGTGTGAATGGTTGTTTGTCTATATGTGCCCTGTGATTGGCTGGCGTCCAGTCCAGGGTGTACCCCTGCCTCTCGCCCGAAGACCGCTGGGATAGGCTCTAGCATACCCCCTCCACACTAGTGAGGATAAGCGGCATAGAAACTGGATGGATGGATAAGTAGGGATGATTGTAATTGTCTCATCATAACAACGGGGCAGTGTTACATAGGAACATAAAAATCGCTGTATGATACTGTTACTACTCACCTGAAGACAGCTGGGATAGGCTCCAGCACCCCCGCGACCCAGGTGAGGAAAAAGCGGTAGAAAATAAATAAATCTAAAACTTGGTATGCCGGAGGGACCCCCCAATAAACTCTGATGCTGTTAAGAACTCAAAGCTGCGGTAAAGAAGTGGTATGTATACAAAAACAAACATCTGTTGAGCTGCAGTGCAAATGGATTCTTCAGATGTGCGTGCAAAACAAGGCCATCATACAAATGTTAGTTTTTGTCATTGAAGTTTAGAATTGGTTTTAGAATTGGTAGAAGATATCTGATTTTAAAAGGAGTTGCATGATGATCAAACTACTGATTGTGTCACGTTCGGGCTTGAGAGCTTTGCGATGCGACCCCAGGATGCAGAGAACTGGCCCAAATGCAGGTAAAACGCTGAATTTAATGAAGTAATGGCAGCAGCAGGATACAACAACAACTACCAAGTAAGCCAAACAAAAGACAATGAAGCCACAAGAGAAAGAGCACCTGAACTAAATAAGAAGTATGAAATTAGAGGCAGGTGCATGAAATGAGCAGGGATAGAGAAAACGGAAGGGAACAAGACAGGAAGTAGTTATAAAATAAGGGCATGAACACCGTAACAGAGGCAAAGAAGGAAACTAAAAGAGCTGTCACGAGGGGGTAACGCCCACATTGTGACAGATTGCCCGTCCCCACCCCCCCAAAAAAAGGTGTGCGCTCCGATATTTTAAAAATGTGTGTTCCAAATCATTCAGGGTGAAGAGCAGTTAGTTGTATGATTGTTTATGTTATTACTTTCATATTCAAGACACATTCAAGGTATTACGTTTCTGCCATCTGGCTCTCAGACGGTACATGACATTCAAACACATTCAAGTACATCTTCCTGTAATCTGACCTTTTCTCTTTTGCTAACTCATACATCGGCCAGTATCTAATAATAATAAGTCTTAGAAGGTTGTGTGCTTACATGAAATACGCCTGTACTGATTTCATCTATGGTTACCTCACAAAAGAGAAATAGAAAATTGAACACTCTCATTCAGCTGAACATTCAATAACGGTGCAGGTGGAAAGCTCTTTCTTGAGCAAAACTAGACTCCAGTGGGGTGGCCATCTGCCTTGACCATCTGCTGGCTCAAGTACACACAGATGCACCTGTTATTCAGGTATACACTGTATCATAATCACGACAAATGTCTGCGTCCTGAACAAAATTTACATTACACTAAAGACTTTGGATTTAATTGCAACTAATTGTGCCCTGGAATATAAAAGAATAGCATGGAAAAAGAAATCAAACAGATGGAATTATTCTAGTCCGAGTATGATAAGTCTGGGAATATGTTATGTCATCACAGAAAACATCTTTTCAGTGTTAATTTTTTATAGGCATGCTATGTCTTAAGCCACTTAAGTTAGTCCCGCTTATAACTCTTAACTCCATCCATCTTCTATGCCCCTTATCCTCACTGGGGTCACGGCTATGCTAGAGCCTATCCCCTGGACTGGTCACCAGCCAATCACAGACAACTCTTGATTCTAACTCTTCCATTTCAACTCATCAATCAACCCATCCTGGTTATTGCAAACCTTCTTATTATCGCTAAGCAGCAGGAAACAACAATAGTAACATCATTTTTCTTAGCCGGCAGAAGAAAGAGTTTTGCAGGTTGTTAGGTTCATTGTCAGTGTAGTCATGACATAAAACAAAATGACTGCAGCAGCTCTGTCCGTTGGATGACAAAAAATCAAAATTAAATATGCACAATTGGACCACTATCCACTGTGTCAGGAGAGGGAAGCAGGGCACACTTAACACCATGTAAATAAAATTAAATAAAACGTGGCCATAGGGGTGTTACTTTATGTCTGTAGGGCTCTAAAAATCTTATCAAAAAATCTGATTTAAAAGGAAGTAAACACGGTTTTTTATGTTGTAACTACAAAAATATTCTATTCATAAAAAAAGCAAGTCTAAATTCGGGTCTGGAACCAATTTGTATTGTTTTCTTGCAATATGGACTAGGTAGATGGATTTCATCGGAAGCGCGTTGGCTTACTTTACTTTGAAATTAGCCACGTATACATGGACCCAAATATTCCAATTCCATTCGGTTTATTTGCTCAAACGGAAAGAATGTAACCTTTGTATACACCTCATTCCGAAAGAAAAGTGCCAATCCAAATGAATATATAATGGGATTCCCAGGGGTGGAATATTCCTTTCCCCAATCCGATTGAGGTATCTTGTACCCGCTCAATCGGAAAGTTGTCAGACTGCGTTCTTCTTCATGGTGTTTTTCTTCTTCTGTTGTTTATTGGCGGTTGGCAAGCAGCTTTGGTGTGCATTAGCGCCATCTGTGGAACAGAATCTAAACCCTTCTATACGCCATTCACAAGTCCACTTTTATTAAAAAATAAAATACATATCTATATAAAACATGTGCCGAGCTTAATTATAAAATATTAGCAAGATTGAACTTTATCTTTTCCTGTTCCCGGGTACGTTCTTTCAGCGAATGCTGAGATATGACGTAACACGCAGCTCCAGATGTTCTTCGATTTAAAAAAATGGAGGTGAGCAATCGGCACTGGACTGCTAAGGAAAGTTTGTTTTTGATTCAAACTAAATTTCAAGACTGGATGAAGGAAAAACTGGCAATACGGAGTTATTCCGACAAGTGAAAGAAAAACTGGAGGAAGTCGGTATCATGTGATGTTGGTGTTTACGTTTTACTGGGCATGCCCCATTAACTATTCTGGTTGATTATAGCAGCGCATGTAGACACGTGATTGGAATATTCCTTTCCATGTATACCATTGCATTCGGAAAGGTCATTCGGAAAGATTCCATTCGGAAAGAGAAAAACTCCTCATGTAAACGTGGCTATTGTGTCTATTTCAATACCAAATTATTGGTATATAATATAACCACACAGATCTTCTCTTGGGATGACGCTTCAGGTCACTCACCTGTGTCCATCTTTTTTCTACATTCCCTTCCCTTTTTCTCTTCACACACTTTGTTATGCTCACTGTGTTGCTGACTTATCTTCAAACCTAATTTATTAAAGCTGATGATTTGAGAAAACTGTAACTTTGATGTGGATCTTTATTGTAGCATCAACCAGTGTTTTATTCTACCGCTTTGGTGCTGTCAGTACACATAGACGTCGCTTTGTCAAAATTGCTGTTGTAATTGGCGGAGACTTAATTGCTTCTTCCCTGTAAACACCAACGTTGGTGTTCTCTCAGAAATGAGTCATTACTGGAGGGCTTGGCTCTTTGTTTTACAGTGTAGTGTAAGATGTATAACCATAATAAACAAAAACTGAGCCCCGTCCCTTGTCATAGTGGCAATGCATATAAAATGACTTGGTTGTTTTCAGCGTAGTGTTACAGCACTACAGCTTCAAGTCACTTTCTTATCAAGCTAAAGGAGCATGCTTGGGTGTTTTTTTTTTTTTTTTTTTACTCTTGTCACATCTGATCCATGCATATAAATGTGACGCACATGGCCTTTCTGAGGTCTTTCAATGTGGATGTCGGTCGTGGCATTAGATTTGAGTCAAAGTGTCATCATCTTGCACGCTTCATATGGTTCCACAGCATCTAAAGTGACATCCATTTACTCTGAATCTGATCGTTCAATAGAACTCACCAGAATCTCAGCATTTTATTTTTAGCGTTCAATTCAACATTCGTTAAAGTGATCAGCCCTGTGCCCCTGAGATATCAAACATCGGATTTGGTTTGTGTATCCGTAACCACATTCATAGTCTGTTACAAACTCTTTTTATATATTCATGTGCATCATATTGACATTGTAATAATAATAGCAGCAATAAAGAACAATTGGGCTTACCCTGCAAATGTGTAAGCTGTTCTGATAGATATTGTTAGGTACTATTACACCTATTACAGTAAACCTCGGATATATCGGACTCGGATATATCGGAAATTCGCTCACAACGGACAGATAAAAAAGAACCGATTTTTCTGTAATGCATTTCCAATAAAAATTCATTGCATATATCGGATTTTTTATAACGGATTTCGCCTATTTCGGACAAAATCTCCAGTCCCGTTCCAATGCATTTCCATTAAATTTCCCTCTCATATATCGGATGGCCGCATCGTGGCGCTCCGATTCGCCGAATCGTGACAGGCCGCTATACGACGTCATTTGCAGCGTTTGCAGCGTTGCCTGCGCGTCCAGGTACATTGGAAACATAGTCAAGGAAGTGCCTTTTTATAACGGATAAAATCCAATTTACGCATATACCGGATATAAATCCGATATATGCGTAAAACGGACATTTTCCGGTATACGCATATAACGGATTTCACTTATATCGGACAAAACCAGTGGGAACAATTGAATCCGATATATCCAAGGTTTACTGTATTATTACACCATAGGCTTCAGTTTATCAGCTTAGTGCATTTTGACACAACACACACTCACACAGCACAACTAGAGTTGCACAATATTGAGAAATTTCCAACGGAAAAGTAATTTTTTTATTACAGGAGAGGATAGTAAACACCCCTTAGCCCTCCTCCCGTCGTCTTACCCTTCCCCTACCCCTTAAAACCTCAGGCCAAGGGGAAGAAGCCACCAAGAAATGTGACATCACTTGATTCTAATTATTATCATCATGTTTAAATTGTTCATAATAAATGTTTCCGACCATAAAGTAAGGTGCATTGTCTGCCTTACAACCCCCATTTTTAAATTATGGTATTTTTTGGCCCTTTGCATTGAATTGTGGATTCCTAGAGGACCTATAGAACAGCTCCAGAAAGCGTTCAAGATCTTCCAGACTACTGTTGATCCCCATTTTCTAATTTTGATGGTGTAAGTTGATAATAAATGAATAAACCCTTTGGAGAGCTACTTGAAAAGTGGTTAGGACTTACTGGTAGCTCATGGCTGGAGACCATACTTGTATGAACTAAAAAAGTGTTAACGGAGATGCGTGTTTACTTCGTGCAGATGGTATTGACACATCTGTAGTCGAAATGTCATGTCGTTAATGTCAATGTCATGTTTTTTTTTATTGTGCTAGAAAAGGCTATTAGCAACACCAGACAGGTGAGCCTGTAATTTGCATGCATGCAGGAAAGACGCTTTCTGTATGCACACTCTGTAATGCTACACAGACAAGCGCTTACTTACACAATATAAACACAGTTAGGACGCTGATAAATTGTTATAAATTGTTACAGTTCGCACTTCTGACTCTTCAAAATGACCAAGTAACGTTGGAAAGCAATTGGACTTCAGCAACAATTTAGCGGATAGACCAGTTTCGTATAAATTCCAGCTTCACCCATGTTCACAAAACAGTCCCATATATTTCTCTTTTGGGCCCGGAATCATTAACTCCAACCACTCCCTCAAACCCTGGAAGAAGCCAATGCTCCTTGCTAAAACAGTGAAATCTTCAACAAAGCACTGCAGCGGGAGGGTGGTGATGGTTGGGGGCGGGGCCTACAGCTTGTTCACTGTGACATCACAAAGAGCCAGTGTCTGGTCTGAAACTGAGAGTTCACAGCCATCCATAACTTCATTCAGGGCTCACTTCCAGATATGCAAACCTCATCATTTGAAACTTTGGTATCGTTTAACACGTGAATACAACCACTTTAAGAGACGCAAGTGATTTTTTTGTCTTTCAATACTTGGTGCATGTCTCTAAAATTGATTAATGAAAGGATTTGGCTGATTCTTATCAATCTTATTGACGTATCACCTGTCAAACTGAATATCCAGTCGCATCGGGTATGACATCATGTACAGGGAACTGAGATGGGGCAATGACTTGCTGTTCCGGTTTCTGTTTTGAGCCAACGCTAACGTTTTATAGTAAACAATAAGTTACGAACACAATGGGACTCAAACAGTGTATCAATAACACAACAAGATGTGCTTCGATTTGTGTACATTTTCGCCATAAACCGGAAAACAACCGAGGTTCCACTTGATATTTTACTGTTTCCATGCAACCCATCTGCAAGGGCTTTCACTTATTCATTAGGGGTGTCTGACATTAACAGCTGTTCATGGTGTACATTCTCTTCTACTGAACACTTCCTCTGGAGCTGTTCATGTGCCTCAATACTCACATTAAGGTGTAGTTGGAGGTGGTCATCACATCATGTATTCCTCACATTTAATTCTACTTTATGGGACATTTCTCTTGGTCATGGACTACTTTTTTGATGTTGATGTTGCTGTCAGCGATTTACTGTATCTATTCACCAGTTTTGTTCTTCTCTTTTGTTGTGTGTCCCTCAATCCACCAATGATTTATTATGGGAGGAACCAAGGTGCTCAAAGGAATTGTCTACAAAGTAATGGGAAAGTAAAAAAAATGTGAAGATGTTTCTTTTGGCATGAATTGGAAAGGGTTATAAATAATATAGGTATACACAAACTGTTTGGATCATGGAAGACAAAGAGAGATCTCTGAGGTTCATCCCTTTCATTATTTATTTTGCTGCAGCTTTTGTCTTTTCTCAATGTCTTTGCTTTATTTTGAGACAATTCTATTTTGTTTGCGCTGTGTTACAGCTACATTAATTCCCCTCATTTCTATTGTATTAGTATGCATCGATGCCCGGCACATCTTGTTTCAAAGACACTGACGTTTTTTTCCCAGATGAATACCGTGGATTGATTTAAATTAAGATGCATGGTATGTTAACTTAATTCTTTTTTATTGCATTGTTTTGTTTAAATTTTCAATAGAAAAGGTCTCGATCACCAGCAAAAATATATGATTTTTTTGTTCCATGGTGTTACCGTAAGGACTTTGAAGTAGAAATTCTTGTGCTAGAATCTATCCTCAAATTGCTAAGAGAGTTCAAGCTTTTTGGGCCTGGTTACGTTAATGAGATAATCATTTGGTGCATTGCAGTAAATTAAAATGATTCAGGTTCCATCATGTTGTAAATATTGAGAAGCTGCAGAGAGTAGGAATTAAATAAACGTCTGAGTTGCCAATCTTAGGGGTAATTGAACAAAAAAGGGAGTTGCCCATCTGTTTAATTGGCACTTTGCTCCTCATGCAAAACAGATATGATTTGCATGGTGGTATGTGGAACAAGGAACATAAATATACTGTCTGCATTCAGAGACAAAACTCAAATTGTCAAATGGGAATTGAATTTCAGGGTTGCCACACCAAGCTGCCAAAGTATGTTTTTCATTTCCTCTTTTTAACCCCTCCCTTTTTGTTTTAAACATGGGATGAGCGGATTGTGCAGCTCGGTGCTCATATTTCATTTTTCAAGAAACAAAATATGGGCTGTTTTTTATGAAGGCAACATAAATCTAAATCCTTTATCAGTTGCCAGCACACCTCCTCCAACGTGCTTGGTTGGATTCTGTTATTTTTATCTAATCATTTCCCGAGCATATTCTTCTGTCAGGATCCATCTTGGCTGACAAGTCCTCGTTCCAGTAGAGTCCCCTATCACCCTGTTTATTCAGTGTTTTACCATGACACCTGAGTGATAAGTACGATAAGTAGTCCACAGTCCATACTACTTGCACTATACTGGCCAAGGTGGTATTTTATCTCTTTACTGTTTTTATATTTTACTATTTTATTTCAAGTGAGGATATTATACCTTGCTAGGGTCTTTGCATTCAATGGCACTTCAGAGTTTGCTCCTCATTCACTGCAAGTGAAAATGGGGTCAGATTTGTGGCAATCACATATCTAATGCCAACATTTTGTGTGTGTTGGAATTTTCATTGGACATTTATTGCATTACATTTCCACTCTATTGCAGTTTTCATATAGGTTGGCAAGCCACCAACACACTGAAAGATACACTTAAATGAAAACAGCAAAAAGTCCAGTTGCAGAACGTTGTAATTACTAAGCCTAGTGTTCTGGGAATAAATCCTCTTGGATTAAGGGAGTTTTGTCACTTGCCAATCAATGATGAGTGTGAGGTTTGTTATTTGCAACAAATGGAAACCCACTCATGCAGTTCACCTTCTCCCTGATTGCATCTCTCTGATCAATCTGTCTGTCCCTGCCGTTTCTGTTGGAATTTCGAGCAACAACCAGAGTGCAAGGAAAGAATGAGACATCCATCATATAGAATGCAGCCTTGCTTCATGCGGATGTACTTGTATGTGCATTGAACCCGAGTGCTGGGTTCAAAAGGGGCCGGCTAAAGGGTGTTGTGCTGCAAAGTCCACCACTCTGGTTGCCTATCTGTCAGATGTCTTGCTTGGCTGAGCTCCGCACAGTGATGGTCTTCATAAAATGACAGGATGGGAGCAGTCTCCAGTGAATGTCAGTTTGGTTCAAAAACATTTCCCCTAAAATAAGGACACAGTCACATCCAAAAAAAGCTGTCAAAATGTAGACCCCATAGACTACATGTTTACATAACATATGAGCACATCACATATGTACTGTATATTTATACCATCATTCTGGATGAGCTGTTGATGCAAAATCTTCTCTCTCAGTGAAGATGAAATTACATCCTGACTGCCGATGATACAAAGAATTAGTCGAATTAGCTTTCAAGATGCCCTAGCTTTTGGTGGGTATGACGGGGTGGAGAGGTTGTACGTCTATGTACACATTCACTTTCTTGTGTTCTCTGAGCTTTGCTTTGAAGTTCTTCCAGTCCTGCTGCTGCAAAATGTTTGGGTTTGTGAAGCATTTGAAGGTGTGTACAACCTTATAATTGGTCGAGTAGCACAATTACGTCGGAGCCTTTTAATGGTTCAGTTGGGGGAATCTGGGAGAGGTTGTTAGGGCTGTTTCTCACAGAACAGAATCCATGAGCTTGACGTTAAGAATGCCGGCGTATTCCTGTTTGGAACGACATCAAACATCTCCATCTTATCTCGAATGTTAAATAAGTTATAGAATACATCCCTGCTTGCATGTTTTAACAAATTAGCATTTGATGACAGGTGTTTGGATTAACACCGATTTAATGAGCTTTATGAAATTCCCTTGAGTATGAATGTAGGGTTTTGGGATTACTGACTTCCGGGATGTTGCTAAAGAAAGACACATGGAGCTTCTTCGCTCTAAATCCATTAAAACGTGTCCATATCCTTATCTGCAAGGAACCAAACAGGAAACATCATCACATGTGATTTGGATGATGCGCAACATGAACAGATGCACAAATAAACGAAGCCTTCCTCATCTTGAGGCTATATAAAATTGGGTGCGCATATGGAAGGTTGTTTACGAGGCAGCAGTCCCTCAGGTAGGAAATGAAGATGATTTAAAAAAAAATCTTACTCTTGCTTACATTTGAAAGTACAGTAGAACCTTGGTTGTCATCATCATTGGATTTCTAATCCAGTTGATAAAGAATAAGGATCGACCGATACATCAGCCGGCCGATATATCGTGCCCATATTTGCGTTCTTTACTTGAATCGCCGATATATTTTTCCGCCACATGATTTACAGACAGGCATCTGCAGTCATCACATGGATGCTAGATAAAACTTAAACTACGACAGAAATGTTTTGCACACGGTTGAATATTTATTCCGTTTAAAATTAATAATGCTGTTTAAATGTGTGTTTAAAAAAGCTGAATCCTTCTGTGTTCAGTGTTTACATTTCAATAAATATTTGTTTCAACTTGAGACCTGTAATATTTCTTATCATTGTCATTTTTTTAATATAAATTGAGGGAGCAAAAGCAGTATCGGCCACAAATATCGGCCCAAGCAAAATCGGCTAAGGGTGATGGAAAAAAATCGGTATCGGCATCGGCCGGAAAAAAAAACATATTGGCCGATCCCTGGTAAAGAGGCTACCTTTGCACTTTGCTGTACGTTCCTTCTTGAATTCAATATTGTTCCTCATCTTCTTTATCAAATGCAGCACTTGCACCGTCCTTTGGCTCCATTTTGGTTTATTTTGCAGCCGTGATAAAAACAAAAGACTTGAGGTGAGAAACACTATTGAATTGAAGAAGTAAAACACACAGGTGGTTTTCGTGTTCATCTCTCTGGTCCATCTGGTCATTTCTCCATCCATGGAGAGGAGCGATGAGTGGAGCTGTGTTGTGCTTTTTTTCTGGCTAAGTTTTCACTTCTAAAATGTTGATTTGGGGGGGACAAGCAATTTATGTAGTGGGTGTGTTACATCCCTGGTTTACGAGGCGCACACACACACACCGGGTAGAGGTGTGCTTCGACAGCAAGCCTCTCGCGAGAATTACACAGTTGTCATGGCATGATGCTCTGTGCAGGAATTCGGAGCAGTTATGATGCATAAAAAAGTGGGCAGAGTCATTCCTTCAACGATCCAGTATAATGTATCCATCTGGCAACATAGGCTCCACAAGCGACTGCTTGCCTGCACGCAGCAAAAGTCACTGAAAGTCACTAAAAGTCTGACGTTGTGTCACAGCACACACTTGGAAATATGCAGATTGGGACGCCGTGCACACAAACACAATACAGACAGACTTTCTGGCTGCAGGGGCGGGAGCTTTGTGTGACTGGCCAATCACAAAGTGTGAAGAGTGAATCATGAATACATTATCCAAGGTTTTTTTTTTAAAATAAACTTTCTTTCTAACACTACAGAACAAACATAATACGGATTATTGACAGCTGCACTCATTTCATATTTGTAATCGGCAAAAATGCTTTATCCGTACTAATACTTTAAAGAGTATCCAGCTCCTCCCTAATTTAAACACTTCCCATCAATCAATTCCTTTATGCCACACTTATTTATTTATAGGATTCTTATTATTTCAACCTAAATACTTTCAGTGAACTCAAAACAAAAAAGCATCCATCCATTCATTTTCCAAGCCGCATATCCTTGCAGGTATGCAGGAGCCCAGCTGTCTTTGGGCGAGAGGCGGGGTACACCTTGGACTGGTGGCCAGCCAATCACAGGGCACATATAGACAAACAACCATTCACACTCACATTCATACCTATAGACAATTTGGAGTGGCCAATTAACCTAGCATGTTTTTGGAATGTGGGAGGAAACCGGAGTACCCGGAGAAAACCCACGCATGCACGGGGAGAACATGCAAACTCCACACAGATAATAAAAGATAATACAAAAAAGTATCACCTGAAGGCTTTGTGAATAATTTGCAGGAAGTGTTGGGTTCACTAAATAACAAACCAAAAAAAAAACCAAACCTACCTTTCGAACAAACGAGACAAACATTTTTTGTAAAAAGCCATAATTTAGCAGTAGAGCTGAAAGTGGAAAACATTCATGTGTAGGTAAGTTACCTCCGCCAAGAGTGTTATGCTATTCTTCATTTGTGTGACAGTATCCAATACAGTAGAACCTTTATGCGAACCAAGGTCACAGAAGGTTACAATTCATTATAGAAGGTCTGACTCTGACGACTGACTCTGAAAAAATTCTAAATGACGAATGAAAGGGATAAATGAACATTTAAGGTTACGTTTACCTTCATTGAAGTCATTGCCATTTATCTGTATGAACCACTTTATGAACTTCTGGCATTGTTCAAGCATGAATAAAGACACAAACAGATCTTCCAGCCATGAAGACATTTTACAAATACATTTTACAAATAGGGGGGCCCCTGCATTTCACGTCCCCTAACACCTCATCGCAACTATTTGAGAAGCACTGAGATGAGGCATCCATCTGATTGATCTTAGCCTTTGTTTTACAGTACGTCTTTAGCCACGTTTACATGAGGAGTTTTTCTCTTTCCGAATGGAATCTTTCCGAATGACCTTTGCGAAAGCAATGGAATACATGGAAAGGAATATTCCTATCACGTGTCTACATGCGCCGCTATAATCAACCAGAATAGTCAATGGGGCATGCCCAGTAAAGCGTAAACACCAACATCACGTGATACAGACTTCCTCCAGTTTTTCTTTCACTTGTTGGAATAACTCCGTATTGCCAGTTTTTCCTTGATCCAGTCTTGAAATTTAGTTTGGATCAAAAACAAACTTTCCGCAGCAGTCCAGTGCCGATTGCTCGCCTCCATTTTTAAAAGCGAAGAACGTCTAGATCTGCGTGTTACGTCATATCTCAGCATTCACTGAAAGAACGCACCCGGGAACAGGAAAAGATAAAGTTCAATCTTGCTAATATTTTATAATTAAGCTCGGCACATGTTTTATATAGATATGTATTTTGTTTTTTAATAAAAGTGGACTTGTGAATGGCGTATAGAAGGGTTTAGATTCTGTTCCACAGATGGCGCTAATGCACACGAAAGCTGCTTGCCAACCGCCAATAAACAACAGAAGAAGAAAAACACCACGAAGAAGAACGCAGTCTGACAACTTTCCGTTTGAGCGGGTACAAGATACCTCAATCAGATTGGGGAAAGGAATATTCCACCCCTAGGAATCCCATTATATATTCATTCGGATTGGCACTTTTCTTTGGGAATGAGGTGTATACAAAGGTTACATTCTTTCCGTTTGAGCAAATAACCCGAATGGAATTGGAATATTTGGGTCCATGTACACGTGGCTATTGTTGCAGTAACCCTTAAACCAATTGAGTACAAAGTGACATCATTACAGTTGAAATTCAAATACAGTAGGTGTCAAGATGAAAACTTGACTTGCTTAAAAGATGTGACATTGGTCACTGGTGGCAGTTAAAAAGATCCCAGCAGAGCGTAACCTTGACAATGTCTTGACTGACTCAGACAGAGGTTCTTCAGTGTCGCCTCTTGTGGGCTTTGATTCGTTCTCACCAGAATCATGATCAAGATGCATACATTTAAAATCCCAACTACATTTAGATGTGGATATTAAAATGGAAATACAATCTAAATTTGTAGTTTTTGCACAGAAATTCCAGCAATATTTATCAGTGTTATACATTTTGGGGTATCTTGATCCCATGCGTCTTTCTAAGCTTATGTAATATGTTACGCAACCTACATTTATCCAACACCTCCCAGTTAACAACAGGTTCCTCTGAATATAGCGCTTGGCTGTGTCACGAGCAGAATCCCATTACTTAAATGGATAGGACTAATAATAAAATATGACTTCCAACCTGAACGGATTAACAGTGATTTTATGCTCTTGGAAATGTGTTGCGTTGCCTTTCAATATAAATAGCCTTTTATATATAAAGCTTTTAAGCAAGTTGGCTTCACCGTTGCCCACTGTGTGTTGATGGAATGGAGGAGGGTTGGTAATACACGCCAGTTGGTTAAACAAGGAGACGGAGCTCTCTCACCGTATAGCTGAATTAATGCCTCGTACAAACAAGTTAATGCAGTGAGGGATTACTAAGGATTGGAGAACACAACGACACACTTAAGCTTAATATAGGAAAGCCACATTCAAGTACAGGGCGGACTGAGTAAGATCTAAAGTAATCGGTGGATTTGTTGTTTTAGCAATGCTGTAATATTTTTAATGTGGAATGTCAAACATTTATTTGGTTCTCTATCAGTTTGTTATTTAGCACTCTGCTTTCTGGGTCATGGAGGATGATGGCCAGGTGGGCAGCGTCATGGTTCTAGGAGGTGGAGGTTGCTGATGCAATAGTGCCGGAGTGGAAATAGATTTGCCTCTCAATCCAATTTTTTCATTTCCTCACCAAAATGTAATGTCTTCAAACCCTAAAAATGACATAAAAAAAGATTTTTAAGTAATATTTGTATGGGGCTGCACGGCGTCGAGTGGTTAGCACGCAGACCTCACAGCAAGGAGACCAGGGTTCAATTCCACCCTCGGCCATCTCTGTGTGGAGTTTGCATGTTCTCCCCGTGCATGCGTGGGTTTTCTCCGGGTACTCTCCGGGTAATATTTTGTATGAATAGATATGTATGTATACTATATAGATACTGTACAGTGAGACACTATTATTTATGCACATATTGCGTCACTGTGCTTTATTTTGACAAGCATACACCGACTAGATACATGGCACATATTTTGTTGACTTTCACTTTGTTTCTTATTATCAGGAGATTGAACAATAGCTTGTAAAATGTGTAGTCAATTGACGACGGTCACATGCTAAGCCTGTCTATGGCCAGCGTGTGTTTCAATCTAGACTGGTGGCCAGCCAATCACAGGGCACATATAGACAAACAACCATTCACACTCACATTCATACCTATGGACAATTTGGAGTGGCCAATTAACCTAGCATGTTTTTGGAATGTGGGAGGAAACCGGAGTACCCGGAGAAAACCCACGCATGCACGGGGAGAACATGCAAACTCCACACAGAGATAACCGAGGGTGGAATTGAACCCTGGTCTCCTAGCTGTGAGGTCTGCGCGCTAACCACTAGACCGCCGTGCCGCCGGTACATTATTTTATTATTCTTTATTTTAAGACTGAAATTGACAAGGATTGATCAGAAGTTCAGCTACATGTGTACTAAGTATGCATGTAAGTGATCTGTAAGACTTAATTATTACTTAATTATTTGTTGATGATCTGTGTGATGTTGGTGATTCATGCAAACATCCAGTGGTGCCAAACTAATCTGTCTAATCTTGTTCACTGCATTGAGTACTTAAAGTTTTCCAACTGACGTTATATCAGCAGCCAGATTAGAAGAGACTAGAAAAAAAAACAACAACAAAAAAAACGAAACACCGGCAGTGACAGTATACAGTGGTTTGAGTTCTCTACCACTACCACAAGCCTGAGCCCGTCCCATCTGATTTTGGACAAGAGATGGAGTATGCCCTTGTACTGGTCACTGGTTAATCGCAGGACACAGCGATTCACATTCATTAAACACCAAATGTCAGTGAGCAGGAATCGAGCCCATGTTGGCTGCGAGAAAGTCAGCCATGTCAACACTACCAGTGTTGAACTGCCTTTGCTAGTTGTAGTACATACCAGTACAGTACAGTTCATATGTAATTAGGTGTTTTTTTCTATGCTTGTACCAGTATGACATACTGATACAGCCCCATTTTTTTTTGGAGGGTTATGTTCTGAGACGGATAGCAAAAATCCACGATTAATAGCGGCACCCATAAAAGTATCTATTTTTAGTTTAGCTGCTCACTCTCACTCAATCTACTTAACCTCCTGCGAGCTTGACGGTCATGTTTTGCGATAAGAGTGACACATGGCCTCCGAATGAAGGGGTGGGTTTGAATCCCACTTCTGACACCAAATCATTGTGGAATTTTCCTTTGATATAAAGTGCAGTTTACTACAAGTGTCCCGCTGAATGACGGGGTCGAAGCAGAGTGATACAAACTTTGTCAGTTGCAAGGACATATTCTACGTTAATCAGAGCCCGTTGACATGGAAACACCACTAGAGAAACCTGATTGGAGGCAGGGTGTTTCTGGCCTGGAGCAGATGATCATAGCAAAGCATAGTTTTTTCTTCTAACAAGTCAGTGTGCCAATGTATATATTAGAAAGAAATACATATCCATATACCGTATGTTTAAAACAAATAAATAATGGGGTTAAACATTATTATGACCTCACTGCATTTTCAGGCTAATAGCTTCTGGGATACACTCACATAGCACAATCAAAAAATATCGTCAGACACACAATCGATACATTGTTCTCAGTTCGCTTCGCTCTCACTTCTACACAAACTCGACCCAGAGGGGTGTGGCAACTGATATATTTACTCTGTCTACTTTAATTCTGAGCCCATCTTCGAGGTTTATCATTGACGATAAAGTCAAGCGCTTTAAACAAATAGATCACTATTTTAAAATACAATTGGAAAACCTTCTAAATTGTGTGATCATGGACTACTCCTCCGATAGCAATGCAGTCCCAAGAACCGGACAGAAAGGCTAAAGAGAAGAAATAGCCATTACAATGGTGAGCTATTAAATTGCCATTACAGTAATGATTAGATTAAATTCAGCTCCACAACGGTCCCCTTCTCTTTTCAATATGCCTCACACACTTAAACACATCATCAAGTATATTATCCATAGGTATTCATCACTAAAGAATGATAATGTAAGATGATTGATAACCAGATGGATTAGAGTCATGGGTGAAAAATGTCTGATGAAAAACATGACCAGTGCATCATGAAGATGTAAAAATGGTGGTTTCTTTTAACAGTGGTACATGTAGGCTGTACATTTACCATAATTGTCATGTATTTATGAATAATTACCAACGGTGAATGAGATACTGTATGTTTATGGAGAAAAGAACAACCATTTTTGAAGGAAAAAAATGTAAGAATATATTTTTCGGACAAAAAATATATGAGAAATTATGTGAGAAATTTTCGAGGCTCGCAGTGCAGGGTGCAAAACTCTCACAAAGACAGGAAGACGGCACATATGCTTGTTGTGGATGTGGAAGCTGATCGGCATTTTAAAGCAAGTGTTGACCGATGCCGATATCGTCCTGTTTTTACTGATATTGGCCAATACCAATCTATCGCCCGATCAATCAGAGCACTTCTGGTTTAAACGTTAGAATGTCATTCAGGGTATAAAGTTTTTGAATGGAATATGATGGAATTTGGTATGCCTAGTCATGTTGAAAAATTAACAACAAATCCCCTGATTTCAGAATGGTACCACTGAATGTTGCTGTCCTGTCTCAATGTGCATTACACAAGTAAAGGAGAACTTTGGGAAAGGTCTCTATGAAAGTCAAATGATCACCTGACTGCCAAGGTGTAGACTATTTCCACTTCCAGGTCATTTTTATTTCTGCAGCTGCAATTTTACTGTGTTGGCTCCCACCCTTGTCATTTTCAGCTTCAGAGAACAGAGTCCATAAATCCACCGTGCCCAAAATACCCAGGCTCAAACAGCACAAATAAGTGTCTGGTAAACACAGTGAAGACATGTCTCTGCTAAATGGCCAAATAAGTCTGCTCAGTGACCGCATAAAAACCAAGGTCGTTTGTAATAATATCACCCTTTGTCAACCACAAACATGTTTTGGTTTGTTGTTTGTGGTGGCGGCCCAACATTTGCTTGATGAGTCCGTGCAGATCGAAATGATGCAACATAATTCATGTTGCACATGCTGAAGGCTAAAATTAAATCCATAACAGTAGTGTGCTGTAACAAAGGACGGTCCCTGAGTCTGATTATTAAATATTGCTATTCCACCCAAATAGTAATACAGCTTACATTTTAGTCACAACAATTTCGATTGGAAAAAAGACCAAATACCCTGAAATGAAGTCAACCACAATTGATAAACTAAGAAACAATGTACTTGATTTATTGATGGAGTCATTAAAACAACCAAATGCAAAGAAGAAATTGTACCTTTTAGACATAGAAAAGTGAAATAAATTGGCAAACTGGGATTGTTGCATTCTTTTGAACATTTCCTGCCTGAAAAAAAAAAAAAAAAAACTAAGAAATGTCTGCCTAGATGAAAGAACATTTGACATTGGTGAGAGGACAGGAATGAAGCAGATATTCAGAGAGCGTTCGGGAATATTTAATAAAAAAGCACAGTGGAGGCAGATCAGTAGAATAATTTAGTGTTACCACAGGGACCAACAGCACCATATAGAATCAAATATGTCAGCATGGATCCAAAATATTCATGACACGTTTTAGGAAAATGTAGAAAAACTGGCATTCCTTTGTGGGCACAGAATGCATGAAAGAAAAGATAGCAAAACGAAGTATTGAAATAAGTTATGATGCTAAAACATGAATAAGGCTCCGTAAAGATGTGTAGTCAAGTGTAACGAATATGACATATTGACTGACAGCAGGTACACATGCTTCCAAACAAGGATGCAACCCCCCCACCACCCCAGGCACCTTTACTACCATCACATCTGTGACACCATGTTGATACGCTCCCATTTCCTGGCACAATTCCACTAATTGGCCATTCCCATTTAGGGAGATGGTGATGTGACAGCCCTGCTTTTTCCATAACAATAGCAGTAACGGTGCAGGCAAGGTTCTATAGAGCAGGGATCGGCAACTTCTGTGATGACTAGGACCAGTAGATGAACACTTATCCTCATAGATAAAAAAAAAAAAAACGACTACTCCAGATTTCACAGCACAACAATTCCCAATGGGAAAATATTGGTCTTAAAGAAAGGAACAATGATAATGACTTTTCTCCGGGGACTCCGGTTTCCTCCCCCATTCCAAAAACATGCTAGGTTAATTGGCCACTCCAAATTGTCCATAGGTATGAATGTGAGTGTGAATGGTTGTTTGTCTATATGTGCCCTGTGATTGGCTGGCCACCAGTCCAGGGTGTACCCCGCCTCTCGCCCAAAGACAGCTGGGATAGGCTCCAGCACCCCCCGCGACCCTCGTGAGGATAAGCGGTAGAAAATGAATGAATGTCATGTAAACTTAATTTTCCTATCTTTGGAACAAGAATAACATGCAGCATTTGTAAAGGAAATTAAACCATTGGAAATTAAACGTAATGCATGCAGTGCAGTTGTATTTAGCAGTCGATGTTCAACTAAGCGTTAACAAAGCGTTAATGATTATGCACCAGGGGCTGTAATAGCCTTCCTTCCTGTTTTTTTTTGGACCGCATTGCTATCGGAGTCAATGATCACACAATTTACAAAGTTTTCAAAGTGTATGTAAAAATGTAATAAATACATTTAGTTTCATTCCTGGACTCTACATTGCCACTGAGGATGGATAAAGAGGGCCCAGAGAGAAAGTAGACAAAGTGGATTTGGGACCAAAATGCTAGAAAATGCAAGTGCAGAAGTGATAGATAAGCTTGCATGAGAGAAAACAATGCATCTAGTGTGTGTCAGCCTCTTCCAGTATTTTTCCATCAGTCATATGTAACTGTTGCACAACTCAGATGGTGCTATGTGGGTGTGTGTGTGTGTCAAGAAGGCCTTCTATGAGAATCTATTAGACTGAAAATGCACTGAGCTAGAAGACTGAATTTAAATAATATCAATAATAATCAATAATAATGTCTAGCAGGGTTTATTTTTATTTATTTTTTCACTTTCTGGTGAGTCACGTGGTTGTCTTGAGACAATGTTATTTAAAGAAAGGTGACTTAATGGTTGAGTTCTGTTATTGTCTTATTGCAAAATGTTCATCTGATTTCGGAAGAGAAGTTGGGGGGGTATGCTGGAGCCTATCCCAGCAGTCTTTGTGTGAGAGGCGGGTCGCCAGCCAATCACAGGGCACATGTAGACAAACAACCATTCACACCATATTCATGGACAATTTGGAATGTGGAAGGAAACCGGAGTACCCGGAGAAAACCCGGGTTGCTTAGCTGTGTGGCATATGCGCTAACCACTCGGCCACCATGGTGCAATCACGATGTTCTTTCTTACCATGCATACATTCTCATATCACTTTTCTAAAATAAAGACATGCTTGTCAAAGTTGTAAAAATGTACAACAACCGAATCTATTTCTTTTTTCAGAATGAGAAGTGAGGCAAAGATCCTCTAAGCAATTTGCCATCATTTATTATCATTTATGGCAGTATTCCCAGAGCAATACACACAACACAACGTGATAAACTCTTCCACCAGTTGGCATTGATGGATTAATTTTGTCTATTTTCTTTTACTCTTTCATGATTTCAGCAATGATTAGTGCAATTACCTCATTACATCATAATTCTTTGTAAAAACCTGGTCATCAACATACTGTATTTAGCTTGGTGTATTTGTATGGAAACTTGTAAGACAATTTCTAAAGAAAACATATATAGAAAACATATTATCTTTGTGATTTAGGCCAAACAAGATATACACACACATTAGCTTTGACTTTGGAAAATACTGACTGACATTTTCCCCTCTTTTCTGATATGTTGCAGAACAAAGCACTAACTGTGTTCTAACTGATATCAGTTTATCCGCCTGATGAAGGGCGGATGGCTGAAACGCATTGGTAATGGTAATGGTAATGGTAATGGTAATGGTAATGGTTTTATTTCATTTGAACATGCATCAGATTACAATTGAGTGCATCCCATAATCAGTTCCCAGTTCCACATGTCCAAAAGGAGTAGGAAGAAGCAAAGCTTATTAAATCCCCTCCATCTGGTACTTTTACAATCACTAACAGTTACATTTGTTCACTTCCTGCTTTCCATAATACAGTTTTTTTTTTAAATAATGTATGGTGCTGGATAAGGTCCATTAAAGGAAAACTGAACCTTTTGGGGACCTTTATGTGAAATCAACGTGCCGAGAAAGGAAGTTCCATAATAAACAAAATAGGCAAAATACTAGGTGTAAAGACAGATGTAACCCATTACGTGTAGTAAAATAGACAGCTCCAGTTGTCTCTTGACAAGAGAAAGACGTATGTGCCCATGTCTCACGATGGGCAAAATTCCAAAAAGAGTGCAGTTGTCCTTTAAGACATGCCATAAAAAAAAATAAAGACATTTTAACAAGGTTAGAGAGTGCCGAGGATTTTTGCGCCTATTTTTTGTCCTTATTCCAAAGACCAAGTTTTCCTTGTGACGTCTTTTTTACAAATCCTGATAGCGTTCCTCTTTAACCCTTTTTTTTATTTGGTTCATATTGATTTGGTTCGTCTAAAGCCTAACCCATTATTCAATTAATCGAAAAAACAAGCTTTCAGATTAATCTATGAATCCCACTGCATATACACACTGAAACAGTCATATAAAAATATAGAGGCCCATTTCATAGAATTGTGGGTTTGCATTGTGTACAACTTTTGACTATGGTTGCAGTATTTCTGCTCAACCTTCCTTTTTTTGTTTTCATTTTTTTGTCCCGTCCAGCCATTGGGGCAGATAGTATTGTTGGTCTAAATGCCCTTACATGCTAAACAAATTTGCTCTGTGTCAGGACCCAACCTTCCTTATATGTAAGCACTTTTTGTGAATTTTAAATGAATTGAATGTCTCACTCCCAGTCTGACAACAACATGTGACACAGTATGAGTCCTGAACTGCCTGGCATTTGACTCATAATGTAGACCCCTCGGAAGTAGCTGCTGGCTTCAATGTGACAAAATAATCACCGTCTTAAAAGATGTATGCAGTAATGGAGCAGCCTCAATGACCAACAATATCCCATGCTGGTGAATGGAATGGGGCGAGGGAAGCTGTTCCATTCATCAGTGCAGATAGTTTTATCACATCTTGCTCCACCCCTGCAGAAGTACACTAATCGCCTTTGTAGAACAGACACTGGGCCAAAGTATGTTATTGAATTGCTATTATTAAATGCACTTTGGAGTATTAAAACACATTGCATGTGAGGCAGGTGTATTGAAGTTCACTGAACAATTCAATGTGTGAGACTGTGGGATCGCTTTTCATGGAATTTTTATGAGGACCCTTCCCTATGTTTCACAGTATGCACGAAGAAAAAAGCATCCTCAAAGCCTCTCTGCCATGTAGTCTGTGACCAGAGTTTAAACACATTTAAATTCCTATCCGTGCATTGCTACAACTTCTTTCCTGAGCTCAATACTGTTTCTCACCAAAGAGCCGACGGACAACAACTGTGTGCTCACAGATCTTTGTTTACATCAACTGATGCAATAACACACATGCACGAAACAACACTTTAAGGCACAACATATCACGCTGTTGTGACCTCGCATCTCCACAGCAGTATGCTACAATTTATCACTTTGTTTGGCTTAATGGTGGGTTATTTTGCAGCTGTAATCAATAAAAACAGAGCAGAGACACCGTCTGAAAGCCCAGGCTACCACTCAAGAAGTGGAAATGGAGTTACACATCATAAAGAAGATTAAAGGATCTGACTACAGCAGTCCAAACTTTGACCACCGAGGGCCATACACTAAAAAGATATATATATATATAAGCCTATATATGCGATCGCTATTAATTGCATTTTGTCCATAGTTGACTCAGAATTAATCAGATTTAATAACAAATAAAAATACGTTTTTATCTACTATAATAAGTAGGGGAAATCTCTGCGATGAATGATTCTATGTGCAACTACAACCATAATTACTTCAAATTGTATGTAAAGGGATATACATATCGGAACTATGGGCCAATATTTAAAATAATACAATGTAGTCCTTTTTCCCAGGAAAGCTGTAGCTTACACAGAAAATCTGTTTAGCATGTAAGGGCATTTGGATAAATAATACTATCTGCCCCAATGGCTGGACAGGAGAAAAAAAAAAAAAAAACAATATTATATACAATATAACATATTTCTGTATTACTATTTTTCTTTATAATTAGCATAATAGCACTTAAACTCGACCACAAACACACTGACACAAACGACGTTTCAGGTTAGCTACTGTTTAAGTTGAAAAAATATGTCATTGACTAATATAAAATTAGCAACGGGCCGCAATTGGCCCCTGGGCCGCACTTTGGACACCTCTGGTCAAAGTGTCCCATTCTCATTGTCTTTGGGAGACTAGTTTGTTTGGTGCAATCCTACAAAAAACCAACAGAGGTTCCACTGCACACCTAATTAATCCACATTTTAGAAGTTATACAAATAATGAGAAAGCAGGCTGAGGGTAGACATAAAAATCACCATATTCATTTTACTACCACCTTTACTTTTTACGAGCAAATCCAGTTCCGTTATACCCAAAATAAACATGTCCTCCTCACAGGGATGCAGAATCATTTCTCTCGAGTCCACCAGGGTCCAAATTTACAGCAGCCAGCAGTGTGGGATGATGGGTATTTACCTACTGAGCACGTGCTCCGTGTTGTCTCAGCAAGCGCATATGGTCCAAGGTGTCTCCTCCATCAGGACTGTGTATTTTCTAGAGGATCCCATTTCTTCCATGTAATAAAATAGAAAGGCAACTAACAGCATAGTATCTTTGAATCACACATATTGTTTTCATAGGAACACCTCTCACAACTGTAATTTCCACCATGTCCTTCAGACAGCACACGTTTGAGCTGCATGATTAGCCAGTCCACTTCATTCACCCAAGTACACTTTTACCTGAACATCTAATGTGACAGCTGATCCTCTGGGGGGGTTATTGATTGAAATAACCCCTACTAGAGTGCGTGGTACATATTTATGTGGCAGGAGACAGCTCCCCTTAGGAAGTCCGTAATGGAAGTCCATGAAGACACACATTGACTATGAATAATGGTCCCTTTAAAGAATTTGGACTGGCTGCATCATCACATTCATTCATACGGGGAAATATGTCCAGGACCTTAATTTAGTTGATGAACTTGACCTCTTTGTCTACATATAATGATTTAAATGTGCCCTCAATCAATTGTATTCACATAATGAGATTTGAATGTCAAATGCTTCTCTTAGACAACTAAAATTAATGAGTAGCTTCAAAGGTCTGTGACCTGTTTCAGGAAAAAAGCTCACCGCACGGTGGATGAGTGGTTTGCACGAAGGCCACACAGTCAGGAGATCGGGAAGACCTGGGTTAGATTCTCCGCTTGGGCATCTCTATGTGGATTTAGCATGTCCTCCCACATTCCAAAAACATCTTAGGTTGATTGTCAAATTGTCCGTAGGTATGAATGTGAGTATGAATGATGATTGTCTGTGTACCCCGCCTCTCACCGGTCAAGTCAGCTGGGATAGGCTCCAGCATATACCCACGACCCTAGTGAGGCTAAGCAGCATAGATGATTTATGATTTATGATTTATGATTTATGATTTATGATTTATGATTTATGATTTATTATTTATTATTTATTATTTCATTCATTTTCTACCGCTTATCCTCACGAGGGTCGCGGGGGTGCTGGAGCCTATCCCAGCTGTCTTCGGGCGAGAGGCGGGGTACACCAATCACAGGGCACATATAGACAAACAACCATTCACACTCACATTCATACCTATGGACAATTTGGAGTGGCCAATTAACCTAGCATGTTTTTGGAATGTGGGAGGAAACCGGAGTACCCGGAGAAAACCCACGCATGCACGGGGAGAACATGCAAACTCCACACAGAGATGCCCGAGGGTGGAATTGAACCCTGGACTCCTAGCTGTGAGGTCTGCGTGCTAACCACTAGACCGCCGTGCCGCCTTATTTATTTATTATTTATTATTTATTATTTATTATTTATTTATTATTTATTATTTATTATTTATTATTTATTATTTATTATTTATTATTTATTATTTATTATTTATTATTTATTATTTATTATTTATTATTTATTATTTATTATTTATTATTTATTATTTATTATTTATTTATTATTTATTATTTGGGAGCCAGGCAACAACATTTTGTAGGCAATTTCACTGCTGTGTTATTTTGCAATGACAATACAAATCAATAAAGAAAGTCTATCCATCCATCCATCCATCCATCCATCCATATTAATACTTTTGTTATCCTGTATCTGACACAGATATTTCATGTTCCACTTTTGATGCGGTCTCAAATCAACGAGTGGTGAACACAGAATTATTGACTTCATCAATGCGTAAGAGCACTTTGATACAGTGAGAACACATTTTAACATACTGGAAATGCTTCTTATTGCTGTGGCATTTGAAATATGTCATCCTCTCCTTAGTGCTTCAAAATGCCTCTGGGTTGAATAAAGGTCACACATGAGAACATCAAATATGTTTGAAAGCACATTTCATTGTAGTCATATTTTTCAATTTATTAGTATTTATGAATGCTCCAAATGTGTAACTTATTGACATGTTTTACAGTTGCGGCTTCCAACCTTTTTTATTTCTCACTGTTTCTATTAATAATGCCTGATTATGTACAATATCCGGGAAATCTCGATAAAGCCGAATTTCCCTCTGTAAAGCCTGCAACTTGAAATAGATTTACTGAATGCAGCTGAACGCCACCTGGTAATGGTCATGGTTTAATTTCATTTGAACATGCATTAGGTTACTATTTCTTTTCTCTTTGGCTCTCAACGAAGGCGGTCGCATCGTTCCCATCTCCTCCCTATCCCTTACCTTCCCTGCTTGCTTGCTTCTTATGTCTCGTCTTATACTTTCTGAAGAGCCTCTCTCTGCACTGCTCTCCAAAAACCTAAATCATGGAATTGATCAACTGGTCTCTCCACACAATTGACACAATCTTCTCAACGAGAAGCTCAGGCTCGGGGGAACCCGCCTGCCCTGACGGAACGTACACCACCGGGTGCGTGATGGACAGTTGGGGAAAGTGGAAGGTCATGTGCTTTGCGATTCTTTCCGTGGAGGACATCAAAGATGTCTACCTATTCGGAACCATGATAACAGGTCTGTTGCTGATTGGATTGGGCACTTTCCTGGTGTCGCAGAATTCGTATGATGGAGGTTGGCCCACAGCTGCCCATCGTGAATGATTTGGTGGGCAAAGCCGTTCACACTCTGACTGTGACTGCCAATCACAACAAGGATGCCATCTTGGTGACGATTTCGGCTTTGCAAAAACAGTTGGATCCATTGGGAGGCCAGAATGGACAATAGGGTGGTCCGGTCTATTGCAATGTGGCTGCCCCAACTAACCCAAGGCTAACCAAGGTCGTGTTGTGAAAACAACTTCTCCCAAGAGATTGCTGCAGCGGGACGCTCTGACCATCCATTATTTCTTCACGGACACCTGTTGTTTATTTTCTCTGGGCCCACCACAGACTTCTCCATGGCAAATGCTGTGTATCGCAATGACACCCTGCGAACTGAGCCAGGTTTGGGCACCTGACGGGGGAAGCGTCGCAGGCCACGCACTCATGCATCCAAAGACACACATATGCATTGCACTCAGCCCCCCATCCAACGCCTTTGCAACTAATTTTAATTTTAATTTTAATTTTAATTTTAATTTTAATTTTAATTTTAATTTTAATTTTAATTTTAATTTTAATTTTAATTTTAATTTTAATTTTAATTTTAATTTTAATTTTTTTGTCACGGTCCGAAGTATGAGGTGATATGAGCATCCAATGCCATAATGGGTACCATAGTGCGTGTCAATATAGTGATATATATAGCACATCATGACTGGTTCAAGACTCTTCATCCTTGTATTTAGCAAACATCAACTGCTTGTATTGTTTCTTGAATTGGCTCATCGTTGTGCATTGTTTGATTTCCTTACTCAATCCATTCCATAGTTTGATTCCACATACTGAAATGCTATGGCTAGCATAACGTAGTCCTAGCATAGAAGTGTTTCAAATGTACTTCTTCCCTGAGATCATATTTCTCCTCTCTTGTAGAGAAGTATTGGATGACATTTTTAGGTGATTTGTTTGTGATTTTAGCAATAGGAAGTTTGTATGTTCTCGACAGGCGGCATTATGAATTATCCTTACTGACCTTTTTTGCAGTACATTTAGCGAGTGAAGATTACTTTTATAGTTATTAGCCCATATTTCCACACAATAAGTAAGACATGGTAAAACCAGAGCGCAATAAAGAGTGTGGAGTGATTTTTGATTGAGAACAAATTTTGAGAACAAATTCTATATTGAAATACTTCTCACCACCTTATGTTGTATATTTGTAATATGAGGTTTCCAGCTCATATTTTCATCTATTGTGATCCCCAGAAATGTATTTTCCTTCACCCTTTCAATGTCTACATTTTGTTCGTATTTGCTGGTACGTGTCCTTTCTACTGCTACCAAGATCTACTTGAGATCTACTTGAGACTTGGATTATTATGGTTCCAATAAAGGAATTGTATAATGGATAGATACTTTATTAATCTCCAAGATAAATTATAATAGAAGACTACAAAGAGTGACATTGTGAGGGTTTATTTCATACACTGATGGTTTGAATGAATGATATGCCTTTATTCGTCCCACAGTGGGGAAATTTGCATGAAGTGGGGGGAGAAGGAGGGGGGGACAACACGAGGAGAGGGGAGGGGAAAAAAACAACAACTCCAAACTAGACTCTTAGATGAAGGAGTACAGTGTGGGACCGTTAAAAAAACCTCGGCATACAAATCGGCAGGTAAAAGACATTGTTCACACACATAGACACAAGACCAGCGCCACAAAGGGAAAATAACCGATACGAGCAGCGGCCAGCCCGGCTACCTGCAGCCACTTACGGCGCAAGCCGTGGTCCGCCATGCCGCACCGGGGGAATTAGCGACGAAGGCTTTTGGTGGGGGTGGGGTGGGGGTGTGGGTGTGGGGTGGATTCCTGCGACGCTTCCCCCACCCACCCGGAGTTCAGTTCGCAGGGTGTCATTGCGACACATAGCAGTTGCCATGGAGAAGTCCGTGGTGGGCCAGAGAAGAGAAACAACAGGTGTCCATGAAGGAATGAAGGAGGGTCAGAGCGTCCCGCTGCAGCAATCTCTTGGGAGAAGTTGTTTTCACAACACGACCTTGGTTAGCCGTGGTGGGGACGCCAAAATCCAGATTAAGAATATTGTTTGGGTTAGGTCGGGCAGCCACATTCCAATAGACCGGACCACCCTATTGTCCATTCTGGCCTCCCAATGGATCCAACTGCTTTTGCAAAGCCGAAATCTTCACCAAGATGGCATCCTTGTTGTGATTGGCAGTCACGGTCAGAGTGTGAACGGCTTTGCCCACCAAATCATTCACGATGGGCAGCTGTGGGCCAACTCGATCCGCTGCCTTCATCATCATACGAATTTTGCGATACACCAGGAAAGTGCCCAATCCAATCAGCAACAGACCTGTTATCATGGTTCCGAATAGGTAGACGTCTTCGTCCATGGCGTCCACGGAAAGCATCGCCAGGCACATGACCTTCCACTTCCCCCAACTGTCCATCACGTACCCAGCGGTGAACGTTCCGTCAGGGCAGGCAGGTTCCCCGTACCTGAGCTTCTAGTCCAGAAGATCGTGTCAATTGCGTGGATAGACCAGTTGATCAATTCCATGATTTAGGTTTTTGGAGAGCAGTGCAGTGAGAGGCTCTTGAGGAAGTATAAGACGAGACTAGGCAAGACAAAGACGCTAAGCAGGGAAGATAAGGGATAGGGAGGAAAGGGGAAAGATGCGACCGCCTTCGTTGAGAGCCATAGAAGAAAGAGTTGTGTCGTATGGCTGCTGGAGACGGAGCAGCACCACTCGGAGCTAGTGAGATTTCAATCTTGTGGAATCGACGGATTCAGTGTAAACCCCAGGTGACTGTATGGTTGCTGTTGTCGCTACTTTTACGTTGATTGTATGTTGTTACTGTTGTGGTAATGGTAATGGTAATGGTTAAATTTCATTTGAACATGCATCAGATTCCAATTGAGTGCATCCCATAATCAGTTCCCAGTTCCACATGTCCAAAAGGAGTAGGAAGAAGCAAAGCTCATTAAATCCTACCCCTCCACCTGGTACTTTTACAATCAGTAACTGTTACAACTGTTACAACTGTTACTGTTTCTTCACTTCCTGCTTTCCATAATACAGTTTAAGTTGGGATGTGATGTTCTTAATGTTTGTAATGTTGTTTCTTTAATGTACAGTCAGTGCAGAAAACAATCCCCCTGGGGACCAATAAATCTAATGTAATATAATATATAACATCATGCGACTGCTTCTTTTTGTTTGCCATCGCTTCGTTTCATTTTTTCTTTTGTAATTCCTCCACATTTGTAGCTCAGTCACGCTGATATTAATGAGGAGCCATCTTATTAATCACACCTTCAGGACCATGCCAACATTTCCTAAAAGCATGAACTCCAGCCAAAAATCAGCTGGCAAAGGCTTCTTCCTTTTAAAATGAGGGTACACCTGTCCAAAATCATCCCGAGAGGATGTTCATTGTATTAGAATAGAAAAGGCTTATTTTGAGTATTTTACATTATTGTAAAACTACATTATCACCATGACGGCAGTCATTAATGGTTTGCTTGTGTTTCCCTGGTCTATGGTCCCTTAGTTTTACCTTGGGTTAAGTTTCCTTGGTTTGTATGGGTCAGGGGCAGGGAACCTATGGCTCGGGAGCCAGAGAGGGCTCATTTGATGACTGCATCTGGCTCTCAACATTCATTCATTCATTTTCTACCGCTTTTCCTCACGAGGGCACATATAGACAAACAACCATTCACACTCACATTCATACCTATGGACAATTTGGAGTGGCCAATTAACCTAGCATGTTTTTGGAATGTGGGAGGAAACCGGAGTACCCGGAGAAAACCCACGCATGGACGGGGAGAACATGCAAACTCCACACAGAGATGGCCGAGGGTGGAATTGAACCCTGGTCTCCTAGCTGTGAGGTCTGCGTGCTAACCACTCGACCGCTGTGCCGCCCGCTCTCAACATTTCTTACCACAATAAAATTTTTCAAATGTTTTTTCGCTAACATTTTAAAGTATACCATCACAGAAATAACTGTGTTAAAAATAATGTTCAAATTCAACAACTTAGCATTTTAATCCATCCACCTATTTGCTACTGCAATGCAGGTGACCGGATCCAATGCCAGCTGTCCTTACCAGTGTAGAGTACTACACCTCAGCAATGTCTTTTTATGCCTTATACTGTATTTTCGTTAATTTAGCTATTTTTAGCTTGAAAATGCTGGACTCAGATCAATAATATGTACAATATATGCATATTGTTTGACTAATAATAGGCCATAGTCCACCATGAAAACAACCATGCTGCTTATCTTCGCTAAGGTTGTGGGGGTATGCTGGAGCCTATTCCAGCTCTCTTTGGACAAGAGGCAGGGTACACCCTGGACTGGTTGCCAGCCAATTACAGGGCACTAGACACATAGACAAACAACCATTCACACTCACATTCATATCACGGCCAATTAACCTAACAGCCATTTTTGGGGGGATGGGAACTGTCGAGGGGGCGCAGGAGGCTTTCATTTCAGTGCAGACCTACCAACAAGCGTTGGTACAAATTTCAACAACAAATTTCCAGTACTCAACATGCAATTTGACTCTTGAATATGCTCGTGTGCCCCCGATTTGTTACATTTTGCTGGTTTCAGTTTCAAGTTCAGTCTGTACAGTACAGATACATGAATGGATAGTTAGGGAGAGGGGGGTATGAAATAACTGAGAAACACTGCGATAGAATGAGGGAGAGATATTCAAACCACAAATTGTCGAGGGACGACTGTATAGCATCTATCATCTTACATGATCATTCATTAGTGCTGAATGCCTATACATTTTACAATCTAAAATGTGCTTAATTAGTCTGTGTGGCATATTGAAGAGAAATGGTAGGAGGTTCTAGAGCTGAATCTCAATCTAATTAAAGTCGCTCTTATTGTAAATTGATTGGTTCTGTCCTCTTTGCTGCTGAGCAATGTAAATTTCCCCACTGAGGGACGAATAAAGGTATATCCAATCCAATCCAGAAGGAAGACTCGGAAAAATTTATTAATTCAATCATTTTCTACCGCTTTTCCTCACAAGGGTCGTGGTGGTGCTGGAGCCGGGCGGGTAGCGGGGAGACTGGTGGCCAGCCAATCACAGGGCACATATAGACAAACAACCATTCACACTCACATTCATACCTATGGACAATTTGGAGTGGCCAATTAACCTAGCATGTTTTTGGAATGTGGGAGGAAACCGGAGTACCCGGAGAAAACCCACGCATGCACGGGGAGAACATGCAAACTCCACACAGAGATGGCCGGGGATGGAATTGAACTCGGGTCTCCTAGCTGTGAGGCCTGCGTGCTAACCACTTGATCGCCGTGCAGCCCGAAAATGACTGTATCAATTACTCTGAGATGTTCGCTGAACATAACACAACACAACTTGTGATTGACATTTAAAACAGAAAGAAATAACCTTTGACATATATGGTTTTATTCAATAGTTCAATAATTTTATTCAAAAATACTGTTTAATTTCAAATTACAATAGTTTTATTAACAATCAATTCATCTGTTTCATACAGTCCCAGAGAATTTGGTCGTCATTTGTCATCCATCTCCATCCTCCTGTCTGCTCAGCATCTTGCTGTGGGTTTGCACATGCGATCTGGCACAGACCTCCATTTCTCCTTTTTTGCTGTCCAAATCACATTCAATCCTTGCGAAATAACCTCCCATCGGTTGCTTGTCCCTGTGCCCCATCGAAGTAGCGCCATAAATATATTGACAGTTTCTCACCAGGTCACACAGCTGCCTTAGTCACTCTTCAAAAACACTCTGGCCCCAATGTTAACAGTCTGTAAGCTTCCAAAGGCCGACAGAAATATGGACAATATGAATGCATATTAAGGACAGAAATGTGTGTGTATACCTAAATAAACCTTTAGAAGCAGGCTACAAAAGTATATTAGTTTGGCATTTGGAGCATACTGTATGCGAAAGAGTAAAAAAGTGCATTTTTTGTCGGATACTGAGATACCGAGTACATTTCCTCATTATCTGTATTCATGTTTAAAGAAGGGCCGCACAGTGACCGAGTGGTTAGCATGCAGGCCTCACAGCAAGGAGACCCAAGTTCAATTCCACCCTCGGCCATCTCTGTGTGGAGTTTGCATGTTCTCCCCGTGCATGCGTGGGTTTTCTCCGGGTACTCCGGTTTCCTCCCACATTCCAAAAACATGCTAGGTTAATTGGCCACTCCAAATTGTCCATAGGTATGAATGTGAGTGTGAATGGTTGTTTGTCTATATGTGCCCTGTGATTGGCTGGCGACCAGTCTCCCTCTGAAAGACTCCAGCACCACCGCAACCCTTGTGAGGATAAGTGGTAGAAAATGACTGAATGAATGAACATTTAAAGACAATGCTCATTATGTATTCACTCTTCAAGCTCCGTGATTGGCCAGTCACAGACAGCCGTGCCTCATTCCCGTACACAGTGCAATTGGCAAGTTAAAAACAGGTCGTGTTGCATTAGTCACACTGCCTCCACTTTATTGGGTTTTCTTTAGCTCGCTTCTATTTCAGTTTCTATCAAAAGTTACTTGGTAAACTTGTCTCGTAACGTACGTGGGTTAGTATTCAGGCTTGTGTGACGTCAGTCACTTATGCATCAGGGGTAGCATGAGCGCTATTTTCCTTTGTCTTATTCTATGAAGTCATCATAAAACAGGTCTACTACTTACAATATCAGAATTTTGTTAATTTTCATTTGGCAGTACACAAACAGTAGTAACAGTACTGATTGACAACATTAGGTACATCTCCACAGTGGCTGCATCAAACACTCTGCCTGTATGTCTATGGTCACATGGTCTCAATATGTTGCAGTATACACGTTGCAATCATAAATTTGTTTCATACTCCGCACGTTTCACAAGAAAGCTGTATGCGGCTTTTTTCCCCCTGTCTGCACTCGTCTAATTTGGCTGGGGAGATAAAATCACATGGAACACTTTGCGTCAAGTAGTGAATACTGTGTTTTTTTGAGAAAAAAAAACAGTGAAAAAGGCTGACAGATTTTTTCCCGAATGCATGTTTGCATGACTCATCAACTTCACACAGATCATTGAAAAGTTATTCAATAATAAGTCTTACAGATCACATACACAGTACAATCCATGTCAATTTCAGATTTAAAATAATGAATAACTACACATTTCCGGTTAAACCACGCCCACTTCTGGTTAATGCCCAGCCCACTCGAGTACAGATACAGATATTGGTGTACTCACTCATCCAAAGTAAAGCCCTACTAACTGTAAAATGAGCAATTAAGCTCTAAAGTAGGTGCCAGAAGCAAATTTTGGCAGAGATTGATAGTGAAGCAAAAACACAGCCTCACTATCTCACTATCTTCCTGATCTTTGCCATGTCCCTGATCATGCAAACAAGCATTTTATTTTTTTAATGATGGATCTAACGTGTCAAGGAGCTCATATTCATCATTTTTTGTTATTTTAACAGTGACAAGCACCTTCCAGTTCACACATACTCCCATCTCTTCAGGATGAAGTGAGCCTCCCGTATGACATTTCTGTGTAATTTCTTATTTGATTAGTGAGGATAATTAAGTCACATACATTAAAGACATTACACAGGCTGTATCCAGGCTCTTTGTATTTGATCAGGAAATCTGCAAATTCAGCATTTTTTTTACTTAAAAAAATGTAAAAACTTTTGTAAACACACAGAAAATACATTCATTCATTTTTACCGCTTATGCTCACAAGGGTCGCGGGCGTGCTGGAGCCTATTCCAGCTGTCTTGGGGCAAGAGGCCCAGGTACACCCTGGACTAGCCAATCACTGGGCACATATAGACAAACAACCATTCACACTCACATTCATACCTATGGACAATTTGGAGTGGCCAATTATCCTAGCATGTTTTTGGAATGTGGGAGGAAACCGGAAGTAATAAGTGAATTTCCACGAACCATGAGTCCTCATTTATATACCAAATATTTTTGCACATAGCAGATCTGTTTAAGACGTTCTAAATACATTTTTTTCCATTATTAGAGCCCTCTACATCAAATAACACCCCCATAGTCACTTTACACGATTATTACCCAAAATAGAAGACATAAAAACATACATAAATCACACATTAGCATTGGGATCTCTACATTATTTCCTGCAGTGGCTATTTTCTCATCAATATATTGAGCCTCAATATATTATTGAATGCGTCAAGGGCATTATTATTGGGCTTGTGTGTGTTGCAGAAACTGTTTTTCTGGTGCTGGGGAGCTAAGTGGGGGGCAGAGAGGTCATCTGGTGTTTTGAATTGAGGATTAGCCTGATGAGGGTTACAGCTGCAACAGATAATTATTAAAACCTGCAATAAAAGCCGTTTTTTTCTTGCGATCAAGTCTGGTGCTTGTCTCAGCAAATATTACAATGTAGAATACTACAAATCATCACTAAGTCGTTGATTCCGCCTTTTGAATGTTTTATATTTGTTATTATTTTAAGTCATTTGTCCTCTTTTGTAAATTTTCAACTTGGACAAAAAACATGTAACATTGCTTTAATATGCATATTTTTGACAATTAAAAGGCCATGATCAACCGTGAATCAGCGGTCGTTTATTGATTCATTTTTGAAAAATCATGATTCAAATTGGAAGTGTGAAGTGTGATGAAGGATTAATGTTTAGAAAAGTAAATGCGGTGCCCTCCTGAGGATCCACCGTATCCATGCAGTGATCATTTAGTGGAACCGAGCAAAATAATCCTCAATAGTACTCTTCATTTTAGTGGTGCAGATTTTTCGACTTTTATTTTAGTAGCTCACATCTGTCCAATTGGTGCACAGGGACTATAAAGAAAAAAACAAAAAACAAAAAACAACTTCAGGTTTGATCGTCCATGATAATATGGACATTTGGAAAAGAAAATAAGCACTTCCTTTAGCATTATCTTTCGCTTGTATGATGCGTCTCATTTTTAATCCATCCTTGTCCTTCCAATGATACTAGTGAGTCAGGATGTCTCTTCTGCCTGAGTATGGCTCCTCAGTGGATTGTTTTGTCTTAATTGGAAAACACAGTTAATTATCCCCTACCCTGTGATTGGTGCGTCGTCAACACCTCTCTGGGGGGACTGTTTGACTAAGACTGAGACCCTTGGCTTCCGTCACTGTTGGCAAATAACAGAAACTTGTAGTGTGGATACCAAAGATGATGGGATATAAATCCATCCAGTAAATACAGTTTTTTTTTACAATTACTGCATTTTGTTTAACCAATTTAGGAAATCTATACTTTTTTTTTTTCCTTTTTCCTCCTCTTCGATTACAACTGAAACACAGATGTGAATGCATGGTTGGGTGCATAACTACAGTATGCAAGGCTGGGTCACAATTGCTTTGTAAGTATTTAACTTCAGGACAGAAAAGTTCAGTGCTGGCAAAAGTTTTGGAAAGTTTGTCCTACGATTCTCTTTGGTAGAAAGGCATCCTATAAGACTATGCAAAATTGATCAGAAACGTTAATGTGTTAATAATGAATATGACTTTAGTTGGCAGCCAATTATTTTTTGTCCTTAGTATACTTATTAGTGAAGGTCATGAACTATACTACAGATGAATAAATGACGTGTATAGTAGAACTGCACTTCTGCAAAGAATGTGAATCACAAATGCATACACTCACACACACACAATGTTTGGGGTCGTGTCCTTATGTTTGAAAGAAATCACGTTTTTTTTTTATTATTAGTGTCATTATTATTCTCCTCAGTGTCTTGTTCTGCTTCAGAAACTGTGAATGATCTTTTTGCCGTTCTTCAAGGGAGGTCGGAAGGACAGTTGACTGAAAATATTCCATCGTACAATCAATAATGATTGCAATCATACAATTATCAATAATACCATCACACACGTAACAAAGACAAGTCGTAAGAAAAATGCAATCAAAGGGGAGAACCAAAGGATTGGCCAGTCACACAGGATCGCCCTGGCCAGAGAAGCTCACTGGTGGACACATCACACCACTGACAATGCAGCATGACCCTTTGTGGACAATGTGCTTGTTTGCAGTTCGCTAAGTAAAAAAAATGTAATTTACAAATGTAATCCTATTTATATTTATTTTTCTACATTCATTCATTTTCAACTGTGTATCCTCAAGAGGGTCACAGGCATGCTGGAGCCTATCCCGGCTGTCTTCGGGCGATCGGCGGGGTACACCCTGGACTGGTGGCCAGCCAATCACAGGGCACATATAGACAAACAACCATTCACACTCACATTCATACCTATGGACAATTTGGAGTGGCCAATTAACCTAGCATGTTTTTGGAATGTGGGAGGAAACCGGAGTACCCGGAGAAAACCCACGCATGCACGGGGAGAACATGCAAACTCCCCACAGAGATACCCGAACAGGGAATCGGGAACTCCCAGCGCTCCCACTCGCACACCGTGTAGCCATATTTTTCTACATAAATATTGCATATACTGTATACTATTGTTCAAAATATTGTCTCAGTAGGGAGTGAGGATATGGCATTCAAATTCTATATAATTCTATGTAATCCTATATATATCACAATTTATTTGTTTCCAGACTGACAAGTAGAAGTATAGTTCATTTTTTAAATTTTTAGAGGGGATATGTTATGTTTTTTTCCCCACTTTTCTGACCTATAAATATTGTTACAATGTTCACTTCAATAAATAGGTATTCACTATTCCCCACAAAACCTGAGAAAAAACATGAATAAATGTATGTGATGTCATAATAATACCAGTTTTTAATTGGCCAAAAGTAGTGTAACAAAATGTTATCTTGTTTATTTGGCACACATTTTAATGGATCCGATTAATTGAAAAATGATTTTGCCGAACCCCCGCATAAGGTTCACAGACCCCCCGTGGCTATAGACGTTGCTCCCATTTTCTGTAAAAAATCATCATCACCAGAGGCTGACATGTCACTGATAGTATAGTATTTCCCTCGGCTGACTTCCACACAGACAGCGTGGGTTCAGCTCCCACACAGTGACAGCGAGAATAGCTGTGTCGACACGCGTGTGCTTTGTGCGTGTGACTGGCAGCCATTCCAGGGTGGATGGAGGCTGGTACAGTATGCTCTTGCTCTTGCTGCAGTCGTTTTTGTGTTTGAGTTCACATGCGCGAGAACATGTATTCAATAATAAATATTGGAAAATATGGCACAGCCGTCTAATCTCAGTGTCTTTTGGGACCGATTCGAATCAATTTATAAATTACCAACATGATGCATGGTGCAAGCACCCTACAGTGATACCCAGAAGACCTGTGTGATAGATAAGTCTCTGAGGAAAATAACTTTTGCCAGCAATTCTACAAGGTTTTTTGCAATCTATGCACAATTAGTTGGCTTCAATCAGGAAAATGTATACGTATGTCATTCTAAAACTGCATGCCTGACTAATCATAATAGACCTACCTTAATAAGTATACTCTGAAAACAAATTTGTATTTAATTGATAAGAGAGCAATGTATTATAGCGCCACCAAAAAAAAGCCTCATTCAGAAAAGTTGAAAATTAAATCCCCCTTACTTTCTTTATAATAATAAGCCCCACCAATTGTGTGTTGCCGTCGTCTATCAAGGAGATAATACAAAGAAACCTGACCGCTCTGTCAAACTAACCTGAAGCTTTGGCTCCACGATATAGAAGGTTCATGAGCCTCAATCTCTGTGCATTTAAATGGTTAGTTGAAATGCAAATAAGCATGACACAGCCAAAGGGGACGTCATCCTTTTTAGACAACAAATGTCCAATTCCATTTTCCACCGTGGGGCAATTACTAAAAAATGAAAGGAATTTTGTTATATTATGACTGTATTCTCATACAATTATATATCTTTTCACCAACCTAATTTTCCAAGAATCCATTTTCTATTCTGCTTATACTCACTAGGGTCACAGGTATGCTGGAGCCTATCCCAGCTGACTTCGGGCTTTAACTTTATTTATTTGTTTCTCATAATATTGGGAATATACAAAGCGCAAAAAAAAAATTATTTAATATTTTCAACCCTATGCTACTAAATTGACTTTCCCTCATAATATTCCAAGTTTATTCTCGGAAAATTGCAACATATTCTTCTTAGGTCCTGTACACACAGGAGCACACTTGGGATTTTTTTTTTATTTTTAATTTGCATAGCAGGGAGTGATGGTTAGTAACTAGTAACTAGCATCCAGACAGGAATGGATCACTCAGTGAAAACGATGTAATACACAAGGCACACTTACAGTACATGCAGCTCTGGAAACAGACACACCAAACTACACAAGAAGCAAGAACACATGCGGTTAAGTCCATCATCTTCCACTTTCCAAGGCTCATCTAGACTTAGGACAAAGCGGAACTAGTGGAATTAGTCATTTTGGAGAATAAGACAACAAAATACATGTCCAATATTATGCTGGGTTGTTGTCAGTGGCGTCATTGTTTATGGAAATCAGTGTTTCAGTTGTCTACATGGAAACAACAAGCCACCGGTTTCAGATTTCCCCACTCTGGAAGCCATTTATTCATTCATTCATTCATTTTCTACCACTTATCCTCATTCATACCTATGGACAACTTGGAGTGGCCAATTAACCTAGCATGTTTTTGGAATGTGGGAGGAAACCGGAGTACCCGGAGGAAACCCACGCATGCACGGGGAGAACATGCAAACTCCACACAGAGATGGCCGAGGGTGGAATTGAACTCATGGCACCCAGAACGCTGTTTCCGTGTGGATAGCTCCTAATAATATGACTTCACAAAATAGTTTGACTTTACTTGTGTAACATTATACATTTTTCTGAAACCCAATATTTTTTAAACACTTTATTCGTTGTTTTATTTGTTTTTAATAATATTGTGACTTAAAAAGAAACTTAAAGCTACTAATTACTTAAAGCTAGTAAAACGACTGAGATATTTTTTCCCAGACAATATTACTTTTTGAATTAGATTAAAACTTTTTTCGCCAAATATTTGATTTTATTCTTATAAAATGATTGCTAATTTGTTCATTTTTGGTGTTTTTTTTTATTTTTTTTTTAGTTTACTACTTTTAGAATGTGCCACAGACCAATAAAAAAACCCAGTGTTGCCACACTTGGGATTGTGAAGGTTGTCACCCCATCATCAACATTACAATTTAAGAAGATTTACCGTATATTTGTTTTTATCCTGAATATGTGAAATACGTTGAGCTACAAAATCTTGACAAATCAAGCAGGGGAAAAAGTTGAGTGTACAAAAAGTACAAAATCGACTATGTGTGGTGTAAAAGGTGTGAGGTGGTAATGTCACTTTCAGTAAAAGGATTTTCAATACTTGAGTCGAGGGTTGAAAATGGCCCGATACTTCTAGCGTACCTTTCCGTGTATTGACTATATAACAGCGTGTTTACCATGACCCACATCAAATGAGATCACCAGCTCCTGCCTAGTTAAGAATAGTGGAGTCAATAAGAGAGACCTTTAGCTGGCGCCATGCAGCAGAGGATGTACTGCTGTAGAAAACTGATGAGAAAGAAAAGATATGCTGAAACAGATTCAAATACCAACTCACGGGCTCCCGTTTTTAGGCATGTGTGAAAATTGGAACCTTGTAAGATGACCGAGGTTGCGAGGGCTTGAAAGAGCCCTTCCTCACATCTGTAACTCATGCACATCCACTGTTATCATGCACCGCAGTGCAGGCAGCTATGAATACTAAGTCTGAGGCCACTATAAACCTAAACGCTTGCCAAAGAACTGCATTACCAAGCTGAAACATTTTGCGTTCAACCCCTCGAATCCATCTGACACAGACGAGGCAAAGAACTTTTGCCAAAACTTCACCCCTGCAAAGCTGCTTTCTAAAGCTTTTTGAGAAATGGCTAAAGCGCAATGCTGAAGTTATTAAGTTATTGTTTGGTATGTACAGGTGGGCAGCATTTACATGACATATTGAGGAAGCATAACATTGTTTATGTTATCCTTTTGCACTTCATTATGTCTCCCAAGCAGCAGTGCACCAAAGAAAAGGTAGGATCACCATGGAAGTGAAAATGAGCGTCATAAAAAGTTGGACGCTTTCCACTGTCGCAGCCGTCTTTAAGGATGAAAATAAATGTAAATAGATGTAATAGTAGGCAGTATCTGTTTACGTAACAACATTTATTTGTTTGTTAGTCAGTAAAAGCACAATTTATAACATATTACTATTTTATTATATGAAAACATATTTACCATCATGCTTCAGGTACAGAAGCAGAGCGTCATTGATGGATGATTTAAAGAAAGGATCACTATTGATGACTTAATTTAGGTATGATTTAGATTTGCTGATGTATTGTTGTTGTTTGTTCTCGTATTGTCACCCTGTTTTGCACTCCACCCTGTGTTTTATTTTCTCTTTTTTTCTATCCCCTCCTGCTCCTTCTGCTCCAAATTTGCAAAACAAATAAAACCAGTATAACAGGTGGAAGAGTATCTTACAGGACAAAAAAGGTATAAAAAAAATAGATATAATTTAGGTGGAAAGTTCTGCCACTAAAACTCGACTTAAAACACAGTTTAGGATTGAAAGTCTTTTATGTCAAACGTTGCATTGATTTATCCCATATGGACATGTTATGAATAAAAAAAAAATGACGTAATGCCAATAGAGACAAAATTGACACATTGGCGAGAATATGTCCTTGAACTGGTGTCGGAACGGCCTTGAGATCCACTGGGAGTAGTAGGACGAAACAGTCGAGGAGACGGTTTCTATGCTTAGAAACCTGCTGCCCAACCCCAGATAAGCCCCCCCCCAAAAAATGCATGGACTTGTTATTTCTTTCTTTGTTTCCAATCCAACAAACCAACCACAAGTTCTTCAATATCTCTGCACCAGAAACTTTCTTCCTTAGTTATATCCCCATGTGGTCTCTCAAAGGGCTAAAACCATCACCGTATCAAATAATGAATGTGCTAATCAATATTCTCTTCGTTAAATCTGAAATAAATGAATGATTTAAATAAATCAAAATGAATTAATGTTGATTAAAATGTGGCCGGTGCAGTAAGTACCACATTATTTTAATGCTATTATTGAAATGTCAATACTTTCAAACACAGAGCTAATTAACAGTAAGCTCACTATTAAAGTTTGCTAATTAAAGTCTAAAGCAGAATTCAGTCTTAGTTTTACAGCACATAATTGACACAAAAACAGTGAATATACTGCTTATAAGTTTAGAATGCAGTAAAAGGCCAACTTAACTTAAATATACAGTAAATCTAAGCTTGCTGCCACAAATCTAACAGCTTGTAACATAAATTCCAAGCCAGAAACCTGAGTAGTTTATGACAGGTTGGGCATGATTGATGGAGCTTGCAGCCTAGTCTATTTGATGAATGTAAGCTTGCATCTAATACAGGGATATTAGCTAAATCTTATTAATAAGTGTATGCATATAAATACCTTAATCTTATTTGTGTGTAAAGTAAATGCTGGAGTGTCGAGTGCACATACTGCAATTTTTACATACAAATTACATTTTCAAAGTGGATTAGAGAGCAACAGCGCTTGGGGACCGAAGTAGAAGGTTAAGTGCATGCAGAAATGATTACTGACCGAGTACACCCATGAAATGCAGAGCAGTTAAGGTAAACCTTAGTGCATTTAGTCCATCATTGAACATATTCCCCAAAAAATATTTTTCATTTTGACTCAAATCCAAGAACCTGTTTTTGGATAGATTTTGGTTATGAAGCCAGACCAGTATTCCTTAATTAGATTCCTTTATTGATTTAGCAGGAGCTGTAAAGGTCAGATTATCACTTGACTCTCGTGGACTGACCTTCAGAGGAACTCTGGCTAGACTGGATTGTGGTTTCTTTTTGTTTTAGTGGAGCATTTTGAAGAATGGAAGAATAGACTTCCTGTCTTTCAAAATGCACAAGAAGAAATTATTCAAAATAGATGACACACTGAAGAGGTATTTACGAGGGATGTTCCTTAATGTCGGTTGACCAAAATTATTGTTCGATATTACCTCAAAAATTTGATTTAGGTTCATATTAGTATGTCTACTGATTACTCTGACTGTATTTCCATAGTTTGCACTTCATGTTGTTCTTATGTGGATGTTTATGCCAGTCTTTGCCAGTGACAGGAAGTGATGCCAGGGGTTCAGAGTAGAGTCTTAACAGCATGATTGATACCTAAAATATTTTTGAATAACCGTGACAGAGTAAAGCAGCACAATCCAAAGTGCTAAAGTGGATATTGGTAAGAAAGGCAATGTCAAACATCTGTAGTATTATTATAAAGTGTAAAAAAACATACATGCATGAATTGTAGGGATGACACTGTTCACCAGTGTTGTGCATGAACTTATTTATAAATAAGGACTTGTTCAGAGGGTGGCACGGTGGTCGAGTGGTTAGCACGCAGCTAGGAGACCCAAGTTCACTTCCACCCTCGGCCATCTCTGTGTGGACTTGGCATGTTCTCCCGTGTATGCGTGGGTTTTCTCCGGGTACTCCGGTTTCCTCCCACATTCCAAAAACATGCTAGGTTAATTGGCCACTCCAAATTGTCCATAGGTATGAATGTGAGTGTGAATGGTTGTTTGTCTATATGTGCCCTGGGATTGGCTGGCGAACAGTCCAGGGTGTACCCCGCCTCTCGCCCAAAAACAGCTGGGATACCCCCCGCAACCCTCGAAAAGCCCCCCGAAAAGCGGTAGAAAATGAATGAATGAATGAATGACTTGTTCAGACTGTGAATCATGGCCACTGTTTAGGTCCACTTATTACCTGATGAAAGATACTTTTACTCCTGCATGCAGCCTGGTATTGTCACTGCCCACATTTTATTCGCCCACATTCGCAATGCGACACACAAGTACTTGACTTGCTTCACACTGCATTACCTACAAAGCATTGTGGACACTAGCGTAACAATCCAGCAATTCTTAAAAAGAACCTATGATGCTCATTTTCTGCACTTTGCATTGAGTTGTGGACTCCTATATGTGACAGCTACATATGGGAGCCACAGATCAAAGTTTTATCTTGTGTGTGAATTTCAGACTTGGAGGCAATGTATTTCTGTCCCAGTAGGGGGCAACAGTTCTATTTTCCTTAAATCGGCTGCAAGAGCTTGGATTTGAAGAAGACAGAAGTTGGTTAATTGCACGCTGAAAAATAGTAAAATGGCGACCACACCAGCAGAGTGATGGGTTACGTTGACGTAAAAGTAATGAGCTCGAGGTTAGCTTTGTTGTGGGGTTTGGTGCTACGTCGGAGCTCTATATCAAGCCCACCAGTAAGAACCCAAAACCAGCCAGGGAACGCAGGGTCTGTGTACGGAGGTGTCAAAGAAGTGAGACCAAAATATGGTACAGATTCTGCAGTGTGTCCCCCCTGCACGCAGGAGAATGCTACACGGCTTACCACACTAAACTGAAGTACTGCAGGTCCCCCTGCACGTAGGAGAGTGTGACACGGCTTACCACACTAAAATGAAGTACTCTTGACTATACAAAACACGCTCACGCACACAAACTGTCAGGGGCAGGACGTGGGGAGGAGGACCCAAAGGCAGAATTGGCAGGCACGACACGAGGTAAGGTTCTACTCGTTGGTGAGGGTCGGTACACGGGAAGTCAGTCCAATAAGGCAAAGGTATCCAAGAGCGGCAGGCAGAAGGAGAGGTCGAAAGGCAGGCGAGGGTCGAGAACCAGGCGAGGCGATGACAAGGAATGCTAGAACGAGACATGGGAGTACAACGAACTTGCACCAGACAGGAGGGATCAGAGGCAATATATAGCCAGCAGGAAATGAGGTGATGAGGGACACCTGAGCACAATCAGGCAGGAGGCGTGGTCTCCAAGGCGAAGGCGGGGTAGGCAATGGCAGGCATGACAGAACCCCTCCCTCAATGGCCGGCTCCCGACGGCCCAGGAACCTCAGGGTGAGCTACATGAAAGTCTTTGATGAGGGAGGGATCCAAAATGAACCGGGAGGGCACCCATTGGCGTTCCTCAGGTCCATACCCCTCCCAGTCGACGAGATACTGCCAACCTCGACCCCGCCGTCGAGCAGCCAGCAGTTTCCTGACTGTGTAAACCGGACCTCCATCTATGATTCGGGCGGGCGGTGGGTGGCTGGCTGGCGGGACCAGGGGGCTGGTTTTCGCAGGCTTGATCTGGCTCACATGAAAGGATGGGTGGGTTCGCATGGACCTAGGTAGTTTCAGACGGACTGAGACAGGATTAATAACTTTGGAAATTGGAAATGGGCCGACGAACCTAGGAGCAAGCTTCTTAGACTCCACTCTCAGGGGAAGGGTCTTGGAGGACAGCCAAACTCTTTGGCCCACCGTATAGGCAGGAGCAGGAATTCTTTTACGGTCCGCCGCCACCTTGTAAATATCAGACTGCCTTTGAAGGTTTTTGCGGGCCCTCTGCCAAACTCTCTTGATGCGGCCCACCAAGGCCAAGGCGGAGGGAACAACGGAATCCTTGCTGAGAGAGGGGAACAAGGAGGGTTGGTGACCAAATACCACATGATGCGGAGACATACCGGTGGATGCACTAGGCAAGGTATTGTGGGCCAATTCCACCCACAAGAGTTGTTTAGCCCAAGAGGAGGGGTTTTGAGAGGCAAGGCACCTCAACTTTGTCTCAAGCACCTGGTTGATCCTTTCTGCCTGTCCATTCGACTGGGGGTGAAATCCGGATGAGAGACTGACTGTGGATCCCAGCAAGCCACAAAATTCCTTCCAAAACAAGGAGACAAATTGAGGACCACGATCGGACACTATGTCCTGAGGGAAACCAAAAATGCAAAATATATTGTTCATCAGTGCCTCGGCCGTTTCTTTGGCCGAGGGAATCTTAACAAAAGGAATGAACCTTGACATTTTGGAAAATCTGTCCACAACTGTGAGTACCACTGTCTTCTCCTCTGACGGGGGCAATCCACAAACAAAATCCAACGAGATATGGGTCCAGGGCCGGTGGGGAATAGACAAGGGCCGGAGTTCTCCCACGGGTTTCTGTGATGAAGATTTGTTAGCAGCACAAACAGGACAGGCAGAAACATACTCTGAAACATCCTTTGCCATGTTGGGCCACCAAAAGCGTTGCTGGGTTACGAATATGGTCTTTTTAACCCCAGGGTGACAGGAGGTCTTATTGGTGTGAGCCCAATGAATGACCGGACCCCTCATGGCTTCCACAACAAATAATTTATCTGCAGGGCAGTTTGGGGGCCGAGGCACTTCGAGTCCTGCCTCCCTAACCTTGTCTTCTATTGCCCACTGCAAGGCCGAGACAAAACATGAGTTAGGCAGGATGGTTGCGACTTCCTCAGGTTCCTTTTCCGAAGGAAAAAAAATACGGGACAAAGCATCCGGCTTGGTGTTCTTGGAACCCGGACGGTATGACAAGGTAAAATTGAAACGGCTGAAGAACAATGACCACCTAGCCTGTCGAGAATTTAATCTCTTGGCGGATTTGAGATATTCCAAATTCTTGTGGTCTGTCCATACCTGGAACGGCAGCGTAGACCCCTCCAGCCAGTGTCTCCATTCTTCCAGAGCCGTCTTGACTGCCAATAACTCGCGATCCCCAATGTCATAATTGCACTCTGCTGAAGACAATTTTTTAGACAGAAAGGCACATGGATGCAGTTTACCGTCTTTTGTACCGATCTGGGACAGGACGGCTCCGACTCCAATATCTGATGCATCTACTTCAACCACGAACTGCAGATGGGGATCAGGGATGGCAAGCACCGGGGCTGTGGTGAAACTATCCTTAAGCTTCACAAAAGCTTTCTCACACTCAGACGTCCAGTCAAATGGTTTGTGCGGAGAGGTGAGGGCATGGAGAGGAGAGGCTACCGAGCTAAAATTTCTGATATATTTACGATAAAAATTAGCAAATCCCAGAAATCTTTGAACATCTTTGCGAGACTTTGGAGTGGGCCACTCTGCAACCGCCGAGACTTTTCCCGAGTCCATCCTCACCTCCCCCTCAGACAGAATAAACCCTAAGAACGATACAGAAGACTGGTGAAAGTCACATTTTTCTGCCTTCACAAATAGGTGGTTGTCAAGGAGCCTTTGCAGCACCTTCCTGACATGCTGCACATGGGTAGATTCATCACGAGAAAAAATAAGAATGTCATCAAGATACACAAACACAAAAATATTCAACATGTCCCTCAAAACGTCGTTGACAAGGCCCTGAAACACTGCTGGGGCATTAGTCAGTCCAAAGGGCATCACCAAGTACTCATAATGTCCGGTTGGGGTGTTGAAGGCTGTTTTCCATTCGTCCCCCTCTCGTATCCTGACCAGATGATAGGCATTACGCAAATCCAGCTTGGTGAAAATCTTAGCTCCTTCCAGGAGCTCAGTGGCGGTGGCAATGAGGGGCAGGGGATACCGGTTCTTGATGGAGATGTCGTTAAGGCCTCTGTAGTCTATGCATGGCCGAAGGGATTTGTCTTTTTTCTCGACAAAGAAGAAACCCGCCCCAGCAGGAGATGAGGAAGGCCTGATAATCCCTGCTGCAAGTGACTCCTGAATGTATTCCTCCATTGAACGACGTTCGGGAGGGGACAAGGAGAAGAGTCTTCCCCGTGGGGGTGTGGTTCCTGGCAACAGGTCAATCGCACAGTCGTGGACCCGGTGGGGGGGCAGTGACTTGGCCTTGACTTTACTGAATACCGCTGCTAAATCATGGTAACACTCTGGAACAGATGCTAGATTCACCTCCCCTTGAGGTTCCAGCACTGTTTTGGCACTCCCCAAACAGTTGCCCTGACAGCCAGGCCCCCAAGAGACGATCTGACCAGAAGCCCAATCGAAGTGGGGGTTATGTTGCTTTAACCAAGGATGCCCTAAGATAACTTCATGATCAGAGCTAGAAAATACATGGAGACTTAGTTTTTCTGTGTGACTGTCTGGAAATGAAATCTTGACGGGATGAGTCCTGTGACTAATTTTGCCCAGAGAGCTTCCGTCCACCGCCTTCACTGTTAGAGGGTGTCGTAGAGGGCACAGGCGAAGCTTTAGTTTCCTGGCGAGAGAAGTACTAATGAGATTGGCATCAGACCCGGAGTCCACAAATACTGGTACCATGATGGATGTGTGCTGAGAGCAAAATTGGACCAAAGGTTTATAGAGAGCCGGATTGCTGATAACAACATTAAGACTCACCGAGCCATGTCCCAGGCTGCTTGTTTTGCCCATCTTGACCCCACAATTAGCCACTAGATGTCCCCCTTGACCACAATAAAAGCACCTGCCCTCACTTCGGCGGCGGGTCCTTTCCTCTGGAGACAGTCGGGTGAGTCCCAGTTGCATGGGTTCATCAGCAGAGGGCGCAGCAAGTGGCACGGCGACAGGGGTGGGCCGGACATCATTGACGCGCCCGAGGTTGCCACCCCAGTGTGTGATGGAATCTCGCCCACGCGACCTGCTCTCCTCCTCATGATCATGAAGGCGCTTCTCAATCATGACCGCCAAGGCGATGAGCTCATCAATTGTTCCTGGCAGTTTCAGAGGGATCATTTGTTTACGGATGTGGGGGGACAGTCCAAGAAAAAACGCGTCTAACAATGCGGGGGCGTTCCAGTCGCTGTTTGCCGCGAGAGCGCGAAATCCGACAGCGTAGTCGGTGACACGCTGACGCCCCTGACGTAGCTGGAGCAGGGAGCGAGCGGCTTCTCTGCCGGACGGCTGGCGTTGGAACACTTGCTCCAGTGCCTTAGAGAATGCTGCGTAGGACTCGCACACCGCGGACCGACGGCTCCATTCCGTGGTGGCCCACGCTCCTGCCCTGCCCGTGAGATGGGAGATCACAAAAGCCACCCGGGCACGCTCCGACATGAATGCGGGGGCTTGAAGTTCGAAATGGAGTTCACACTTGGTCAAAAAGGGGCGTACGTCGCCCGACTCGCCAGAGAACCACTCCGGCCGTGACAACTGTGGACACGTGGCGGCCGGCAAGGCGGAAGTCGGGACCGGTGGAGGAAGCGAAGCCGCTGCTGGATCCACTGGAGCCGCGGGTTGAGCAGCGGGTTGAAGAGCCAATAGCAGGGAGTTCAACTGGGAGCCTAGATTCCCAGCCATGGCGTCTTGTCGCTCCGACAGGGATTGCAACGCCGAGCCTAGAGCGGCAAGCTGTTCCTCTTGCTGGCTCTGGCGCTGTACTTGCGTCCGGAGTGCCTGTCGAACAGACTCCAACTCCGCTGGGTCCATGATGGCAAGTTCGTTCTGTCAGGGGCAGGACGTGGGGAGGAGGACCCAAAGGCAGAATTGGCAGGCACGACACGAGGTAAGGTTCTACTCGTTGGTGAGGGTCGGTACACGGGAAGTCAGTCCAATAAGGCAAAGGTATCCAAGAGCGGCAGGCAGAAGGAGAGGTCGAAAGGCAGGCGAGGGTCGAGAACCAGGCGAGGCGATGACAAGGAATGCTAGAACGAGACATGGGAGTACAACGAACTTGCACCAGACAGGAGGGATCAGAGGCAATATATAGCCAGCAGGAAATGAGGTGATGAGGGACACCTGAGCACAATCAGGCAGGAGGCGTGGTCTCCAAGGCGAAGGCGGGGTAGGCAATGGCAGGCATGACACAAACTCATCTATAAATTGTTACACACACTCTTCTATACTGTAAATAGTTTGCTCACACACACGAACGTGTGCACACATCTATAAATACTTCAAACACGTGCAAACATCTGTAAATAGATGATTATCTTGTGTATGTTTGTGTTATGTTCTAAATCTGTGAATAAATTTAGCTACTTTGCCATCAAAATATTTTTTCCTGGTGTCACTGAACCAAAAAAATTCTGCTTGAATTTGCTTCTCTGAAGAAAAAGCTTATTTTCTTTTTTGGTCAAAATCAGGTGTTTTTGACCTTAAGGTCTACTGCCGTGAAGACTCAAAAAGGTTAGAAACAAACGTTTTCTTCTGATGAAAGAAGAGAGACCAAAGTTTCTTTACCTGTTGTCCTAAAGGGAGCCACACGGTTGCCAGGTTGTAATTGGCGACTCCAAATTGTCCATAGGTATGAATGTGAGTGTGAATGGTTGTTTGTTTATATGTGCCCTGTGATTGGCTGGCCACCAGTCCAGGGTCCTCTCACAGTTGGGATAAGCTCCAGCATCCCCGCGACCCTAGTGAGGCTAAGCAGCATAGAAAATGGATGGATGTCGTCCTAAAACTCAATATTCTGTAGGTCTTGAAAGTTTTGCAAAAATGCCCCAAAACTCTGGCAGTATGGAACTCTCTTCTCTGAAAATGACTGGCAGTCAATGAGTTAATTTACTCCACTCCCACCACTTCTTGAGGTACACCCACTCCGCTGTGATTGGTTAGGGTTAGCTCCCAAATGCTCCTGAGGACTTCCAGATACATAGCTCTGTGTTTACCAATGTTTACCAATTTACCAACACTTTAATGTGTTATGACTTTTGTTTCCAGGGCCTGAAGAAATAAACATCCTTAGACTAAAAAGCATAAATAAAGAAAACCACATTATATTCAATATTGTTTGGCAATTTCAATAAGACAATATATAATTGTAAATGGTTAGTTAATAATTATAAATCGTCTTTATTTATAGTTCATATTTATACTGGGTGGACTCAACTTTGAACTAAATCATGAGAAGCACGAACTTGCACAACACTTCTGTTCACCCAGATTTCACAGTGTGTCCATGCTGGGTTTTTGTAGCACTATCACTAAAAAACCCTTATTATAGGCAATGGCTGGATGAAGGCTTCCACAGTGGTGCACACACACTGGATTGAGGAGGTGCGCTCCAGCAGCAAGCCTCTTGTGAGGCCTTGTTGATGACAAAGTAAATGCACGATTAAAGGCTCATCCCTACTAAATTATGTCATCTCACATCATGGCCGCACATATTGTCATTTCCAGATTTATAAGCAGCTACTCAAGCTTTGAACCCTGCTGATTGTACAGTGATGCGACTAACTAAAAGCTGAAAACGACATGTTACTACATTTTATTTCTTGGTGTAGCTTCAGGATGAAATGACGAGGGCAAGTGCAATGGAAGGTAATATCACAATCAATCTCTGACAAATCCTAAGTAAGTTTGATCAATTGTAGAATCACTAGAGGTTCTATTTGGACTGAACTGTCCACTATTGGGTTTGTAAAGGATGCATTTGTGATGCTGGAGAAGACGACTTTAGTGGTTTTAGTTTCCAGGATTACTTTTCTGGGAGGCTACTATTGAACCAGTCATATTACAATGCACTGTTCCGAACCAAACCCACCTGGGGCTTTTATACAGGTTCACAAAAAGTTAGCAAATACAATTTTGTAATTGCATATGTATGTTACTAAGCAAAATCACAATAAAAAATGCTTTTAAATCAATGTTTTGCTGTCTGTACTTGTTCCAAACCTAGACAGAAAAAAGTAAAAGGTGAATGGAGTGGAGGATGTACGCCTAGAGATATTGTGTGAATTGAAATTACCTTTCCGGTAACAGAATAATATTCTCATCCTAATAGCAGGATGTCCAACATTGGTTTCTTGACCGCTGAAAAATTACTCTTGCCCTCCAATTAAGTAAAATGTGACAGCTTGTCAGCCAGTGACATTAAAATGTAATTTGCACTCAGTGTGTACAATAGCAGAGGAAGCTTCATTTAGATATTGGATTACAGAACAGTTGGACAATGGCGGCCAAATACCGGTATTTCTTCAAATAGAATAATAGATTAAAATGCTTTCCCTTCTTCATTTTTACTGACAAGCATATTTGTAAATGTTGAAATATACGCTGTATATATGAAAAATAAATATTATATTGCAAGGTTACTGTATGTGTTTGTATGTGTATAAGCATTTAACCTAAAAAAAATTGAAATGGTTTAAGTTGTACCCAAATATTTAAATTACCTGCAAAGAAATCAAATGAAAATGTTGCATTGATATGGTGGCATCATCTCATAGCACACACTAGCATCCAATCAGACAGTGCTGAGGGGCATTATGTACAGGACATTATTATGTATGCTATCTAGGGATTGCTATGATATTGTCTACTGTAATAACCAGCGGGCTGCACGGTGGACGAGTGGTTAGAATGTTGGGCATCTCTGTGTGGAGTTTTCATGTTCTCCCTGTGGGTGTGTTTTTGGAATCAGATTCCAAAAACATGCATGTTAGGTTAATTGGGAACTCTAAATTGCCCAAAGATGTGAGCGTGAATGATTGTCGATATAAATCCCCGCAACCCTAATGAGGACAAGTGGCATAGAAAATGGATGGATGGATGGTATTAACCAGAGTTTTACCTCTTAATCCATATTTTCTTTAGCCTTGTGACAGCATCTCTTCATCTCGCGATTTCTTCGGGAATTGTCCTGCTACGTTCTGGGCGTAAGCAGACCTCAGGGCAGACCTGCAGTATGTCTATTTGGAGTGAAATAAATCTTTAAAAAATGAAATGTGCATCATCATCATCATCGTGAATCATGTCTGTCGTCTCTTACGATAAGGACATAGCTGAAGGCGAGTGTCACAACTGGGGAAGTGTGGCATTAGCAAAGCAGCCAGAAACTGACTAACTGACTTAGACAACAATAGAATGTTTTTATATATATTGTAATTGTGCTGGTACAGGCTGGTTTTGTAGCAGGTAGTCGTTTGAAGAGTAAAACGTAATTTCAGCATTTCGTAATTGTGCTACATTAAACCAAACAATAATATTTACAGAATTGTAAAAGACTTAACAGATTTTGAATGATGCAGTTTCTTTTATGTTCCATTTTACCACAAATTATGTGATTCAAAATAAATGACTGTAATAAATAATTATTAGTTCCACGGATAATATACCACTTTAACATGGTCATTCCTGTTGCATTCTAAGCACAGCGGTGATTAATCTGATTAATCCAATGTCTTTGTTGCATTTGAAATGCAGGAAGTCATTACTCAATATAAGAGTCTGATTCACATTGTCGTCTTACAAAGAATGCTACACCCTTCACCAGCTTAACAAAAGGTAAAAAAGGTAGCTAAGAAATATACAACTACCAATATGAGTTTCATTCATTCATTCACTTTCTACCACTTTTCCTCACAAGGGTTACTGGAGCCTATCCCAGCTGTCATTGGGCGAGAGGCGGGATACACCCTGGACTGGTGGCCAGCCAATCACAGGGCACATATAGACAAACAACCATTCACACTCACATTCCTACCTATGGACAATTTGGAGTGGCTAATTAACCTAGCATGTTTTTGGAATGTGGGAGGAAACCAGAGTTTTCGGACAAAACCCATACAAGAACGGGGAGAACATGCAAACTCCACAGAGAGATGGCTGAGGGTGAAATTGAACCGTGGTCTAGCTGTGAATGAGCTAAAAAAAAAAAAAAAAAAACGGCTTCCCATCATGCATTTCTGCTTCAACAGTCCAATGAAATGTTTTTCTGGGACAAAATGCATGAAGGGAAACTGTTAAAATAGTTGTTTTTAATTTTGAACTTGTATTGGTACTTATATTGTATATTTTTTAGCTACCTTAAGTTGCTGTGTGATGATTTTAGTGCTCTCTGAAGATGATTATTATATTGAATAATGACCTCCTTTTTCGTAATTCGTGATTGACTCCTGTCAGATAAAAAGCTACCTGGTCCTCAAGTGCAAACCACAATATGCCATCTTATGAAGTGGACATATAAAGCTAATAGTCTGGTGTGACTTACAAATCTGTTTTTCTCTCAAGGTTAGTGGGTGCAGTTCAAACATTGATGCCTTTTATACACCAGATATTACACTAAGTTTACTCTCACTCACCCATCAAGAAGCAGTGAAAAATAGTGCAGACATGATTGTCCTCTAGAATTGAAATGATTTGAAATGAAATGATTGTACGACACTTTTTAATTTAATTTTCAGATAACAGGTGGATGATTGACAGTAAAGTACTTCTTCCCAAGGGAGGAAAATGATTCATATTGTGCTCCTTGCAGACACAATCAAGAAAAACACAGCAGAGAGCACTCAGTGTGATTCTCAACCGAAAAAAAACCAACATAATTCTGTTTATACTGTTTCAACACAGTAATAAAAAATTCATAAGAAATGCCAGACAGCTGGCTACAGACATATTGTTTTGTTTGTCAATCAATACAATAGCCGATTTTAGCACAGCCATGCTTGTTGTGCTGCTAAAGATGTCTGATGCACAGCCAACAAATAAATTACCTTATAATCTACTGGGTCACATCACTTCTCTGCTACTCTTCTCTTTTGCAGGAAGAACTGAGTAATGCTTCAGAATATGGATGTGTAATATTTTTGGTAATCACCGTCAGTTGGGAATGCTTGTGGTAGATGACAGCAATATTTCTAATTGTAGAAAGATGTGTCTCTAATTTGATGTCAGCACTATAATGAACATGGGTTTTCACTTCATAAAAAGATCCGTCCCTTAGACTTACCCTTTCACCTGTCATTATCTTTATCTTGGTGAATGAAAAAAAAAAAAAAACATAGCCTCCGGCCTCTTCCAGCCTTGGTTTCTCTTTCTCCTAAGATCTGGCAACATTCTATGAAGCAGTCCCTGACATGGTACGCTTAAGTGGGAGGAAATGTTTTCTTTATTGGCCTCCGATGAGTCATATTTATGTTTGTATTCTGACACTTAAAGTACTGAGAATGTACGGATGTTTGGATTTGATTGTTCTCGGAGAACGTGGATAGTAAAATATATTCACAGATGAAAGGCGTAATTTGAACACATCTCATGACTCCTTGAACCAGCTGCCACCTGTCACAATATCCATCAAAACAACACAATTGGGAGCTAAGTCTGGAGTTATCTTCTTCTCTCTTCATTGTCCATCGGTCTGATGATTGTCCTTATATAAGTTGTCCTGGAATTGTCCAGTGTGGCCCGCGTCAGCAGTCGAGGGCTTCTTTCTTCTTTCTCTTGCATCTGCCATAGCTGCTTACCATATCCCCTCTGCTATTATAATCACTTCAGTATCGATTGAGAATAAATCTACATTTACCAGCACATAATCGGTGACATGCGGTGAGGGATAAATATTAATGTTTAACTACTGAACTGTGCTATAAATGTATTTTTCTGAATGATTCCATTTAAAAAAATATATTTTCTTATGTAAAAATCAATGAATTTCACATTTCCTGATCACAGGGTAGAAACCTGATATGAGGCTGTAGGCCACTAGTCGAGTCGTCCCAGCAAGCTAGCGGAGAAGGTGTTTCTCCAAGCCACATCGACATAATTTAACGGGTAATATTGACAATGAAATGGTAATATTGACAATGAGGTTAAATGTCAGTGTAAGCAACATTTAGCATTCATTCATTCATTTTCTACCGCTTATCCTCACGAGCGTCGCGGGGGTGCTGGAGCCTATCCCAGCTGTCTTGGGGCGAGCGGTGGGGTACACCCTGGACTGGTGGCCAGCCAATCACAGGGCACATATAGACAAACAACCATTCACACTCACATTCATACCTATGGACAATTTGGAGTGGCCAATTAACCTAGCATGTTTTTGGAATGTGGGAGGAAACCGAAGTACCCGGAGAAAACCCACGCATGCACGGGAGAACATTCAAACTCCACTAGAGATGGCCCAGAGTGGAATTGAACTTGAGTCTCCTAGCTCACATCACTGCATGCTAACCACTCGACCGCCCTGCAGTGTAAAAATATACAAAAGCTGGGAAAGCTAGCATTGAGCTTGCATATGTTCAAATGTTATGTTACAGATTATGCAAAATATGAATACAACTACTCATTATCCGTAATCGTGATGTAATAAAACCCTCATTATGTATTCACTCATCACTCTCTGTGATTGGTCAGTCACACACAGCGACCACCCCTTCTGAGACGGGGTAGCTGGCTGTAGTGCCCAGGCAGCGCCTGTCTGTATTGTATCTTTATGGCACTGGTGTGAGTATGTTTTTCAACCCTTTCATTCATATTTTGACCCTGGAAAAAGTCCATACAAAGTGAATCAAACTACAGTCACATTTTTACACATCTGTATGTGAATCTATAAGTACCCTTTTCTTTGTTTACATCGGCAACTCGCATTGACGGGCAATGACAGCCGCACAAGATGCACTTGTTATGTTATCAAATGGAACCCGGAGGAAAGATTTACTGTTCCACTCATGAGCTAAAAATAGATATTTTTTGTGTGTATGCATCGTAACTCTGCTCTGAATTACTGCATAGCGCGAATTGAATCACTTCTGTGATGCATTTACTGTGTAATCCTCATGAGAGGCTTGCCGCCGTAGTGCGCCTAGTCAATATCGGTGTGTGCGCACCACTGTGGAAGCCTGCATCCAACCTTTGCTTATAGCGGGGGTCATTTCGTGATGGTGCTACAAAAACACAGCATGGACACACTCATTTGTTAACGCTTGCTACAACTTACATGTGGGCCTGTGAAGGACACATTGTAGATATAAAATTTCAAATAAAACTGGAAAAAAAGCATAAAGTAACTAAGAAAAAAAACTGAGAGTTGATACTAAAAACTAGTAAGTCTTACAGCTCACTTACACACATACACAGTATACGTATAGCTGAATAACAAACAAAAAACAGCAACAATTTCAGACATAATACTGATTTAAGCCATGCCCATTTTGGTTAAACCACGCCCACATATTTCTAGCTACTCGTGTATGCATAGTTTTCTTCAAAAACAAACCACTTTTTTCCATACGGTCGTGAGTGTTTTTTTAAGGTAAATGGGTTGGCATGTATAATATATATATATATATATATATATATATATATATATATATATATATATATATATATATATATATATATATATATATATATATATATATATATATATATATATATATATAAACATATATATATATATACATATATATATATATATACACATATATATATATATACATATATATATATATATATATATATATACATATATATATATATATATATATATATATATATATATATATATAAACATATATATATATATATATATATATATATATATATATATATATATATATATAACATATATATATATAAACATATATATATATATATATATATATATATATATATATATATATAAACATATATATATATATATACATATATATATATATATACACATATATATATATATACATATATATATATATATATATATATACATATATATATATATATATATATATATATATATATATATATATAAACATAAACATATATATATATATATATATATATAAACATATATATTACTTGAATATATGCATATTACTTGAAAAAAAAAACATTGGGCCACTTTGAACAGCTCAGTCACTTGGGTCGCTTTATATTTGAGCTGGCTGCTAAAATTATGCAAAGTTAAAAATAAAGCGGGTATGATCACCTGTGCAAGCTTTCATTAGTGTCTCTCAAGAAATTGTCTGGCAGTAAGAGCCACGGATTACACGTTGTGCTGGATTAGCCACTGAAGTGTACAACTGTCTGATCTAGGTTGTGTCTTTGGATTGCTAGCCGTGTCGTCGAAAGTACGATCGTGTTTGAGCCTATTTTTGTCAGTGTTGCTACTCATTTATTTTTTATGGCACTGCTGTCACTTGTGAAGTGGTTTGTGGACTGAATGTACAGTCATGCAAATTATATCAGCAGCGGGAGACCTTTCATCCTGGGAGGCTGGCCATCAGACTTTACAAGATCTATTTCCGAAAAACTAAAAAAACGTGTGCTGTGAAACAATATGACCATGTGCCATTATGTGCTGTCATGCATTGTAAAACAACTTTGGAGAACGATTTGTTGTGGCGATAACTTCAAATCCAAGTGTTTTTTTTTCCCTGCGTAAATGTATATTAGACTTCATAAATTGCCACGTACAATTTTTGTCCCGCCCCGCAGACAACTTGAGCCTTATTTACACAAACAATGCAAAGCAGAATAAGCAAGAGGCATAGTATACAGACATTAAAATGGAATTGGCATCCAAATGAACCTGCCTCCTAACCCCACCATAAAAAGCTGTAGCAATTTCAGTTAAGCTATTCAGAGTTCATTGTAGCACCCATCACCAGTGGCTTCACATGAAAGCACAATTTATTTCCTTGGAAGCAAGTGTAGCCCTAAATTTCACCATTCATACAACCTTATAGACTGCTTATGGCTTTGGAAGGTTAATGTTCTTTTGTTTTTCTCAGTTTTCCCTAATAACACAGTGAGAAGCTCAGCAGTACAATGTTAGGTTTGATCATGAATATTTTGCTGCGACGCCACTGAGTTGCTTTTCTAAGATGCGGGGGCTGGTAAGCTGAAGAGGCTGAAAGGTTGAGCACAAAGGAGGAAAATTGTTATGGTAATGGTAATGGTAATGGTTTTATTTCATTTCAACATGCATCAGATTACAATTGAGTGCATCCCATAATCAGTTCCCAGTTCCACATGTCCAAAAGGAGTAGGAAGAAGCAAAGCTTATTAAATCCTAGCCCTCCATCTGGTACTTTTACAATCAGTAACTGTTACATTTGTTCACTTCCTGCTTTCCATAATACAGTTTAGTTTTAAAATTTTTATTTTATTGTATTTTATTTTTTAAATAATGCACCTCGTACCGGTGATATGAGCATCCAATGCCATAATGGGTACCATAGTGCGTGTCAATATAGTGATATATATAGCACATCATGACTGGTTCAAGACTCTTCATCCTTGTATTTAGCAAACATCAACTGCTTGTATTGTTTCTTGAATTGGCTCATCGTTGTGCATTGTTTGATTTCCTTACTCAATCCATTCCATAGTTTGATTCCACATACTGAAATGCTATGGCTAGCATAACGTAGTCCTAGCATAGAAGTGTTTCAAATGTACTTCTTCCCTGAGATCATATTTCTCCTCTCTTGTAGAGAAGTATTGGATGACATTTTTAGCTAATTGCTTATTTTTAGCCTTATGCATTATTTTAGCTGTTTGAAAATTAACTATATCATCAAGTTTTGATTGCATTAAATAAAAAAAATTAAATTATTGACAAACTATACTTAAAATTACTAAATTAAATTATATCTAAATTAACTCGTTATTCATTATAAATGAATATCTGTTATGGATAATGCATTTTTTGCAGATTACAAGCAACTTCTGATCAATCCATTTCAATTTCTGATGTAAAATAATGTGCAGATTTAAGCCCCGCTCATTACAGAGCAAACCACATGTTAAGTTTATGCCCCATTTTCGGGTAAACAACGCCCACCTCCACATTATGCCCCGCCCATTCCGAGTACAGATAGGAGCCAAATAATTTAGATGGGTGAACAGATACAGATAGTGGTGTACTTGCTCATCCCAAGTATCTTTATCCTTAAGGATGGTCGCAACATTCAAGTGGTTGGGTACCAAAAGAGTGGCCAATATTTGTGGGCATATCTCCTCTCTCCAAGCTTTTTATGATGTTCATTTTCACTTCCATGGTAATAGTAATGGCACACTGCCACTTGGGAGGCATGATGAAGTCTAAAAGGTTAACTAATCCGCAATGTTATTCTTGAATAGACACTCACTGTATTCTTGTTCCGCTGGAACGTGTTGTAACTCGTATTTGAGCGAAACTGAAGACGACCTGTAATTGTTGCTCTTGTACATTGCTCAAAGGACCAGAAAAACACAATTATTTCCATAATATAAAATATAAATACATATATAGCAATATGTCATAATGTTAACTTAAATAATATCTGCAATGATCTCTGTTTTACCGTCATGGCCAAAAACTTTGAGAATGACACAAATATTAATTTCCACAAAGTCTGCTGCCTTAGTTTTATAATCACAATTTGCATACACTCCAGAATGCCATGACGAGTGACAAGATGAATGGCAACCAACTGTATATTATACATGAGTGAGAGTGTTGACAAGAACAAAGGCTGGTGATGACTCCGTAATGCAGATTGACAAACGGACTGAAGGCTTTAAAAGGAGGGTTGTGCTTATTTTTTTTTTTTTCCTGTTAACCATGGTTAACTGCAGTCATAATTTCATAGTTTCATAGGCAAGGATATTGCTGCTGGGAGGATTGCAACTAAATCAAGTTTTAATCAGATTAAGAGGAATTCCTGGAAGGAGGTTCAGTTGTTGTGAAGAAGGCTTCAGGGTGCTGAAGAAAGTCCAGCAAGCATCGAGACAGTCTCCGAAAGGTGATTCCGCTGTGGGATCAGGGCACCAGTGCAGTCCTTGCTCAAGGGATGATAGCAGGCAGGTATGGAAGACGGCCTGGTATCACGAAGAGCAGGAAAAAGAGTCAGGAAAGGCAGATACAGGGATTGGACTTGGGTAAAGTCATTTTTTATTGATGAATACCCTGTCCTATCATTTGGGGCGCCTGGAAAAAAAAGCTGGTCTGTTGAAGAAAAGGTGAACACTACCATCAGTCCAGTGTCACTAAAGTATCCTGAAGTCATTCATGTCTGGGGTTGTTTTTCGGCCAAGGGAGTAGGCTCAATCACAATTTTGCCCAAGAAGACAGCCATGAAAAAAAACCCAACGTCTCCCAACCATCCAAGAACAGTTTGGTGACCAACCAGTGCTTTTTCTGGCATGATGGAACACTTTGCCACAAAGCAAAAGTGTTCACCAACTGGCTTGGGGAACTAAACATCTGGAGGCGGAGATTGTCTGTCATTTCCATGGCGACTCATTTGGTGTACAATATCAGTGGACCCATCTTTAATGGTGTTTTTGCAGGATAACTGTAACCAGTGTTCGATTAGTTAATTAGTTAGTTGCAATCAATAAAGACTGTTGGGGAAATATCCAATGATCAGAAGCGGGGGCGGCACGATGGTCTAGGGGTTAGCGCGCAGACCTCACAGCTAGGAGACCAGGGTTCAATTCCACCCTCGGCCATCTCTGTGTGGAGTTTGCATGTTCTCCCCGTGCATGCGTGGGTTTTCTCCGGGTACTCCGGTTTCCTCCCACATTCCAAAAACATGCTAGGTTAATTGGCCACTCCAAATTGTCCATAGGTGAGTGTGAATGTGAGTGTGAATGGTTGTTTGTCTATATGTGCCCTGTGATTGGCTGGCGACCAGTCTAGGGTGTACCCCGCCTTACGCCCGAAGACAGCTGGGATAGGCTCCAGCACCCCCCGCGACCCTCGTGAGGAAAAGCGGTAGAAAATGAATGAATGAATGATCAGAAGCGTTTAGGTACAACTCAGAGAGAGAGGAAAAATGACCCGGATACACAATCTGAGTTTGCTTAGGCAGTGTATTCCATATTTACATGCATGGGCATGATTCCCAAAACAATATAACAACAACAAATAAAAAATACAAGATATACAGTGACAATTAAGGTTCAAAGTTGAAGTGCTCAAGGTTGTACCTGATTGAACGGCCATTCAGTGGCTGCTATATACAAGAATATACAAGGTATGCAATATGTGAGATTCACAATGGTTCCTTTCAGCTGATAATTAGTCCATCGAGTCTTGGTGACCCGGTAATGACAAACTCGTGTGAGAGGTAGTGACCAAAAAAGGGAAAAAATTGGGGAACAGTTCAGGTTGGCTGCAGTGCAACCTCCTACCAGCCCCGAAGGAGCAGGTGGGTCGTCAGTTCATTCCCATGGCGTCCAAGCCGGTCCTGGCTCTAGGCCTCCTTCGCTAAGCTCGCCATCATTTTCCTGTACCAAAAACTGGCCAGTTCCGTTCAATATGTAATACATGAAATGCTCCTAGGTAGTGCTATCAGTCGTGGTAGTGGCAGTGGTAGCGGCAGCGGCAGCGGGTGCCTGTGCAGCAAGTGTTTCCTCATGTGTGTTTGGTGATTGTCTTCCTGTCAGCTGTTTTATTGGTTATTGCATGTCATGTGATCAAGGGGTGATATCCTGATTGGGTGCACAGAATCACATGAGTCAACCCACAGGATTCAAATCACCTGTTGCTGAGTGTTGTATATTAAAACATTTTATTTATACTTCATATATATATGCACTTATAATTATATGAAAGGGTATTATTAAATAAAAATATATAGTATACAAGTATATACAGGGCTCTACATTAAAAACAAAAATGACTTGCCCATGGGGAATCCTTAAGGTGAGAACTACTTGCCCGAACTTGCCCCATGTAAAATGAAAAGACTGCCATAATGATATCATCTCATTTTTGTGGCATCACATGAGAATCTCAAATAAAGATGAAATGATGATCATTTCTTGAGGTTGTTTTCCTACATAGATCATGACGTTGCATGGAAATCTGGATTGGCAAGAGACTTCTAGGCACTTTGCCTTTTAGAAGTTGTGCACCACAATGAAACACTATTGAATAGACACATTTGTGTACTAGTAAAGTGTTTTTAATCCAGAAAAAAATGCTCAATGGTCAAACAATAATTTGTGAAGCAAAGGTGAGAAAAATCCACCGAGAAATGGAAGCGCTAGATTTTGTAGCTTGTGCAAAATCAGCACTTGGTATTGGATCTAATGGGTGGTGTTTCATTGTGACCACTTCAAATTGTCACAGCAATGTGATTCACTCACCTGTGCCATCATTTGATTTGCTGCCGCTAATAAAATACTTGTTTAGGAGGCACTGCTTCATCACTTTTTGCTGTTTTCCTTCACAAGTTGTTGAAGAATTAGACCATGTTGGCAGGGACGCCATGATGGATGTTTTCCTAGTCAAACCATCGCTGATTGGTTGATCGCCAACAAGAAACGCGGACTACGGACCGCGGTCTAAATAAACGATTCTGATTGGTCCATTTCAAGATTTGCAAGGATTGGTTTGCAAATTACCACCGGAATTACGCAGTCCGTGTTTTACCAACACCCAACAAGAACCGCTTTTAAAAAAAACTCTTGGCAGTATGGCATGCCAAAGTGCACTTGCCCCACGAGAATATCACTGATTGGATTTACTTGCCCCAATTTGGTTTTAACTTGCCCCGGGCCATCGGTACATCGTTATTGTCGAGCCCTGATATATAAATAAATTATATTACCAATTTTACTTGGGTTACATAACTACTGTATAAACGTGTATAATGTATTTGACTTCTGCATCACTTTTCCAATTATTCCATTCGAGTCTTAGCATCGTTCTCTTTTGCCGCAGAACTCTTTAGACTAGCTTCTCCTAGGCTGTTTTGGTCTGGTCGTCTTCAAGCTGTCGGCCTATGAGTCACCCATCTGCTGAATGTCTCTCTGTTGACTTTTGGCTTTTCTTCTGTCAGACCTCTTTCGGTCAGCTGCGCTTTCCAATCGACAGCCACTGATGGTGGAGGAAATCCCTTCTGCCGATCTCTTAGATGAAGCAGACACTCAGAGGGGTTCTTATCCTTCATCTGTTGTCTTTTGTCACTGACCCCCTTTTTCATTCATGAGGAGAATTAGAGTAATCAATCCTGTCAAATGTATTCTTAAAAAAATCCAACCTCAAGAATTGCGAAGATGACAAGAACGTATATACGTTAATTGCTCCTTGTTCCTCTGATTGTCTGACTGGGACCACTTCAGGTTCCATTTGAAGAATTATCTTATCATATTTAAAATTGGCACTCATTAATGGTTGACACTGCAAGGCAGGTGAAATGTGAGCACCCCCCCCCCATCTGATAATAGAGGAATACAGTACTTCCTTCCCGAGGTGGATAATGATGCAGCTGAACTATATTTTGTTTACCACACACATTTTTAGATTTCAAACGTTGTTTGACTGTGCCTGTTTTTAAAGCTGGAATAAGCAAGATAATTATTTCTCACCCCTGAAGCTTGATTTTTTTACTTTTTTACCAGGGTTGCTCACATGAAGGCGGAAAATGGTTTGGCAGCAGAGGTTACACTGATGGCAGCTTGGTTGATGCGGAATGGGAAGAAGCTGCTGGAATTTCACTATATTTCTTGTCTAATTATTCGAGAAATGAACAGGAGAAAAAACAACAAATCTGCTGGAATCAGTTTGGTTTTGTGATCATTAAAACATACCAATCGATATAAAGAAAAAACTCACTTTTTTTTTGCAGTCCCCCCGATTTGAAATACTAGTGTATTTTTAAGTGATATTTATTCATTTACAGACTGAACTTGAAACTGAAACCAGGAAAATGCAACAAAATGGAGAGCATACAAGCGCATTCAAGAGTCAAATTGTATGTTGCGTACTATAAATTTGTACATGTTGGTAGGTCTACATTAAAATGAAGGCCTCTCATGACAGTTTAAGAAGCACTGGCATATAGTAACAGGTACATGGATGATAACATTTAACATGACATGGTCCTAAAATTACTGGAACTTCCTTCCTGGACGCCTTGATTACACATAGCAACATAAAAACGAATGCTAAACCTAGCGTTAACTTTCCAAACTCAAAAATCAAAAGTCACCAGCAGTCACCACCATAATATTAATAATAATATGGCGGCACGGCGGTCGAGTGGTTAGCGCGCAGACCTCACAGCTAGGAGACCAGGGTTCAATTTCACTCTCGGCCATCTCTGTGTGGAGTTTGCATGTTCTCCCCGTGCATGCGTGGGTTTTCTCCGGGTACTCCGGTTTCCTCCCACATTCCACATTTTGTCTATATGTGCCCTGTGATTGGCTGGCGACCAGTCCAGGGTGTACCCCGCCTCTCGCCCAAAGACAGCTGGGATAGGCTCCAGCACCCCGCGACCCTTGTGAGGAAAAGTGGTAGAAAATGAATGAATAAATATAAATATAAATATAAATATAAATAAATATAAATATAAATATAAATATAAATATAAATATAAATATAAATATAAATATAAATATAAATATAAATATAAATATAAATATAAATATAAATATAAATATAATAATTATTATTATTATTGTTATTATTATTGTTACTGTTATTGTTATTATTATTGTTATTGTTATTTCATTATTATAACAATATAATACAATATAATAACAATTATTATTATTATTATTATTATTATTATTGTTATTATTTTATTATTATAACAATATAATACAATATAATAACAATAATAATAATAATAATAATAATAATAATAATAATAATAATAATAATAATAATTATTATTATTATTATTATTATTATTATTATTATTATTATTATTATTATTATTATTATTATTATTATTATTATTATTATTATTATGTTGCTGCAGCTTGGTTGATATGCACGGCACATATAAATGGTGCTTTTTCTGGGGAGTTTGGGGAGCACCGAAAAAATGAGACATTTTTATTCATCTCTCACATAAGGGTTGAGGATGATGGGCAAAATTCAAAAATAAAGTGCACTTTTCCTTTCATTGTACTACTCCATTATTGCTTTTTATATTATTATATTATAACATATTATTCTCCACAGCGATTATTTATTGGCACATTGTTTAATTTGGACACAAGCCCACCCAATGATCTGATAAACATGAAATCAAAAAGGTAGCAGTGAAAGAAAGATTTTAAAAAAAAAAAGGCGAGCTGAAGATAACATGTTGTGGCTTATCTTTAATCTTAAAGGTCATGAATGAGCCAGGGACCTACAGCAACAAGAATGAGAGATCCTCCACACTTTGACAGTCATGGAAAGAGACGTACGAGCCGCGAGGGAGGAGGGAGGGTTTTGAGCTGAAGCCATCTCTCCCGCTTCTTCATTTGTGAAGAAATGGAGACACTATGAAGAGCTTACAGCAAGAAGCATGTCAGGAGAAGCAGGCCAAACTCTTAACGTGACAAACGGGGCATCCTGACCGCTGCAGTGAAGCCAGCTTTAGCCATTATCTGTCTCACTTCATCATGAGCTTAAGATCTTGCGCTCTTCAGTCTCCCAGCAGAATTTATCCAAATGTTAATAGTCTTGGCTGAGTAACAGTGAGGGAAGAGTATCACAGTTGTTGCTGGCTCAGCCAATATCTGAAGTGGAATGGCTAAGTCTCTGCTTTGGCTTTTAACAGGACAGGCAATTCCTTTGGGGAAAGTGACTTGGCTGCACACATTGTGCCAAATATTGCACATGACATATTCAAATAGCGGGTTCATATTATGCAAATCATATGCAGCGGCACAAGAAGAGGTTACTTGTCGGTAGTAGTGAGAGAGCTTGGAATTTACTTCAGCCTCTATTTCATTTAAAGGGATTTTCATTAATATTTTCAAATGAATTTGAAATATTTTCGATAAACACTTCTATGCTAGGACTACGTTATGCTAGCCATAGCATTTCAGTATGTGGAATCAAACTATGGAATGGATTGAGTAAGGAAATCAAACAATGCACAACGATGAGCCAATTCAAGAAACAATACAAGCAGTTGATGTTTGCTAAATACAAGGATGAAGAGTCTTGAACCAGTCATGATGTGCTATATATATCACTATATTGACATGCACTATGGTACCCATTATGGCATTGGATGCTCATATCACCTTGTACTTCGGTACGAGGTGCATTATTTAAAAAAAAAAACAAAACTACAATTATGGAAGCAGGAAGTGAACAAATGTAACAGTTAGTGATTGTTAAAGTACCAGATGGAGGGGTAGGATTTAATAAGCTTTGCTTCTTCCTACTCCTTTTGGACATGTGGAACTGGGAACTGATTATGGGATGCACTAAATTGGAATCTGATGCATGTTCAAATGAAATAAAACCATTACCATTACCAAAATGAATGTAAATGTAAATGTACATACATGTGTATGTGTAATGTGTGTAATTACCATAATTAAAGCAGGCTAGCAGTGTGGATCATATTAATTATTGTGTCAATGGATGGCCGAGACACTGCAGGTTTTCTCTCCATCAGGCGATTTAATGGACAAGCTCCTTCCCTCAAATTGAAGGAGGTGCTGATCATTAAAATCACCTGCTTTAGTGACCGACTGGAAGGAAAACCTGCAGTGTCTCGGCCCTCCATGGCATGAGATTGACACCCCTGGTTTGGAGAAACGCCTATCGTAGACTGCGAGCCTTGAGGCGCCCAGTTCACAATCAGGTTGAACGAATCAAATTCCATCTGTTCATCGATCATCCTACAGTATCCGTCATTAGTGGTGAGTACCTCAACATTTTATACTTTAAATGCACTTAATACATGTGTGAGGTAAATTTAGCCCTGAAACCTGGGTTGTGTCGCGAGTGAACAATGGCGTAAGGTCGTGGAGCTGAATCTAATATGATAATCATCTAATAATTCCAACAATCACTTTTATTGTAAATATTGATTCAAAATCGGAGGAGAACATCAAATTCAAGGTAACAGGGGGAGTTGGAGATGGGGGTGTCTCATCCATGTGTCAACAGTAGATATTTTTATGGGCATATTAATTAGTTGCAGCTTTTCGCTAGTTGGTGGTCCCAAAAAGTAGCCAGGCTCTAGAGGGCTCTATTTTAATTTTGCTTTCATTAACATTTCATAAACACTGCATTGATTATTGGTCTATAAAATAAAAATGTCTGATGGATTCATTCATTCATTTTCTACCGCTTATCCTCACGAGGGTTGAGGGTGTGCTGGAGCCTATCCCAGCTGTCCTCGGGTGAGAGGTTGGGAACACCCTGGACTGGTGGCCAGCCAATCACAGGGCACATATAGACAAACAACCATTCACACTCACATTCATACCTATGGACAATTTGGAGTGGCCAATTAACCTAGCATGTTTTTGGAATGTGGGAGGAAACCTGAGTACCCGGAGAAAACCCACGCATGCACGGGGAGAACATGCAAACTCCACACATAGATGCCCGAGGGTAGAATCAAACACGGGTCTCCGAACTGTGTGGCCGACACGCAAACCACTCCCACACCGTGCAGCCTGTCTAATGGATGTGTTTTGTAAATACAAATGCATTTGTAATGTACAATTTAAGCGGCATTTTTAACATTATAACAAATTAGAATTTGTTGTTCAACCATTTTTATTGTTAATAAATACCATATTGGTAAAGACCTACGATTGGCTTGCGACCAGCCCAGGATGTACCCTGCCTCTCACCCAAATTCAGCTGGGGTAGGCTCCAGCATAGCCTCATGTTACTAGTGAAGACAAGCGCCGTAGAAAATATATGGACGGAAATTGGTAAATACATAATAAGTGATCCTCTGATAAGGGATCTCAAATCAGATCCCATAACACATTTCTATCCATAAAATGTGAGTTACTTCAGCAAGCCTGACCGGTGGTTTGCTTTTTTTACATCCTGCTCAAATTGAAAAGCTTCTCATTAAAGCTTCTCTATCTGTGCGATTAAACAAGATATTGGTAGCTCATCAAACATAGACTATGTTTCAGTGAATTGTCAAAACGAATGTGACAGTTTAATGACTGCAACTGATGTGCAGTGTTCCAACCGTCATGTTTGCTCATTGTTTCGGATGTTGCCTGACAGTTAGATGGGTCCAGGTTAAACTAATGATGGAGTTTGCGTGTTCCTTCAATGCTTATCTTGGTTTTGCGTCAACAGAAGTCTAAATTTAATAACACGCTAAAAAATTGTCCTTGGAAGTGGATTTTAAGGATGTCTGTGTCTGTGTTAGATCTGCGAGAGCTGGTGATCTGTCTTGGGCACCTCTTGCCCATTGTCAGATCAGATAATAATCTGCTCACAACCCTGAGGAGTGGTATAGATCACTATCTTGACTTCAACATATTGAATCATGTGCTGTTAATAAATTCTATTTCCTTTGGTGCTAAAATTCTGAAAGCGACTTAATTAAACAAAAAAAAAGGTCACATAAAAACAAATTTATGTGTTTGAAAAGGCCAGTTCTGACTCACAGATCATGTAAAAACTAAAAACACATCAGCTACACTATTACCCTGCATCCTAATCCCTATGAATAATGAACGGGCACAAGGTATTTGAATGTTCTTGTGCATGAACACTCTCTTGAACATCCCCATGGACTAAACAACAACTGTTTACTTTGTTGAAATGAGGCTTGCCTAAAAAAAACCCCAAAAAACAAACAAACAAACTTGGGGCCACAGTGAGCCATGGAAGTTAGCAATTATTCAAATGCAAGCAAACATAATTGGTTTTGTGTTATCTGTTGACAAATTGTGAAAATACAAGGACTGTAACTGTACAGCATAATCAGTAAAAGAAAAAAATGTAAAACATAAAGATGCTTTGCATTAATCATTTTTTAAATTTGAAATACAAAATAATATAGATATAGCGTACGTTGTGTGCATTAAAAGTATGGTATGTGAATAAAAACAAACAACAATTAGCGATGTACACTAACAAATAACAGAGTGTGCCTGAACCCCTCACAGCAAGATTTCATTTCGGCATATCGGTGAAAAGCTCAGTGAAGGTTCACCCTGAAAATGAGGCTTTATTGTATTTTTGTACTTTGGATGCCGATTGTTAAATTTCCCTCTTCAATTTGGCATTGAATTATATGGCGACTTAAACCATAGTTATTGTGAGGGGACAAAAAAAGTGAAGCTCAAATTCAACCCATTCAAACGGACGGATGGCAACATCAGACTTCAATAAAAGATATGTAGAAGGATTACTTATCTATTCATCAGTGCTGATGTGAAACTTCAATCTAAATGTCAACACACAAAATGCCCATTTTTGACCCAGAACTATTGAAAAATTAATGAACCAATTAATTATGTTCAATATTTCAGTTTCATTAAGGCAAAAAAAGACTTATTTAAGGGTATTGAAGTGCAGTAGAATGAAGTACATAGCTTCAGGTCAAATGTCTCAAGGGTTTAGAAATTTGGGAACCACTGCTAGAACCAATCCAACGTTGGTCAAAACATCAATAAACATCAACCTGCTTGTAGGTTTATAAGTGACAAAGCAAAGCAAATCAGTTTAATATCTAATAAAATGTCTTGCTAATAACGCATTCATGCTGAGGGCCAATAAAAAATCGAGCTGCAATGTATGTCATCAGGAATTAGCTACTGAAAAATTACAATTTTACTGTATTAATATTAATAGAAATTATATAAATGGGAAAGTTGCTGGGACTTGAGATATAGTCTTAAACCATTTCACACCACAGCGTGGTTCCCCTCAGTCCAAATACAGAATTACATTGTTTAGACAAGCAATTTAACTAAACCTTCATGCAGCTTCATTCAAGTGAAAAATATACAAAGCTAGGGATACAATATAATGAGACAGATGCTTTTTTTTATTGCCGATTTGTGTTTTGAAGACACACATCAGCCAAATGCAGACCCAGCACATTAAACATGGGAACAGATGCTTAGAGTCCAGGTACCAAAGAGCACAGCAAGAGGCAGTTTGATGCTTTCACAACAGCGGAACCACATTTAAGGAGTGGCGGGTGCTGCATTTGGTACTTGGGCCTTCAGTGGGGCGTGTCGCTACAACACCCTTATTAATAAAGCAATAAAGACACCAACTTATTATGCTCATTTTTCGGCCCTTTGTATTGAGTTATGGACTCCTATAGAGCAGCGACACACAATAACCCGTATAGAAAGCTTTTTCCAGATATTACAGAATCTGCACCTATTCCAGCTGTATTTCTTTGGATTTCGTGCTTCTCTCTAAAATGGTCTGTTTTAATGCATTCTACCCACAGCCCGCCTCCAGTCAAGCCCAAATTAGATTGACATGGCACCACGTGAAAGCTGAAATGTGACTGGACGAAAAACTGTAACACACACTTACATTCCAGGAAGCTGTGCAGTCAACAAACACGCTACAAAACAAAGACAATAGACTTTTGAGGATAAATTCATACAATTTTATGGACCAAATTCAAATTGTTACATTTGACCTGTTGAATACAGCTAGATAGAAATATATTATTTTATGATTCACTTTTTGAGACTATTTTATTGAGACTATTTGAATATACTTTCAGAAGTCTAGTTAGTTTTCCTGAATATAGCAAAACCGTTTTGAGACACTGATCAACCTAAATGATGCTAAAATTGAGGCCTCGTGTGAATGTCACACATAACGGTGGTTTGAGTTTTCCTTCTCCCTCATTTGGCTCAAACTGCAAATCGTAAAATTATCAAAGTTGCAATCTCATACCTTAAGAGTTATTATTATTATTATTATATCAAGTGCAATTTTCTTCGGAGGTCCCTTTTAATAGCGGACTTCTGTTATCCAACCATAACACTATCTGGTCTCTCACTGGAGGCTCCGTATTATGAAGGCACATATTGAATGAGGTAACTATATGCTTATCTAGTGAAATAATGTGTTCACTGTTTTTTCCGTCAATCTCAAGCAAGGCTGCCCACACTCACTCTCATGGGGTGATACTGAGGGTGAAAACCTCTATTAACCTTGGTCCCTTTCCGTCCTTTTCAAGATTAGTGGATCTTTCAGCGTGGTAGATAAATTCTCTTTTAATACATCATTATGTGACATAGTTCATTAGAAGCAGTCCAAATGCTTTGCAGATTATAAATTAATTTTGTTCTTAAATATGCAAGTAAGTGTAATTATGATGATTTAAAATCCATAATTGCTGGGAGATTACTGGGGGTGCACGTTGCAGTGGAGCTGTGTTTTTGCTTCCCGTCCTGTTTTTAATCCATTTGACAGCATATGGTGGAAAAGATACCACATAATGTTTTTTACGAAGGCGAATGCAATTTGTTTGTGTTTACTTGCCTAAATCAAGATACATTTGACCTGAATACCTCCATTAATGTCATTTCAATCCTCAAGACAATACCTCCAATTTGCCCCTTTGGCTGATGCATCCTTTGTGTGTGTGGTTGTCTTTCTGTGGGTCATGTTTGTCAGCCTTGAGGAAATTTAGTTTTTCCCATTATTTCCCATCACTCTCCCGTTTAGTTTACAGTATTTTAAGCCATATTTGAAAAAAAAAATATTTCCTGTGCTTCTGTTTGTTTCTAGTGTAGGCGAAGCAGGAAGAAAACACAAGGGTTGTGCAGTGTGGTGTAAACAATGCTAACAGTATTGTAAGAGTGTATTTCCATGTATGCCAGATTCATGCCAGGCTGGCATGAAAAAGTGACAAACGTCATATTGAGTATGGATGAACTAATAATAGGTCCCCTTTCAACCTGCAATAACAGCCTGTTGTTTTGGCAATCGAGTCTGGTGCTCGTGTCACCAAACAATTACTGACACCTAATGACCAGTGTAGAATACTACAACCAATATAGAATATTACATTTACATGTCTTTTTAATGGCTAATATCGCAATTCTCTATTGCTATAACAACACAACTCAACACAACTTGCTCACAATAAGTATTGCTTCTTCTGGTTCTACAGCGCTGAGCCTCCTGGGTTATGCAGTACAGTGGTACCTCACTTTTCATTAGTAATTCATTCAAAAAAGTCCAACAAAACCAAATTGGACAAAAATAAGTCATGAATGACATGAATTAATAAGTAGACTAGTTTGTTACATGTTGTACGATAACTAGGATGGTGTACGACAGGTGGTAATAGTGCTGCACGGTGGTCTAGTGGTTAGCGTGCAGACCTCACAGCTCGGAGACCAGGGATCAATTCCACCCTCGGCCATCTCTGTGTGGAGTTTGCATATTCTCCCCGTGCATGCGTGGGAGAACACGCCAAAAACATGCTAGGTTAATTGGCAACTCCAAATTGTCCATAGGTGATGAATGTGAGTGTGAATGGTTGTTTGTCTATATGTGCCCTGTGATTGGCTGGCCACCAGTCCAGGGTGTACCCCGCCTCTCGCCTGAAGACAGCTGGGATAGGCTCCAGCACCCCCCGTGACCCTTGTGAGGATAAGCGGTAGAAAATGAATGAAAAATGAATATATATATGTATATTTTAATGCAGATATATTTACTTTATATCATACACACTCATCTCTGGGCACCACTTGTTGATCACTAACTCAATAAAATCATACACACACACACACACACACACATATATATATATCTTACTGGTAGTGAAAATGGTGAGGTGTTTAAATCCAGTGCTTTCCCCCATATAATGTATCTTCCTTCACAAATGCATGAACATATTAACAGGATAATGTGTAATTTTGTTACTTTCTTGCATCATCACTATTTCTTGCTTTTTGAAGCACCAATCACTTTTTATTGTCTTTTTACAATTACAATAATGCAATGCCTGCTCAGGGGACAATCTTAATTTTAACGTGTTCATATTGTTCTTTCAGTATGCCGTTGTACTTTAGCTAAAATACCCAAAATGCTCACACATGTAGTATGAAGTTTTTCTCCTACATATCTTGCACAACTGACATTTTATGAACTGAACTCATGCACGTGAAAGGAGATTGTTGGCGTAAAATACAATGCGACAAAGGTGACCATGTGTGGGGAATCTTGACTAATTGAAGTGGCATTAATACTCCAATGGAAACGTTGCTACATAAAGGTCATTTGTCTAATTATGACAGCACAGAGAAGTTGTTCTGCTGACTATTTCTGAAACAAACGCAGCTGTGTTATCTGCAAACAAGCTCATTAACGTTCTTTGCCACAAACTATTGTTTATGTGAGCAAAACACCCGTATGTTGAAGATGCAACCAACTACTGCATCTATTTTCAAAGAATAAAACATTATCGAAATATTTGCTTAATATACATATTTTGGAATTTTCTATATTTAACCACTAAATAGCATTATTTATGAATTCATATGTTTGACCTGCAAAAAAGGTCAGTAAGGTTAATTCATAATGCCGCCTACAGAGAACATATTAACTCCTTATTTCTAAAATCACAAATACTTCAATTTGCTGATATAGTTCATCTTCAAACAGCTAAAATAATGCATAAGGCTAAAAATAAGCAATTAGCTAAAAATGTCATCCAATACTTCTCTACAAGAGAGGAGAAATATGATCTCAGGGAAGAAGTACATTTGAAACACTTCTATGCTAGGACTACGTTATGCTAGCCATAGCATTTCAGTATGTGGAATCAAACTATGGAATGGATTGAGTAAGGAAATCAAACAATGCACAACGATGAGCCAATTCAAGAAACAATACAAGCAGTTGATGTTTGCTAAATACAAGGATGAAGAGTCTTGAACCAGTCATGATGTGCTATATATATCACTATATTGACACGCACTATGGTACCCATTATCGCATTGGATGCTCATATCACCTCCTACGAGGTACGAGGTACATTATTAAAAAAAAAAAAAACTACAAAAAAACCTTCAACTTTATTATGGAAAGCAGGAAGTGAACAAATGTAACAGTTAGTGATTGTAAAAGTACCAGATGGAGGGGTAGGATTTAATAAGCTTTGCTTCTTCCTACTCCTTTTGGACATGTGGAACTGGGAACTGATTATGGGATGCACTCAATTGGAATCTGATGCATGTTCAAATGAAATAAAACCATTACCATTACCATTACCATGTATGTTTTGTAGAGTCAAATGTCAGTCGTCAAGGTACAATGACGTGGGGTGCTAGCCAATGACCAGTATTATCAACTTGGCGATTTTGTCGCTAGATCTGGCGATACCCCCCCGACAACACATTTTCTAGCAACTTTTTCGGATGTCATTGGAGAGTTTTCTAATTTGATGAAATGTTCCACATTTTGTGTTCTCACTGAGCAGTGACAGGAGCTGGTGACCCCGCCCAAAGGAAGTCACAAGCCATGATGTGCAATTTAATGAGGTATAATTAAGTGAAATTAATATTTAGTAATTGTGGCCAAATTCTGACGTCATGACAATAATAACAACAATGGGATTAATTTAAAATAACTGTGGATATTCTGTAAATGAATGACTATAACATGAACACGGGTTTTATTGTTAAGGTTAAGGATAGAAGCTTTACAAGTGCATAGATAGACTGTCTCCGTCTAGGAGTGTGTCTGTGTTCTTTGCCTGAGGATGCCTTGTGAGAAAGCCGCTACAAACACAGAGAACACAAACCCAAACAAATATCCGGTAGAGATAGAAAGTGTTTTTTTTCCTTGGCTTATAAACTGAACATTTAATAACATTTGTTTGGCGGGTAGAGTGCATGAAATGCAGCAGTAGACAAGCTTTTGGGAAAAGTTTATTATTTTTCAACATCTTAATCTAACATAAGATGTTTTAATGAGAGTATAAAAAAGTCTTACTGAAAAAAAGGAATATGTTAGTGCTAAAATTTCATAGCAAAGTCAAGGAAATAGAACTCAATCAACACTTGCAGTAGGCGATTGAAACCTTGATATGCACTTTTCTGGTACTATTAAAAGAAACTTCCTATTGCTGAATGTCTTGGCAACACATATATCAGATCTAAAACACTGAGCTTCAATGTGTCAATGTTACAGCGATCAAAATCCTCTCTTGTCATTCACCCGTTCTGTTCAACCATCGTTTCATCCCATGAGTGATGGGAAAAGTCTTTCTTTGTATTTCATCATGCTAGCTCAAACTTTGGCCAGCGGGTGGGCTGGGCTTGAGAACCTCATGACAGCTTCATATAACTCTATCAACAGACGACTAAAACATGATGAAAAGCTGCATGCAACATTTTTTCAAGACTTGTGGTCAAATCACCATGACCAGTCATTTGAAAGTCACAGCCTCAAAGGCCTGCAGCAATGAAACAATGCAAAACTATGTGCGATGTCCGTTCCTACAATGCTTATGTAAGTCGAGTTATTGCCTGATAGTAAGGTAATGGTAACCATACAAAAGAACAACTCCTTACTTTTATCCCTGATTGCACACTGGAAAGGACGTTACAAAGAAAGGAGAGACCACTACGCTGCTTAGTTGTCATTGTCAATTTTATGGTAATGGTTTTATTTCATTTGAACATGCATGATTACAAGTGCATCCCATAATCAGTTCCCAGTACCACATGTCCAAAAGGAGTAGGAAGAAGCAAAGCTTATTAAATCCTACCCCTCCATCTGGTACTTTTACAATCACTAACTGTTACATTTGTTCACTTCCTGCTTTCCATAATACAGTTTTTTTTTAATAATGTACCTGGTACCTCGTAGGAGGTGATATGAGCATCCAATGCCATAATGGGTACCATAGTGCGTGTCAATATAGTGATATATATAGCACATCATGACTGGTTCAAGACTCTTCATCCTTGTATTTAGCAAACATCAACTGCTTGTATTGTTTCTTGAATTGGCTCATCGTTGTGCATTGTTTGATTTCCTTACTCAATCCATTCCATAGTTTGATTCCACATACTGAAATGCTATGGCTAGCATAACGTAGTCCTAGCATAGAAGTGTTTCAAATGTACTTCTTCCCTGAGATCATATTTCTCCTCTCTTGTAGAGAAGTATTGGATGACATTTTTAGCTAATTGCTTATTTTTAGCCTTATGCATTATTTTAGCTGTTTGAAGATGAACTATATCAGCAAGTTGAAGTATTTGTGATTTTAGAAATAAGGAGTTAGTATGTTCTCTGTAGGCGGCATTATGAATTATCCTTACTGACCTTTTTTGCAGTACATTTAGCGAGTGAAGATTGCTTTTATAGTTATTAGCCCATATTTCCACACAATAAGTAAGATATGGTAGAACCAGAGAGCAATAAAGAGTGTGGAGTGATTTCTGATTGAGAACAAATATTGAAATATTTCTGGCCACCTTATGTTGTATATTTGTAATATGAGGTTTCCAGCTCATATTTTCATCTATTGTGATCCCCAGAAATGTATTTTCCTTCACCCTTTCAATGTCTGCACCGTCTATTTGTATTTGCTGGTACGTGTCCTTTCTGCTGTTAGCAAACAGCATGATTTTAGTTTTACTTAGGTTCAAGGACAATCTATTATCATCAAACCATCTTTTTAGTGTGACCATTTCTTCTCTGACCTTTCTAATGATTTGGTCTGTACTCCCTCCAGAACAAAAAGCATTGGTATCATCCACAAATAATACCAGCTTTATCGGAATAGATCCTGTCACATGTTCAATGATTGATGATTTTTGCAGCATTTGAGCGGCTTGGACCGGCCGTGCAGCAATGTTGTTCGCCGTTTCTCCACTTGATAGCGATGGGTCGTTTGACAACAAAACGGCTCTTTGAGACGTCGTTTCAAAGTGAACAATGGAAGCTGGTTCTTTAAAGTGAAAAGGCCGTCATTTTCTTGTCTTTTTTCTATGATTGGTCAAAATAAGTGGTGTTGTATGTGTCGACTCTACGCAGAAGGGCGAGGTTGGTGGTTACTCACACAAGCAGCAGGAAACAAAAGCTGAGACACTCTGTGTTTCTGAAAGCCAATCTTCACAAAAGACCAGATGTGATGGCTGTATCTTTCAGCACAAGACATGTGTTCCCAGTTTAGCTGATAAAACCTGATGTCGTCGGGTCTACGTTGAGAGCCAGTATCCGCTGCTTCAATCTGGTTGGATGTTGAGTTGGTATCGTGGGGAATCTCAAAGTGAAACAACTTTTCAACTCATTGCCTCAACCTACTATTATACACATCTCCCAACTCACAGGCGATGCAGCAGCTCCAGTAGCTTACGTTATCTCTCGGTAGTGGCCTGGGGCGTACTGAGTGAGACGCTGTCACTACACCAAAAAAGTAGTTCTTGGGTGTTAGCTCTTAAATAACAATGTCACTGTAGCTTGGTTAATATGCGGCATGGCATTTGTTTGAGGTTTTTTTTTAGAAGGCTTTATCGGCGGAATAGTTTATTTTTAACAGCCTTGTGCTAGCTGTTTTTTTTTCTTTCTTAAGAATGCATAGACATGGGAAAGACATGTTTTCATGTCTCACATAAGGATTGTAAATTATGGGCAAAATCCCCCCCCTCCAAAAGTTCAGTTTTCCTTAAATACAAATGTGTACTCTGAGATGAAGTGATTTAATGCTTTAAACCGAAACTTGTATGGGAAAAATCATGTAGTAGAATTGATTTTATTATGTATATTACTGGGCGGCACGGCGTCGAGTGGTTAGCACGCAGACCTCACAGCTAGGAGACCAGGGTTCAATCCCACCCTCGGCCATCTCTGTGTGGAGTTTGCATGCGTGGGTTTTCTCCGGGTACTCCGGTTTCCTCCCACATTCCAAAAACATGCTAGGTTAATTGGCCACTCCAAATTGTCCATAGGTATGAATGTGAGTGTGAATGGTTGTTTGTCTATATGTGCCCTGTGATTGGCTGGCCACCAGTCCAGGGTGTACCCCGCCTCTCGCCCCAAGACAGCTGGGATAGGCTCCAGCACCCCCGCGACCCTCATGAGGAAAACGCGGTAGAAAATGAATGAATGAATGAATGTATATTACTATTACTACTGTATTTCATAAGACAGAGCTCTATATGGCTCGCTTTTTTTATTATCTGCTTACTTCTAATTTGGCTGGTGAGATAAAATCAGTTGGAAAACTTTAGAGATGGGTGAACAGATACAGATAGTGGTGTTCTTCATAGTTTCAACACCATGATCTGCAGTATCAGTCCTGATTAACATTGTTTACTGTTTTTTAATGCCTTAATGTTTCTTGAATTAAAGAGCCAAGCCTTAAACACTCAAGCCAAAATCAGTATGCAGATCAAAAGATCCCCTTTGCCCACTTCGTCATCAGGAAAAAGCCAAAAGAAATTTGACACCAGTCACCCTTTTTGAAAATTGAATTGAATTTGGAAATGAAATCAGAGGAGAGCGTCAATGTCAAGCTCGCGAGCTTTGTGTCAAGACATTAGTAGACATTTTTGTTGGCGTCTAAATGACTTGCAAATTTCTGCCAAATCCTGGTGGTCAAGTAAAGTAACCCCCACAAAAAGTAGGCATCTACTATACTTTCAGCACTGTGTGCTCAGCTGATATAAATAAACGCATTGGTTCTCAAGTTAAAAGCAGAAGTATTCTTGCCTTTGGGATATAGATTATGCCTCTGGAGTAAAAAAAAAAAGTTTCTTGTTTGCTCTGATCCAATATCATAACAGACATCTCTGAGGGATAAAGTGGGGTCTCAACAAGAATTGTTTCTGAGTTTTCAACAGATAGAAACATTGATGCTGAGCAATGTTTGCCTCTGCGAGAAGCAAAGGGATGACCGGATCATACAACCTTGAAGAGACAAAGTGTGTGCAATTACAGTCAATATTTGATGGGAGCTGGCAATGGGGTTTCTGAGAGGCTTTTAAAAGATATAAATTATGGTGATAAGTCCCTAGATTGGGGGCATGCCATCGAGGTTGATGCCATAAGGGAAGAGAATAAGTCAAAACAGCATCTTGCATCCAGTGACAAGCACGCTTAATTTACAACCTCAGTCTTGTGAAATATAGGAATGATGGTATCAAAGACGGTGGGCTCATATATGTCACTGTAAAAATGATTTGGCATGGTCATGACTAACAAGAAAAAAATAAATCAGTTTGTGTGTTCAACGTGCAGAAAACAGATTTTAGTCTTCACATTACTGTGGATAAAAATGATCACCAAAGGACGAAAACAAATTGGTTGAAGTGAATTTAGTATTGGCACAATATTCTACTGCTTTTGTAAAGTCAGATTCAATGTGAATGAATAGTTATTGCATTCTGCCTGCTTTTTTTGCAATATTATATAATATATATTATTAAATATTTATATATTTTTTATTAGATTATATTTGCAATATTGTCGTGACAAATGCATTTCCTCTTGCAATGAAGTGCCTGTCTGTCTAAAAATATTAGCGTTTCCAAATAAACCATCTTCTGCAAAACGTCAAGGGAACGTAATTGGCATCTAGCATGGAAATGCTTGCAAGTTAATCAGTAAATTATTCATCTAACATGCTAATTATTTCTATTCCAATGCCTTCAGCCTTCTTACAGTGAAACATTGCAAAACATAAATGGTGAACAAAACAGTATAGCTTCTCAAAATTGTGTCAAACTGATCATTTAATCAGTTTGACATAAAAATGTTGAATATGAATTCTATATGCGTTCTGAAAGCACAAGATCTCCGGAACACTGGGACTTTGCCAGGATGAACCCTATTTCTTCTTTCTTTGTGTCTACCTTAGTTTTTTTTGACTCGGTTTACGTGTATTTTCTGGTTTGCGTACAATACGGCACTTGTCTTGTCGTGTTATCAAGTCCAACTGTGTTCTTAATGTATTTTTTATCACACCCAGTTTTCTAACAAATACATTATCATTAAATACAAATACATTGCTAAGTTACGATATAGCAACCGGTTCTAGAAATTAGCTATATGACTCTGCCCGTCTATGATGTCATCAGCAGTTGACTGGCAAAAATGTTAAAGGGGACCTATTATGCTTTTTCCACTTTTCTGACCTACAAATGTAATCACAATGTTTTATTCTTGTGTTAAACAATGCCAAAGTTTCAGATAATGAGGTTTGCACATTTGGAAGTGAGCCCTGAAAGAAGTTTGGGATGGCTCAAAACGCTAGGTTTGAAAAGGCGTGGTAAGACCGTTCCTTTGTGACATCACAAATGGGCGGTTTCCTTACATGGGCCATTCCTTACATGGGTTATGTTGAAGAGTAGTAAGTAATTCAAGCAGTAACAGTTTATCAGTGTCCTAACTGTGTTTATTTTGTGTAAGTCATGGAGAAAAAGCACTTGTCATGTAACGTTATAGCACAGAGAAAGCATTATAGCATAGAGAAAATTCTATCCGGGTTTTTTTTACACACTGGAAGTCCCGCAAAACACATTGCACATTACGGATGCTGTAGAAATCATTCATTCATTCATTTTCTACCGCTTTTTCCTCACGAGGGTCGCGGGGGGTGCTGGAGCCTATCCCAGCTGTCTTCGGGCGAGAGGCGGGGTACACCCTGGACTGGTCGCCAGCCAATCACAGGGCACATATAGACAAACAACCATTCACACTCGCATTCATACCTATGGACAATTTGGAGTGGCCAATTAACCTAGCATGTTTTTGGAATGTGGGAGGAAACCGGAGTACCCGGAGAAAACCCACGCATGCACGGGGAGAACATGCAAACTCCACACAGAGATGGCCGAGGGCGGGGACCGAACCCTGGTCTCCTAGCTGTGAGGTCTGCGCACTAACCACCAGACCGCCGTGCCGCCGCTGTAGAAATCCTAACGTTAAAATTCTAAAGCTACTTACCACTGAGAGACGTCTTGAAGTAACCTCTTTTCTTGAAAACCTTCGGACTGTCCAGTCTCTACATCCGGATTGGATTCAGGATCCGACACATATGGCTGTATGTTAAAAGCAGACATTTTAAAAAGTTAGCAGCACAAACCGGAAGTCTTTCTCTGCACTCGGCAATGTGAACAACCACAGCAGACCGTGCTTGGAGGCGGGCTGTGCTTGGAATACATTAAAACAGACCGCTTTGGCGGGAACCACAAAATCCAAAGAAATACAGCTGAATAGATGCAGAAACAATTCTAAATGCATATAAATGATGACTGAAAGGAATAAATGCTTATTATTATTACTGTTACCTTCAGTGGAGACATGCTTGGTACCAAAGACACGATGAGGCAGAGAGGCATAACCCGACACCACCTTCCTGTTTTGTCATAGGTTATTTCTTGAATTAAATTCAATAGTGTTTTTTTTAGCTTCTTCATCAAAATGCTGGCGCTATAACCTTAATGTTACTAAAAATTGGGTTAATGAGGTGGAAAACACGATTAAATTTAAGAAATAACTCATGGCAAAACAGGAAGATGTGTGGATTTGTGCCACATCGTGTCTTTGGCAACAAGCACGTCTCCAATGAAGGTAAAAGTAACCTTAAATGTTATTTTTTTCATTCAGCATTGATATGCATTTATTAGAGCTGCAATAAAAGCTTGTTGTTCCAACAACTTTGGCAAATTGAAATGGCATTTCTAAAATGTACTTAATTATACAACTATACAGTTTTTATGTAGCTGTAGTTGGAATAATGTAGCTTATAGTGAATCAAATATTTGACCACACTGAATTTAGAACATTTTCATTTCTGAGGTTCATTCATTCATTCATTTTCTACCGCTTATCCTCACAAAGGTCACAGGGGTGCTGGAGCCTATCCCAGCTATCGTTGGGCAAGAGGCGGGGTCCACCCTGGACTGGTGGCCAGCCAATCACAGGGCACATATAGACAAACAACCATTCACACTCACATTCATACCTATGGACAATTTGGAGTGGCCAATTAACCTAGCATGTTTTTGGAATGTGGGAGGAAATCGGAGTACCCGGAGAAAACCCACGCATGCACGGGGAGAACATGCAAACTCCACACAGAAATGGCTGAGGGTGGGATTGAACTGGGGTCTCCTAGCTGTGAGGCCTAGGCGCTAACCACTCACCGCAATGCAGCCCCCTCTGAGGTTGTTTTCTTAAAAAAAAATATATATATATATATTTTTTTGAAGGGTTAAACAATAAAGGCCCAAAACATCCAAATACAAACTCTTCTTCAGATGTTTTCAAATGTTTTTGCTACTTTGATTGGATGAAGCTCTTACCTAACATCAGTTCTTGTCAATGTAATGTATTCATCCATTTTTAATGGTTTAACTTTTCAAAGGGCAGTTTGTTTACAAAATGTGTGAAAACACATTAAAAAAAGAAATATTTTATATTCTCATTGCTGATGGATATTTGAGTTTCAAGCAGTGTGAAGACTTGCAAACTGACTTTTTTTGTCTGTTTTTTTGACCAATGTAGAGGTAGTATAGATTTTCCCCAACACCAGTTGTTTAATCACAGTCACTCACTAAATAGTGAAATACTTTAAAGTGTCAGACGTACCCTGATGTACCATGCATGCAATTAATATCCCCAGCTGTCTACAATGTTTTTATAGCTGCTGGTAAACATGAATGAGTTTTTTTTTTTCTTTTGGTGCATTCAGTCAGTGGTCATGCTCTGTTAAAGACATATATTAATTCCCTGACAGGCAGTGGACACTCCCTCTTATTAAACAATTTATTTGCAACCCCCCTAATGGCATAATTAATCTAGCCTGAAATTGGAAATACCTAAATCTCTGTCTGGCTGTAATCTGCATGACGGCAAATAAACTCATGTTGGCTCAGTAGATGTTGGTTTCAGTGGCTTTCTTGTTTCTGTTACTTCGTTCGACTGCATTCATAATCTCGTGCAATCACTGAAATGTTGTTTGAAATGTTTTGGTTTATTTTAAGACGTAGCTGTCAAATTAATGTGATTTAACACATTGGATGAAATCCCTACAAAATTCAAAACGATGCAGTCGAACCTTTCTAGCATCCACTCCGGTTAGCATGTTTTTCAGGTAATAACAAAAATGTACATGGAATTTTTCCTCGCATTGTGTACATTTTGCAGTTAGTGTGCAAAATGGTACGTGTCTTCTGGTAATGGTAATGGTAATGGTAATGGTTTTATTTCATTTGAACATGCATCAGATTCCAATTGAGTGCATCCCATAATCAGTTCCCAGTTCCACATGTCCAAAAGGAGTAGGAAGAAGCAAAGCTTATTAAATCCTACCCCTCCATCTGGTACTTTTACAATCACTAACTGTTACATTTGTTCACTTCCTGCTTTCCATAATGCAGTTTAAGGTTTTTTTTGTTTTGTTTTTTTTTAATAATGTACCTCGTACCTCGTAGGAGGTGATATGAGCATCGAATGACATAATGGGTACCATAGTGCATGTCAATATAGTGATATATATAGCACATCATGACTGGTTCAAGACTCTTCATCCTTGTATTTAGCAAACATCAACTGCTTGTATTGTTTGTAGTCTTTAGGTATTAATACAGTGAGTGAGTGAGTCCAACTGTGGCATCGCATCCTTAGCTTTCTAACAAAATGACAGATTTGTCGCCTGTCTATGATGTCATCGGTGGTTGAGTCAGTAAAAGGAATTGAGTTTACTAATGTACAGGAATATACAGGAATGTTCTATTTCTTCTTCTCTGCACTTCTATCGTCAATATACTCATGTCGATTGCAGTGTAGATGAGTTGGCAATGATTGTCATCAAGCTATATATGCATATATATATATATATATAATTTCTGCACCCAGTTGATGACTTGGATACATTATAAATGAAATGGTTATTTTGGTTACAATAATAAGAGGTACTGAATTTGAACAGCTGGCTCCAGATATGTCGGAAAGAGCACACTGTGTGCTTCAATCCATCAAATTCCAATCTTAGTGAGCATTTCCATTTTAGGAACGACATCCCTCTTTGCATATCACATTTTTTTTTTCTTCAGGTTGAGACTTTGAGCTCCCATCTTAGTGTTTTAGAGTGCCCTTGGACATTCATCATGAAGTTGAAGAATTCAGTAGATGCTCCAGGGCTTGCAAATGAATATTGGCAGTGATGTGGCAGAAATATGGTTTAGCATATGCTACAATATAAGAAATATGGGAGAGCATTGCAGCATTTGTAAATTTGTGTTCAGGCTGTCCAATAAAAGTGAATGTATTTCTTACGCTGTTAACACTTTAATCATACTTAAGAAAGCTAGTCCATGTCAACAGGGGACCTAAGCAACTGCAGTTCTCTCTCCGAGGCTTGATGCCGTAGCCTTGGCTTCCTTATTAAGCCATTGCTTGAATGGTGATGGTGCTATTCAGTGACATTGCCTTTATTCTGCTCCCAAATTATATTTCATACTGCAGGGTCAGCTTGAACAGCTCCAGCCCTTTAGAAATATTTGTCCTCAATAATAGGATTCAATAGATGAAGCTTTTCCCTTAGTCTCTGGAGTCTGATGAGTTTCATGAAGACAGCCAGGGCCTTCTTTCAAACTGCCGATGTCTGAAATGAAAGATTTCAACACCTCTGCTTTCAGGCCAGGTGCCTGATGGTGCAATCTCTGATCATAAGTCCGTTTGTCAAGCACTGCCGTCTTTGTCATTACAAAGGTAACTGGTGTATTTTGAGGATATCACAGTGGACTTTCAGCTATCGTGTGTCTGTTGCCACAACAATCATCCTTCCCTAACTCCATCCATACATTTATGTTGTCCTCACAAGGGTTACAGGTGAGCTGGAGCCTAGCCCTGCTGAATATAGGGGATGAAAGGCAGGGTAGACCCTGGGCTATGTTCAGCAGAGGGGCATGACAGAACAGAGAACCACTACATTAAGGAGAGCACACACTGCAGCAATCTTTACATCCGTACACACACAGAAATGTGTGTGTATCCCGGATGCTTTGCATTCACATTCATTCATTCATTCATTCATTTTCTACCGCTTATCCTCACGAGGGTTGCGTGGGTGCTGGAGCCTATCCCAGCTGTCTTTGGGCGAGAGGCAGGGTACACCCTGGACTGGTCGCCAGCCAATCACAGGGCAACATATAGACAAACTGTTTTAATTTATTCCAAAGCCCGCCTCCAAGCTTGCCTGCACCGCTGTGATTGGTCACACATACAAAGTGCTTCCTAACTATATAAGGACCATATACGGAAGTTGGCCTCTCTGTGACGTCACAAAGGAACAGTTTTACCACGCCTTTTCAAATCGAGTGTTTTGAGCCATCCCAAACGTCTTTGAAGGCTCACTTCCAAATGCGCAAACCTCATTATCTGAAACTTTGGCATCGTTTAACATGAGAATACAACACTGTAAATACATTTATAGGTCAGAAGAGTGGAAAAAGTATAATAGGTACACTTAGGTACACAGTTTGACCTGTGTCCAATTTTTTCATGTCAGTGTGAAGAGTGCAAGTCCAGTTTTTGCAAATGCGACCCAGGCATCTTTCATATGTGGAGATACGGAATATCTGATATGTATCCGATGCTAATGCAACATACGGTTTGCATATATCTGACCCACATCACTGAAAGACGGCAAACATCACAATTTGTCGCCGAAATAGATAGCAGCAGAAAACAGTGGCGAATATGATTTTACAACTGACATGTGCAGAGTTTGACTCTACTTCCTGTGTTATTTATCTACTCATGTGCCAGCTGTTTTGTACTCATGATTTATGTGTTGTTATGGATGGTCTGATGTTGGAAATCTGTGACATAGATAAATGTGCAGGATTTTTGGATGGAATCCCAGGTCGGAGTACAGTCAGAGATTTGGATCAGGAGACCTACATTTCTGTATAATTTAAAAGAATTTCCCCACAGTCTCCTCTGGATTTGTTCACCTTTTCTGCTCAAATGCAATTTCATAGCAAGGAGGATAGAATTTGAAGTATACCATGTGCAAGGTTCCTGGTAGAGTTATCCTACTCAGCCAACATTGTGCTCATGGTCAGTAGCAATATACATTCCCTTGCCACTCTTTGATTTCGTTGCTTCACTTTATCATGTTTTTTTTTTTCAAAATATATATTAATAAATCGTTCTGTTTCATTACAGTTTGGAATATGGTCAATTATTCATCAAAATATGCATATTGAAGAGAGGTTTGCATATTTTTGGCCTAAATTAAGAATTTTCAAGCATCATTATGGCTAAATGAAGTGAAGGACACTTTTTCCAGTCTTCCCACTACAAGCAAAGGCAGGCTTCCACCGCGGCAACACGGGGTTGAGGTGCGCTTAGGCGGCAACCCTCTGGTGAGGATTACACAGTTTGCACAACAACAGAAAGACTTCATCGCTTTCTCGTTTCATGTGTGCCGTGCGGACATTTCGAGCGGCATTACGATGCATACAAACAAAAAAAAAGTATTTTTAGCAAACGAGTGGCCGTGTAGTATATCCATCTGATAACTCCACAAGCCTGCACGCAGTGAAAGTTCATCCTTGACTAAAAATGCTATGTCGTGTTTGCATGTCGTGACGCTGTACTCACCACATACGGCTATGCAAGGTGTGTGTGGAAGTGGTATATTTTTGCTGATTATTTTGTCTTTCTTCCTGACTCAGTTTGAAACCCATTCCCAAGTTCAGAATAAATAAACGTTAGTTAGCTTGGTTAGTTAGCCAGCCGTCTGTTGCGTCACTTCGGAGATGCCGTAGCTTGCACATAAGCAATGCACAATGTCATTTAAACAAAGCTAGCAGTAATGTCAGAGTGTACACCCATGAATATATCAATCAAACATCACACTAAGGATTGATGATGTCGATGTTTTTTTCATGCCATGTGATCAATCCACGTTACGTTTGAGATATTACGACTACATTCCCAATGCTAACGATAAATGATTGTCTTATTATTGCTTAGCATTAGGTAATACAAGTACATAGGCAACTATAGGCGTGTGATTTCTTTTTTACAAGGCTCGAATGATGTTAAATTTATATTTAAAAGGTCAACTAGGTTTTTGATGCTCTAACTACAAATATATTTTATCTAAAAATTAGGATTTTTATCTAAAAATAAGCTCCTCATTAGGGTGAGGAGCTCAGCCATCCGGGAGGGGCTCAGAGTAGAGCCGCTTCTCCTTCACATCGAGAGGAGTCAGTTGAGGTGGCTCGGGCATCTAGTCCGGATTCCTCTCGGACGCCTCCCTGGTGAGGTGTTCCGGGCATGCCCAGTCAGGAAAAGGCCCCAGGACAGACCTAGGACACGCTGGAGGGATTATGTCTCACAGCTGGCCTGGGAACGCCTTGGTGTCCTCCCGGTGGAGCTGGAGGATGTGGCCAGGGACCGGGAAGTCTGGGCTTCCCTACTAAGACTGCTGCCCCCGCGACCCGGACCCGGATAAGCGGAGGAAAATGGATGGATGGATAAAAATAAGGAGTCTACATTGTGTAAATGCACTTATCTGGAACCAATTAACTACGATAAAAAAAGAGATTACTGTACTGCTTTACTACAGATATCAACTGTCAATTAGGAATTTTATTTAGCATTTCCAAACATAAACAGCGGAAGCAGAGCTTGTATCCGTCACAGTATCCTCTATCCCATGGGTCTCAAACTCAATTTACCTGGGGGCCACTGGAGCTAGGGTCTGGGCAAGGCTGGGCCGCATCAGGTCCCCCCCCCCCCCCCCAAAAAAAAAACGCATTTATCAAAAACAGAAAAATATACAAACTTTTTCAGTGCTTTGGTTCCGATTTTCTACAAGAAAAGCTCTGATAAAACATTCCACTGTTCTCAAATATCTTAATTTTTATTTTAAAAAAATTAAAAATAAATAAACAAATCAAGAATAAAGAAAATCAATCAATCAGTAATAAATAAATATAATAATAATAAAACGGCAAATAATAAAAACTTAAGAAACCACATATAGTTGGTGGGTAGACAAATTATTTTTTTCAGATTAAAATGAACAAAGCATTATTAGAGCCCTGTAGACATGACAAAACACAACTATAGTCACATTTATACTTTTTTTATTTACAACATATTGCACAACTGCAGGGTCTTGAGACACATGCCAACTCGCAAACTAGAGAGCTAGCGACCTAAACGGTAGCCTTCAAGTTATTTCTTTTAAACTTAAATAGCAAAAACTTACCACTTCCACACGGATAGGGAGGATAACTATTAACAGTTATTTAACCTTTAACATGAACATTAATTAAACGTAATAATTTTTTCTGGGTACATGATACCATACAGCATCCATATCAAACTTACTAACATTAAACTTTCATATCAAGGCGGGGGCCTCAAACTAGTATCCTGCAGGCCACGTTTGGCCCGCGGGCTGCGTGTTTGAGACCACTGCACTATCCCGTACAACCTGTATACGTTGCTACTGTTCTATTTGTGTCCTGAATATGTAGTACCATAACTCAAAGCATGATCAAAAAGGAACATCTGCTGTCTGCGTCAGACCAAAGGGCCTTAAGTTGAGTGCCCTTGATGGACATAAGGACATTCCACACCCCACACCCCACATTCAAGGCTGAGGTGCCCCGAGCAAGGCCAGGCTGACACTAATGGTTTACACTTGCAGTGTTAGCTCATTTTATGGGTTAAATGCAGTGGTAAAATGACATGTACTGTATAAAACCAGGATGAGCTTTAGCCTTGCTCTTAGTGACCAATGTAAAATGCTGCAGGCGAAGATCTGACATGACAGGAACATTTTACTGACCAACCTCAATTTATCTCCTGTTAAACATAATTTGTCCTTGCGGAAATAATTTCCTGTCCTCCAGAATGCACTAAATTGATCACGCTTTTACTCGACCTCTTCTTTATTGTTCAACTCCTTGGCATCTGCCAAGGGGCATTTGTAACTTATATTGTAAAATCTTTCACTTAAAGACTCACAGGGAATCACAGTAATCAAATTTATGATCTGGAAAAGAAATTTAAGGACTTTAATGTCTTTTTACTAGCAGTAAAATCAATGTATATACTTGATTTGACATTTCCCAAATTGGGTTGTTGGATGCTCTAAAGTTAGCAAACAAGGACGTTAGACAAAAAAACATCAGAGCTGAACCTCATGTTGGTTAAAGGGTTAAACATGAATTTAGTAGTGTTGATTCACACCACGGGCAGCACGGCGGTCTAGTGGTTAACGCGCAGACCTCACAGCTAGGAGACCAGGGTTCAATTCCACCCTCGGCCATCTTCTGTGTGGAGTTTGCTTGTTCTCCCTGTGCATGCGTGGGTTTTCTCCGGGTACTCCGGTTTTCTCCCACATTCCAAAAACATGCTAGGTTAATCGGCCACTCCAAATTGTCCATAGGTATGAATGTGAGTGTGAATGGTTGTTTGTCTATATGTGCCCTGTGATTGGCTGGCCACCAGTCCAGGGTGTACCCCGCCTCTCGCCCAAAGACAGCTGGGATAGGCTCCAGCACCCCCGCGACCCTTGTGAGGAAAAAGCGGTAGAAAATGAATGAATGAAGGATTCACACCACCATAACCCCATAATTGTATTAATTTACAAGCTTACAACTTAAGTTCATCCCGTTTCTTAAATGTGTATGTGTCCAAAATGTCTCTTAGTACATCTGGCATCTCAGTGGGTGTTCGTCATCACAATGAAGAACATTTTGACTTCAGCTACACTTCATGTAAACATGCTGTGAAGTAACATTTTTCTCTGGAGGCTTGGTGATAAAGGACAAAAAAGCGTCTGCAGTGTCATTCAGTAGAAGCTCAACTTTACACAGATCTACAGGATGTGACAATACACCAACTGGATTTTTTTCCCACCCCCTTTAATAGTTGAATGGACCGCATCCAATATTAAAATGGAAGTGTAGGGGCATGCCTCTGGTCAAGAGACATATCTCTCTAAAACAGCCTTCACAGAATGAATTGGTTGAAAGAAGTAAGAAAGAAGTTATTTTTCCCTTTCTCATTTCTATAGGGACAGTGCACCATCAATTATTCCTTTTTGCCTTGTTCCTTTCCGTCTTTTCACTGATATTGCTGTTTTCTGCCATAGGTGATTGTAAGAACCCAACTATCTTAGTCAGAGGTCGATTTTAAACATGCATTTTTTTTCTTTTCTTCTTTCTAAAGACAAGGTTATGACGGACTGGAAAAGAAGCTAAAGGAAGTCTTCTCGGAAAGAAGCAGCATCTTGCACCAACTCTCTAAGACATCTAAGGAGCTGGACAGCATAAAAAGCGACATACAGGTTGGACAATTTCATTTTCATTTTCAACGATAATGCGATATTCATTGTTGTATTGACTGTAGCTCAGAGTGCTTTTCATGGAGTTATTATTAGCAGTCTGAATGGTATTTTACAAATAGTCGAAAATTGAAATCATTTAAAAAAAGCTTGTTTCCTGCATGACATAAACACGTGCATTTCCTGCTTCATCCTTTTACAGTGGTTAAGGTACACTATTGCACTAGCTGGGTGTAAGGGTTTTTGACTGGTATTGTCTAAAGCAGGGGTTTCAAACACGCGGCCCGCGGGCCAAATGTGGCCCGCAGGACACTAGTTTGAGGCCCCCACCTTGATATGAAAGTTTAATGTTAGTGCGGCCCGCGCAAGTTTGATATGGATGCTGTATGGTATCATGTACCCAGAAAAAATTATTACGTTTGATTAATGTTCATGTTAAAGGTTAAATAACTGTTAATAGTTATCCTCCCTATCCTTGTGGAAGTGGTAAGTTTTTGGCTATTTAAGTTTAAAGGAAATAACTTGAAGGCTACCGTTTAGGTCGCTAGCTCTCTAGTTTGCGAGTTAGCATGTGTCTCAAGACCCTGCAGTTGCGCAATATGTTGTAAATAAAAAAAGTATAAATGTGACTATAGTCGTGTTTTGTCATGTCTACAGGGCTCTAATAATGCTTTGTTCATTTTAATCTGAAAAAAATCATTTGTCTACCCACCAACTATATGTGGTTTCTTAAGTTTTTGTTATTTGCTGTTTATTATTATTATTATATTTATTTATTACTGATTGATTGATTTTCTTTATTCTTGATTTGTTTATTTATTTTTCATCTTATTTTGTGCAGAAAAATAAAAAGATATTTGAGAACAGTGGAATGTTTTATCAGAGCTTTTATTGTAGAAAATCGGAACCAAAGCACTGAAAAAGTTTTTTTTTTTTTTTTTTTTTTTTGAAAACCTGATGCGGCCCAGCCTTGCCCAGACCCTAGCTCCAGTGGCCCCCAGGTAAATTGAGTTTGAGACCCCTGGTCTAAATCATGGGTTGTTGCGTCTCCCTTCACTGAGAGTGGTGACTGTTTTTAACAACAAAGTAGTAGAAATGTGCATTTTCAAAATGAATGTGAAATATTTGGCTCACTGCAAGTATATGAATGCATCTAGACTGCATTCTGACTGCTGATTGGATGAAGAAGGGAAGGGGAGGTAGGATAATACATGGCTAATACATGCAGTCTCAATACCGATTGTGACTGCTGCTGAGGCGGGCAGAGCGCTCATTATCAACCACAGATCATTATGTGCTTTCACTTTTAATTCTTAAAATACCAGAAACGCCATGAAAAGCCCATACATTTTTCGATCATAACTTTTGATAAAATAGTTGCCAAGAGGATTTGGAAAGTCACCAGATTTAGCAAGAAAATCACCAAGATGGCAACACTGGGCTGTATATGAAGTCGTACAGAGGAGGAAGTTGTTCACAGATGGACAATACGTGAAAGAATTGTTTTTTTTTTTTTTTTTTAAATCAGAGCATCTGTTTTCTGAATTAAAACATAAACAGGGAATTATGCTGAAAATGAAATAATTTCTCCCTCTACAAAGACAGACAAGTATAGGACCAATAGAATGGTCACTGGTGATAATTCAGCTAACTGTATTAAGCAAACAACAATGGTATACAGAAATGTGATCTATGTGATCCTTTACTTGGCTCAGGTAGTTGAGTGGTTGTCTCCCAAACTGAAGGTTGTGAGTTTGATCCTCCCTGCCGTGATCATGTCAAATGTCTTTGTAGTATGAGTCCTTAGTTATAAATCCAACATTTTCACAGTTAGAGCATACAAAATGTCTTTACAACCTTCCTGATACATGTGTTCACACCATAAGGGCCCTCCAAATCTGAAATAACACCCATATTGTCACCCTTACACTTATATTACCCAATGTAGTGAACATAAGAGAAAATAAAACTGCAGATTCCCACGTTAGCAATATGAGCTCCTTGTTGTTACCTTTTTAACTTCTGGTTTCTGTACAGTACTTTCTGCAGTGGTTATTCTCTAATCAGTGTAACATTACTGGCACCTTGTGACCACTGTAGAGTACTACATATCACAACATCTTTCAATGTGTCTTCTGAATGCCTTATACTAATTCATTTAGCCATTTTTATACTTGAAATTATTTATTAATGTAAATAATAATATATTCTTTTAAACGTGATACAGTTAAGGTCTGAAATTCTAAGTGCAGAGTGGCGAGGCATTACTATACACATTTCGATTTTTCAGTATAGTATTTCATAATTCATCCGCTTTTTCACCCAAGAAAAATGACATTGCTTTGCTTAATTGACATGAATTGTCAATTAAGAATAGATATGAATTAATCACCTTTCAATTCCATTCAAATGCTCTACAGTTGTGATGGTTTTCCCTGGGTTAACTTTCTGAACACATTTCTCAAATAAATGTGGAAATGTGTGTTGAGTGTGTTGAGAAATGTCCTATCATTATCCCCTGGGCAGGCTTGGATGACTTTTCACTGCAGGCAACTACCTTTATCCTGGGCCCTCTGCCAACATGATGGACAAGGCACAGATTGTTTTGGGGGAACAATTTTTGGAGGAAAACATAATCTACAGGAAAAAAAATAACACCATTATCATTTAAAGGAGAATCCGAGCAGTGGGTGCAAGCAGATTTGATGGTGCAAATGTTTATGGTTTTAACGAGTTGCCCTCAAGTTGCAGGTTAGTGCCCTAATAATTAAACATTCTTGATTGGGGTAATTTATTCATGGCAGTGTCCCCGGGGTGGAATGATCTTCAGCATTTTAAACAATAATAGGATTTAGCTTTGTACTCACATGCAGGTTTTTAATCCGACCCTTGGTTTAGGTTGCATTAGTTTAACATTTGTGGAGAAAATGAAAGCAACAACTCAATATAACAATATCTGTGGAATGCATTGGCCATTCATGAAGACTACTTAAGGAACAGGAAGTTTCTTTGTAGTTTTTAATTACTATGTATGGCTATGTATGTTATGTTATATAGGAGACATAAAAACAACTCTGGACAGCATACAGCTATTGGTAATGCTAATTAATTTGATTTATTTGAACATGCATCAAGTTACAATGGAATACATAGCATAATTCCAGTAACAGTTCCACATGTCCAAAAGGAGTAGGAAGAAGCAGAGCTTATTAAATCCTACCCCCCATCTGTTACTATTGCAATACATTTGTTACATGTATTAACTTCATGTATATGATTTTTTTAATACATGAAGTGTAAGTGAAGATTGCTTTTATAGTCATTACCCCAAATCTTCACACAATAACACAGATATGGTAAAATATAGAGTGTGCAGTGTCCAATAATTTTATTGGAAACATCCATCAGGTTACAATGGAATGCATCACAAAAACAATTTGCAGTTCCACATGTCCAAAAGGAGTAGGAAGAAGCAAAGGTTATTAAATCCTACCCCTCCATCTGTGATCACATTGTTTGCCCTTTTTATAGTTTCCATTTTGATTCCATTACAATCAATTGATGTTTTTGCTTTACAATTATTGACAATATCAATGATTTCCTTATTTGTCACATTAGTGAAAAACATGGAATTAGGATTCCTTTCTATTGTTTCATTTCTTTCCTGCCTTGTCCTTTGTTTTGGAATTCCTTCTTTCAGTTTTGGACCAATAGTTACAAAATAGTGGCGTTTCCAATCATGATGTAATGAGGGTAGAATGTCTTCTTGTTTTAAAAAGCCCCAGGTTGCTCTGTTATTTGTATTCTTTTCTATAAAGTGACTGTAATATTCCCTCTTTCACACGCTAAAGATTGTAGTCAACTTGTCTTATATGTTTTTTTTCTGCTTTTTTGGTTTGTTGAATGATGAATATCTTTCTTCTTAAAAGTGTTATTAAGTCCTTTTGTCACCCATGGCATTATTTTGTCTTTTTCTTCTTGGGCATTTCTCTTCAGGGGCAGCTCTTATCATAGAGCTTCATATAATTATTTGTATAAGTATAAGTGTTCAAATGCTACATCCACATCATTAGCACTGTACACAAGCTCAAAATGTTGTTCTTCTAAATCCTTCTTGAAAGCGTTGACTCTATCCAGACATCAATGATAATTGTTGACATCACTGCTATTGCATTTTATTGTTGGTAACACCAGATGGGGTCAAGTAAGAGATTAAATTAGATGCTTTATTGCATACTGTAATTGAGTCAATGAGTGTACAAATTCACAGGATAAAGTCATGCTGTCTACTAGGGATGTTCTGATCAGGGTTTTATGCTGCCGATACGAATACCGATCACGTACAGTGCATACAACGTAAATGTTTAAAAGTACTACTGGCTATATTAGGGGTCACCAAGGCTTTTTTCTTGTGAGAGCTACTTTTACAAAATGAAAATCGCCAAGAGCTACTCATTTCTGTCACATTTATTTTAGCTTAGTACAAGCCAAAGAAAGAAAATAATACTCTGTTTGTTTTACTAGAACATTAACAAAATGCTGGTATCCACAACGCACATTTTGTATTTCACAATGCATGTATTTCTAATCTTCTCACATTATTAACAGAAAACCTGAATGAAAAGCAGGTTTGTCTGCCTTTGCTGTGCCCCTTCAGCTGCATCCGCTGCCTTCCACGCTGCAGATACAGTCGACTCCCTCTTCTGAGCCCTCTGCATTGCGGAGAGGAGACAAAATGTCGGAACTCGTCCATCAGTTTGGCACCCCTGCTGAAATCAGTGTGCACAACACGCGTTTGAAGCGTGGTGAAAAACACTCACTCGTCACGGTCCACGCGAGTCAGAAGTGGTTGCAGATTGCATGCGTGTCACCATGTCAACTGGAGCCCAATGCTGCCCCGCACACAACGAAAGTTCCTCCTGCACTATAAGTGCCACATAGTGTCTGCGTGTGCCCAAATACATACTGAAGCGGTTCTGCCCACACTTGGAAGTACAGCAGGTTGGGACGTGGGCTTTAGCCTCTCCCCGACGGATGGTCACATCACCAGCCTCAAAGCTTGGGGCTGCAAGCTTGGTCTACCACCTAATCGTGGTGGAGGAGTTTGTGTGTCCCAATGATCCAAGGAGCTAAGTTGCCGGTGGCTTTTATGCCCCTGTTAGGGCCACACATGACAAACAGGTCCTAGGTGAGGGATCAGTCAAAAAGTAGCTCAAAATGACCCTTATGATGAATTTCAACTATGGACCAGGTTTTACCTTGCCCCGGACGCGGGTCACCGGGGCCCCATTCTGGAGCCAGGCCTAGAGGAGGCCCACGATGGCGAGCGTCTGGTTGCCAGGCCCATACCTAAGGGGACCGGCCGGGCACAGCCCGAAGAGTTACATGGGCCCCCCCTCCAGGGAGCTTACCACTCTTGGGAGGGGCCAAAGGGTCGGGTGCACAGTGAGTTGTGTGGGTGAGAGGGTGAGACCTTGGCAACCCGATCATCGCCTACAGAAACTATCTCTTGAAATGTGAACTGTCACCTCTCTGGTAGGGAAGGAGCCTTAGCTGGTGTGCGAAGCTGAGAAGCTCCCGCTCGATATAGTTGGACTCACCTCGACGCATACCAAGGGCGCTGGAACCAGTCCTCTCGAGAAGGGATGGACTTTGTTCCACTCTGACGTTGCCAGAAGTGAGAGGCGATGTGCAAGGGTGGCAATTCTTGTTGCGCCCTAGCTGGTGGCCTGTGTGTTGGAGTGTAACCCGGTCAACGAGAAGGTAGTTTCCCTCCGCTTTCAGTGGTGGTGGTGGGGGGAACTGTTGTTTGCTCTTATGCGCCAAACAGCACTTCAGAATACCCACCCTTTTTGGAGTCCCTTGACGGAGTACTGGGGAGTGCGACCATATGTATTGGACACTCGGGTGAAGAGAGCGGCGGAGCTGTCAACCAACCACCACCTGGTCGTGAGTTGGCTCCGATGGTGGGGGAGTATGCCAGTCAGACCTGGCAGGCCCAAACGTATTGTGGGGGCCTTTTGGGAATGACTGGGAACGTCCCCTGTCAAAAGGAGTTTCAACTCCCACCTCCGGGAGAGCTTTGACCATGTCCCGAGGGTGGCGGGGGACATTGAGTCTGAATGGGCCATGTTCCGTTCCTCCATTGTCGAGGCGGTTGAACGGAGCTGTGGACGTATGGTGGTCGGTGCCTGTCGTGGGGAGGTGCATTTCCAACCAGTAGCAGACCTCGTGGAAGACCCAGGACACTTTGGAGAGACTATGTCTTTGGAGAGACTAACGTCTAAGGATCCGCCAGGAGGAGCTGGATAAAGTGGCCGGGGAGAGGGAAGTCTGGGCCTCCCTGCTTAGGCTGCTGCCCCTGCGACCCGACCTCGGATAAGCGGTAGAAGATGGATGGACTCTATATACTGCGTATTCTCAGTGCTGTCACCAAATAGAATTTTTTTTTAATACAGTTTGACAACCTTTTAAATTCTTTTAAATAAACTGTCTACTTGACTTCCTCACGAATAGAACCCAGTATGTCAGAGTGGGCAACAACACATCCAGTGTCATCTCCCTGAACACCTGCTCACCCCAGGGATGTGTTCTGAGCCCCCTGTTGTTTACCCTGATGACCCATGACTGTCGCCCCAGATACAGGAGCAACCATATCTTGAAGTACGCGTACGACACAACAGTTGTGGGCCTCATTCAGGACAACAACGAACTGGCTTATAGGGAGGAAGTGAAACACCTTGTGGATTGGTGCAAGGCGAACAACCTGGTCCTGAATGTTGACAAAACAAAAGAGATCATCGTTGACTTCAGGAGATCCAGACCCAGCCACACTCCACTCTCCATCAACGACACAGCCGTAGAAGTTGTGAGTGCAACCAAGTACTTGGGGGTTCACATCACAGACAACCTCGGCTGGTCACTCCACGCCTCCTCTCTGGCAAAGAAAGCACAGCAGCGACTGCACTTCCTGCAGCGGATGAGAAGAGCCTCCCTCTCCCCTCCTATCCTGACCACTTTCTACAGAGGGACCATCGAGAGCCTACTGACCAGCTGCATCTCCGTCTGGTCTGGGAGCTGCAAGGCCTCGGACTGGATGTTACTGCAGAGAGTGGTGAGGACAGCGGAGAAGATCATTGGGACCCCGCTCCCCCCATTAAGGACATAGGGAGAAGGCTCTGCAGCATCCGCTGTAGAACAACCAGGTTTAGAGACAGCTACTTCCCCCTGGCCATCAGACTGCTCAATGCCAAATAAGCCCCTCCACCTGCCCACACGCACAACCAAAACTTTACATTATTATTATTTATTCTAAATTATTTAAATTATTTGTACAAATTACTGTTTACGCTGTACATTGTTGTTCATATTTGATGTCATCTATTTATTCTCCACATTATTATTTATTATTATATGGATATTATATGGATTATTAATGGATACATCCTGGGAAAACTGAACATTTGGTCACCTTAAGGAATAAAAACACGGAGATCTTTCTCTAAAGTTTGCTATCACTGATGATTTTGTGGATTAGAAAAACAGAACTCCAACAATGTAAACCATTTTGTGGATCAGTTGCTTTGTGAAGATATGCTTCCCAGTACGTTAAGCACATCCTTGCATGCAGCTTTTAGCACATAATTACCTAATTATTCACGCATCAATTTAGCATTTGGCTTTGTACCAGCAGGGCAACACATGACCTCTTTGGCCCATATGGCCTTGCTCGCACAATGCTTATACAACTCACACAACTACCCTGAGGTTGTCGCTGACATTGTACAGCATGCATTACACGCTTTAGTGGGTGTCCGTGTACAGACATGTCAGCGCCGTGCAGGTGCTTTGCCACAGCTAACAGATTGAATATGAAGGCATGTGAGTCATAAACACATTGAATCCTGGTGTGGATCACTTACAAAACAATGTGCTTTACAGTTATGCCCCTTTAATCTCAGAGTAAAGGGGTTATTAAACTTGATAGGGTTTTGAGTGATTTAATATTTATTCTTGAACATGAATGTGCATGAGGTGCCACTGGGGACTGGGAAGACAAAAACATTCCTTTTTGACCAGTGAAAATAATGTTTATGAAAATACAATGTCAATTGCCACATAATTTACCTTCAGGCACTGGTTTAAAATACGATATATAATTTTGGAATACGCAGTTTCCGATTACTGGGGGAATTTCTGTCCAGTTCATGACAAACAAAAATATCTTCAAGGGATTGTCAGGCAATCAGAGACCTGACTAATCCAGAATTACCCATCAGGCAGGTGCTTTGGCGTCAGTAAAAACCAATCAGCGCTTCTTCCTCTACCCTTGTTAGGATTTTTCAGACATCATAGCCAGATTGTTTGAGGCTACATATTTTTTTCTGGGGCATCAACAACATTTGAACATCTGCTGCACAATTTTATGTTAATGCAATTCATCTCAATTATTTTATGCTTCTTCTGTTTTTGCTACTTCTTTAAAGTATTCTAAGATTATTATTATTATTCCCCTGGAAGTGCCACACTTTGTTTTAAACTTAGTTTTGAAAGGAAAATACACCCTTAGATGAAGCTTATTTGTTTGCACTTATAGACCATGGGGAGGTCATTGTATATTCAAAAATCTCTTTGTCTTCTTTTCTGCTTTAGTCTTTGAAAAACGATGACTCAGTCGCCAAGAAGGACGTACAAAGGATTTTGGAGCTCAGCCACAAACAGAGGTAAGGACAACCTTTCAAGTGACCAACACTGATACTGAAACGTCAAGATTACAAACCTGTATAGTCAGAAACTGTCAACATAATTTGTGAAACCCTTGTTAAGTACAGATGCTTGGTTTTAAATATCAGATATACCGATACTGCCCATCCCTTCATTTCTGAAATTATATAAGCAGCAGCTCTTCCATCAAACTAATGTCAGGTTGCAATAATGCATTATGTTTTTTTTTTTTCCCCAGTGATGCTACTGAATGCATTTCACAAACAAACACATACATTTACCCAAAATATATTAATACGTACATAAATTATGCAGTTTCGTGGTTGAATAGGGTACAATAGTAGTTTGTAGTTGGTCCTTGGGACAAAAATACGAGCTGGGTTACTGCTGCCAGAAAAGCAGTGCAAAATGTCTAAACAAAGTGGAATGAGATTGAAATGTGAGTGATCACACATGCTGGCATAGATATGCTTAGTTTGTGACAAGTTGTCCTCAATTACGTATACATTTTGTCGAGTCTTTTCACTCTCTCGATCATAAGAAACAAAGTGAACTCAACACAAGAAGGACTGTGGTCACATACATAGATGCCAAGCCGCCAACAAGCAGGCAGGCATTCACAGTGAAACATTTTTATACTTTAATTAGTTTTCAACCGACCTTTCATTGTGGTCAATTTTTACAGAAATAATAAGTTATATATGTATGTACTATCTACACAGTAGCATCTTTAGCCATACATACACTATATTAATTAACACTAGCCACGTTTACATGAGGAGTTTTTCTCTTTCCGAATGGAATCTTTCCGAATGACCTTTCCAAAAGCAATGGTATACATGGAAAGGAATATTCCAATCGCGTGTCTACATGTCAATCAAACAGAATAGTGAATGGGGCATGCCCAGTAAAGCGTAAACACCAACATCACGTGATATCGACTTCCTCCAGTTTTTCTTTCACTTGTTGGAATAACTCCGTATTGCCAGTTTTTCCTTCATCCAGTCTTGAAATTTAGTTTGAATCAAAAACAAACTTTCCGCAGCAGTCCAGTGCCGATTGTTCGCCTCCATTTTTAAAAGCGAAGAACGTCTGGAGCTGCGTGTTACGTCATATCTCAGCATTCGCTGAAAGAACGCACCCGGGAACAGGTTCAAGTTAGCAAGTTCAATCTTGCTAATATTTTATAATTAAGCTCGGCACATGTTTTATATAGATATGTATTTTCTTTGATTCTTGTCTTGAAGTTTAAACAAAAAATTGAAAGTGTGACAGCTAGTATTTTGTAGTGGCAGTGCACCATGATCATTTAAGTACAGCAGAAAAACTGTTTGATTAAGTTCTGGTGAAGACCCTGATTAACAATGACATCTTAGCTTTGTGTTCTAGATGACAATGCAGATTAGTGCAATTTCTAAAAATAACTAGACTATTAAGGGACAAACGTGAATTAAAAGTAACCCCCCACCCCAAAAAAGCCAATAAGGCCCCTGGGCTGCTCTGGTTACAATTGGTCTTCATAGAAAAGAGCAATTAGGCAGACAAGTGCGGTTATTTATTATGTCATTTTCAGCCAATTAAAGTTCCTTATTGTGTAGCATTTACACTTCCTGTTTGTAGTTATGTTCCCCTTCTCTTCTGATGCTTTTTCTTCCAGTGTGTACTCTACACCCAAACTAAAGCTCTGTACCAAAAAAGATTTGAATATACTTATGGTTATACCCCAACTAGTAACTTACATGTTGTCTTTTTAGCTCATGCACAGCAGAATGCGAGTACACTATTGGAAATCCAAACACATACTGTACTGTATGCGGGACCCGTCATTGAAAAGAACCTTTTGCAGGTTAGCAATATATCTTTTTGCAATGCAGCTGGAAAACTGTTTACCTAAAGTGCTCCACCAGTTGGGATTGTCTGATTAATGTTGTATGTAATGAGACTGTTAATGATTAGGAGTCACTTGTGGCCTCCTCGCTCTCTGAAATGTCAGGCTGATTGAAGTCCAGCCTCCTGCGTGCAGTATCTTGATAACCGATCAATAGCCTATCACCAGCCCATGGCAAGCTCTCACGTGATGAAGCTAAAAACCATAGAGCAGCACCTTGGCTCCATGTTGCCTACCAAGCACTTGGGAACCGCAATTTGAGTCGCAAGCGTTATTAATCCGCCTGTGGAGTCCCACATGTGCCAAGAGTAATTACAAGCTGATTCCATCATGGCAGACGATAACATGTGATTGATCACAAATAACGCATTGTTGGCAATTTTGTTTTACTGTTGTTACCCTTTGGAGCAATATAACATTTAATATTTGCCAACTTTTAGAGTTCCATCAGTAGGAAAAGAGATTTCAGGCGATTTAGCCTTTCTAAACCTATTTAGTCCCTCTGGTCGTATTCCCACTGTGCCTCTGTAGAGTTGTGTCAGCCTCACAATCAGTATGCCCTTTTCTGTCAGTGTGGGCAGTTTTTGATTTTGTTTGCAAGTGTTTCCAACCCAGGGACGCAGGAGATGAAAATAAAAATGAAATGCCAAAGCTATGGCGGATGACTGGTTACTGAAAAGGAAAATGTTTGGAAGGATATTCAAATGCCAAAACACAAGACTACTGGCATGTAAAAGTGCTGTGCGGCTGTCAAGCATCGAGGACCTTCATCGCTTTCAACCAAACTAACGGTTAACTCTATCCTTTCAATGTAAAATTACTGCAGTGCTTAATTAGAAATATCATATAAAGCCTTACTGCTGATTTAACAGGACTGCCACACGATGACATGTTTACAAGCATTTTTAAAATGACTGACACGCCACAATTCACTATTTAATGTGCACTACTGCTACAGTATGTGAGCATATGAGCAACAAACATCCACAATATTTTCACTCATTAGCATTCATGGTAAAAACATAATACACATGAATTTAGTCCATCAAGCGTTCCAAATGCTAAAAGAGAAGTAAGTAACCAAACATGACATTCAACTTCTCCATCAATGATATCTCCAAAGTTACGAAATACTTAAAGATGGTATTATTTGTGGATGATACCACTGCTTTTTGTTCTGGAGGGAGTACAGACCAAATCATTAGAAAGGTCAGAGAAGAAATGGTCACACTAAAAAGATGGTTTGATGATAATAGATCGTCCTTGAACCTAAGTAAAACTAAAATCATGCTGTTTGCTAACAGCAGAAAGGACACGTACCAGCAAATACAAATAGACGGTGTAGACATTGAAAGGGTGAAGGAAAATACATTTCTGGGGATCACAATAGATGAAAATATGAGCTGGAAACCTCATATTACAAATATACAACATAAGGTGGCCAGAAATATTTCAATATTTGTTCTCAATCAGAAATCACTCCACACTCTTTATTGCTCTCTGGTTCTACCATATCTTACTTATTGTGTGGAAATATGGGCTAATAACTATAAAAGCAATCTTCACTGGCTAAATGTACTGCAAAAAAGGTCAGTAAGGATAATTCATAATGCCGCCTACAGAGAACATACTAACTCCTTATTTCTAAAATCACAAATACTTCAACTTGCTGATATAGTTCATCTTCAAACAGCTAAAATAATGCATAAGGCTAAAAATAAGCAATTAGCTAAAAATGTCATCCAATACTTCTCTACAAGAGAGGAGAAATATGATCTCAGGGAAGAAGTACATTTGAAACACTTCTATGCTAGGACTACGTTATGCTAGCCATAGCATTTCAGTATGTGGAATCAAACTATGGAATGGATTGAGTAAGGAAATCAAACAATGCACAACGATGAGCCAATTCAAGAAACAATACAAGCAGTTGATGTTTGCTAAATACAAGGATGAAGAGTCTTGAACCAGTCATGATGTGCTATATATATCACTATATTGACATGCACTATGGTACCCATTATGGCATTGGATGCTCATATCACCTCCTACGAGGTACGAGGTACATTATTAAAAAAAAAACTTTAAACTGTATTATGGAAAGCAGGAAGTGAACAAATGTAACAGTTAGTGATTGTAAAAGTACCAGATGGAGGGGTAGGATTTAATAAGCTTTGCTTCTTCCTACTCCTTTTGGACATGTGGAACTGGGAACTGATTATGGGATGCACTCAATTGGAATCTGATGCATGTTCAAATGAAATAAAACCATTACCATTACCATTACCATTACCATTACCATTACCATTACCATGATGAATCCCACATACTATTATTATCTCTATCCACATGACAGATCAGATGGCCTTTATTCCATTTACATGTATATTTGTTTTGGTTTAGCGGTTAGCAGCCTATTATCATGCTAACAAATTAAAACCGGAAGTTGTAGTCCCACAGCTCTGTCCCTTGTCTATGATGTCTAAATTTGGTGCCATATTTTCTGAAAAGCAACTAGCGTCATTGGAGAATGTTCTGGTATTTGAGGACTTAAAAGTGAAAGCAAAGTGCCCGCTGCATCCTCGCGGCACAATGCCACCAGGGTAAATATCACCCTGTTTAACAGAGTGGGATTTAAAACGTCAATGTTTATCAATCATCATTAAATTACTACTCATTAAGGTCAAGCCTCATTCGGACTCAGTAACTAACCAGTTAGTGTGTCGGAACGTGGGATGGAAGAACAATGTGTGATAAACAAGTCGTCCCAAGTACTAAGATAAAAGAGGGAGGCAAGTCCGGATGGAATTATTTTGCTGTCTAGACTTTGAGAGGTGTTAGCCAAGATAAAATAATTCTATTTTGATTAAGTGATGGCCAATTTTAAATGAACAAACTAAGAATCAAGTTTGTTTGTAGTTGTAAACCTAATGACGGTGTTTTTACTCACTTTTTGGTCTCTCCTATGAGGTTCTTTATTTCATATTTTGTTTTTTTTTGTGCTTTTAATATTAGCTGGAACATGAAACATTAACATTAGCTGCACATAGCTAAAAGTTTGTTTTGAAGAAGATTTAAGATTTTTCTATATTTATTTCAAAAAGTAGAGAGAACGGAAGACATAATTTGAAAGTCACTGCCTCGTTCTGTCACAGTTATCCTCCCATCCTGTGTGGAAGTGGTATGTTTTTGACTTCTTACTTTCCCCTTCTCCCCCAATCCATGGGAAACACTTACATTGGGGGAATATATATATATATATATATATATATATATATATATATATATATATATATATATATATATATATATATATATGATCCCATAGCCCATAGCCTGGACATTAGTGTTGCACAGTGAGGTGTAAACAAAGAATAATAGGAGTGTAAAAGTGACTATAGGGGTTTCATTTCATGTCTATAAGGATCTAATAATAGCAAAAAACGCATTTAGAAAGTCATAAACAGGTTTTCTATGCTCTATGAAAATATTCTGTTATATTGAAACTACGTTGTGGAATTTCACTTAAGGTGAAAATCAGGTTTGGAAGCAATTAACATAGATAAATGAATGCATAGAATACGAACGTATAGGTATTCACCTAGTCAGTCAAACCTGGAAGAATAAGCGAATGGTCTGATAACAATTTCTCATTTGCTTGCCAATTGACAGAGACGAGATGAAGTCCCTCCAGGCTGCCTTGCAGAAGCAGCTGGATGAGGCAAACGAGAGAGCTGAGAAGCAGCAGGCCACGGTAAGACAGACCTGACCTGACCATCAACATCCGGTTGTCTGGAACCTACCTTGTCACCTGTCACTAGGGCCTATCACTGATCCAGGCTTATTAGCCGGGAGCTCTCCCGCTGTCACCTCCTTCACTCCACACTTGACACTCTTAGAAAATGGCAAGATAAAGTGGTCTGTCCCCTTCGTTCAATCCCCAAATAAAGATTAATAAGACCGAGCGAGGACAACACAATGGCCCAGTGCTTATCTTGGTTGCCTCACAGCAACAAGGATCTGGTGTTGGCTCAAGCTTCCTGTGTGGAGGTGTTCACCCTGTGCTCACTTGTGTTGTCTCCTCTGCGTTGGGTTAACAAGACAAAACTGTTTTGCAAACTGAGTTGATGTTTTGAGTTTTTGTGAGCAAAAGGTGAGGCCCAGGAGTAGGCTTTATACAAAGATAACTGCAGCAGTACTCTGATGTATTTTTTAAAAATCCATTCCCCCCCCCCCCCAAGGTACAATGTTATAAATCGCACAATAAAAAAAATGAATAATTCAACAGCTTGCTAACTATGTTGCAAATACAGCAACACAGAAAAGGAGAAGTGCCGGAGTTCTTTTTTTTTTTCTGGTCACCTTGTTTGGACAGCAACAGTAGTTGTTGCAAGGCACAATTTGTGGAGGCTCTGGAAATACATGGAAATACATGCTCACATGTATATCAACTCATCTAGTCATTTATGAATGAATATGTACGTCCGTGTCGCTCCTGAACCGCTGCTGCACTCAAAAGGGTGACAATTCAAATGCACTCATACTTTGTTCTCTGTGCAATTATTCTTATGATGGTGCTGCTGTTAAACCCCATGTGAGGCCACGTGTTAGATTGACTTGAAATGTCTACACCCTTTGTAACTTAAGCCGTTTAGCCAAACCGCCAGGTTTAACTGGTGTTGAATTTGGGCTACATGATACTCATCTTGTAACCTCATCGTCAAATATGTATCAAAACAAGTTATGATACTGTGCGCACAAGTAAAATAAATGAATAGGTTTATTCATATTTATTTATTTCAGGTTATTTTTCGTTTTCAGAGTAGACCGGTGTTACACCCGCAAACGTAATAACTGCCCACAAACGTAATAAACCACAAACGTAATACAAATCAGCAGCTTTGAATGTAATAATCCCGCAAATGTAATACATTTCCCACAAACGTAATAAAATTTGCCCACTGCAAACGTAATACTGAATTTCCTGCAAATGTAATAGTTATTACATTTGAGAAAAAGTGAAAATCTGTAAATGTAATAACTTCCCACAAATGTAATATGAGATAAAATAATGATCTTTGTGGTTGTTGTTGTTTGTTCTTGATTCTTTTAATGAGGGAGATTCTTTTTTTTTTCTTTTTTTTGTGGAAAAAATGTTATTCAAAGAGTATCATTTGAATACATTAAAGGATTCTTTAATTATTAAATTATAATTTATTTTAAATAAAAAAATATAACATAATTGTGATAATTGCAATTGTTTTAATAAATTATTATTACTATTATATTTTATTATTTATTTTGATAATTTTTCCCCATATACACACAAAATCACACATACAATAATCTACTGTAACTAAAACGCACATGTACACCCACATACAAAATGTAATAATAATAATAATAATAAATGTATTCAATGTTATAATTTTTTATTGTTATTACATTTGCAAATGTAATAACTATGACATTTACAGGAAATTCAATTACGTTTGTAGTAGGCAAATTTTATTATGTTTGTGGGAAATTTATTACATTTGCAGGATTATTACATTCAAAGCTGCAGATTTGTATTATGTTTGTGGGCAGTTATTAACAGACGGCATATTCACCACTCCAGCTTTAGCCTCCCGTCGTGTTTTACATCCAATTCTCGTCCAAATCAATCAAGGGTCATATTAAGATCTGTTAATAGCATTTGGTGTGTCTCTGTTCCAAAATGCTTTCTGGGCCAAATAAATTATTAACATGCTTATTTTTAATCACTATAGGGAAGCCATGTTTGACCAACATCTTTCATCTTCAATTCAACAATGGGAAAAGATATCCTAATTCTTATCTGTCGTCGCTTTTGGAATGACTCATTTCTTTCCACAGTAATTCTGTGTATTCTATAGCTAGCTCATTATTAGCTTCAAACTTATTGTGTTATCCCTCCTATTCAGTACTATCAATACATTACATCACATTAAATCTCATTAAAGTGATTAATCTTTTTAAATACCCATTTCCCCCCCCATTTTATGTAGTTAAAACACAATAGTTTATTATATTTGGATAACTGTTTAACAATCTGCCCCAATTATCAGTCAACAATACCATCAAAGATACTGCAAATACAAAGAATAACATCAATAAACAAGAATAACATCTGAAATATTGCAACTGCCAGATTGTAGTTGCGAGGATTGCGGTGTTTACAAATTCAGGTCAACTAAGGTCAACTAAGGTCAAAGGACTCAGTCCACGCTAATGAAAATGCTGTCTATTACAGGCCTCAGTTGTTAAGCAAGGGAGTTAATGCACGCGGTGACATTACAATGCTTGCTGAAATAAACAACAGTGATCTGATACTGCAAGAGCTATCCATTGGGTTTCTTTTAAGACTACACACAATTCCCACTTGCAGTGTTTTATTGAGTTTGACATTTATGTTCTTTAAATAGTATTAATCATCCCCTGTGAGGTTCACAATCAGAAGTAAATTCTCAGCAGCATGCAAATGCTGCTTGCTTTTAGTGTGCGGCTCACTTTGTCCTCAAATGTACGTGTATTTGGAAGGAAAACGCAACTTGGTTTTTGTATTAATTACTATTATTAAAGTAATTAAAACTAAAGTTACGTTGCCTCACCACTTCTAATGCCTTCAATTTCAGCAGTTTACCAAGAGTAAATGTAACCAATAAAGCCTGACCATTACAATTAAATTGTAATTGTAACATGGGACTTCTCAGCTAAGCAAGTTTGGGAAAAATGTAAAAATCCTAATAAATGACCTACATCTGCTTGGCCCGGAATATCTTCTGGTCAACAGTTCATGCCAGTAAAATCATGATAGCCTTAGTATATATGACTTCCCATTCCCACCCATGTGGTGGAGGTCAATAAGGTACATGGGTGTCACAGTGTTCCACCCTGGATGGAACATTATCTACTAAGGCCATTTGTGGGCTTTAAGCAATCCCCATCCGGAATGTTCTCATTCCAGGTTCCTAGATGGCGGCATGGGCCATTAGATGAGAACAGGGCAGGGGTGTCCCTTCCAATTTCATAAGATTCTTTTCAAAATGAATCTTTTCCCAGCGTACTCTCTCACCTAATAACTTAATGTTCCCACTTCTATATACTGAATTTCACCTGATCTCTGTGTTTCTCTGTGAACACATTCAGTGCCTTACTTCCTCTTGGCTGACGAAACGCTGTATAATGATTTTTGGATATAAGTCAAAACACAAAAAATGTACAAGTAATATAATGCACACACTAATTCAGGTTTGTCCACTCTTTTTCAGCTGAAGAGCTGTCCTCCTACAAACAGAAAACATACTGTACATTTTCAATTTTACTTTGCCTTTTTTAATTAGAATTCTTTTGAAATTGCTCCGCCCTGCTTTTCTCTGTGTATTAACGAATTAATGTTGTATTTTAATGTATCTTTTGCTCTGTTTACTTGCTTTTATTCAACTCCATTCTTCTAAAGTAAAGTGTCTTTGAGTAATTTGAAAAGTGCTATTCAAATAAAATGTCTTATATTATTATTATTGCTGACATTTTTCTCACCTGAAAAGTACAGTTCTGCTGCGCACACAGCATTATTTAGACCCATGACCAAAAAAAAGCACCATATAATAATAAGAATATAAAATCCATGATGTGCTGCATCCTGAGCAGCAGAGTAAATATTATGAATAATAAATACATATTACAGACATTTTGTTAGTGGTATGAAATAAGTTCATGAAAGAATTTGCGCTGCATTTTGCACAGCAACACAGTGAATCAAATAAAAAATATTAACTTAAATACTGGAATTTTTACTCCAGAAATTTGATGTATATTTAATATGATAATTTATATGTTAGTAATTCATCAATAGTTGTGTTTATAACCTCAATAGTCTAAATAGTGACATAGCTATTATACACACACTCCATGTATTACATCCAGTTAGCATTTGCCATCAAATAGTTGAAATATACATTCAAGAAAAAAAAGGTGATGCAAAGACACTGCAACCGATGTCAAGGCAACATATTAAAAGGAGTCCATAAATGGACACTTTTTCCATTCATTCATTCATTCATTTTCTACCGCTTATCCTGACAAGGGTTGCGGGCATGCTGGAGCCTATTCCAACTGTCTTCGGGCGAGAAGCGGAGTACACCCTGGACTGGTGGCCAGCCAATCACAGGGCACATATAGACAAACAACCATTCACACTCACATTCATACCTATGGACAATTTGGAGTGGCCAATTAACCTAGCATGTTTTTGGAATGTGGGAGGAAACCGGAGTACCCGGAGAAAACCCGCGCATGCACGGAGAGAACATGCAAACTACACACAGAGATTGCAGAGGGTGGAATTGAACTCGGGTCTCCTAGCTGTGAGGTCTGTGCGCTAACCACTAGACCTCCGTGCAGCCCCCCAATTGATCATGATATGATACAAACAAACAGAAACGTAGAAAACACATTTCATGACATGGACCCATGCCATCAAACAATTGCTATTTTTGCATGTTTATCCGTATTACATTACCAGCCACTGCAAGTGAAGGGATTACTTTTGTTTTTGATATAGGCTTTTTTTTTTTTCTGGCTCTCAAGGAAGGCGGTCGTATCTTCCCCCTCTCCCTTATCTTCCCTGCTTTGCTTTTTTTTAGTCCTGTCTCGTACTTTTAAGAGCCTCTCTCTGCAATGCTCTTTAAATCTAAATCACGGAATTATTCATCTGGTCTCTCTACGTAATGGACAAGATCTTCTAGACCAGAAACTCGGGTTTGGGGGAACCTGTCTGCCCTGACGGAACGGTCACAGATGGGTACATGATGGACAGTTGGGGGCCTGGTGATTCTCCTTTCCATGGAGGACCAATTCAGAACCATGATAACAGGTCTGGTGCTGTTTGGATTATGCATTGCCCTGGTGTGTTGCCGAATTTGTAAAACGAAGGCAGCGGTTCAATTCGCCCCAACAGCTGCCCGTCATGATTGATACGGTGGGTAAAGCCCTTAGCACTCGGACTGTGACTATGAATCACAACAAGGAAAACATCTTGGAGAAGCTTTCGTAGTTGCAAGGCAGATCAATGAACCTTAACCAAGATAATAAAGATGAAAGTTGTATTTCTGTGTACTGCTTGTACTGCCGTCTATCACCGCTGGATTTTTCCAACACCAGGTAGCTTCATATCAGCTTATTGATATCATATGAAATCTACAAAGTCATGTTTGTGACATGCGATCGCCCAACTGCATCACATAGCAGTAAAATCAAATATGGAGCTAACAATGACATGGCTAATTGATGGTTCAAACAACTACAGTCCTCATGATGAAGATTCAGTAGTAAATTGGAACAGTGAAGTGGATGGTAATGACAGACAGACAGACAGACAGACAGACAGACAGACAGAATACTTTATTAATTCCTTTGGGGTTCCCACAGGGAAATTGGCAATATCAGGTTTTGAAGTCTGATGATTATGTCTATGCTTCTTGTCCTCACTGCCTGTGCTCACGAGGTGGGGGAACCACAGCGGTGCCCAGGAGAAGCCGTCCATTGTGGCCGGGAAAGGTGCATTAATGTCGAACACGCTATGCCGCCTTGCGTCCACGGAAGTGGGGAGATCCACAGTGTGCAATTGGTGGAGTATGTCGCCCATTGCGGGAGGAGCCACTCAAAGTACTCAAAAAAATCGCTAAGCTCGCAAGCCCGCTCGTGACACTATCATTGATTAATTCATTTTCTATGCCGCTTGTCCCCTAATTCCAAATCTTTAGTTTCTAAAATTGATTATCAAATCAAAATGGAAATACTTCAGTCATTTTAGGTACTTTATATCACACAGTGGAAAGTAACTACATTTTAAAACTAAATGTTACACAGTCACGATTGAATTAGTCTGACACTTTTTATTCTTTATTTCATGAGCTATGATTTAAACTTTGAATGAATTTACACTTTAAAATGTACCTGACACGTGACGTGTATTTGTACAAAGTATGGGTATTGGATCTGTATAGCTGATACCAGGCTGAATTTTAGTCACTATCGAATAGGAAAATAAATCAGTGGTATTACACATCACTAATGATAAGTGCTGCACAAAATGACTGCTTAAGAGATGTTGTGAGGCCCGAACGCAACCACAAATAATTCATTAGCAGAAAAAAAGTCAAAACCGGAAATCACGGTAAATTTGATGAAGCGTAGATTTACTACAGCTCCAATTTGGACTGGTTGGACGGCGGCAGCTGTTGAACTTGAAACAACTGTTGAAAAGAAGCATCTAATGTTTCACTCATTGGCGCTAAGGAGTGACACTGGGAACACAGAGGGTGGGTAGGATGCAAGGTTTATACCGTGTCACCTGTGGTTTATAGACAAGTGTGCCCAATATATGTACTTTTTCTTTTATTATGTGCAAACAACAGTCAATATTTCACATGGAGCCCCACCATGCATGTTTAAAGTCTACATCACATATACTGTTAATGCACCTGTACTGTAGTTATGAACAGTTGGTCCTTGATTGAGAAATAACATTGTTCTAAATAACAAGGCATTTAATGGCTGTAGTAATGTGCAAAAATATTGACTGCTCTATAAATAGTAATACATACTCATATACACTATCTTCCTTTGGATTTCTCTGATAACAGCTATGCTGTTGTGGCTGTACAGTAAGCATTCTTCTTTCTTATCGGTAGTATGTTAATTTTGATCATGAAGGAACCATTAACATCAAACTTTTCATAGACACAATTTGGCGGGAGAGAATGTTCATTTACACTGTTCTTTCGGAAACATCGAAAGCTTTAAGTCTCGTCTTAAAACCCACTTTTATTTTCTGGCTTTTAACTCGGACTGAGTCGTATGGTCCTGTGTCTTTTAGTTCTTTCTTTTTATTTTAATTGGTTTTATTTTTTTTAGACTTTTATTGCTTTGCTTCTTCTTTTTAATATTTTAATATCTATTTTACTATTTTATTTCTCATTTGATCTTTTAGTTTTGGATTAAATTCAATTTGTACCTTTTATTTATTACTTTATTATTTACTTTTTTTTTTTTTACTAGTCTGTGCAGCACTTTGGAAACTTTTGTTTATAAAATATGCTATAATAACAATAAAGTGGATTGGATTGGAAACATTGCCACTATCAGAAAACAGATGTTGGCCATCACAAGCAGCAAACAGCGAGGACAATCGTATGTTTCAGAAGAAAAACAACAACAGCTAAGACAGACATAATACATATTAATACATAACACACAGCTTATGTTCAGTTTTAGTTTCAGTCTCAGTTTCAGAGCATCTAAACCACACATGTCGCTGCAGACTGCTGATCAGTCTAGTCTTTATTAAGCTGATACAATCCTATACTTTGTCGTTTTTGAATCCAGTTTCCTTGCTTGTTTAATGGACATTTTGATGATGGCTCTTTAACCCTAAATGTGCACCATTTAACAACACATTTCAGATTTGTGGAAAAAAGATGGTAAGTGAAACACAGATTTGACCACACACTGGTGCATGGTTACAGTTCCTAAGGTGCCTTCCTGGTATGAGGTCACCAACACCATGGTCATTTTCCTCATCCCTCCATTTCTCCCATTTTCCTCCTCAGGTCTATCTTGATGAACTCTGTCAAGGATGCCCAAAGCATTAAATCTAAATGCTCTTTCTGAAATAGCAAAAGGAGACAAAGCCTAAATGTCTCCCTCTCTCACTCACTCACCCTCTTAAATGCTCACTTAATACTTAAACCCAAACAAGCTAAAAAATAAAGTGTTCAGTTTGTAAACTCCCGAGGGTTACATTTATTAGACTGAAACATTGCAACTATGAATATTTGCAGGTCCTCAAATATAAATAGTTTAAAGTCAAGTTATGTTGCAAAGTCTTACTAGTATTATTCTATATGGGTGCCATAATCACATTTGTTAAATGCTCTTTGATTCTTGCTTGATGCTGACAGATGGAAAAAACACACTGTCCTGTCTGTCCTCAGGTTAAACTGATTAAAGCGGAGATGGAAAAGAAAACCAAAATCATCAAGGACTTACAGCAAGAGGTGAGTCATCTATGAATCATTCAAGGTTTTTCTCAAACTAAATCCTGTTTACATCATCATCAGTAGTCATTATTAATTTATACATATCTGCGGTACACATGTGCTGTGACTGCAAATTAGTAGTTATTATATACTGATCACTGTTTTCCCCGATGTATACGTACTCCCATTGCATTTATGTTCTGCAAATGGCTTTTAACAATCACATTAGACTGGGCGGGAGTGATTGTTGCTTTCAACTCAAGTGGGTGGTTGCATGCATTAACATCTCAATGATTTATCAACACTGAAGTGCGTCTTACTTTTCCTGCCCGCTTTGGTTCATATAGGTTTGGAAAATGCCTTTGCTATGGGGGTGTGTTTGTTTACACAAACAATTGAAATACTAAGTGACATGGATGCACATTAAACATGACGTCACACACGGTGCCATGCGTTTGGCTTGGCCCCAATTCATGGTCTGTTATGGCACATTTGTGGCAATTTCAAAGATTTTGTGCAGCTGGAGTCAACCAAACCATCCACAGTTCCACAGTTTATAGATATTGTATTTCTATTTTATAATAGCACTGCTTAAAGTCATTCGAATTGCTTTGATTTATAATTTATATTTTGTATATTTTGTGTTCAATGTTGCACTGCTGGGTTCAGTGTCTGTGCTTGATAAAAAGAATATAAAGGTGGCTTTTGATAGATTACCCTGGCTGTGTAAATATGTGTTTACATATGTACATAGATATTGTGCATACATTTGCAATATATATTTACATATAAAATATATTACACAATATATCGAAGACATATCAGTGCATATATTTCATGTTTTTGTTTCCATATAATTTAACATATATAAAATGTATTCCACAATATATTGAGCACAGCTGTAAATGTATTTCATATATGTCTTCATATAATTGTACATATATTTAAAATATATTCTGCCATATATTAAACATAAATGTGACGCTCTTTTTACATATATTACTAATACATTTCCCCATATAAATCTTAATACATTATGGTGGATATTTATAAATATAAAATTGCATATAATTTGGGATATATAAACTCATATATATTTGGATTTAATATATTTCAATATATTGAAAGCGGCAATCATTTGTATATTCTGCAATATATTGCCATATATTACATGAATATATAATATATTGTATAATATATGTACAAAAATATATTATTACATGTATTTATAATATATAATGTATTGGAAAATATAATGGAAAAATAATATATTATAATATATTACAATATATTTCAAGTAATACATTGATAAATATATTTTCTTTTCGTAAGGGTTAACCAAATTCTTAACCACGTTATTTCACATATGAGATTAAAAATGCAGAAGGCAAGATTTTTAGCACTGACATATGATGAGGCACTTGCTGAGACTGAGCATGAGGAGTTGAAAAAGTTAAAATTATTTTTGACTGACAAGAAGAACTTTTCGCTAAATCTGTGAGTACTTTCCCCCAACACTCGTATGGCAAAACTTGACATATAAGTTGGACATACATGACCTGAACATTCACACGTTCACAGTAGCACTGGTTACATATTGGATTTATATACATCAAATATGCCTGGAACACATTTGAAGTTATTGGAATTGTTCTGTTTACACCGACATTAAAAAAATAAATAAATACGTATATCATACACAGGTCACATACAATGTTTGGGCACCCCTGGTAATTTTCAAGATTTCCCTTTATAAACCACTGGTTGTGTGGATCAGCAATTTCACTTAAATATATCATATAACAGACAGTGACAGATGAGAAGTGAAATTAAGTTTATAGGATTTACACAAAGTGTATTATTAATTATTTCAACAAAAGTAGGTGGGTGCATACATTTGGGCATTGTTGTTTTATTGATTTGAATACCTCTAACACAAATTATTGGAACACATTTTTTTCCGGTAAGCTCATTGACCCTTGACCTGCATACACAGGTTAACAAGTTCTTGGTGTAGATGGTGTTACTATGCATCATTCAACTATTCAGTGCACTTTGCACAAGGGGACGCTGTATGGGAGAGTCATGCGGAAGCAGCCATTTCTGCGCACATGCTAGTTGTTTGAGGTATGCTAAAGCACATTTGGACAAGCCAGCTTCATTTTGGAATAAGGTGATGTGGACTGATGAAACTAAAATGGAGTTAATTGGACATAACAAGTGCAATGTGCATGGCAGATGAAGAACAGAGCATTCCAAGACAAACACTTGCTACCCACAGTAACATTTGGTGGTGGTTCCATCATGCTGTGGGGCTGTGTGGCCAGTGCAGGTACTGGAAATCTTGTTCATGTTGAAGGCAGCATGGATTCCAGTCAGTATCAGCAGATTCTTACCAACAGTGTTCAAGAATCAGTGACAAAGTTGAAATTATGCTAGGGCTGGATACTTCCAACAACACAATGACCCAAGGACAAGTAGTACAAGTACAAGGTTATGGAAAAGCCATCGCTAGACCTAGACCTGAATATTATTGAAAATCTGTGGTATGATTTAAAGCGGGCTGCCCATGCTTGGAAAGTAACAAACCTGAACAACTGAAGATGTTTTGGAAATAGGAATGGTCAGAAATACCTTCAACCAGAATCCAGACCCTCGTTGGAAACTTTTAGGAAGCATTTATTTCTGCAAAAGGAGGATCTACTAAATATTGATGTCATTTTTTCTGCTGGGGTGCCCAAATGTATGCACCAGCCTACTTTTGTTCATTGCACACTTTCTCATCTATCGTTGTGTTTGTCTGCTATATGATATATTTAATCGCTGATCCCAACAACGAGTGATTTATAAAGGAAAATCTTGTAATTTATCAAGGGCACTATCAAACATTCATCGCAACCCACTAAATAAAACCATAACATTGAGCAGCAAAATTATTGGACTACAGCAGGAATCACTCATCAGCATTTACAATAGAAGGGTTAAGCAAGTTTTTTTACCGACATCCATCCGGCTCATGAATTCATGATTTTCATGTGTGCGCATGTTAGGTAAGCATGTGTGTATCCATATGTACACGGCTCACTAATGCTGATTGACACTTTTTAAACTTTATCAGATATTATTTATTTATTTATGCATATTTTAGCGAATCGTTTCTTTACCACTGTTTTTTGTATGGTATAATACTGGCAGGCTTTCTTCTGCAAATTGATGGTTGATTGTTTGGATCTGTTGTGTTGTTTTATGTTGTATTTTTGGGTACATGAACTGAATGAAATGAAGTTCCTAACGGATAAATAAAGTTCTTAAGTAACTTTTTCAAACCACTGTATGAGCTAAAAAAATTGAACTGACCCACAGTGTGAATGGACATAGCCATAGTTTTGTACCAGATTTACTGTCAATATTCAATATGAATATTAGGCATGAGTATCCATTACAGATTTGCCTTTTACGAGCATGAAATGAGTACAGTTGGTCATTATCCGTAATCGTGATGAGTGAAAAATCCTCATTATGTATTCACTCTTCACACTCTCATTGGCCAGTCACACACAGCGACGTCCCCTTACCAGGTCCATCGACCACCCCCTCGTAAGACTCGCTGGTGCAGCAGCCAGCATCAATGTATGTATTGTATCTATGTGGGAGTGAGCTGGAGACAACCTGATTTTCCTGCTTCAGCTTCTCTCTATAAAACACGTCAAATGAAGTACTTTTGACAGTGGTACAACTCTGCCAATGGCACTGATTACGCTGGTACACAGCAGCAGTGCACCAGATTAGTTTTGTTTTTGGCAGGCTTGTCATTGCCTGCATCTGGCCATTTTTGTCACAGCATAGAAAACTTGATTCTTTATTGAAATCCGCCACAAACTGAAAATTGTATCCAATTGCAAGCACAAAGCCAAGACTTTGTGAAGCGCTGACCAACTTATTCCACCATCTTCCAGATGTGGAGCTAGATTCTAAGGCCGGGCTCATACTGAATCTGTTGCGGCTCCCGTCACGATCCGGTCCAAATTGCCGCAAAGTTCCACTCACGCTGACTCCGGTAGGCACTGCGGCGAGTGTCCGCTCTGGCTGCGTAAACTACGTTCACAAAAGTACAACTGATTGGGCATGCCTGGAGGCGGGCCATGGGTAGAATAAATTAAAACAGTCAGTTTTGTCAGGAGTTTTTTGGATCTGGAAAAGGCATTCGACCGTGTCCCTCGTGGCGTCCTTTGGGGGGTGCTCCGGGTGTACGGGATTGGTGGCACGCTACTACGTGCTATCCGGTCCTTGTACAAACGGGGCAGGAGTCTGGTTCGCATTGCCAGCAGTAAGTAGAGCCTGGCCTCCGCCAAGGCTGCCCTTTGTCACGGATTCTGTTCACAATTTTTATAGACAGAATTTCTAGGCGCAGCCAAGGTGTTGAGGGAGTCTGGTTCGGGGCCTTAGAATCTCATCTCTGCTATTTGCAGATGATGTGGTTCTTATGGCTTCTTCGGGCTGTGACCTTCAGCGTTTACTGGGACGGTTTGCATCTGAGTGTGAAGCGTCTGGGATGAGACTCAGTACCTCCAAATCAGAGGCCATGGTTCTCAGTCGGAAAAGGGAGGAGTGCTCCCTCCGGGTTGGGAATGAGGTCCTGCCCCAGGTGGAGGAGTTTAAGTATCTTGGGGTCTTGTTCATGAGTGTGGGAAGATCGACAGACGGATCGGTGCAGCCTCGGCAGTAATGCGGTCGCTGTACCGGACCGTCGTGGTGAAAAGAGAGCTGAGCCTGGAGTGCAAAGCTCTCAATTTACCTATGTTCCTAATTATCTATGTTCCCACCCTCCCCTATGGTCATGAGCTTTGGGTCATGACCCAAAGAATGAGATGGCGGATACAGGCGGCTGAAATGAGTTTCCTCCGTAGGGTAGCTGGACTCACCCTAAGAGATAGGGAGGGGCTCAGCCATCCGGGAGGGGCTCAGAGTAGAGCCGCTTCTCCTTCACATCGAGAGGAGTCAGCTGAGGTGGCTCGGGCATCTAGTCCGGATGCCTCCCGGATGCCTCCCTGGTGAGGTGTTCCGGGCATGCCCAGCCGGGAAAAGGCTCCGGGGCAGACCTAGGACACGCTGGAGGGATTATGTCTCACAGCTGGCCTGGGAACGCCTTGGTGTCCTCCCGGTGGAGCTGGAGGAGGTGGCCGGGGACCAGGAAGTCTGGGCTTCCTTACTAAGACTGCTGCCCCCGCGACCCGGATAAGTGGAGGAAAATGGATGGATGGATGGAGTTTTGTCAGGAACACAAATCCAAGTAAATACAGCTGGTATAGGTGCATATTCTGGATGATATAGACAGTTTTCTGTGTAGCTGCCCTTTAGGAGACCACAAGTCAATATAATGGGTCGAAAAATGAGAATAATAGGTCCCCTTTAAAGGTAAAGGGATTAAATGCTTTCAGGCAAACAAACATTGTCATCTGGTAAAGAGATTCTTATCAGGAAAGTCACTACATTTTTGCTGGGGCAGTGGGGAGGTTCCACATGACCGATGCCATGTTGGTTTACACATGCTTCCATCACCTGTAAGCAAAAGCAGCACTTATTTGCTCAGCCTAACCCACCTAACCCACAGCACAATACGCGTAATTGATCTCACCTCATTGGAACCTTTTTTTTTTAATTATCGGTTATCCAAGTTAGTATTTTTTACCGGCTTTATCAGTATGACATCATACTTCCCCTTATCGGGGAATTATATTTATTGGTTATCCCTAGTATATAGTATCATAAGGATGGTGACGTGTTCACCTTAAAACACAGTGTTGGTCAAAAGCAAATGAGCCTATGCACACTGCCATTTTAATGAGTCCCTGTTATTAATAAGTCATTTAAATACATGTACATTAAATTGGTTCATTGGTGCTTTACTCAATGGGGAGTAATCAACTTGTGGTGATTTACAGTATGTGGCGGTTTGTGTAGTGGATCTGTTGACGTGACTAAACTGTCCATAAATGATGGTCATGACTTGGACAAATACTGTAAGTATTCCTTTACTTACTCTTTACTTACTCTCTTGTACTCTTTACTCTTAAACAACATAGAAATAGACCAGATGAAGTATGTGACACAAATTGAGGTCATGTAGCAGTGCATTTGTTTATGTAATGTCATCTTTTTCCATAATGGGGAAAAAATGCTCCCGGCAGTTTATGCTAAATGAGTGAGCAGTAATTTAGTACTCCAGACCATTAGCAATTGTTGTGTTTAAATTGCTATATAAATTTGCATTGGGGGGGAAATATTATCCAGAGTTTATGACAATTTATAGGCAATAGGATAAAGCAGAAGACTAATACAGCAATTATTTGCTAGAAACTCTGCTTTATATGTTTGTGGCTGCACGCTCGCAAACGTCACATTGCTAAGAGTAGTACAATACATTTTAGTTCAGAACACATCATATCCATTATGCATCCTTGATGCTTCGCTTCAGCAGGCAATCACGCTGGCAGATGCCTAGACCAGTTGCTCCATCATCATAAAATTGCCTAATTGCTGACATTTGCCTTTTTTCTGTCCTAGACCTGCATCACTTAGAAAATATCCTTCCAAGGCTTCTGGCCCATTTTAATCTCATATAGAAAGGATGGTTTGTGTTCAGCAGAACATCTCTGACATCTGTGATGACCTGACATTTAAACTGGCTGCATGCACGGAATTTATTAGCCAGTCACTTTCTGAAAATGTATTGTTCAGCAAGTCAAACGGTAACAATGTTAAATTGTTATAGGAAAACCTCTAATGTTGGCCTCAATGCGTTCCATGCTGTAATTCCAAAACAGTTTGTCCTATAGATAGCAAATATATAGCAAATAGCAAATATGATTTGAATGTTTCCAATTCAAACTGCTGCCTTCATTGATTGCATGTTTTAAATGACAGTTTAACACTCTTAACTACATGTTTAAATGTATATTAAAGGGTTTGCAGCTGGACACAAATAAAACTATACATACATATATGAAGAACACCACCGGCTACCATATAGTTAAAAATATAGATTCAGTCTGTTCTTTTAAAGAAACAAAATTGAATATAAATTGTCTTTCGGCCCAAATAATAATGCAAAGTGCCTGCTGTGATTGTGTGCATGTTCAAGATGAATTAAACCATTACCTGACATTTAATTACCAAATAAGATGACCGTCTTTCATGGCTGTCATTCCTGACTGTCTTGAATCCAAGGGCATGCCCGTTGTGCGTGGAGAGACACACAAGTCCCAGAGAAACGACCAACAATTTGCAGTCATGCTGTTGCGATGATAGATCTAACGGTGGTAGCTAAACTTTGCCAAATGGCTATCATTAGCTGACAAATAATTTGTGAATAAGGTGTCTGTACCTCAGTATCTTGACTACAGTTTTGGTCCTGTTACAACTTTTTTCTTCCCAAATTCGTTCTTTATTATGGAATGGATTGAGTAAGTTTAAGTCAACCTTAAACTGTATTATGGAAAGCAGGAAGTGAACAAATGTAACAGTTAGTGATTGTAAAAGTACCAGATGGAGGGGTAGGATTCAATAAGTTTTGCTTCTTCCTACTCCTTTTGGACATGTGGAACTGGGAACTGATTATGGGATGCCCTCATTTGTAATCTGATGCATGTTCAAATGAAGTAAAGCCAATACCATTATTTTATTATCATTATTAAAGGATTTTTCAAACGGTCCGACGTTCTACTGTGTACTGTTGCCCCCCGATTGCACACCCCGTCTTCTTGTTGTCTTGTACTGTTGTTGTAAAGTAAGTCATATTGTCCTGAGCAGTGTAAACACTAATTCATAAGGGACTCTGATGACCCAGTACTGCCGAACAGTACATCACATGCTTACACTTACTAGACATTCAACATGTCTGAAAGTAGCAGGAAGAAGCAGAGCATATTTTATCCTCCTAGCCCTTGTCCCTATCTCAGCAGTTAATGAGTTCACTTCCTGTCTTTGGTTAAACAAGGTTACAAATTTCATTCATTCATTCATTGTCTACCGCTTTTTCCTCACGAGGGTCGCGGGGGTTGCTGGAGCCTATCCCAGCTGTCTTGGGGCGAGAGGCGGGGTACACCCTGGACTGGTGACCAGCCAATCACAGGGCACATATAAACAAACAACCATTCACACTCACATTCATACCTATGGACAATTTGGAGTGGCCAATTAACCTAGCATGTTTTTGGAATGTGGGAGGAACGGTTTCCCGGAGTACCCGGAGAAAACCCAGAGAACATGCTAACTCCACACAGAGATGGCCGAGGGTGCATTTGAACCCTGGTCTCCTAGCTGTGGGGTCTGCGCGCTAACCACTATACCGCCGTGCCGCCAGGTTGCCAATTTCAAAATAGAAAAAAAAAAAATATCTCCAGAATAATCTCAGTCAAACTCTGCTATTACTGATAGTTGAAAACAGCAGGTAGTGTATTTACAAAGCAAAATATGGATGCAACTAGATTGAGCCTCCTCCGTTGCTGTGTGAAGCAGCAACCTGTGAGGGGCGGGCAGACTGCTCTGTGCCCCCCGACTGCTGAACACCAGTCACTCATTACATTGGCTGATCTGGGCATGCACTGCGGTCTCACGAAGAAACACAGCTTTCTGATATGATGTTTTCATTGTTCCCCAATACACATATTTGTGTTTAATATTATCAGTGTTTCCTGTCTTATGAGGAATATTATATAGGAGAATGCCTTATGTGTGAAAGTGGATCCTGCTAGGTTTCCTCAGGCTTGCACAGAGAATCCTAATAGACATCTTTGCCGCACACTCATCTCCTTGCTGCTGATGCTTTTAGTCTAAAATGGCCTGCCTTGGTCTTATTTCATCTTGGTTGAATTGAGGAAAAAGACACAATTTGATCTGTATTTTTCATGGGGAAAACAGTAGTTAATAAAATGTATCATTTATCATGAGCGAGAAAGACAAAACAGATGACTTCTTAAAAGTTGCTTCATAAAATAGTAAGCAGGAAATGAATTTTCTGTCATTTAAAAAATGTTGATGGAAAATATGGCCTTTTTTCCTGACTAATTCACACAAAACACTTAGCTACAGGATATTAACGCCATGAGGAATTAATGGCTTTCTCACTGCTCGGCTGCTATATTACTCAATGACTGAATAGCCTCAGTATTAACAAAAAGAGGCTCTCAGCACCATCAAGACACTGTCAGAAGTCATTTCACACATATGATTGCTGAAACGCATTCTGGGGGGAAAAGTGCACCAGCAAAAATTGAGCTTTAAGTGAAATGGAATGAGAATGGATATGGCATGTGAGGTTGCTTTTTGCTCCAAGCAGACAGGTGAGAGACTACAGAATGTGCTCAGTGTCGGAATTTGATGGATGCAGGTCAATGATCAAAGGTCACGTGACTAAGTGTTCCACGTTCAAAGGAATGGACACCAAATATCCAGACCCGACTGTGGCAAGAGGATGTCTGCAATTTCTGCAGGATTCTGTATTTATAAATGGTATACTTTTGTAGTTTATGACCTTGTAAATATGTTTTTTTAACGATTTAAACATGAAATAAAATACCTTATACACACATTTACACTTGTATTACCCAATATTGGAGACACAGTCTGTTACTTTTACCATCTGTTACTGTTACATTAGTTTAATTCCTACCTTCCTGGTATGATTTTTGTTTTTTGTTTTTTTTTTTACGCATAGAGAATTGTAAGGTAATGTAACCATATAATGACACAAATGTGAGTTGTAGCGTCTCATTGTTTTAACATTACTGACACCAAGTGACTAGTGTAGAATACTACATTTCACTTCGAATGCGTCTCCTGATTACCTTACAGATATATTTGCATTTTAATTCATTTGGCCAGATTAAGGCTTGGAAATCATTGATTTAGACCGAGAATACATTGGTTTTGCTTCAATATGCATATGTTTTGACAAATAATAAGCCATAGTCAACCACAAAAATCGCAGTAATATATTAATTTTATAAAACCGTGATAGAGTGAAATTGTGAAATTCGAACCATGAAGTGGCGACGGACTGACTGTATAGGTCAATAAATTATTATTTCTCATGGGCAAACTGTCATCCACCATATGTGACATATACTGTATGTTATAGTCTTAAAGGGGAACTGCACTTTTTTTTAAAGGTGGTGAAAAATACTTTTTTATGCTCTGAATTCAAAGTACCTCAGTACAGTGCAAACCCAGTCTATATTAATATATCAAAGATATGACTGGCTTTGAAAGTAAATATCAATATATATCGACCAGCCCTACACCATAGCATTGTACTGTACTGTTAAACGGGCTCATATTAGTAAATGGTTTGAGTTTTTTACTTTGTACGTTGTCAGGCCCGCAGAGGAGGAAGTGGTGTATCCCGATGGTCAATACCTTGAGCAGATAAAGTCCCTTTTGAGTCCTTATAACAAAATGCAATGGTGCAGGAGTGAAAAAACAGTTCAAAAGGAGAATAAATTACTTAAAGGCAAAAATACTACAAAGTCAACCGGGTGACCTACCAGACCACAGGGTGGCAAAAAGGTAAGAATGATCCAGGAACAATAACTAACGCGTTTGGCATGGAGTAGCAAGACTAGACATTAATCAAGCACCGTCCTGTTGCAGCTGAGGTGATTAGTAGGGGAGCTGATGAGGGACAGCTGCATGAGACCAGTAGAACCGCCGAGCTCGGGAAGTGCCGCACTCTGACATGAAAAATTGAAAGAAGGAGGACCGTAGGTAAAGGCCAGAACATTCATTCATTCATTCATTTTCTACCGCTTTTTCCTCACGAGGGTCGCGGGGGTGCTGGAGCCTATCCCAGCTGTCTTCAGGCGTAAGGCGGGGTACACCCTGGACTGGTCGCCAGCCAATCACAGGGCACATATAGACAAACAACCATTCACACTCACATTCATACCTATGGACAATTTGGAGTCGCCAATTAACCTAGCATGTTTTTGGAATGTGGGAGGAAACCGGAGTACCCGGAGAAAACCCATGCATGCACGGGGAGAACATGCAAACTCCACACAGAGATGGCCGAGGGTGGGATTGAACCCTGGTCTCCTAGCTGTGAGGTCTGCGCGCTAATCCCTAGACCACCGTGCCGCCCAGGCCAGAACATACTAAAGAAAAATGAACACATAAGAAATTAATTGAAATATGAAACGCAAAGAAGGGCTGCACGGTGATCGAGTGGTTAGCGCGCAGACCTCACAGCTAGGTGACCAGGGTTCAATTCCACCCTCGGCCATCTCTGTGTGGAGTTTGCATGTTCTCCCCGTGCATGCGTGGGTTTTCTCCGGAGTACATTCCAAAAACATGCTAGGTTAATTAATTAACAATTAATTGGCCACTCCAAATTGTCCATAGGTATGAATGTGAGTGTGAATGGTTGTTTGTCTATATGTGCCCTGTGATTGGCTGGCCACCAGTCCAACCCCGCCTCTCGCCCCAAGACAGCTGGAATAGGCTCCAGCATACCCGCGACCCTAGTGAGGATAAGCACCATAGAAAAAGGATATATAGTTTTGCCAAACAATATTTTTATTTAGTTTATTTCTGCTGTGTTTCCAAGAAATTTGTATTTTATGGCATTACAGATTTGGTTTGTATGTAGGTTAATAAGTCTTAAATCCAGAATTAACTCTGTGATGTAAACTGCAAGATATATCTTGGCATGCCAGTGTTTTTTTTTTTAAGTTTTACCTCTGCCTTTATTGGGGCGATGTGACAGTCATAAGAAACAAGAAGAACGAGAGTAGTATGAAATGCAAAAAAGGTCAATTGTCTGGACATGGACCAGGGATGTTACTGCCAGCTTGTGGAAAATGAAATGTGGTTCTTTGTTTTTGGACCAATATTTGTGTGGTGCACCCAATCAGTCACATGAAAGGTCCACAATACTTTTTCGAGAAAATCATTCTTATTTATAATTTGTATTGTCAAATTTAAGAAGAGCTAACAACAAAGTTTTCACCTTTTTAACGTCATGTCACAGCATCTCGGACCAGGACTTTGACGAGGCCACTCCAAAGTCGTCGTTTAGTTTTGGATCATTGTCCTGCTGCATGAACCCAAGTTGGTTGCCAGCAGATGGCCAAACATTCTCCTTCAGGATTTTTCCAAAAAGTTCAACTTTTGTGTCATCAGACCACAGAGTATTTTCCCAAGGGGATTAGGGGATCATCAATATGTTTTCTAGCAAAGGTGAGATGAGACTTTATGTTCTTTTTGTTCAGCAGTAGTTTGCCATGCAGGCTGTTGCCCTGTGTCTTTCTTATGGTGCAGTTCTTTGGATGTTGTTGTGGGGTCTTTTGTGACCTCTTTGATAGAAAGTACTCCAATTACCAACCCTGGCCCTCCTAAAGAGTGAACATCTTTAGGCGACCTGATTTGAACCTTAGCAAGCCTGTGTTTCTCAACAAAATTGGAGTCCAAAAAGCTATCATCTTCCCCAGAGTCAATCAAAGCCTGGATGAGATCTGGATGCAACTCCCCAGTTTCGCCACCCACCAGCAGCTCATTGTCAGTGTACTCATAGGATAAAAGATGCAGTAACGGCTGAAGCCCGCGATGGGCTAATGGCGACCACGCTGGGGGGTGGGGCAGAGCCTTCCGGTGAAGAGGTGAGCACAAGTCCTTTCCAAACCTTGGTCAAGCGCCCCCGAGTTAGCCGACAAGGAGAAAATGGCCTCCATAATCGCCCTCAAAGTGCGATAGGGTGGAGCCAAAATGTTTTGCCTCTGCTGGGTCCATATTTGACCAGATTGTTTGGCATTAAGCAAAAGGTTTTCATACAAACATTGCACCCCAACGGCGTGGGAGAACACAAACAAAGTTCAACCAAAGAACCAGGTGAAGCTTAAAAACTTAAAAAATCTACTTAGTACTTAAGAGAGTAAATGTCCAGAGTGCTAACAGCATGTGAGGGAAAAATCCAAAAAGAAACAAAGTACACACAAAACACTTAGGAGAGCCAATGTCCAGAAAGCTAGCAACACACAAGGTGGCAACATGAGGCAATGGTTGAGCAAGGAATGAGCAAAGTCAATGCAACAATCTGGCAAAACGTGAGTCGCCAAACCTGGTTTAAGAAGGCAGGACCAGGCAGGACCAGCATTGTTGAGCAGCTCCAGCAGAGCATAACACAATTGGAGCAGAAATTGATAACTCAAACACAATTATAGCAATGATAGGCTAGGTGCTAGCTGATCCTGGAGTCATGTGTTACTGAGCAAAATGAAGTTACTTGCACAACGTTAATTGCACAGTAGCACCTTCAAGCACTTGTGGCAGGTGGCTGAGTCTGTCAGTTTGTGGTGAATTATAACCAGACTTTCTTAGGTAGATGCTCACCATGATCGTGAAAAACTTAACCTTCTGCACGCCTTAGCACTATGGGGTGCAGAGCTTTCAGCCGCTCTGCTCCCAAACTCTGGAACTCTCTGCCACCAGACCTCCGTAACTCTGCCACGCTTCCCATCTTCAAATCCAAACTCAAAACTCATCTGCTCAAACTAGCTTACTCTCTCTAACTGTGTCACATGCCCCCCCCCCCCCCCCCCCCTATTTGTTGTATGTTCTTATTCATTATTTGTTCTCTTTTATCTTGTATTTTATATTCATGTTTTTATATCTTCTGTACAGCGACCTTGGGTGTCCTGAACGGCACTTTGAAATAAAATGTATTATTATTATTATTATTAACACCAAATAAAACAGCACCATTACAGTTGACTACGGAATTAGGTGACAGTAGCTATTTTGGTAACTATCCATTTCTAATTTCATTCCCAACACTAGCATTGGAATGAGGCATCAAAATGTACTTGTTTTTTTGGTTTAGGTACTACCGGTTACATTGCAGCAGTATTGGCATGTATGCCTTTCATCAAGTTGAAAATATGGCACTCTGTGTGACAACTAAATTGCTTGAAATAGCTTTTAGTTGTTGTGAAAGTGCGATTATATCTGTCTTTCCTGACATGCGTATTGTGTGCCTATGACTGCATGTGTGCTGGTGAACAGAAATGAGAAAAAGTGAAAGGCAGGCCACATCAGCATAGAATATTTGTGTCAAACTGTCACTTTGTGGCGTTGTTTTATTCCTCACAGTGCACCACTGGCTGGATTTCTGAGCTGCAGTCTGCAGAAGAGTGGTCAGGGTTCTATGGTGGTCAACTCTTAAAATTCGCAATGGGACGTCTATTTTTTGCTGCATAACAAAAAATGTTTGCAAAGTATTTTGCAAGGACAGTGACTGCAGATGAAAAACTCAGGTTGAATTTTTAAATGCCGGCGGTGAATTCAGTTTGACAGTGAATGTCTTTTTAAGTTAGAGATACTTGATATTAGCTCTTTACCGATATATAGAATACTGATATTAATCAGTATATCATCATATCAGCAGATACCAATACAGGAAACAGCTATTCCTTCAAACTGTCAGGTCGCATACTGTATATATCCTACCGATTCCAATCCAAAAGTGAAATCCAGCGATACCCATCACATGGATCAACTGGAATTTTTTCTACTTATTTATGAAGAGTGCTATTGCCCAGGGGTGCAAGCCAGGTGGAAAGGTTAGGACAACTCCAAGGTCCTCTAACTGCCACGGGGCCCAAGTTACAGTGGTATGAAAAAGTTTGGGCACGCCAGGTAATTTTCAAGATTTTCCTTTTTAAATCACTGGCTGTTTGCATCAGCAATGTCAGTTAAACATATCGTAGTATAAAACTTTGTTTTTAAAATAAATCAATAAATAAAGTTTAGGGCGGCACGGCGGTCTAATTCCACCCTCGGCCATCTCTGTTTTTTCCGGGTACTCCGGTTTCCTCCCACATATCCCAAAAACATGCTAGGTTAATTGGCCACTCCAAATTGTCCATAGGTATGAATGTGAGTGTGAATGGTTGTTTGTCTATATGTGCCCTGTGATTGGCTGGCGACCAGTCCGGGGTGTACCCCGCCTCTCGCCCAAAGACAGCTGGGATAGGCTCCAGCACCCCCGCGACCCTCGTGAGGAAAAAGCAGTAGAAAATGAATGAATGAATGAATTTATAAAGTTTATACGATTTACACAAAGTGTGCGATAATTATTGAAACAAAAGTAGGCAGGTTCCTAAATTTGGGTTCCTCAACAGAAAAATGACATCAATATTTAGTAGATCCTCCTTTTGCAGAAATTAACGTTTCCTATAGCTTCCAATGAGGGTCTGGATTCTGGTTGAAGGAATTTTGACCATTCTTCTTTTCAAAATATCTCCAGCGGAGTCAGGTTTGATGGTTTCCGAGAATGGACAGCACACCAAAAGATCTAGAAAGCTTTCTGTGCAGGTTATCATCTGTAGCTGCTCTAGAGGAGTCCACATCTAAATATAAAGGACCAAAAAGGAGCATATCGGGTCCCATTTTCTTACCAAATTTACACTACCAATGTGTCAAGATTTTTTGCACTCAATAAACGCATACCTAGGTTACCACTCTTTGAGTTCATACACGGTAAGTCAGGAGTCTCCTACCTCCTATACTGACAGGTGCGCTTGGGAGTGTGACCAATAACAACGGAGTGGGTGTGCCCAGAGGCGGGCTGTGGGTGGAATAAATTAAAACATAACATTTTGGAAAGCCCAGGAAATACAGCTGAAAAAGGTGCAGATTCTGGAAGCTCTACAAAGCTTTTTATGTGGGTTATTGTGTGTAGCTGCTCTATACAAACTACAACTCAATACAAAGGGCTGGAAAATGAGCATAATAGGCCAATGATTCCCTAATTGAAATCCTTTATTCATTATTGTTTTAATTATAATGCTCCATGCTCAATATATTTTTTTAAATCTTTCTTCTGATTATGAGTAAAATGTAAAGCTACGTAAAGGTCAGCCTTATGGACGGACACACACTTCAGTGGATAAGCTGCTCTGGTGCTGGAGGGGTTGTTCTGTAGACTGAGTCCAATGAAAACAACAAAGGAGAAGCAACTCCCCCTTTTTGACTCGCCCTGCTGCCATATTTGAAGGCTGAGGACGAGTCTGTGTGCAGGAAAGACCACTGTTGAAATTTGGCTGTAGGTCGGCACTTGATGCTGGATAACGAACTGATGACTGGTGTGTTCAAGGCCAATATTGTGGGACAGCAGTGTAAGAACCAAGCCGAGAAGCTGTCGCTGAGCAGGTTGTTCAGTGTTTTCGTCCCGGCTGTTGATGTTGTTCTGTTGTTTACTGCTTAAACATATCAAAGCTTGTATGTTCTGCCTTCTTACATGAAAAATAAAACAAACCAAGGCCAGGCTTTCTCCACACTCCTTGCTTCAGGCCAGCTCAAAATGTGTTTCGGAAGAAACATGCATAGTATAAAGTCCTATTTTACAGAGGTCTATCATTATTCATTATCTATCCTTTTTCTTTTAGTTTGATAAAGCAGATGTCTATGACTGCTGGGTTGCATTTGTATGGTATTCATTCATTCATTTTCTACCGCTTTTTCCTCACGAGGGTTGCGGGGCCTATCCCAGCTGTCTTGGGGCAAGAGGCGGGGTACACCCTGGGCACATATAGACAAACAACCATTCACACTCACATTCATACCTATGGACAATTTGGAGTGGCCAATTAACCTAGCATGTTTTTGGAATGTGGGAGGAAACCGGAGTACCCGGAGAAAACCCACGCATGCACGGGGAGAACATGCAAACTCCACACAGAGATGGCCGAGGGTGGAATTGAACCCTGGTCTCCTAGCTGTGAGGTCTGCGCGCTAACCTCTCGACCGCCGTGCCGCCCTTTTGTACGGTATGTTTTGGTTAATTTTGCTGTTTGTTTACTGTAATGTTTGGCTATGTGATAGATTCTCAAGTTTTCCCACATTCTAAAGCTTGCGTAACATAACCCCCATTTTTGCTCATGATGCTTCATTTACATAAACACATAACTCGTTACCAACATCCTCCATTTGGGATTGATAATAATACTCATTGTAATAATACTGAGCTTGTTGCTTTGTGGGACATGGTGCAGTTTAGCACATTGGAATAAAAACGAGATATCGGATCATATCGCTGTCATTCTTTGGCTGATAATGATAACAACATGTGAATGAGACCTCATCAAACTGCACCATGCTCTGCACAGTACTTTGTGTTTTGTATTTTGTATTTTGTGCAAGGGGGGCATGTGCGCAAAGAATGCACATTGTTACTGTGACACGTGCATGCAGCATCAAGTCGGTCCGAGGTGCTGTCACCAATTAAAAGAATAAAATCACAAAAGTCACATCCCCTGTTGCCAGTTTCTGCTAGTGTAATGGTCCATGTTGTTCCCTGTCACGCCAGACCGTGTGGGTATCATCCCAACCCTTGACAGTTTCTTTGTAAACAAGACGATGCATGTAATGTGGGGTGGGGGCGGTTGCAGTCTGAACCAAAAAGTCCATTCATGGCTGAATTTTTGTCCCAGTCCAACCCTGGACTGCGCCCACGCTGCCTGCACAGATGTCAGGTGAATCAACCACTCGACCAGGGTTTCTCCAATGGTGGATCGCAACCCAAAATTGAGTCGCGGACAAAAAGTAAAAAAGTACAATAAAACGTTATATGATTATCTCATAGTTTCTCATTATTATTTTTTTTAATAAGTTTTATAATTATTTCATAGTTTTTTTTAATTATCTCATTATTCTCATAATTTAGTGTGTTTTGGATTATATCAGTTGAGAACCCCTTAGAAGATTTTCTAATATAAAAGTCTAAAAGTAAAAGTATATTATTGAGTACCATATTTTCTGGACTATAAGTCTCTCTGAAATATAAGTCGCACAAGGCCAAAAGGCATAATTAGGTAGAAAACATACATTTTTTTGCGGGTATTTTATTTTACAAACTACTTGACTAAAACAGACAATACGTCCTCTTGGAAGGCAAGTTCTAACAATAAAAGAAAAATAGAAAAAATAGAGAACAGGCTGAATAGATGTAAGATATGCTAACACAATGCTTATTCAGCTATGCAAAAAATAAACATGAACAGAAAAGGTGTCCAGTGTTTATGTAACATAAACAGTTTTTTTTCATTTATAAGTCGCTCGAGTATAAGTCGCAGGAAGAGCCAACCAATAAAAAAAGTATTTCATGCAAGGACGTTATATATTTATATATATTTTCCCACTTTTTTAAATGGGTAAATTTTCCTTGGACCATTGAACTTTAAAATAATGACTTTTTTTAACTACTGGAGCATGGATTTAGTCCGACATTGATCTGATTCAAATCCATACAACTACATTCAAGTACAGTAAATAGATTTTCCACTTAATAGTCTGAGTTAATGTGTTTAAATGTTTTCAACCAGGAGATCTAGTTATTCTTTTCTGTATTAAGATGTTAATCTGCTCCTATATTATTAATCTTTCTGAACGTTTAGTTGACAGGGTAAAAGTCACTCTGAGGGCCTATGGTTATGTTTTTAGCTGTTTCAAACGTGCATAAAGGGAATGAGTGCAGCTGCTGTAAGAATTAAATGCCGCCTTTTCTTGCTTAAGGTACATATACTCTGTCAACTAACACTAGTTTAGTTATGTTTGTTGTCAACTACAGTAAGAATTGAGAGTTTCGGTACTGACATTAGCTGTCAGTGAAAGAATAATCTGTCTTAATAACAGAATGACAGGAAATTGTTGATTGCTTCTTTGAAACTGCTTTTGTCAGCAATGGTGCTGTTACATTTTTTGTTTGAAAAAGTGTAATACTGAGCCACTTGCAATGAATCCGTTTAACAAGTCACGTGGTAACACTTGCAGAATTCAACATGTCCACAAAAGTATGTGAAGAACCAGAGCCGATTTAAATCTTCCCTGTTTTCCGTATCTCAGCTAGTATACTACTCACAAAAGTTAGGAATAATACTTTAGGTTTTTTTTTTTAGGAAGTTGGAAATATTTCAAATACATTTCAGGATAAACCTAAAATGTAACCTTTACAGGTGAATTGGTCTCACTTCACAATGAGGTACACAAATATTGAGTAGTTACTCAGGAACCAATGACTAAGGTCATTACTGAAGGAATAATTAAGAACTAATGAGGAACTAATGAGTAGAGTACTTACTGAGGAACTAAGGCACACATTTAGAGTAGTTAGTCAGGAACTAATGAAGAACTATTCATTCATTCATTTTCTTCCGCTTATCCTCACAAGGGTCGCGGGCGTGCTGGAGCCTTTCCCAGAGAGGTCCACCCTGGACTGGTGGCCAGCCAATCACAGGGCACATATAGACAAACAACCATTCACACTCACATTCATACCTATGGACAATTTGGAGTGGCCAATTAACCTAGCATGTTTTTGGAATGTGGGAGGAAACCGGAGTACGCAAAGAAAACCCATGCATGCACGGGGAGAACATGGAAACTTCACACAGAGATGCCAGAGGGGGGAATCGAACTCGAAGCTCCTAGCTGGGTGGCCTGTGCACTAACCACTCATATTACTAAAGAGTAGTGGTTAGGGCTAGTTTGGTTTGTTCCTCATGAAATACTGTAGTGTACGTACCTTATTGTAATGTGTTGCCGGTGAACTTAATTTGAGCTTCTGTAATTTTCAATAATTTGAAAAAAGACAGGAATAGATACATAAATTTCAATTCACAAAGACAGAAAAAAATAAGACAAGGTATCTGTCACTATAGTAACCGAAGGCAATAATCTGTGATAATGCCCATGTGACTGAGAGACAGATGGTGCATTTCATGTGTGTCGCACAGTTATATTTATTTAAAGTGGAAAGAACAACATATAAATATGACAATGTTTCTTTTCTTCCAGGTCCATAGATATACTGTGCTCCGGGACTAACACGTTTGGACATATACAGCTCAGAGTACTGCATTTTGCATAATGCACTGTGACAGACAGGCTCTAGAGGATCTCATTTTCGCTCAGAGAATGTCCAGGGGCTTAACTACATCACATTTGGTGACAGCTGCCAGTTGTACATGTCCTCATATGGTGGTCCCTCTGTAGGAGTGAGAAGAGGTGCAACTGTGTGGAATTGATACTCGGCCAGCATTGCCTCACTGCGGCACAAAACTGTTGCTATGCCAGCTCATTAGTTCAGGTCCCTTTGCATGTGGTACATGTATACTTAACAGAAATATACTTGGCTTGAATGTTGAACCGCAAGCTATGCGATCTATGCGCAAACGAGTGCGTTTACATTCAGTCAAATAAACCTATCATGATCGGGGCATTATCCCGGTTGCACACTGCCATGCAAACACTAATAACCCTTTTGAATAGTGATGGCGAGATGAAGCCCCGTGAGGCTTCAAACCATTTCAGTCAACTGGTTCGAGAATGGATTGGATACAATTACAGGCGGATGTATCTTCATGTGTGATGCATTGAATGCTGATCTGTTTAGGCTCTGTTTGGGCTCTACATTAAAAATAAAAATGACTTGCCCATGGGGAATCCTTAAGGTGAGAACTACTTGCCCGAACTTGCCCCATGTAAAATGAAAAGACTGCCAGAATGATATCATATACGTATCAATATATGCTGATAATTCATCAGATAATAGTACTGACGCATTGTATTTGGAGGAATGTCTGCAAAATTGTGGAGATGTATGTTAACATGACATGACATGCATACCTTACACTCGATTACTCGACACACGCTTCAAAGCCCCGGCACCTTGTGTAACATCACTACTTTTGAAAAACCTGAATATGCTTATTTTCCAGTTACCCCTTGTTTCCCCTTTTGTAATCTGACTATTGGGTTATGGATAAGTCAAATGGAACATTCATTTGTGTTCTGTGCATGTTCTGTTCAAAAGGAATCTTGTGCCTTTGGCAGGAACTACGTGTAAACACGGTGGCACACAAAAACCTACACTTTTGGAGCGAGGAGGAAACAAGCCACTTCATGAGTTCAAGACAGGAACATTATCTATTTTATAGATGGGAGGAAGTCCGCCATTAGCAAAATCTATCAGAAGGTGAGCGAGAAATTACGCAAAGCAGGATTTGTAAACACATACCATCATTCAAAGTGTTTTTTTTTTAAATATTTCAGAAACTAGAATATTAACCTTAACCCAAATATTGACCGCATGTAAACGTATTGACTAATGCCTCGTCAAGGCTGACTTGACTCTCCTTACTTTGATGGCAAACACTGGGGCTTCCGTCCTCAATCAGTGAGGCCTTTTGCTTGGTTTGCATAGACTCCTGCTCCCCATGATTTTGAATAGGATAAGCCAGAGTGACCAACCGTTCGTTTTTCATATCCAGTCATGGCTGCCCTTTTTTTTGTTTGTTTGCTTTTAGAAAGTGATGAAAATTCTGTGGTTTTCATTGTTTTTCATTGAGCGGCATTGAGGCACTCTGCTACGCATATGTGAAGTCATCCCTGAGAGAGTGCCATGTGAGTTTGTTTGTTTTTTTAAATTAGTGTTGCCAAAAAGCCAAAGAAAAAGCAAAACTTACAATGTTCTTCTGCCGAGTTGAATTATTATGAAATTGTCAAATCGTAAAACTTCATGCAGAAAAGTGATTCATTCATTCATTCATTCATTTTCTACCGCTTTTCCTCACGAGGGTCGCGGGGGGTGCTGGAGCCTATCCCAGCTGTCTTCGGGCGTAAGGCGGGGTACGGTGGCAATGCCATGCACGGGGAGAACATGCAAACTCCACACAGAGATGCCCGAGGGTGGAATTGAACCATGGTCTCCTAGCTGTGAGGTCTGTGCGCTAACCCCTAGACCACCGTGCCGCCCGAGAACAGTGATTCATATTCCCAAATATTATTTAAGTTCCGGAGCTCAAGCATTTGACCTCAGGTTTGTGTTGTTCAGGTTTGTGATAGTATTTTCTAATATACAAATTTTATAACTACACAGACAAAGCATTTTTGAAATGGATTGAAATATGAAATGTGTATTAATTTGATTCTCACTAACAGTGCATCCTGGTTTTCGGTAATGAAAATACGCTCACCCGAGAACAAGCAGTAGAAAGTGGATGGATCAATGGATAGAAACAAAAGGCCTATTTCTGTCAGAGTTTATTCTGTATTAGTGAAGACAACAGTAATCTAATTGTATTATGACATGGATCAACACGCATAATAAATATCACGATTATTGCGCCAGCATGCCTTGCACTTGGTAACACAAATGGACCAGTCATCATATTGTATATACATATATATATGTATATTTTATTTTATTTTTTTTTCATAACCACTGGTTAAAAAAGGTAATAAAGGTTCAGTAGATAAAGATGTACACCTTCAAATTCTCTGGTGTGCTTTGCTATACTTCCAGACCCCCAGGCGTACGTCAATTGCCATAGGGGGTACAGGAATAAAAATGAAAAACAATTAGCGCTATCACTCAAAATTACGAGTGCACCTGAATGCCTCACAGTGCGAGGAGCCCGAAACAGGAAGGAGACAGAGCGGTAAGTTCTTCATTGCTCTGTGTGCATCACGTCAAAAATAAGTAGGTGTGAATGATTACTTTGTGCATTAAGAGTGTTTCATCTTGAAGATTTAATTGATATTGGCATTCCAATGAATCCCCCACATGCCGCAGCCGTGGAAACCTGGCACTGTGAGTGGAGGTTTGAAAATTAGGTTTTATGGGTATTTTTTTGTATTTTACATACTATTAAGAAGGAGGTAGTGGTTATTTTACAATCGGGGCACCATGGGAAGATTACAGTCAGATAATGGACTTCATACTCAACAAGCAAGATCAAAGCGGTAGAAAATGAATGAATGAATGACTTTGCTATGAAATCAACAAGCAGACTTAAACCATAGCCGTCCTGAGTGGACCAAAAAGTGAAGTCCATTCAAATGAAATCCATTCAAAGGGAAGGATGCCAACATCAGAGTGGAATACATAAAAGATATATAGGATTATAATTTTTCTATTTATCAGTGCTCATGTCAAACTTTATTCTAATGTCACCGTGAAAAAAATCCACAGAATTACTATAAAATGAATGTACGTGAATGTAAAAAGTTTGGGAACCACTGCTCTACCATATTGGATAGAGACAAACATGAGATTGCACATCACCACCAATAAATGTTGACATGTATAATAATTACAGTACATGTATGTAATGTACAGTATACCATCTGCCTTTGAGCGGATTCAATTCCTGGCCAACCAACACTCAACGTCATTGGAGATTACCAATGCCAGTCCCAATCCTGGACAAATGTGAGGGAAAGGGCATCTGGGGTAAGAACTAAGCCAAATCACTAATACGATTGACACCCCTGAGAGGAAAATCTCAAAAGACCAGAAAAAAATATTAACAGCCCATGTTGATATAATCAGACTATGCAATTAGGCAATACTGACATAACACGAGTCGTAATACAACAGAAGAAAATTGAGGTAATGAAATCCCAGAAATTGGACATACGGTATCTGGGAAAAAACATGCAGACACAGAAAACAAACTCTCCCTGACATTGTCAATTTTAAACGGAGCATCATTATCTAGGCAGATTTTTTTTTAAATAGCTATTGTACTCATTAAATCAGTGCAAGTGGCCAGAATGTTGTGGCCAGTCATCCATTCATTCAATATGCAGAGTGGAGATGACTGCATATGGATTTGCTCTAAAAAAACATTGGGCATGCTCCTGCTACCCAATTTTATGCTGATTCAGTATAGTCTACCAAAAACACAGCTGATAGTTACATATTTAAAAGAATACATTGAAAAAACACCTGTTTTATTCAGCATTTGTTTTTGGTCAATGAAACGATTACTCGTAATCTCAGATGGGTTCTGTTGGATAGGAATGAAGAATAAAGGGCTGCAAATAATTAGGTGACTGGATATCTCCTCATTATGAGTATGTTATTGAACTTATGAAATGTACTCAATGTCTCATTTGAATGCTCAGAGCACACAGGGTGTAATATCATTTTTCTTTACTAAATAAAACAATCACAGGAATAGTCTCTTTAACCTTTTGCTTTTGGGTAACTTATAAAAAATATACTGTATATTTGTTGTATGAGTTTCACAATTAGCTTGTCCTCTAATAAAAACGGTTATTTTATAAGATTTTTATAAAATACACTTCCACTGACATGTACACGTTTTTCATATAGAGCGCACATTTTCACACCTTAAATACGCTTGTACTGTTCGATACGCTCAATAATACATTTTGTTGAATTTTGCTAGTTTCAATTTTCTTTTTCCGTCTCTGTGCATAGCTCGACATACGCCTTCTAAAACATCCTGAATTTAGAAGTGAGATAGGGGTTGTCGTACAATAACTGACTATTTCTGACTAATTCGATTTAGTCTGATTCAACGAACAACCTTGGCATTGCATTATATGAAAATGTCATGTGATTGAGATTGTTCCATTCTGACTACACGGGGGTGCCGACAGCTGCTGCTGAGCGTACATTTTTCTCACATTTGCGCCCCAAAATATATTTTATAATATAATAATATAATATAATTTAATATAAAAATCTCCATATAAAGTCAATCAAATTAGAGTACAATTTCTATACATCTGTATTTAAATTGGCTGCACGGCGGAGAAGTGAGTAAGGCGCAGGCCACACAGCTATGAGACCCAAGTTCGATTCCACCCACAGGCCATCTCTATATGGAGTTTGCATGTTGTATATGTCCAATGTTAATTGGCCACTCCAAATTGACCATAGGTATGAATGTGAGTGTGAATGGTTGTTTGACTATACGTATGTGGCCTGTGATTGGCTGGCGACCAGCCCAGGGTGTACCCCGCCTCCAGGATAAGCGATAGAAAATGAATGAATGTATATAAATTGACAACTTTTCTTTTTCTATGTACATGACAGGCTCCAAAACGCAAAACTCTCTTGTTTATTCCCAGTGACGTCACCCTCTTACTGATGGAACTATGGTTATCAGTTGGATATGTCGCATTGCAGGAAAGTTGACAGATGTGTCCTGTGAAAAATCAAAACGACTCATATTGTCAAAGTGGAACCAAGGAGGGAGACGAAATTGGTGAGAGAAATATGAGCGAAAATGTCAAATCTGGGACAACAGACAGTTGACAGTGCTAGCAAAGTTTGCAAGTTTAAATCCAATTGGATCAAACTCTTCATTTGTCTACAGTTTGAGAACAACCCCATGTTATATAAATACTGCAAAGGGAAGACAAATGAATGTTATAACATATTAGACTACAACTTACTCCACTGCGGTAACAGCCTAATTAAAAATTAAACGTGACGTCATAGCAGAATTGAAGGAAATATACGTACATTCAGGTATTTTCCAGAGCTCGTCAAGATTCACGACATGAAGTCACTTTCCAATTCTCTCCCCTTTTCTATCACTGTCACCCGCTGTAGCCGTCCTGCTGAAGCACGACAGGTACGTAATGTCACTTGAAGGAGCGTCTGTCATTACCAGGGTTACCGCCCCAACCGCAGCAGAAACTCTGTTGCATTTAAAATGTGGAAATGCCTGGAGAAATGGAGCTTCTGTGTAGGCTATTTGATCGGTAAAATACCTTCACTACTGAAAAGATATTTGATGTGGAAAACAGCAACGTTAACATCACTCAGCCGAGAAATGTAGTTCAACTAGCAACCCCGCTAGCCAATACTTTGTATTGGAGCAAAGTCAGCAAAAAGCCACTGTAAGCGTACAGCCCTGGAATATCTTATCAGCCTCATTTGTGTTAATAAATAATTGAAAATGATGTCTGTGTTGAACAGGTGTGTTGAATCTATACCTACCACCCATTAATACAATTACACGCTTCATTGGCACAATCCAAAGCAGCCGAGGCCAGCGTTAACGGCACACTAGGAAGATAGTCATCGATGGACTTATTGGCTCATAATGTATTTTAAAAAGGTGAAAGTGGACCCCAAGAAATAAGAGGTTGTATATAAGAGAACTTGTGTCAGCAGTTTCTTACAGACTGTATCACACCACAGGAGTCAACATGGCGTATCATTTAAAATGGGTTACACCAACTTCATTTTATATCCTGACTGAATTTGAAGGCAAGAACATAGGCTGGTAAATGCGAGTTTGGCAAGTTGGTGTTTTCCAAGCCATGTAATGGTAATGGTAATGGTAATGGTTTAATTTCATTTGAACATGCATCAGATTCCAATTGAGTGCATCCCATAATCAGTTCCCAGTTCCACATGTCCAAAAGGAGTAGGAAGAAGCAAAGCTTATTAAATCCTACCCCTCCATCTGGTACTTTTACAATCACTAACTGTTACATTTGTTCACTTCCTGCTTTCCATAATACAGTTTAAGGTTTTTTTTTTGGTTTTTTTTTAATAATGTACCTCGTACCTCGTAGGAGGTGATATGAGCATCCAATGCCATAATGGGTACCATAGTGCATGTCAATATAGTGATATATATAGCACATCATGACTGGTTCAAGACTCTTCATCCTTGTATTTAGCAAACATCAACTGCTTGTATTGTTTCTTGAATTGGCTCATCGTTGTTCCATGTTGTTCTTATTCTATTTGGACTTTGCTGATGCGGAATGCGACTGTTTTTGGTTTTGTTGATCTTGCTTGTGTTGCTGTTGCTGCATAGATGCTATTTTATTTTTTTATCCAGGGTTTTTTTCTTCGTGGTGGAAAACGTTGCAAATGAGATCCGTTTATTTGTACAGATACCCCCCATTAGCTGTGCTCTAATGGCGATTTGTCGACTATGGACAAAATTGAATGAAGCAGATTTGGACAATGAAAATCTTTATTCAAAGAAAGCCTTAAATTTACACCAGAACTGGACTTACATCACAATCTAGGATTGGCCTGAGGATACCCTGAAGACCTATACTCATAAAACGTCTTCAAGCTTGGCAGGTCTGAAAATAATACAAGATTGACGCCACCAATTTCATAATTTCTTCTTTTTTTTTACAGAACAAGAGCTTGAAGAATAAACTCTTGTCAGGAAACAAACTTTGTGATGCTCACACCGAGGAGGTAAGTCTATGCACTTGTAAGAAACAAAGGTAATATTGGCATTGCTGCATTTAATATGAACAAAGCGTACAACAAATTTGTGAGCGTATTTAAACAACTGTATGACAAAAAATTGTCCAAGAAAAATATGCTGTAAAAAAGATAAGTGCTCAGAGAACCTTTGGTTATCTAAAGGATTGCAAAATGCATGCAAGAAGAAAAATACACCGTATAGGAAATTTATAAAAGATAGAACAAAAGAAGCTGAGGATAAATATAAGAGATATGAAAATAAATTGATTGCCATTATTAGAAAATGTAAACAAGAATATTATAATAAACTGTTGGAAAGCAATAATAATTATATTAAGGGTTTATGGAACATATTAAATATCATTAAGAATAAGTCAAGAATTATTAACTATCCACCATATTTTAAGGAAGATAATACAATTATAAATAATATGGAAAAGGTTGTTGATAGTTTTAATAATTTTTTGGTGAAAGTTGCTTTGAACTTTGCCGCAAAAAACTCAAAGGTAAAAAATCATGACTATAAGTTAATCAATATAAATCTATATGTTTATATCTATGTTTCTCACACCTGTTGATACAAATTGATATTGTTACAGATTGTAAAAATAAAACATCCACAGATTGTGATGATATTGATATGAAGACTTTAAAAAGTGTAATTGAAGGCATTTCTAAGCCTTTAACATATATATGTAACTTATCATTACAAATTGGGCAATTTCCAGATAATATGAAAGTAGCAAAAGTGATTCCTATACATATATAAGGAAGGAGATAAACATAACTTTACTAACTATAGAACTGTCTCACTGCTGTCGCAAAACTTTTAGAGAAGGTTTTCAATTCTAGACTTGATAGCTTTATTGAGAAAAATCAAATCCTTTCTGATGATCAATATGGACAACACACCACTGATGAACTCAAGTTAAGTCGACAGGCAGCCGGGTGAGGGCTTGCTGACTGGGGCTGCTGCCCACTCTCAACAGGCCCACTCTACACCCTGGCCTTTTAATGCATGACACAATATAGCAGAGGTAGGGAACCTATGGCTCGGGAGCCAGGTAGGGCTCTTTTGATGACTGTATCTGGCTCTCAAGCATTTCTTACCACAATAAAAATGTATTTTTGCTAACATTTTAAAGTAAACATCACAGAAATCACTGTTAAAAATAATATTAAAAATCAAAACTTTCTTATGCATTTTAATTCGTCCATCTATTTTCTACTGCAATACGGCCGACCACATCCATCTTTCTTGATAATATTTTCCAGGTCAAACACCAAAACTTGATTATTACTGGGTAATGCGGTAGTCTACCTCGGTCATTGAGATGTCAACATGTAAATGTAAACTTTCCTCCTTTAGTCAAATAGTCACCTAGCTAAAGCTGCAGAACCAAGCCTTCTGGCAAAGATGGCCAAAAGAATGAAATATACTGAGTACGGTGCAAAACCATGCAGCAGCAGAAGTTGCATTAATGGCAGCAAGTATTTGATTTATTATTAGACACTGCGCTGCTCACAAAAGTGTGCTGGCCACACCCCATTGGCGTGGGGTAGTGTGCCTGGTCTACGTAATTAGAGCCCATTATATCTAAAACTGTTGGTCTTACATAAAAATGCACACATTTTATTGCATTCAATGTTTAAAAAAATGTATATGGCTCTCACAGATACACATTTTAAAATATCTGGCCTTCATGGCTCTCTTAGCCAAAAAGGTTCCCGACCCCTGCAATATAGGGAGGGGAAAGAGGAAGGGATAAAAAATAAAATAACAGAAATAAAAAATTAATAAAAAATACAAGAATAAAGGAAGTGGAAAACACTGTAGTTGGGATAGCAGTGACAATTGGGAAGTAGTAAGACTTAAGTGTGATTATTTAATTTGATGTATTTTAAAGAATATTTTTCTTTTTTCTCTCACATACTTTTATTTTTCAATCTCACTGAAACAATATCATAACATTGATTGATGTTTTTCTCTCCATGTTAGCTTGTGCTGACTGTTTAGTTGGGGTGGTTTCTTTCTTTCTTTTGGACTATGGAAGACAGGACGACTAATAATGAACTGGTTGCTCTTGGCACGTGGTTGGGTGCCTCAAGCTGGGTGAGGGTGGTTGGATATGGTTTTATTCTGTGTCGACAAGGAATAATATATGTTATGTTGGGATGAGGTTGGAATCTGAGTGGCTAGGGGGGTGGGACTAGATAAGTCTTGACTTCTTCCCATTCCCTTTCGAACATGTGTACGTTTATATTTACATTTTTCCTGTTCGAAATAAACTTTAAAACAAAACAACAAAAAAAAAAAACATTTTGCATTATATCACGATGAGCTTATCAATTTCAATATCAACCTCTGAAGCCAAATATAATTTGTGAGTTACATTTCCCATAGAGCATAGCGATTATGTCTGCCATGTTTTTTGTGAGTGACACAATTTACTTTGATTAGTGCACCAATCCCCTGCTGGTTGCAGGACTGTTTTGTAACCAGTTTGGTTTGTCTTACGTCAGCTTCACTTACTTACTAAGCTGAGTCTGAAGGTGAACAAGACATTGTGGATAGCTGTCTCCCATGGGTTGTGCTACTGTGACACTTGATGATAAAGGATGATGTATTGTGTCATATTGCCCCTTTTTACTCTCTTGCAAGACTACCATAATTTGAACGAATTGTCAAAGCTTATGTGAGGGTGTTTTAGTTAATGGTTTTCAACAGTTTCAACAATGTTTTCAACAGTGGTTTATATATAATATAATGCATATATAAGGATATATAACAATGGACACGTGTAACGGCAAGCGATTGTGAGGTTTTTTTGAGGAGGCAATTTTGTGATGGACAGGCACATTTATTTGACAAAACAGGAACCTCTCTGGTCAACAAGAAAACAACATGACTGATGGAAACACACATGCGCCGCTCTCTGATTTCAACTCCTCAAGCCGGGCAGCTCTGAAACACATCCAACAAGCATGTATCTTATCCAAGTCCTAATCACGTTTGTAAACTTGAGGATCTGGCAATGGCCCTTGAGAAAAGAGTTGGAAAGGGAACAAACACTCTAAGGCCGTAATTTAAGCTTTCAGTTTGTCAGTCAGTTCAGAGCCAAGTATTTCTTTGCGAGGGAAAATGATTTAACATACTTAATTCAAATGAGCTGTGGTAGAGAAAGTCACACCGGGTAACCTACAGTTGGAAGCCATTGTGTATGAAGTGAAGTTTAGGCATACACAAAAAGGAACACATACACGTCATGTTAAACGAAATACATCTCAAAACCTGAAGACTTATTTGCACTTGTTTACAAAGTTTACGCTTGAAAGGGACTAAGCCATGGTAAACGCAAGTGGTTCTTTTAACTAACTTAGCACTCAACCTAAGTTCAACCCTTCAAAAAATGTTTGCCAGAATGTTATAATCTGCACTCCAAGCATAAACTTTTTTCCTTAGAGCTTTGGATAAGTGTAAAAAAAAACAAAGCTTTTGATAAAATCTTAAATCAGAGCTTTGAAGTCTTGGCCAACAGCTGAAATGAGGCTACATCGTTTTTAAAGGCCTTTGATAAACACAAGCACAAGCTCTTTTGTTATATGCGATACATTTGGAGGCTCTGTGTGTAAAATGCATGTGTGATGCATGTGAGATGTGTGCATTGTCACGACCTGGCTCTAAGGCTGCGACAACAAACGATGCCACACATTGGAGGACCCATTTTCAAATTTTCTGACCTATACATGTAGTTAGAATGTTGTATTCTCATGTTAAACAATGCCAAAGTTTCAGATAATGATTTTTGCGCATTTGGAAGTTAGCCCTGAAAGATGTTTGGAATTGCTCGGTTTCAGAGAGCAATTGACTCCCTGTGATGTGACAGTGAGCCGGACGTCCTTATATGGGCATCCCAGGGTGTGCCTGCCTTCCTCCCCACTGTGCTGCACTCTTTTTGTGGACAATTTCACCATGTTAGTATCGTGTTTATTTTGTGTAAGTAAGCAGTTGTCATTATAGCATTATAGAGTGTGCATACAGGGAACATCTTACCTGCATGCATGCAAATTAAAAACACTCCGATATCTCGGATAGTCCCGCAAAAAACGTGGAATGACCACATTTCCTCTACTGATGTTGTGCTAAGATTGTCTGCACTTAGTAAACGCGACGCCCTCACGTCCGGCTCCCGACCTCCACAGCACCAGCGGTGCCTCTGACAAAGTGTGTCTGACAATGACTGCTCCTCCTCGGGCAGGTGAGTTGGAGACCTTGCCCTGGCATGTCCGGCTTCTCAGCTCCACCGCACCAGTGGTGGTTATGTTACCACTCTTTGAGTTCATACACGGTAAGTCAGGGATTTCCTCTCATGAGCTGCCAGTATCTCCTAACTAGTGATGTGAGAGGGCCAGTATCGCAGACACAGATACTTACTAAAAAATTAAGGTGAATGCATCATCAATCTGAATCAATCTAGATCTGAATGAATTTTTAGGACCTTTTTTTTGGTTATTTACCTCTTACAATATTAACCAATTAAAAGACAGGAAATAATTTGGGCAAAGTTTATACATAGCAAGGCTGCATCTTGAATGAAACCGCTGCAGTCGGACAGGCAACCAACTGAAGCCTAAATATCAATCTTCAGTCTTTTTACATTGGTATCAATACTAATACCAGCGGTGAGATCAATATTCAAATTTATCCATCCGCCCACCTCTACTCTTGACCACTTTTCAAGTAGCTCTCCAAAGGAGACTGCTATACCAACTAAATTAGAAAGTGGGGTTCGGCAGTAATCTGGAAGTACTCTGGAGCGCTTGGGAGCTTGACCAATCACAGTGGAGTAGGCTCGTCATGGGTGGAATAAATTAAAAGGAAATACAGCTAGAATAGGTGCAGATTTTGGAAGATCTTGGAAGTTTTCTGTGTGGGTTATTTTGTAGCTGCTCTTTAGGAGTCCACATCTCACTACAAAGGGCCAGAAATGAGCATAATAGATGCCCTTTAATAAATGATTATGATATAGGGCTTCAGCAAAAGGCCAAGCTCTGCCATCTGTCCACCCCTGTGTGTGATCAGGCTGAGGCTTTTAAGGTCCCAAGGTTGCACCCGGGTCAAGGTATAGGCAATTCACCTGATTACGACTACCCTGCAGAGAGAGCAGCGCAACATAGTTGTTCAACCATTCAGCTAAATATATGCCTTAATTAGAATTAGACACTGTCATTTTCAAACTCCTGTGACGCTTGTAAAAACACTTAAATGCAGAAATACAGAAGAGACAGACAACAATATTCAAAGTTACTCGCAGCGAGGAGAGTGAAACCACATACCCAGTGACATGCCGCTCCACTCTGAATATGCAGTTCACACTCCTCTCTTTTTATTCTCTTTTCGAGGGTCCCTACTACATGGTCGTGCAACTCTAAAGGGGGCGGGGGGGGGGGGGGGGCAGTTGCACAAGCTGTATTTGTTTGTCTATGTGTGTGTGTATATGTGAGAGTAATTACTTTTTTGTTTTATGAGTTCTTATCTTGACACATTCTTGCAGGATTAACATGAACATCTGCACGGTTGCTGTTGGCGCATCCAGGTACCTCCAGGACCTGGGGGTGCCTGGGGGTCTCTGATCAGGGTCACGGGAACATTTATTCTTCAGCACATTCAAACACTCTCTTTTGCCTAAGCAAATGGATATAAGGGTGATAACTAACGCTATATTCATTCTATCTACATTTTATTCTAACAGACACCTAACTGAAGAATTTCTACTTTTGCGAGTGCTGCAGTGTCCACCAACTCTAAAGCCTTGATTTCATAATTTACATGCTGCATTGTTTCTCCAGATAGCCAATTCATCCATGATATGAGTGCACTAGATCCTAGGTGTGTATTGATGGTGCCATTTAGTTATGGGTTCAGTAGGAATCAATGCTTGCGATTCCAAGCATTTTGTCATGTGACCACAAGTCAGAATAGCATTACAGTTCCTCCCATTAAAGAGATACTTTGGGATTTTTGACATGAAGTTGTATGACATCCCCATCAAAGCTAAACCAAAATTACCAACATCAACAGTTATTTGCCCCGCTACCTGTCTAACCTGCTGACTAAATTCCTCCCTCGTCTTTACATGCTTCAGTGGTGGATATTTATGCACTTTAGTCTATAAGACGTTGACAACTCACCTGCAGTATCAGATGTGCTACTGAAACAACTGCTCCAGCCCTGTTCACACCACACTATCAACCCCCCCAGATCAGATCCTAAGGGAAATCATCCTATTTTCTAACAGGCACAAAATAACAGTGATAATGGACAGTGTGAATGGATACTGAGGTGTACTCTACTTTGATAACAACAAAAAACCTCCTCATATAAGATAGCACATGGCCAACAAACGTTTTTGTCTTCTTCACAAGAAACGGACAAGAATCAATTCGTCACAATCTGGCTGTACGGCAGAGGAGGCAGACCGGACCTGGCCCAACAATGCCACACATTTATTTACAACAAATGAGTACAATAAATGGCTTCATCAAGAGGCCAAGGTCTGTCCATTGGTTTTCTTCTTCTTTTTTTTCGCTGTTGGCAAGCAACTTATCGACTCCGGGGCTCCTGGCTGTGTGGCCTGCCCACTAACCACTAGTCCATCGTACAGCTTTCAGGACTATATTTATTAATTTACATTTTCACATTTACTGTAGATATTTTTACTGTATGTGTTTGTGAGCCCATGCATTACGAGAAATGTAAACACAAGATCACATTAACACAAGTGCATTCATAAAAGGTAACACACATAATATCCCAATAAAACATGCACGTAATGAACACAAACACAAAAAAATGACTTCATCTAGTTCCATTCATGTGCGTAATATGAAGTATTATGTATTTACAAAATCACACCAGTAAGATCAAAGTCAACCTTTCCACACCGTAAAAAGATTTAAGACCAAAGGCGGCACACATCAAACTGTTTGCTTTCACAAATAAATCAATACTTATTCATAAATCAATACTTACACTTCTCCATGCTTTGCACCATAAAGCTGATTTTTTTTAAAGGCTGGATGGAAGCATGCAAACAATCTTGAGATATGATGGGCCACCAAGGATGGTTTGAATGCTGACTTCCATTCAATGGAGGACGACGACACATTAGTCGGCCTCATTTGGAGTCATGCAGCCCATAAATGAAACTAAAGAAACTACCAGAGGCTGCAGACCAGGGGTTTAGACACAGCCATTGTATACATGATTCTGCTCTGTTTTGGGCATTCACAGACTTAGGCAAACATTAATAAACTCTGCAAACACTGCAAAAACAGTCCCATAATAGGATCATTGAGCGCAAGGGAGGGGTTACAGGAATTTGTGTGGCCATTTAATCAGTTGGTTTTTTCTCCTCATGTGCATGAATATATTGCTTGGTTTGGGGGAGGGTTTCTGGTTTGAGGCTTAAAACAAATATTTCATCAGTCGCGCCACCGGAAAAAGCAAATAAAACAGTCATCAGGATGAATAGGAAAGGTGACAACGATAATGATGCATGTTATACCATAAGATTGTGGATTATACCATAAAAAAAACCTCAATACACTATTTAGAAATTCCTCTGGTGTAATAAAGGCACTGATGTTTTAGATGCTTGACTGCCAAACTAACGCAACCGAGGCTTAATGATGATTCTGACACTGACGGCACAGAGATTCAAGCTCCAGAGTTGACTGAATAAATGATTGAATGAAGAGTGCTTTTTGCTTTGCAGCAAGAAAGTTGCCCTGCATCTAAAAGTTGATAAGGCTAAAAATGGCTCTTAGACGTCACTCTTAAAATCTTAGAATTCCTTGGATTCTAAGATCTTAGAATTTTTACCTGCTAAGATAAAAGTTATTCACACAGCATAAGCACACACCCCTAAGAAAGCTCCTAAGGCGGAAAAATGTTACGAGTGGTTAGGAGGACTTTTAGGAAGAGTGGCGTGAACAGACAAGATGCTGTTAAAGAAGAGACTGCTGTGCTCTAAATGACAGTAATTTAATAGCACGCTACCAACTCGATCACGCAGGGATAATGTTTGTAGTGGACCTCATCAGGGATCTTCTTACTCGTCCCACCCAGCATAGCAATGCTATAACGTCTGAAATGAAACTCATCACAACATTGCGATACCTGGCCAAAGGTAATGCAACAGGTAATGTCATCAGAGCGACCTGCCAGACCATTAAGTTGCTTTCACAGCCTCCTATCATGAGCAACCACAGGAATGGCTGAAAGTTGAGTCTGCGTCCACCATTAATTTGCGCTTGGAACAAATGATAAGGTTGTTGACACAATAGGGAGTCAAACACTCCCCTGTTCTTTCGTGCTTAGTCTTAGGTTTGATTGACATCCTCAGCCATACCACACTGCCTTACATACTGCCAAGTGCATGCTGGGTAGCAGACTGAAAGAAGCATTGGTGAAAGACAATCATAACAACACACTGCTATTCCGGAACCTGGGAGTGTTGTTATTTTTTTCTGGGTGGATGAGAACACAGTGGGAAAATCGATATGCATATGCAGTTGCATAGAGTTGCAAGATTAAAATTTGTCATCTAAGAATCTAAAAACTAGTGTAGAGTTTCCAGTGATAAGAAACCTAGCTGCTTGGATAATTTGTTTTGTTTTGGGAGATGTGTGTGCCTATTGTATCTAATGTACCCTGCAATACAATTATTTATGACTGCAAGAAGCATACAAAAGCATAACTGTCAAATAAAGCTATTTCTCCTCTTCTCCCATAATTGCTATGTGCATAGAATGACGGTAGATAAATGAAATGATGACAATAATACAGTATGTATTTCGTTTATTTTAAAATGACGGCAAGGAGGGAGAAGAGGTTCGGAATGCTGCTATTCTTTTATCCATATTTCACCTCAAAGCTACTAAAATGCCACTACTTTGTCTCAGAATATTATAACTTTACTGTCATAAAATCGCATATTTATCCTCAGTCTGGAATATGAGTGTTGATATTTGAGACAAAACGAGATATATGACATATGTGGCAAATGGAAGACTGTCTAAAGTAGGAATGCTCCATCAAGCTCATGTAATACTGTGTCACCGTGTTTTGTAAACTAATTGAAATGCGGGTTCTGAGCCATCAAAAGCATCAAGGTCGACATGCCGCTGTGATTCTCTTGGGTAGAAAAGGTGGCTGGCACGACTTATTCAGACTAAATAATAGGCCTTTGCAATGCTGAGACTGCAGCATACTGAGAGATATTTGCATTTCTTTGCAAGTTAACCTTCCACGGCATGTCTCTCTGCAGTTTCTTTAGGTCATTTATTCTTGCCACGTCTCACAAAAGCTCCATTTAACAGATACGAGTGAAATCCATTTGTTATTAATTAACGTCATTCCTTGACCTGGGCCACAGCAGAATGAAGTAATTGTTGTCAGTTTGAAAATGATTTCTTTATGCTTGGTTAACCTTGCCCCCTGCTTATGAGGAGCATTGGTGATGTCACAAAGGGCAGAGATGAGTGTCCTAGGACATGGAAATAGCAGAAGATGAGCAGTGAGAGGTCATCTCATAAAGAAGGAAGTGGTTGCCAAGAACGCACAAAAAAAAGTGTGTCCTTCAGCTAAAGATAACACGCCATATTCTGTAACTTACTGTGTCAAGGAAAGCGTATTGTTGGCACGGTGATAAAAAAAAAAAGAGGTGCGGAGGAGCCCGCGAGAGGTAGTTATTTAACTGCTGATGACAGCATTCAATACAGTCATCCCCTCCAAGCTGGTAGCCAAACTCACAGACCTGGGCATCACAGCTCCTGTCTGCAACTGGTTACTGGACTTTCTAACTAACAGGCCGCAACATGTCCGGCTGGACCACCACTGCTCCTCCACCCTCACCATAAACACCGGAGTACCACAAGGCTGTGTGTTAAGCCCATTCCTCTACTCTCTCTTCACCCACGACTGCAAACCCAAACATGGCTCCAATACCATCATTAAGTTTGCAGACGACACTACAGTGATTGGCCTCATCAACAACAACGATGAGTCTGCCTATAGGGAGGAGGTGGACTACCTGGCTGCGTGGTGCAAGGACAACAATTTACTACTCAACACAACAAAAACAAAAGAACTCATTGTGGACTTCAGGAAGAATGCCGCCATGCATCCACCAATCTCCATCAACGGTGAGACAGTGGAGCGTGTGGCCAGCTTCAAATTCTTGGGGATCCATATCTCACAGGACCTCTCCTGGACTACCAACTGCTCCAGCCTGGTCAAGAAGGCTCACCAGCGCCTCTTCTTTCTGAGGACCCTGAAGAAGAACCACTTCTCTTCAGACATCCTGGTGAACTTCTACAGATGCACAATCGAGAGCATCCTAACCAGTTGCATCACAGCCTGGTATGGGAACTGCTCTGTCGCGGACCGGAAGGCATTGCAGAGGGTAGTCAAATCTGCCCAACGCATTGCCGGAGCCCCACTTCCTGCCATCGGGGACATCTACAGGAAGCGTTGTCTCAGGAGGGCATCACAAATTGCCAAAGACTCACACCACCCAGCACACAGACTGTTTGCCCTCCTACCCTCAGGGAGGCGCTATAGGAGTTTACGGACAAGAACCACCAGGTTCAGGAACAGCTTTTTCCCAACAGCTGTCTCCTTGCTGAACTCTGCCCCCCATTGCCCACCCATTCCACTACGTACATCCCCCCGCTGACCTATGCCCTCCCCCATCACTTCATTGCACTATTGTACTATTGCACTATTGTACATATATTATCTGTTGATTCATTGATCATACTGTTTATAATTTATATAATCTGCAATAACCATATTCTACTCTAGTCACTTCACTGCAATACTGTACATATTACTGCTTTTATATATTGTCATATCCATACTGTTTATAATCTGTATAATCTACAATAGCCATATTATAGTCATTTCCATACCCTAGTCACTCCATTGCAATACTGTATATATTACTGTTATTATATATTGTCATACCCACACTGTTTATAATCTGTATAATCTACAATAGCCATATTATAGTAATTTATATCCCTGTACATATCCTCACTGTATTATAGTCATAGCCTGTATAGTTTTATTTACATAGATCTGTCCATACTAATGTACTTATAAAAATTGCACTTCTGGTTGGATGCTAACTGCATTTTGTTGCCCTGTACAAGTGACATGAGCAATAACAATAAAGTTGAATCTAATCTAATCTAATCTAATGAAATAAATAATAAAAATGATACCCCAAACGCAAGGTGTTATTTTACAGTATATTTATTACGCGCTAACCATGGATCTGCACGATCGATCGATAGCGCTGCGCCTGAGATGGAACCATCGTTAACGCAAAAATCGATCGATTTCTGCACTCACTCACTCAACTGCTTTGGCCTGGAGACCGATGCTTTGACGATATAATGACAATCGTTGATCTGGTAATTGCATACAATGACAGGGTTAGGGTTAGGGTTAGGGTTAGGAGTTAGGGTTCACACTCCCCCCGCCGAGAACGGTAACAAAGTGAACTGCTTGACAATTAATCAAAGATTTGAAATGTGCATGCATCCACTTCTTGTTGATTCTTGTAAGTAACAATGCTCAGCGCTGCCATCTGTTGGCATCTAAACAAACTACACACATCTATCCCGGGCGCAGTAATATATCATCGATCGCTAACGATGGATCCATCCCGGGCGCAGCGCTATCGATCGGTCGCGCAGATCCATCGTTAGCGCGTAACATATTCAGTATTGTCCAATATTCAGGTCAACATGGTAGTTGTCTGAGGGGTAATTGTCTGGACTCAATATTTCTAGGATTCAAGGCCAGGAATACAGGTGGTTCTGGTATCACGGTGTTTCATGGTTATGAATATGTGTGCATAACTTAATGAAAAAACCTAAAGAACTAGTAACAGAATGCATGGCGGATGATGACATCCTCCAAGGATGTGTTACTGTTGTCTCGAGCGCCTTGGATGAATACACTGTGTGCGCCTCATTCGCAGCTACACAAAGGACAACATAAGGATGAAATCGCATGTGCACATCTTGCACGTCATCATGTCTCCCAAGCGAAGGGAAATCTTTGGGGGCAATGCGTAAAAGAAAAGGTACATGAAGTGGAATTAGACATCATAAAATGATCTGTGAGAAAAATTGTATTCTTGAACATGTGAAAGGATATCGTACGATGAAATAGACCGTGATGTCTCATTATTGAGACTCCGTCTTCTCAATAAGCACCCCTGGGTGCAAGACAACCACTTGCATAAAAGTCAGTTGTTTTATGTGTTTTATGATTTTGCCTCATTCTTGTATTCAATGTATTTTTTATATGTCCTTGATGTGTGTGTTGTGTGTTCAGTGTGAGTGACTTCGGTTCGGACTGGCACTAAAACAGGACCACACTCTCAGAACGGAAGTTTTTCATAGCCCAGTCACTACCTAATATCTCTCAATTTACTAGTCATGTCATGTTCAGTGAGGTGCAGGGAGCTGGAGCCTATACCAGCTCAATGGAGGACTATACCCTGCACTGTGTCACCAGTCAATCACAAACAACAGATTAAACTCCATTCTTAAAAGGTTATGCATCGTATAAAAACACTTTATCCTGAACAAGGACTAGCAGAGAGGTCCTCAGGCCAGTAGTTTGATCCCAAGCTGCTTCTATAATGGCCCGGTCACGCTACACCAGCGGCAGAGAAAAGTTGGCCGCTGCCACACAGCTGGTCTGTGGGTTGGAAGGGGCAGCAAAGCACAGTTTGGTTTTTGACTGTGGTACTTATGGATTATAGGCGACAGCTGGTTGTCAACAAGACGTCTTCATACCTGAGGGGATGGCAGCACTTGTGTGGCACAGGTGATAATTTGGCAACTGGCACACATCCAGCACATGGTTGCATCTTTGTTTGAACATTGCGGTTTAGTGAAGGGAAGTTTTGATGTTTTCTTTCTCACAGTAGGATCGTCCTTTTAGTTTTTGCCCTGGGAACACTCACAAAGGAGTCTCCTGCGGCAGATGGCAGAATCCTGCTACGTGATCTCAAACCAATTTTGTTATTTGAATAAGCTAACACTTATTTTCTTATCTTTCTCTTGCAGTCCAAAAAAATCCAGGCTCAACTGAAAGAACTGCGGTATGGGAAAAAGGATTTAATTTTTAAGGTAAGCTGAAAGTGAAGGGCGGTTGCCTGTAAAGCATCTACACACCAAAGAAGTAGAAGTACTTGAGACCACCTTGGGAAGATGATCCCATCACAGGCAATTCTCCAATTAATTTAGTCTCCAATTACCAAATCCCGTCCAGCAGGCAAGTCAATTGCAAAGTCAATTGGCCCAGCCTCTGTCTGCTTTTTGCTCTCCCTACCACCCCGACTATTCTTTCCACTCATGGCTTGTATGTTGATAAATAGCATGGGTGACAATGAATGCAGCTGCTACTGAATTGTGCATTAGATTGGACAATCGTCGTGAAGAAGTTCATGTTGCCGAAATGCCTTTCCACCAGACTGTCAAATAAGCATGTGTTGTGTACGCTACGCTCCTGGCATTCTCATGAAAATTTAAAGAATGTCAGCAGAAAAGTGCATGTATTTTTTTCATATTTGTCATCTCTTACATAGTATTGACTATGTGAAATATTATGTATGCATGAATCCACATTGTGTCTCCGGCTGTCTTGTCCACTGTTCTATTTCTATCTATGAATGATGGCTGTATTGACTGGTTCGGGTCACCTTTGTAAATTGTTGACTCAATTGCGTCACATCGTTGCGTATGCAGAACATCTTTATAGCACAATGTCACCAAAGGGTTGAAGGAACCTTTAAAATTCAAAGTCTGTGGCCATTTACAGAATATGGCTATCTCCGATTCAATCAAAACATTTCCTATATCATTGAGATAACAGCCTGACGTGTATCTTTTCTGTCTTTATCTCTATTCTTCGTACACAATGATTGAAAACCCGGCAGGGAATAAGATATCATAAGAGACGAGGATGCAGGATAGACTCCTTCCTGTTTGGTAATGTCATCAGCCTCACATGGGGGATGTCAGTCAAGACACCTTGACCGAGAGGAAATTGAATTGGTTACAACAGCTGTTGTACCAAAGCAAAATGCATTTCACGCTGCAACAATACACAAAAATTACCACCACAGCACAAGGCTGGCAGAAAATGCAGGTACTTTCAACACTAATCACTGGTGTAGCTCTCTGTTGTCTATGTTTGTCATGACAAAGGGTTATATTTACAAAGAAAATGCTGTTTTGTTGTATTCTAAATAGGGGTGCAACAATACAGGAAATTCAAGGTTTGGTTCCTTGTGGCACCTTATTGTTTAGTTTATGTTGGTGTAATTGTTTGGATATATGAGCTGTCAAAAAAGCAAACCATATTTGTGTCAAAGGGAAAGTCATACGTGAAAATGCTAGTTTTCTCCCTTTTTTAGTCAGGAACTGATATTTTCTTGAAACTGTCTATGTTGTACTGCTGATTACTAAAGAATGGAATTTTTTTTTTTTTTTCCTGAAAAAAGACAGGGTTTAATGTTTCTTTCATAGGTAGTATACAAACAATATGTGCCTTGAAAGATCAGTAAAAATTGAAGGGGTTGTCTTTTGAAAAATGGCTGGGATTGAATGAGTTCAGTGTATCTGGTGCAGCTCTACCTGCCTCTAAACTAAAACTAAGTCTGAGACCCTGACGTCACTTCTTGTTGCAACACGCTAAGCTCCACCTTCACAGAACACACACGGGTCTTATGTCCTAAATGGCTTATTTCTACTGTAGTGGTTAAAAATGTAAAGGTCATTATAGAATGTTATTCATGTCTAGAATAATGTTAAAAACGGCATTTAGGTGGTCATGAACAGGTTTCCTATAGTATTCTATGAAAATGTTCCATTTATTTATAATGAATCCCACATTGCAAAAATTCACTTATCACAGTAGCGTCTGGAACCAATTAACATTTGCACCCCTAATTATAAGGACATCTTTTGTTGAAGATAGGACAATTAAATACAATATACTTGAGGCAGGATGCATGAATGGCGATGACTTGTTCAAACAGACGCATCACAAATATAGACTTAATGATCGCTTTAACCTCTGAGGCCTGCATATAATCAACAGTGACTGATGCTCATTCCAAATGCAAATGGAAACATATTCTAGTGCTTGTTTGGGAACTCTGAGCTGCGCCCTTGTGCTCAACCAGGGTATATAATGTTAAGAAGCCTCAGTGTCTCACGCTAGTAAATGCCAACCTGGTGTCTGAACAAGTGTGATTTTCAAAGAGTCCTCAGATGATTGGACCAACCACTTTAATGCCTGTGCCACAGCTGCCCCAGTGCTACACTGTACACAGTACACCCAAGCCGGTTCCTCTTCACTTGCTCTGTTATGATATAAAACCCCTCCGAGAAACTGGCCTTCCGTGTGTTGCACGGCAGACGAGTCTCCACTCTACCCAGTCCCCATTTAACTTTCTCCCCGCGGCTGTTTCTCCACCGGCTTACAAAAGTAAAGAAGAATGGTGACTTGATGTACTCGCATGCCTCACCAATGAAATGGCTTGTACCCCGCTGACCCCACACCTCTATAATGGACTGACACATAAATATGGAGCTTTGAGGCACTAACCCTGAAAGTCAGCATTTCTGGGTCAGTCACCATGTGCCTGCATTCCTCAGAGGACTATCTGCTGATGATGCACAATGCAATGGATGTAATGGCTCCCTGTAATGCGACACATGCATGCACACACACTTCTTCTGTTGCCCTTTAGAAGAAAGACGGAGAGCAGGCTGCAATTTTCTCATATGCCCCTTAACCAATCCAAGATGGACTCATTATTTAGCACCTCATGTTTGCTCTGTTTCATCTGACATTCTGTGTATTCTCCCATCTGTAACGTTGTATTAAAATGTTGTCTGCCAGTATTCTGACAGTTCAAAGGCTCCCTTGAAGTATAACGATAAAATATCTTTATTGTAGTATTGTTTTAGAAATGTCTGTGTATCGGTGAGTATATCTGCGTTTCATTTACCACAACAATATTTTAGACAACCCAGAGAGTCAGTTCTTATAGAATAGTTTCTCAGACTTTCAACACCCACTGGATTCCTTCACAGTCATATCCTTACTGATGCCAATTGCCACAAACTAAAAGAGTATTTTTTTTAAAGATGGGTTGATTCTTTGGCAGCCCACAGTGAGGATTTTGCCCTGTGCTTGTCTGTCATAGTGTGACTCATTCATCAGGCCAAACTTTAACATCATTTTAGTTGGCCTGTGTAGTGGTAAAAATAACAGGCATCATTAAAGCCACTACATTTTCCACCTGAAATAATGTGGTGAATTTTGCAAATATGCAAAGTGTTGCCATCATGTCACAATGCCGATGGAGGCAACTCAACATCATCATTCATCTCTGGGACATTTCACAAACCTTATCAAGAGATTGTGTCTGTGACGCTTTGGCATAGTTGACCCTGGATGTTTCAAGCCTGTAAAGAATGTTTAATTCCAAAAGGCCAGTAAAATACAACTAATAAAAAATAATGACTCCCAAGTAGATCGCAGAGGTCAGCTTCCGCTTTACACAGTCTGCATGCAAATGATAACAATTAGCACAGAAATAATTATACACATATAATGATGTATCCATTTATGATGACAGATTTGTTTGGCATTTCTGTCTATGGGCTTTTTTCAGTTTAGAGGTTGAACCCAAGCAACAGTGGTACTTACGGGGCTTGACAACACTATCATTAATCCAGTATATGGTCAGACAAAACATGTATTTTTACATACATATTTGGGAAACACATTTGAATGTCAATGCAATGTGGATATTGGGTGGACAGTGTAGGGAGTAAAACAGTAACGGTCCAGTAACAGCTAGTCTAATTTATTCCGACTTTAAACAATCTGCCGAGACAGGAGCTTTCTTTTTATGATTGTCCTTATTTGTTAAAGGGGGGAGGGGTGATAGTCACAACTGATGATGATTGGCACATCGGTACACCAATCGGTCCCAGAGTTACGGTAGGCGGGAGTTAACGTCGCAGTAATTAAGTGATTGACCCAACAGGCTCCACTGTAGGTTGATCAACATAGTACAATACAAATTTATAGCAACACACACGAGCACGAGTCTAATTTGTGTCTTAACTGGCTTACTTATTACTGAGTGATATATTACAAGTGCAAGGGTGACTATAGGTGCTAGTTCAAGTCTAGAGGGCTCTAATAATGGCAATGGTTTTATTTCATTTGAACATGCATCAGATTACAATTGAGTGCATCCCATAATCAGTTCCCAGTTCCACATGTCCAAAGGGAGTAGGAAGAAGCTTATTAAATCCTACCCCTCCATCTGGTACTTTTACAATCACTAACTGTTACATTTGTTCACTTCCTGCTTTCCATAATACAGTTTAAGGTTTTTTTTTTATTTTTAATAATGTACCTGGTACCTCGTAGGAGGTGATATGAGCATCCAATGCCATAATGGGTACCATAGTGCATGTCAATATAGTGATATATATAGCACATCATGACTGGTTCAAGACTCTTCATCCTTGTATTTAGCAAACATCAACTGCTTGTATTGTTTCTTGAATTGGCTCATCGTTGTGCATTGTTTGATTTCCTTACTCAATCCATTCCATAGTTTGATTCCACATACTGAAATGCTATGGCTAGCATAACGTAGTCCTAGCATAGAAGTGTTTCATATGTACTTCTTCCCTGAGATCATATTTCTCCTCTCTTGTAGAGAAGTATTGGATGACATTTTTAGCTAATTGCTTATTTTTAGCCTTATGCATTATTTTAGCTGTTTGAAGATGAACTATATCAGCAAGTTGAAGTATTTGTCATTTTAGAAATAAGGAGTTAGTATGTTCTCTGTAGGCGGCATTATGAATTATCCTTACTGACCTTTTTTGCAGTACATTTAGTGAGTGAAGATTGCTTTTATAGTTATTAGCCCATATTTCCACACAATAAGTAAGATATGGTAGAACCAGAGAGCAATTAAGAGTGTGGAGTGATTTCCAGTTCCAGTTCCAGAAGATAATGTTTAAAAAATGTACTTGTAAACATGTTTCTTATGCTCGAACTACGAAAATATTCAGTTTTTACAGATATAATCTACTTTGCAGAAATTCACTTATCACAGTAGAGACTGGAACCAATTGCATTGTAAGCAGATATTTGTAATTCCATATGTAGAATTAATATTTGTAACCACAACATTGGCTTTTAGGTATAGCCCTAACAGCCCTAACCAAGACCTGTTGCACCCAAATGCAGTCCACTGTTGATATTTGTGAACTCAGGATAAAGGTAATGCTAAATAAAAGATGAGTTGCTCTCCTTGCGCTATCTCTGTGGACAGAGGAAGATGGGCGAGGAATCAAGGTGTGGTTCATTTGATTCAAAAGTCGTGTATTTTTGCAGGGCCAGCAGCTAATGGACTTGGAACACAAGTTAACCATAGCGAAGGAAGAACTGGAGAAGACTGCGCTTGACAAGGTGAATATGTTTATGATTTAGTAGTGCTTCTTTATTCTCTGAGTTTAAATCTGGCTTTGTCAAATTCACAGCATTTTAGTTTATAAAAATGTTGGATACCAGACATCAGCTGAAAAATCATCGGATGCCAAGGAAAAGTTTATCAGTCTATGGAATTACAACACTGGACTTCAGGCAAAACAGCCTCAGGAAAGCATCTGTCAGGTCGATGGAATTATACCATCGACCGGCCTCAAAATAAAGTGCCTCATACTAAACTTTAACATACTCCATTCAAGCCAGCCTCTACTTCCAAAAAAACATTTTACCTTTCTTTCCCCCCATGTGTGTTATCTGTCCAGTGACAACATTACTGGGACATGCTGGAGCAATTTTACAACAAAATCAAATCAGAATTTTCAGAGGAGAGGATTGTAATACATACTTCAGTTAAACTAATGAACTATATTAATGTAGCATTTAAAAAGCAAAGCCCCCTGAAATTGTAAATATGAGTCTCATTTATTCCAGTTTCAGACTGATATTAAACAGAATCCCATTCAACCATTACACTTTTAGAAGATAACTGGGCTCCCCAGGGTAGTTGATTTCTCCCCACAGTGTTTCATTGAAATATTATATGCTATAATATGCTAACTTTTTTGGGACTTATCCATTTACAATCATTAGGCAAGACATGAACATGAGTGTTTCTCTTTTCTGTGTGTTCTAAAGATATAAAAACAGCTGAAAAGACACATAGACGTAATGAGACAGACGCTCCTATTCCGCCTATAAAGCCTTATGAAAAATCTATTTACATAATGTGACCCGCAAATGAACCAATGATCGTGACATTGTTATTATCATTATTGTTACAACACTGTTACGCCAAGGAACTATGTTACTGGCGTAATGCCACACCACGCTGGCTAGTAGCCGGCTATTGACAAGCTTCGCCACACACACACCCGCAGCGAGTGAGCGTCATGATCACAATGCCTCAGGCCATCACCAAAAGGTAAGGGAACATATTGGAGCTGCTGCTAATGTTGCTGTGTTTTGGAATTTGGAAAAGTTAACGCCAGGTTCGTGTTTGTTTCCGTGTTGCTATGTTAAATCAATGCACTTGGGAAGTTTTATGAGTATGCCTGTTACTACATGGTTAGTAGTGATGAGCTCTCTATCTACATAGTAGTTTATATTGGCAAAATTCATTAATAAATTATCTGGATATCTTCAGAACGCACATAAAATATATATATTTTTTTAAGTGAATTTTTCCTTTAACACCCCAAGAAATATGATATGTTTGAAATATGCTGCAGTTTTACTAAAGTGGTATTTAATGAGGTTAATGAACATTGCAGAGACGGACTTTACAGAGTACAAAGGGTACCAATTTCACATGATTCTATATAAAGTACATACACTTGTTCAGCGCAAGTGGATGCAATTTTCTCTTGTTATTAAGTCAGTCACAAAGTGAATCTGTAAATTCAGCTTATAAGTTACACTTCATTTCTTTATTAACATTACTTTCCAGCTGTTTGAAAGTCACTTTAAAGCTAGGCATGTCATGGCATTTAATGAAGTTAAATAGTTCCTCAGGTGTGCGCACGGAAGTAGGCATCTAGGAATTTAGACATTGTCTTCTGTGTGTGTAATCTGTTTCGGGGACAGGAGTCTCAGCTAAAGGCGCTGAAGGACACCGTTCACATCTGCTTCTCAGCCGTCCTGCACAATCAACCCAGCAGCAGCCACAGATTTCCCACTTCTCCTTCCCATTTGTACAGATACTCATCACTCATCAACAGCTCCAGAGTCACCTTTCAGCAGCCCCATGCTAAGGTAATTCAGTATTTCACTGTGTGTCATCTGATTTATTGCTTATCCAAAAGAAGCACTTGTATTGCCAAATTTGCTCCGATGATATTATATTGTAGGTCTATTGAGGAAGGATTTTCAGCTGTCCTTGAACTAACACTATGTGTCTTGTAGAATGCCAATGTATGCAAAATGTAACAAGACCAGAATTTATTGCAGTCGTGTGAATGGAATTGAATTGGACTACTTAGGATTTGGCCAAATGTCAAACTGGTCCAACGGTGTGTCCTTTACAACCCTTAGAGGCAACTTGTAAGGGGTTATTGCTTTAATAGGGTTGTAGTTTTTTTGCCTTTCTCCAACATCGTTCTGTAGGAATATGACTATTTAGTTGAGACAGTTGGGATTTTATGCACAGTGTTACATCAGACGCAGAACAAAGTACATTAGAGAGTGATTCCTTCATGGCTGCCAAATAAATGTGAAAACCACGGCAAATCTTTCCAAACTGGATCAGCTGCAGCCCGGGTTAAGGACCGCCACTGGCATTATTATGTGACAGGGTGCCAGCGGAAAGTTTGGGTATGGGGTATAAACCTTTTTACTATGGAATACATGTGGACAGAAATGGGTTAGGTGTAATCCTCAAGGAAGAGTATATAAAAAGTGTTGTGGATGTCAGACAAACTTGTGGGAGTGATAATTAAGATTGTTAGTGTGTACATTGCACACATTGCTTGTGAGTTGGAAGAGAAAGAACAATTTCTGAAGCCGGGTGGATGAGTTGATGAGGTGAATGAGAAAGGAGGAGGAACTTAACATGTTAGTGAAGGAAATAGAGGAGATGAGATGATTGGCCGTTATGCTTTTAAGGATAAGAACATGGAAGGACAGATAGTGGTAGATTGTGCAAAACAAATCGAAAGGGTGAACACATATTTCCAGAACGGAGAACCACACAGTCACTAATAAGACTGGAGGCAGGATGACTCAGGTAGACTACATGTTGTGCAGAAAATGTAACCTGAAACAAATTGGTAATTGTAAAGTGGTGACAGGGGAGGGCAACGTTGCACAGCATAGAATGATAGTATGTAGGATGACCGTTGGGGAAAAGAGGAAAAGAACAAGTACAGGACAGAAGACCACATGTTGAGGACTTCATGAAGGATGTCTGTCTCTTGATGGTATTGAAGATCTGCCAGATGATTGGGCCAACATAGCAAAAGTGAGGTCCAAGAATATACAGCATGAACAAGTCTACCAAAAGAGAACTGCGACAGCACGGGGGGATGATGAGAGTAAGAAGCAGTACAGTAGGGCGAAGATTGCAGTGGCAAAGGCTAAGCAAGAGGACTTTGATGGGTTGTAAGAGCGATTCAAGAGGAAGGAAGGAGAAAAGGACCTGTGCAGATTGGCAAGGCAGAGAGCTCGTGATGGGAAGTAGGAGATACGGCAGCAGGTTAAGTTGATCAAGGACAGAGATTGGAATGTGCCCACATGTGAGGATGTGTGAGAGACGGAAAGAATATTTCAAAGGACTGATGAAAAAAATTCAAGAGAGAGCGAGAGCAGTGGAGGTTGTCAGTGTTCCAGGTATCAGTAAGGTTGAAGCGATACCAGTTCTAAATAAGATGAATAATGGCAAGGCAGGTGGATCTGATGACATACCTGAGCAGGTGTGCAAGTATTTAGGTGAGACAGAAGTGGCATTTTTAACAAGATTGTTCTGTGATGAATATGATGAATGAAAGGAGTTGTAGCAACTACAGGAGCGTTACACTGATTAACCACACAATGAAGCTCTGGGAAGGATTAGTAAAAGCAAGGCTAAAGAAAGTGGTCGTAATAGTAAGTGAGCAGCAGTATGGTTTCCTGTCAAGAAAGAGTTGCAATATTTGTTGCTAAAAGTCCTGACAGAGAAGAACAGAAGGACTTACATTGTGTTTTGGGGAATTGAAGAGAAGTTTAAGAGAGATGAGCTCTGGTATATAATGAGAAAAAGTCTGGGGTGGGTACAGTATGTTAGAGATGTATGTGAGGGATATGTATGTGAGTATCAGGACAGCAGTGAGATGTGCTGTAGGTGTTGCAGATAGGTTCCACGTGGATTTTGGACTGCATCAAGGATCGGCCCTCAGCCCCTTGTTTGTTATGGTGAAGGACAGATGAGGTCAGATGAGGCTCTGTGGACAATGATGTTTACAGATGATTTTGTGATCTGCAGTGAGAGCAGAGAGCAGATGGAAGAAAACCTGGAAAGGTTGAGGAATGACCTGGAGAGTCCAGGAATGAAGGTCAGTTGTGGCATGATGGAATACAATGAAAGGGGGAACTATGAGGATACAAGGAGTAAAGGTGAGGAAGGTGGAGGCCTTTAACTACTTAAGGTCAACCCTTCAGAGCACCTGAGAAATGTACAGGATGGTAGTGAGACCACCCCAGATGTATGGTTTGGAGACGGTAGCTTTGACTAACAGACAAGGGGCAGAGTTGGAGGTGGCAAAGTTAAAACTTTTTCTGGGAGTGAGGACGATAGACAGGATTAGAAATGCTGATCAAAGGCACAGCCCACATTGTCAGGGAGACAAGGTCAGAGAGGTCAGACTGAGATGAGTTGACCATGTGAAAGGAGGTATTGTGACTATAGTGATGGAAGGACGCTAGAGATGAAGGTTAAGTTAGGTGTGGTTAGACTGACAGCTAACTAAAATGTATTAGGTCGGCAATATTACACACTCTTCAGTAAAAAAAAAAAAATCCAATGTACTGGATTAGAAATTTCTTCTAAACATTTCCACACTACATAGATACATTTCGCTGACAGTTCAAATATTGGTACAGACACAATATGAATGAATATGCTGGGCAATTATTACTCCTTTTTCAAGCAGCTCTTTGTAGTTCAAGTATTACTCTCCAGAGACAAATAGCTCAGGAAACCCTTATCACAGAATAATGATCATTATTCCAGAGTTTGTGCAGAGTAATAGTGTCTGTATCAAGTAGTCTTTTATGGTGTTTGCACTGTTTATATCTAAAACTACAAAACCAATATAGATTTTTCAATTCTTTAGATTTAAGAAAAATAGATCTGCAATGCGACAGAACTCATACATCTCTCCACAGTTCTCAGTATGTGTATTTTTCCATTGCCAAGCAGTCGTGTCAACCCCAATCAGAAATTGTGTTCATTCTGATTTCTGAAAAGCAGCCACTGCAAGCACTTTGAAATCATCTAGCGCTGCTGTGCCTTATCTGCCATGATCCTGGTGAGCAATTCTGTCATAAAGTGGGTGCCTCAGAGATTTGACATGCTATGTAGATGTTTTTTTTCCCATTTCTTTTCCTTATCATGTCTCGGTTTTCAACATCTCCTCAACAATACTACGAACGCTTTATGCTCGCGTTCAAGTACTTGTTCAGGCTTGCTCTCAAACAAAACGATCCCATTGATACGAGGCTGTATTTTTGTGCCACCATTGTTTTCTTGTGTGCCACTTAATTGCAATGTGGCAGCACAAAAAGGTATGGGATTTGGATGCTACCGAGCCGTCTTCATTTGCATTAAAAATAGCTGCACTTCACTTGTGGGGAGATTCTAGTGTCATTATCTGTTTTAAGCGCTGTACACTTTGACTGGCTGTCTGATAAATCTGAGTCAGCCTTTGCTGTAAAGATTACTAGGGTGCTCCATCTGTCCACCCTGTCTGTTTATATGGAGGTGGGCCAGATCTCATTGAAATCCCTGCCAAATTGTTCTAAAATTATGTGTTCAAAACAACTCATAATTGCATCCACTGTTCATGGAGGAAGAATAAAATGTCCACATACTGTATGATGTTGGGAAACAACATAACGCATTCCACAATCTTTTCAGACATGCTACACCAGAAATGCTGGATTTTGCCAAGAAAATGCTGCTTATGTTGTTGCAGTTGTTGTCAGGTTTTTATAAGCTCCACTGGTAAAATCACCAAAGTGTGTCACCATGAAAATAAGCAACAGTTAGTACAGAGGAACATCAGTTAGCGTCATTAATCCATTGCAGAAGGTCTGACTCTAACCAAATACATTTTTCCCATAAGAAATCATGTAAATTGATTTAATCTGTTCTAGAAAGCCAATAATGTTAACACAAACCACAAATTACTCAACTCAATAACCCAAAAAATTGGAGCTAAAAAAAATTTCAAGTGCCATCATTTTGATAAGGAAGGTTACAAACACTATTGCATTACAAAAGGGTATAACAAGTTGTGCAGCGCTGTGCAGACCTACATTGACTGGCCACAACATTAGGTACACAAGGTCGGCATCAAGCATTCTGCATTTATGGCTGGCATAAAATATTCCACCCCTCTCAATACGCTGCACCTTGTATGCACCTTGAAATCTTAAACTTGTTTCATAAAATACACAGACAGCGGGCACGATCGTGCATCAGTCACTGATTATGTTATTTTCCGTCTGTTTGTTTGCTGGTGATATAAAGCCAGTTGGAAAACTGCTTGTAATACTGAATGCGCTGCTTGCACAGTGGAATTCGGTGCGTTATGATGCATGCTTCCACCTCACAGGAAGCACCAAACCCATTTGTGGCAGCTTAAATTTATGAGAAACAATGCATTTATTCCTTGTTATGCTAAAGAGTGTCCATATTAAACATATGGACTGACACTCATTCTGTGTATTTATTGAAGAATATAAGAAAGAAATTTATAAGCACACTTGACTGAAAAGTAAATTCTGATTCTAAAGGGAAAGGTTGTGTGTTCAAGTGCTCGCTGACACTGCTCTGACGCTCATATAATCAGGCTTGAAGCGCTCATGGATGCCATATTGTGGCCTCTCCCACATTCACAAAGCTCCACTCACTGGTGAAAGATTCATTAGTGTGAGGATGCAAAGATCAGCAGGATTGAAGAAGGAGTTGCTTCATATTTAGCAGTCCTAGGGAGACAGCCACGGCTCGTGGTCCAATAGCATGCAATTTTCATCAAAGTAATGGAAAATGATGTTGTAGATGCTTGGAACGCTTTGCTTGAAGAAAAAATCAGTCGTTTGATTGCTTCACTCTCAGCAGTCTACTTTTATGATCGTTCCTTTGTTTGTATAAATCAATACAAATTTGTGCAGGGAAGAGAGGATGAAATACAGCATGTAACAATGTATTCAAAACAAAGTAAATTATTTGCAGTGTTTTCTGAATTAAATACACAGAAGGGTCGCAGAGTGTCTAGTGGTCATCATGTTGGGCAAAGGCAGGAGATCTGGGTTCGTATATTTGTATGGGAATCTCCATGTGGCATAGGGCTGTCTTCGAGTAAGAGTCAAATCTGTTCGATTTTGTCCATAGTCGACTTAATAGTCATATATATATATATATTAGGGTGCATCAAATTTGAATGGGAAATTTTAATTTCATAATATCAATTTGGCTGGCATTCCATTTTTTTCCAATGAACATAACAATGTCTTTTGCAAAGTTTTGAGGAAATCCATTGAGATTTAGGGGTGCCACCTCACACATAAACTTTTGTAAAATTTCGGAAAATGTGCAATTTCTAGTCTAATTGCCAAAAAGTTGACCTGGTAATGTTGAGTACAATGAACTTCTATACAGCATGGTTTTATATAGGGTTATCAAAGTAAATATATTTGTTTTCTCTTTGGGCAGATTGGGTATTCCTAAGAATTCAACTTTCAAGATTCTCCATTCATTTGTCCTATCGACAAAATGAATGGCAGTAAATGGGACATGTTCAGTGATGGATATTTGACATACATATAAAGTTTAAACACTGTTTTTTTATTTTATTTGTATTTTATTGTAAACACAAGTAACATATTTAAATAACAATTCATGGCAACCATTGAACTGTTCACCACTTTATTCCACAAAAATATATGATGACACCCCTAAATAATCATGGATTGGAAAAATATTTTGTATGTGTTGTTTGTACATATAGCCATATCAATAATATATTCAATAATATTCAATAATTGTGTTTTTTGATGCACCCTAATATATATATATATATATATATATATATATATATATATATATATATATATATATATATATATATATATATATATATATATATATAAACATTTTTTTAAGAGCACGTTAATGGCGCCTACAAAATGATCCCTGCACACAAACAGATCTCATTTTACACAGAAAGAAGTTGACATAGCTGTACAGTCCGCTGTTCTATCAGCCTACAGCAGGGGTCGGGAACCTTTTTGGCTAAGAGAGCCATGAAGACCAGATATTTTAAAATGTGTATCTGTGAGAGCCATATACATTTTTTTTTAAACATTGAATGCAATAAAATGTGTGCATTTTTATGTAAGACCAACAGTTTTAGATATAATGGGCTCTAATTACGTAGACCAGGCACTAACGCCAAGGGGGTGTGGCCAGCACACTTTTGTGAGCAGCGCAGTGTCTAATAATAAATCAAATACTTGCTGCCATTAATGCAACTTCTGCTGCTGCATGGTTTTGCACCGTACTCAGTATATTTCATTCTTTTGGCCATCTTTGCCAGAAGGCTTGGTTCTGCAGCTTTAGCTAGGTGACTATTTGACTAAAGGAGGAAAGTTTACATTTACATCTTAATGACCGAGGTACACTACCGCATTACCCAGTAATAATCGAGTTTTGGTGTTTGACCTGGAAAATATCATCAGGAAAGATGGATATGGTTGGCCGTATTGCAGTAGAAAATAGATGGACGGATTAAAATGCATAAGAAAGTTGTTGATTTTTAATATTTTTAACAGTGATTTCTGTGATGTTTACTTTAAAATGTTAGCAAACATTTATTGTGGTAAATGCTTGAGAGCCAGATACAGTCATCAAAAGAGCCCTACCTGGCTCCCGAGCCATAGGTTCCCTACCTCTGGCCTACAGTGTGGCGGAGTCAATGGTGTTTTCCGGCACTCTGCTGTTTAGTCTCTGAAAAAATTATGACGTTGCAGTCCAAAAATCTCCCACTGTGGATGATGTGGAAACCACTCATTAGTGGGGAAAATGCTCAGTGAGGAGAGTCTGAGCTCCTCCCCCTCTGCACCTTCCTCGCCTTTGTTCTCAACTCTGCTGGTGAGCCCGGCTGGGTGGGGGTGTGTAGAGTACAGTACTCAGGGACACGTTGAAGATTGGTGATAAAAATATTGGGGCTGTGGAATCCAATATCCAAAAGCTCTTGTGCAGACCAGACCTGATAACTACAAAACTGCAAATCTGGGAAGACACTGGGCTTTGCCGCCATCTTGCTTGAGTATAGGTCTTCTGTTAAAAAGGATGTCATTTTCAATTCTGTAACACAAAAGATGCTGACTTTGTATCAAATAATAGCCTATTTATAACATAAACACTGACATTCTATATGAAATGTATGCTCAGTACACACCAGTAGTCACAATGATACAATCTTAATCACATGACATTTCCATATGATTAATTCATATGATATGATATGATTGAACCCTAGTGTCGAGTTCTCCACGCGTCTGTCTTTTCCCCAGCTTTTCACACATTACAAAAATCTGCATGTTAAGTATGCAGATTTAGTATATATTTAGTATAATATTAGTTTTGTATAGTATTTAGAATATTTAGTATCCTAAATTGCCCAGAGGAATGGATATGAGTGTGAATAGTCGTTTGCCTATATGTGCCCTGTGATTGGCTGGCGACCAGTCCAGGGTTTTCCCTGCCTCTTGCCTGAAATTAGCTTGGATAAGCGCCAGCCTTCACCCGCAACATTAATAAGGACAAGTGCCAGAGAAAATGAATGAATGAAAGACTAAACATTTTAAGCTTTCTTTACTCCTAGACAGAAGAAGATTTTATATGCTTTCCTTTTCTCATTGAGCTGCCACTTTTGATGGTTACTGTCAAAAGTTGAGAAGCATCATATATTTAAAGGTGACACTTTGTGACATGCAAGTAAAGGCTGTTCAACTCTGAGCGTTTTTTTTTTTTTTTAACGACAGACAATTAGTTGTCACAGCGACTTTAAAATTGTTTGTGTTCATCTTCAAAATCGTCCTGCCTTTTGCTCCCAAGACACATTTTTAGTCCACTTAAGGAAACTGCTGTACCACAGCCCTGAGCAGTTGGCTTCAACAAGCAGTTCCATTTAGATCAGTGTTTCTTCATGCTGTGTGTACATCTTCAGCCTCGACTTTGGACATGCACAGTCGCTTCAAAATATGTCCACATTGATTTTCCTTCTAGAAGCAAGTCTACTCCCACATTTGGCTTCAAAAAGAATTACATATTTGGTCCAGTTAGGTTAGTAAGGAAGCCAGTAAGGAGGATTATTTTTTTTTTACAACTTAGAAATAAGACTATTGGCTCCTTCCAACAGAGAACAAATATTTATAACTGTATTATATTTTTTTTATATTCTCGAAATGACGTATCAAAACAAATATTTAATGACATTTTACATATTTACAGTATAATCTAAATCATCTGTATCACTGACTTTCCATGAATTCAGTGAGTTTAAAGATATATTGTGTTGGAGTCCCATACACTATACACTTTAAGCCATATCCAATGTTTATTTCTTTACAACAACCAGTGTTATAAATCTACAACATTTTTATCACACATACCTATCTTAGGAGCTTGAAAAATGACAAATCGGGTCTTTTGGACCATCTATTGGAGCAATTAATGTCTGAGCAGTGTGCTGGATTCAGCCCCCTAAAATGGCAGCCAAACCCACCCAGGGCAGAACACAGAAGTGGATACCGAGTGGGCTCCCCTATTGTATGCTCTCCTTGGTCGTGACACCTTTTCACGGACCTCTGCAACCTGTCAGCACAGGTGTTCTTTATCATTGCTGATTACTAATCTGCCCGTGTCAGCACAGGTGTTCCTCATTACTGTTCATTCCCAGCTTCAGGCATACAGTAAGCCCTCCTTTAGCGTGGTTCGTTGGCTCACTAAGTGACTTTCCATCATGTAGGAGTCATTATTTAGAAATGGAATATTTTTGTAGTTAGAGACGACCTGTTTACAATCTTATAAATATGTTTTTTTAACATTATTAGAGACTTTGAGACATTAGAAAACACACCATTTGTCACGTTCTGGCTGAAAGCTTTACGGTTCGATGCCAGGATGCAGAGATGAGGACCCAATAGCAGGTAAAAATGTATTTATTTGGAGATGCAGCAGAACAATGCACTAGCATGTCCAAAAGAAAACAACAACAATGACCAACAACGAAAGGAGCGTGCACCTGAACTAAATAGGCATAACAGAAAATGGGAAACAGGTGCGGGAGATAATGGAACGCAATGGAAAACAGAACAGAGCAACACAGGAAGTGCCTACAAAATAAGGGCATGAACTAAGGAAAAGAGGAAAACTGAGAGCTGTCACGAGGGGGAGAAGCCCAATCGTGACACCATTGTCACATTTACAATTGTATTACCCAATACAGTAGACATAATAGAAGTAAATAAGCCATTTAAGACATCAAATATATTTGTGCTCGTGTGTGTTGCTATAAACATCACGTCCCTGTAAACATGAAGCGGCGACGATACACCCTCTAGATCAGGGGTGGGCAAACTTTTTGACTTGTGGGCCGCATTGATTTAACAACATTGACGGGGGGGCCAGACTATATAATATTTTACACGTAACCGTCAATTTTTACACGTATATTTTACACACGTTTTACATGTAAAAGTGTCATGCAATCTGCTATATGTGCACTTTGAGATGATTTATTTGATGTAAAGTGTGTTATAAATTAAATGTATTATAATAACAATAATAATAATTATTATTATTATTATTAAATATTTTTATTTAGTAGTATTATTAATAATAATTACTATTATTAATAATAATTATTATTTTATTTAATATTATTATTAATTATTAATATGTCAATAATTAATAATGTCAATAATTAATAATATTATATTAATTATATTATTAAGGCTCAAGCCTTGATGTCAGGTTGTATGTTGAGTTTAAATGAAATACTTTGGAAAAAACAGGTGGGCCGTATTCAAGCACTTGGCGGGCCAGATGTGGCCCCCGGGCCGTAGTTTGCCCACCCCTGCTCTAGATTCTCAAGTGTGTTGCCAATTTGTTCTCATTTCTTGCCTCGCCTTGTTATTGACCCAGCCTCCTTTTGGACGATGTTTTTGTCCTGTTTATTTTTGGCACCTTAGCTTATTTGGACTGACTTACCAAATAAGCTGCAGTTTTAAGACTTACCCAAGATTCTTCCAACTCTATCTTGGATCCACCATAAATCCTGACTCTCTCTCACACAAGTTCTTCACACATCTGTGTTAGTGAGCGTTCATAATTCAGTCATCTCAGAGGTGTTGCACATGAGATGACAGCAAGATTATTACACAGCTGAGTGTTAGGTTGGCCACAGTAAAAGGCCATTTCAAATGTGAAAAATGTAAACGCCGATCTGGAGAATCCCGAACATGCTCAATGGTTGACATGTCATAGCTGGTCCTGCAAGACCAGGGATGTGTTCAGCTTCCAGGAATTGTGTATAGAACCTTGCCACATCATCATAATGTTAACATGAGGTGATGGTCAGTGTTCCGGCTAAGCTGCCTAATCGCACACTGCTCCCGCATTCTCAGATCACGGCAAATCCATGCAGCGCACAAAATAAATTGCAACCTGAACTGTACATGGAATAAACATAACAATTTATCATGTACCTTACCTATGTACCTATCCTTTAGACCATTATATTCTAATATAGTCATACAGAGTCCAAGTCTCGCTTACTTTTGTCTACTTAAAAGATAACATCGCTGTGAGCTTTACGAGCGGAATACATCACACTCCGAGGACTGACAAGGATACAATACACTTACCCATGAGGAAGCAGACCAAATGGAGATGATGACAGGATGGACTCACAAGAGAAATCAGGATGTTCTATCACAAGAAGCAAGCCGGTTGTAGAGGTTCAAAGAGGACCCCTGGAGATATCAAAGACTCCCAAGGGGAATGGGGGGCTAGGAGTCTGAGGGCAGACATGTCTCCCTTTTCAGGAGACATAAAAAAAATCAAATAAAGTAAAATAAATCTAATAATCGAAGACGGTAATCTGAAACTGACAGATGCTTGTTGAGTTTTGTTTTGACAAAATTTCTTGTGCTAACACAGATAATACAAAAAAAGAAATTCTTCACGCCACTACCGACCACTGTTCAAAACAATGTGAAGGACACCACTCTGGACTGACATGGAAACTAGAAACAGCACATTAATAGACAACCAAATTATCTGTAAAGTATTAGCCCACATTCTAGGAGTGTCTTTTTCAATTCTTCATTGGTTGTATACGTTTCTGGCTCCTCGTTTGTCCAAAAGTAATCGGCCGTTGTGGCTCTCACAAAGTTTGCCATGATTCGTAGTAACAAAGAGACGAGATTGTGAAAAGGAGGTGAAGAAGCGTGTGCAGGCAGGATGGAACGGGTGGAGTGAAAAGTGCCAGGCGTGATGTGTGATAGAAGAGTTTCAGCTAAAATGAAAGGAAAGGTATACAAAACTGTGGTGAGACCAGCCATGTTGTTTGGTCTGGAGACAGTGCCACTGAGGAAAAGACAGGAAGCAGAACTGGAGGTAGCAGAGATGAGGATGCTGAGGTTCACATTGGGAGTGACCAGGATGGACAGGATCAGGAACGAGTACATCAGAGGGAGGTCTTGCAGATAAAGTCAGTTATCGGCCAGACTGCGTTGGTTGGGACATGTCCAGAGGAGAGATAGTGAATATATTGGTAGAAGGATGCTGCCAGGTAGGAGGCGTAGATGAAGACCAAAGAGGAGGTTTATGGATGTAGTGAAGGAGGACATGAGGGTAGTTGGTGGGAGAGAGACAGATGCAGAAGTCGGGGTTGGATGGAGGAGATTGATTATTTATTATTTCATGTCTAGAGGGCGCTAATAATGCTAAAAACTGTATTTAGAAGATGAACAGGTTTTCTATGCTATATTTTCCACGTATTATTATTCAGTGATTCACTAATCACGATGGTGTCTGGAACCGGTTAACCAGCGATAAATTAGGGATGACTGTATAACTTAAGTTGGGACTGTGTCAGGAAGTGCAATATGGAATAGTCGTTCCCACTTTTTATGGCTAAAGATTCTTTGGGGAAGTCAATTATGAATGAATGAATGACTCTTAGATGGAGTACAGTGTGGGACTGTTAAAAAAAATCAATTAATTCAATTAAACATTCCAAAGTTTCAGATAATGAGGTTTGCACATTTGGAAGTGAGGCCCAAAATAATTTTGGGATGGCTCAAAACGCTCAGTTTGAAACGCCGCCGTACCTTTGTGACGTCACAGAGGGGCGGACTTCCTTATATATAAACACTATGTCCTCCCCCAACCGCTGCGCCGCTGTTTAGTGGCTAACAATGCCTCGAGGGAACGGCACATTTGTTTACAATTCCTAAAGACGCCACCATCAGACAAAAGTGGTTGGAGTTCCTGATCCCTTAGCTGCAAAAGAAATGCATTTTTATTTTATGTTTAGTGAACATGGGACACTATGCAGCTGGACTAGCCAACAAACTTGCTGAAGTCCTACGCCTTTCTAACGTTACTTTGGCATGTGGAGGAGTCAGGAGGGCAAGCAGTAAGTAACAGTATATCAGTCCTAACGGTGTTTATTTTGTGTAAGTCATGGAGCAAAAGCGCTTGTGCTGCTGTCGGGAGGTTTGTCTCAACCTTGTTCCAGATTCAAGAAACAATACAAGCAGTTGATGTTTGCTAAATACAAGGATGAAGAGTCTTGAACCAGTCATGATGTGCTATATATATCACTATATTGACACGCACTATGGTACCCATTATGGCATTGGATGCTCATATCACCTCCTACGAGGTACCAGGTACATTATTAAAAAAAAAACAAAAAAACTGTAAACTGTATTATGGAAAGCAGGAAGTGAACAAATGTAACAGTTAGTGATTGTAAAAGTACCAGATGGAGGGGTAGGATTTAATAAGCTTTGCTTCTCCCTACTCCTTTTGGACATGTGGAACTGGGAACTGATTATGGGATGCACTCAATTGGAATCTGATGCATGTTCAAATGAAATAAAACCATTAGCATTACCATAGGTTATTCTACTACTGTATAAACAACAACAAAAAATATTTAAAGATAGGGACAGTGTACATTAATGAACATATACAGTATAAGATATGTCTTTAAATATGTCAGATTCTAACCAAAGACCAGTTCCCATCTGTTGTCCTTAGACAGACTGATGTTAAACACCTTAAAACACAGTTAAAACTGTTCAAACACATTAAAAACTATCTACATAATAAAACACACAATAAAACTACTAACACACGGCAACCAACCCAACATATGACACTTAGAGAATACACATAACTGATTAAAATGATTGAAACAAAGTGCTGCAATGCATAATCCACATTCCACTTCACTAAATAAAATACACAGACTGTTGACGTAGGCAGTACTCTACATAAATAAACAACCATGACCTTGTAACCATTAATGTTTTAGTTGGAATTAAATGTTTAACCAAATGTATTATATTTAAACCAATGTTGCACTGTAGTGCAGAATAATTATGCAAAGCAGGCAATGGAATTGATTTGACTGTCACGCTTCAACGGCTGCCTTATGGATATGATACTTTTTTTTCCTTTCGGCTTCCCCGTCAGGGGTCAATACATGTTTTAACTTACATAATTCTGTAGCTCAGTTTCAACAGAATTCCCTTCCTGGTTTTCTGGGCTATAAAGGCAGTGAGCAGAAACCAAATCTGGGCCAGCTGCGTGAAAGGCAGCATGTGTACCACAACACTGCTAATTAGAAGTGGGACCCAGAATGAGTCACAATAGAGAATGAGCAGAATGAGTAGCAATACGATAACGCTGCGATATGTTGACAGCAATAATTATGACCACAATGGATCAAAGTATGTGAAGAAGGACAAAGTTGTGGAAACAGTCTTCTTGCACCTTCAGCATTCAATTACTTTTTGTATTTGTCAGATGAATTGCTGATCAGAAACACATCTCTCATAAATACTACATAGCACACGTAATTGTTCATAGAAGAGTGGAAAATTCAAAGTATATCATGAATTTGGTTGACTTCCAAGTTGTTCTCATTCCAAAACCATTTTCTACTTAAACAATGTAAAGTTAATTAATGCATTCCAGGGTGAAACACACATCAACACTATATGCAATGGTGTAGTATCTCTTACTATCATACGCATATCAAGATACACTAAACTATACAAAAATACAAATTAATACAAATAAAATAGTTTAAACTTGTTCTTAAAAGATGCCTGACGGACACAAAAAGGAGAAGGAATAGGAAGGCATTTCGAGTGTGATACTGTTTTATAGGTGTTACTGGAATTAATAAGTACAGTACATGCCTTGTTCATCAGAACCAGCAAACCACAAATGTATTTCCATAAAGTAGGATTCCTTGGAAATCGAATATTTTTTATCATGAGATTATAGAAAACCTGTTTACGACCTTCTACATCCGTTTTTTTACTTTATTTATTGACAAAATAAGACTCATGCTCTTGTGAGTTGCAATATAGTCTTCCAGATGTGTGGACAAGAAGTGACGTTGGGGGTTCAGAGTTGTGTTTTATCTGGATTACGGCCACAGAAGTAGCCCATTTTATGATTATGATTAGTATTATGAACACTACCCCTCAAAAGTTTGGGATCACTTGGATTTCTTTTTGGCCAGTCTGAGATTTTTCTTGGCAGTCCAGCATCCTGAAGTGGCCGCTTCGCCGTTGATACTGACACTGGTGTTTGACGGCTACTATTTAGTGCAGCTGCCAGGTGACGACGACCTGTGAGGCGTCTTTGTCTTAAACTACACACTCTCAGATATTATATATATATATCGACAGTTGTGCATCGTTTTTCTGTCCTTGTTAGACCCAGTTTGTGCTGCTCTCTGAGGGAGTATAACAGCATGATAAGAGATTTTTTAGATGGGTTTTCTAATCATCTATTAGCCTTTTAAAATGATGAACTTGGATTAGCAGCCATACCAGGAGATTGATGCAGAGGACTGACAGTTGTTGACAGGCCTCTATGCAAAAATGTACATCGTCTGATTAGTATTAATTGTTTGTGAAATGGATAAAAATGTTTGTGAAAAGAAAAAAATGTTTATGAAATACATGAAAATGTGTTTTTCTTTGGAAAACAAAGAAATTTGCAAGTGATCCCAAACTTTTGAATGGTAGTGTATATTATTGTGCCTGTTGTGAGATAATTCAATCCTGCTATCAAATGTGGTGCATGAGTTCACTAATGACACCTAGTGACCAGGGTAGAATACTACAATACTACAACGGCATTCAATGACTTACTGTATATTCTTTGTATTTTGGTTCATTTAGCCATTTTTATGCTTGAAAATGCTTCGGGCCAAATATGCATTTAAAAAATAATAATAAATGACCTTAGTGGCCGCACGGAAGTCCAGTGGTTAGCGCACAGGCCACACAGCTAGGAGACCCGAGTTGGATTCCACCCTCGGCGGAGTTTGCATGTTCTCCCCGTGCATGCGTGGGTTTTCTCCGGGTACTCCGGTTTCCTCCCACATTCCAAAAACATGCTAGGTTAATTGGCCACTCCAAATTGTCCATAGGTATGAATGTGAGTGTGAATGGTTGTTTGTCTATATGTGCCCTGTGATTGGCTGGCTACCAGTCCAGGGTGTACCCCGCCTCTCGCCCAAAAGACAGCTGGGATAGGCTCCAGCACCCCTGTGAATCTCGTGAGGATAAGCAGTGGAAAATGAATAAATGAATGACTGAATTGGCCGTAGTTAACTATGAAACAGCATTTTTTAAAAATGTGATAGAGTGAGGGCGTGTTTGAACTGGAAAGTACCACCAAAATATTGGTGGTATTTGGCAGTGGTTTTCGAAAAAGTGACGATGGCCTCCTATGGAGGTTCGCCAGAAGACACAGCAGCTTTAGAAAAGTAAAGAAACATATTCTTTTCCCAAACCTGCTGTGCAATCTTCTGTTACGTCTAAGGCATAATAAATAGTTTTTTAGTACCTATCGGGACCGGGTAGACAGAATCGAGACTGTGAAAAAAATCTACAAACTGTGCTCCAGAAAATAATTTTTTGGAAACTCACTGGTATTTGTCATACATAGCATGTGTATGGGATGTGTGTGAAATTGTCTGTTAGCATTGCATGTTAACATAACCCTGCTCACTGTTTGATCAAATAAATGTGTGGTGCCTTATTAATTTCACGTTCCAGAGTGTGCTTTTAATGTTACCTGTCCAAGACTGTTTACTAGCCATGCTCTTTAACCAGCTTCATGATATGGTTCACCTTCCAGGTAGATGGATTACTATTGTATTACTATGTTGCTCACTAATACCCATCTGTATACAGTAGGGAAGAACAAAAAATTTTGCAAATTTCATAAATATTGTATGTTTATCATCCATAAACAGGACCAATTAAATGTGTTCTTCTGTATTACACCTACAAAAACCAAAGGAACATTGTATATTATTGGCATAGAAACGTATATTATGAATATTTACTTTCAGCATCAGCAACCCCAGAGTCACCGTTTGCAAAAACAAACCATTTCTGAATGTTATTTTAATATTTATTTTTTTCCCCCAAACAGGATATCTCTAAAGTTCAGAGAATCATCCCCACCAGTAAACCCCCCATGAATATGGGAGTAATGAGGAGAGAAAGTGGTGGAGTTAAAGAGTGCCAGATGGAGGAGGTGAGCCTTAACAGTAATTAAAGTACGATGCGACCCAAGAGTCTGAATCTACCAGCAGCCGTTCAAATCCCTCAATAGGATGCAAAGAATACACTCTTTGTTTTAATTTCATTCTTTTTTCACTTTCTAAAAACTTAGGACGAAAAAAGGTTCCAATGAAGAAACATGATATATTCCATCATGTATGGCAATTAAATCGGCAGTGTCTTATAATGAAATCAATTAGGGATGCTCCGATCAATCGGCCACCGTCAGTATCGTCTGAAGGACAGTATCGATATCAGCCGATACTTACTTTAAATCGCCTGTCAGAATGAGGGGTTGAGTAACTGCCTCATTTGGGAGCATGCAGACACCGTTTTGCACTTTTAGTGCAGGAGGAACTTTCATTGTGTGCTGGGCTGCGTCGGACTCCGGATGATGTGTGATGAGTGAGCATTTGCACTGCACTTGAAACGGGCATTGTGCACACTGATATCAAATTGGTATCACATCTCCTTTCCGGGCAGAGAAGAGGGTGTCGGCTGCATCTGCGCTTTTGAAGGCAGCAGATGCAGCCGGAGGGACCAGCAGAGTTGGATAAACCAGCTTGTCATGTAGGTTTTTAATTAATAATGCGAGAAGATTAGAAATAAATGCATTACAAAATACAAAATGTGAGTTGTGGATACCAGCATTTTGTTCATGTTCTGGTAAAACAAAAAACAAAATAATAATAACCTTGCTGACCCCTAATATAGTACATTTAAACATTTACATGTATGTATGTGATCGGTGTTGGTATCGGTAACCGATTTCACTCATGCATTATCGGGATCGGTATTGGCAACATACAATCCTGATCGGAACATCCCTAAAATATATGAATTAAATCTCTGGCAATTAGGACCACAAGACATCCTTGCAAAATTTCTTCTCTGGTAGACTCCAGCTCTATCTGACTTTGAATGGGTTGAAGGCAGAGCTGCATTAAGAATATAATTTGAAAAAGTACACTGACGGCAAAAAAAAGCAACTCTTTATTCTAAAGTGCACTCTCCAGGTTTCCAAATAATTCTGCAGTGGGGCTTCATTTGAAAAATGTCCGTATAGCAGAGTGCCATGCTGTCAGTTTGAAAGCGGATACTTTGAGTGGGAAGCAAGAGTCAATCCCTGACCTCCACAATCCAGAGTTTTGGTGACTGTATTTGCTGGCTCGCTGTCACTGGCAAGCCTCTCTAGGATCCAGGCAACTGTGACATTCCAGCTGTCAGAGAGCCGCTGAATGAACCTCTCCAAACTTGTCAAAACCAAGAGGATTTGAAGAATCCAGAGGAGGCGAAACGAGACCATAAGGACTTTTGACAAGTGGCTATCAAGAAGTATTACAGATAAAAATTGATAGACACTGGAGTCAGGGGAGAATGGAGGGATGTCACCCAGAGAGGAAATTACCATTTGTGGAAAGTGTCTCATAGAGATCGTTGGGTAATGAAAGTGTGCCAATAGCAATGTTCAATGGTGTCCCACAATTGATTATGTAATTTTGGCAAGGTTGTAAAACCCCTTCAGCGAGCGAGAGAAACAGATAAGACAAGACACAGGCCAATTTGAGAAAAAGACTTATTTTGTGTTTGCTTGTGAAGGCTGCCATATCTTCTGCGGTGCTCCCACAGGCCGGCGGAGTTGCGGAAGAAGGAGAGACAGTATATATGAGTTTGTATGACTTGCTGTCTCTGCTTCACTTTGAAAATGAAATGTGAACAAATGGTTTTCAGTAACCCAATGGATGTGTCAGGACTGGAATATATATCTTACACAAAGTGCATTAGGGTTTTAGATTGTCTCACAATGTTCCAAAGCGTTATAAAGCTGGCAGCAAACACGTCACAGACACGTCCCCCCAAAAATTTACAACTCAGAAAACATTTGAGAGAGGCGTTAATAATTGATTTCACACATTTAGCGTATAAGGTTTTCTTCTAGCCACTGTGATTTGTGGTCTGGAAGAAATTCAGCACAATTGGACTATGTTGGCTTGGAAATAAAGTGCTTGTGTCAGGCTTGCGTATTTATGTTTTTAGCGTAGGAAATTGAAATTAAAATCACTGATGAGTGAATAGTTGCTTTCGCACCCTCTCTCTGTATTATTGCTTGCAGGGGGTATAAAATCAGTGCTTGCATTGATGCGCCATGGCAGACAACCTGAATAATGTGTTCCTTTTAATTGCAAGTTATAAGTCATGTTTGTCAATGCATGAAATTAAATTCATTAGACATGTTACTGTCAAATACAGTTTAGATATATGAGATCAAGTGGGAAAAGCTTCAGGTGTAAGACAGTGTTGTACTATTTGACAAATTGTCTGAAAAAAAATCCGAGATAGATGAAGTGTCAGTGACTTGGAACATGTTTTGATATATTACATATTTCCGTTTTTCTCAATAAAAATGACCTGAGAGATTTGTTACAAGGTTGAACATTTTTCTTTCTCATTCAATAGACAGGAGGAGATTGTTTCCAGAATCAGACAGAGGAATTAGTGAAAAAACTACCACAACCACATCAGGTGAGATAATGCACCAATACACAAAAGTTCACTCACATCAGTTCTTTTTAACAAAAATCGTGGCAAAAGTACATATGGAAGACATATTTGCCATATAGGGTGGAACCTCAGTTTGTTTACATTAATCTACTCAAAAAAGGTCAGACAAAAAATGAAATGTGGGTAACCTGACACTGTGTGTGTACATACGAATACTGTGTATATGCAGTAAAAGCTCACTATACGAAAAATTCTGAATACTAATCAGTCCTTGATGAAATGTCCGTGCCATCTCACAAAAAACAAAAGCTCCCATTCATTCAGTCTTGAGTTTTTGTGCTGTGAATTTCGAGAGAAAATGACCATGGGCCCTAAAAAAAGTGAAGGCATTTCGTAAAAACTTCAAAACCATGTACTGTATTTATTTGCAACTCACGCACGTCTCTTGTCCATTCATCCTGGGTACAACACTTAACATTACGCAAGATGCATTCAGGTACTCTCCGAACATCACAAAAAAAAACTTTATAATGCATGTGTGTAAAGAAAAAGGAAGCTAAAGAAAACATGAAGTGGATACTCTTTGTATCAAATTGTACACATGTACAATTTGCCATAAAACACCATACACACAAGTATTTTTACTTTAAATTACGTGATGTATTTGAAGGCAACGCCTCATTGCTCATAAAAAAGAGGTTTAAAGTGTGATTCAAATGTTCTGCTATTATTAAAGAGACTATTTTGGACTGTGTGTGTGTGTGGTATCTTTTCGCTTGATTGACATATTCAGTTCATTTGCAGCTGTTTATACATACGGATATATATCATCCTGTCATCTATCTTTCATATTTCAGATATAATTGGTAATGGCAATTAATCACGATTCATTTACTTCAAGACTGTGATTAAAATATTTATCATTTAACAGCCCTAATACAGTATATGTATATGTATACAGTATACGTTGTGATGTGGAATAAGATCGTGAGTTTGGTGAACTTGCCTTTTTTTGGGGGGGGGGGGGGGGGGGTGATAAAGTAGGCAGGTATTAAAACAAATGTCCAATGAAAGTACAGCTGCAAAGCAAGATAGTTTGACATTGTTCAGACTACTTTCTATTACTATCAGACTACTATCTGTAAAAACCCCACGTTTTATAATCCTGGCAGCTATCCCAAAGCACAACATTCTTTCCCAACATATCACTGAATTGAGTCACACCTGTTGAGAGGTGGCAGATGGTGCAGCAAAACCACACATCTCATTTAAATTCAGTGCAATACTGTCAAACTGAGGACTTGTCAGTCATTTCAAATGGTTCTGTTCCACTTTTTGCACATGCTGTTACATGAATATTGGAATATCTTGAAAGAGAAAGGCCTCACTGGTTTCTTATGCATCAGAAAATTTTCCGTGACTGTATTAAGTACTTTTTGCATTTTTTGGTCAATGCAAAATTGGATTTGCTGATATGTATTTAAATGTAAGTACTTCGTAGATGTTTCATAGAAAATTCATTTAGCCAAATTAAAAGTATCTTAAATATCTTAAAGCTTACAGAAAATGAGCAGTAACATGACTGGAACAGACCAAATGGACCCAACTTTGTTTTAAAAGTAGTTTAAAGTGTACTTAATTGGTTTAATTTGACTAAATTTATTTAACATTTATCAAGGCTGCACGGTGTCTAGTGGTTAGCACACAGGCCTCACAGCTAGGAGACCCGAGTTCAATTCCACCCTCGGCCATCTCTGTGTGGAGTTTGCATGTTCTCCCCGTGCATGCGTGGGTTTTCTCCGGGTACTCCGGTTTCCTCCCACATTCCATAAACATGCTAGGTTAATTCACTCCAAAATGTGAGTGTGAATGGTTGTTTGTCTATATGTGCCCTGTGATTGGCTGGCCACCAGTCCAGGGTGTACCCCGCCTCTGGACCGAAGCCAGCTGGGATAGGCTCCAGCATCCCTGCGACCCTCGTGACGCAAAGCGGTCGAAAATGAATGAATGAATAAAATATATCAAGTTCTAATAAAATACTGTGTCATGGTAGTCAAGATAGAGATTTTTTTATATCTTCCCATGCATATCCTAATGATTCATAAATGACATAGTTTAATAGGATGTAGTGTAAAATGTGTATTTAATGACAAAATACACTAATATTACCTAATGGGATAGACAGCGCTCCCTCACTCTATTGCAGTTTTTCAATAAATTAATAAACGGTCGCTGTTAATTAATTTTGTAGCACTTCAAGGCCAAAAAAGTGTGTTTTGCATGGTCACATTTTGATAGTTTTACATTAGCGCTGATAAATAGATAAGTAATGATCCTGCATATCTTTTGTTTCACAGACAAAAAGTCACAAAGTGCTTAACAATCAAGTTAAAAATCACATTATATACACAGTTAGCGATGCCAAAAATGAACAGTGGACACATCAGCCCAACCACAAGGCTTGAAGAAATACAAACAATACACTGTAAGTTGGTTTTAAAAGCATCGGCAGAATCTAACAAATACAAAGATAGAGGAAGATCATTCCAAAGCCTCTGAGCAACAGCCTGGAAAGATCAGTCTCCTCTGGTCCGGAAACAAGTATGTGGTACCATCAGTAGGTTCTGGTCCACAGGCCTGAGAGTGCAAACGGGGGTGTAGGGCAGAATCAGATCACTGATATAAGAATAAGCCTGACCTCTCTCAAAGTGAGAAGAACTAGGATTTTAAAATCACTCTGATAGGGAACTGGCAGCTGATGGTGAGTTTTTAGGATGGGGGATGTACATATGTGTCCTTCTATTTGTGTGGGTCAGAATCCTTGCTGCAGAATTTTGCACCAAGAGTAGGCAAGACAGCTCTTTCTTTTCTAAACAAGAGAAAAGACTATTACAGTAGTCTAATCGCAAAGAGACAAAGGCATGAATGATTAGCTCCAAATCATCGTGTAACACCATATTCCTGACTTTGGAGATTTCTCTTAGTTAAAGGAAGCAATTTCTCATCAGCTGTTTGCAGTGCTGCTTTAATGACATGTCTTTGTCAAAGATGACGCCTAAGTTTCTCGGGAATGGTTTGGATGACTGGCCCAAGTCACCCAAGCACTGCTCTTTAACGTGATACAATCATCAGCGGTAAGAATCAAGAGTTTCTGTTTTATTAACGTTTAGCTGCAGGGAATTTGCACTCTGAGCAGCTTTTTCAGGGGGTCTAACTCCTGAAGCTCAGATGGTTTGAAGAAGCAGTAAAGCTGCATGTCATCAGCTTATAAATGATAAGAAACATCAACAGAACTTTTGAGTTATCTTTCCCAAATGAAGCAAATACAACATAAAGAGGGCAGGCCCCAAAACAGAACCCTGAGGGACTCCACACAACAGTTCTGCTGAGTCAGGCTCCACTTGGTTCATTCATTCATTCATTCATTCATTTTCTACCGCTTTTTCCTCACGAGGGGTGCTGGAGCCTATCCCAGCTGTCTTCGGGCGTAAGGCGGGGTACACCCTGGACTGGTCGCCAGCCAATCACAGGGCACATATAGACAAACAACCATTCACACTCGCATTCATACCTATGGACAATTTGGAGTGGCCAATTAACCTAGCATGTTTTTGGAATGTGGGAGGAAACCGGAGTACCCGGAGAAAACCCACGCATGCACGGGGAGAACATGCAAACTCCACACAGAGATGGCCGAGGGCGGGGACCGAACCCTGGTCTCCTAGCTGTGAGGTCTGCGCACTAACCACCAGACCGCCGTGCCGCCCCCACTTGGTTCACTGCGACACTAAATCTACGACCAGGTAGACAGGAAGCAAGTCAGTGTAGGACTGACCACGACAAACCTACATGGTATCCCAACAGGATCTGGTCACCACAGTCAATGAAGCATTCAGAGTCAAACATGATGCCGAATCGGGATGTTTTGTTAAAATCCCATTTTTTATGTATTCAAAAAATGTGACTTGTAAATGTAAACACACAAATACACAAATAACAACCACCCGATGCTGTGCCCTGTGTTTAAGGAAGTAAACATTGCACCGATTTGTGGTCTCAGTCCTGGTGCGTGTATGGCAATTGCAAGGATTTTGTGCAACTGGAGTCAAGATTTTCTTGACCAAATTATTTATTTAGAGGAGATTAAGAAAGAACACTTTTGTTTATGGCAGTTTATGGGGCACTGCTGCATCATTTGTTCCGAGAAGTCTGAGCTATGAGTGGTGGGACATTTAAAAAAATAATTGACAAGATAATATAATGACAAGAATAATGTATAGGTCAAATATACACGTCTCGAAATTGCAGTAGCATTAGATACACATTGGATTGATGTCCATATATCATTTGAAAAAAATGGAAATGCACTGTAAAAGGGGCTAAAATATGGGAATTGACCTGCAGTGAGAATGTACTGTAGCCTTAGAGAACATTTGGTTTGCAACATTTACCGGCTTTGTATCCCTGCTGCTATTTGTTCCTTCTCCACACAGCAACATTCGTGGTGTTGTAAACAGTTTGATTAGTAGTGATTTGCATTCCGGTCTCTGAGGATGAGTCTGCATGACAGTGCCCAATATTCCTGTCACATCTCTAACTTCATTATGTGTTCTCATGTTCACTCAGAACTTCAGTGACATCTCCGCTGACGTCTTTTTGAGAAATACATATTATGTTTCGTCTCGCATCACAAACAACAGTGCAGCATCTGGCCTTTGCGATATGTCCTCGACTATTCACACATTGCTTCCGGCAGGCTGATCGCACATGCCGGTTCTCACGGATGTGGCTTTAACATCACCATCTGACGGCTCAAGATACTCACAGAAGAGATTTCAGTCAGATTACCTAAAATGGCAGCAGAAGTGAAGAAAAACAACACACTCCGACTTGGTGTGAAGTAGGGATGAGCCGGCACACTGTGTGTAATCGTAAAACGATTTAGCGGAAATTCACTTATCACGGTCGTGTCTGGAGCTAATTAATGGTGATGAATGAGAGATTAATGCAAAAAATGGATTTGACTTCAACTTTCCTACAGGAATTCATTGTCCTTCTACTGACACAATACACAATTTAGTTTTCCATAAAATACATTTGAAGTGGACTGCACGGCGGCAAGTGGTTAGCATGCAGGCCTCACAGCTAGGAGACCCGAGTTCGATTCCACCCTTGGTCATCTCTGTGTGGAATTTGCATGTTCTCCCTGTGCGTGCGCGGGTTTTCTCCGGGTACTCCGGTTTCCTCCCACATTCCAAAAACATGCTAGGTTAATTGGCCACTCCAAATTGTCCATAGGTATGAATGTGAGTGTGAATGGTTGTTTGTCTATATGTGCCCTGTGATTGGCTGTCCGGGGTGTACCCCGCCTCTGAAGACAGCTGGGATAGGCTCCAGCACCCCCGCAACCCTCTTGAGGATAAGCAGCAGAAAATGAATGAATGAATGAAATTTGAAATGATACCATCAAAGTTCAAAGCGATGCAAAAACAGTTGAGATGTCATCCAGATGATAAAATTCCAACGATAAGATCCCGACTATGCTGAGTGATGTGTAAATCAATCATTTCCAAACAGCCACAAGTATTATGGCGTTCCCAAAAGTGACATTGGCAAGCGCTTTGCTGTGGGCATTAGTTTGTAGTTTGTGTGTACTGTAGCTCTCAAATATGTCACTGTTGGAAAACTGACTAAAATATTCAGAATAACTATTAAAATTGCATTTGAGCGAATATATTAAAATGTCAGATCAAAACAACACGCACAACCACCCCTTAGAATGCACTCCTCTTTTCAAAAGCGTCGTGCTGAACAGGGAACAGACAGCTGTACCTGTCAGAGCACTTCATCTAAGAATGGACGCTTTTTCATCCGGCAAGGTGGTTAATGGCATTCATTATGCAGTCCTCATTCTCTCTTTGTAATAAAAACCTGATGGATTGCAACACTGTGAGGTCTGAGTCGTTTATCCACCAGCATTGTGGCCATGTCACCTGGCGCTATTATCAAACTAATAAGTGTGAGCTGAAAGTGGATGTCCAGAATGACAGTGTATCAAGTATAATCAGCTTATGAAATGAGTGTAAGGTCACCGGATAACTGATGTACATTCAGGCAACACTTTTGTTTTTAATAATATGAACCGGTCTCAGGTAATCGCTCTGTGAACTCATAATTTCTGGGCAATCTGACTTATTAATGAGCATCACTCCCAATTAATCAAATTATAGGCCACCATGTTGTAATGAAATGATGGCTGTGTCTATCTCATTTATTAGTCATGTTTATCTCTTGACCCTCACAGCAAATGAGCCAAGGACAGCCTGGAAACTCGGAAAGCACCGGAAAGCACTCAGATGACAGCGAGGACGAGGGGCGGAGCAGCAGCAAAAAGATAAAGGCTCAAAAATAGTGTGCAGCGTATCGTCAGAAATGTAGATCTGTATTCCTTTAAAACTTTGAAGAGCACACACCTGGTGCATTGTCACAAAACACACACACACACATATCCATGGACACAAAAACAAGGTCAGCATTGCTTGCAAAAGCTGAGACACAGGAAATGTCAAATGACATGGCATGCATTCTAAACTTTTATTTTGGAGGTAGCAATGGCACTAGTAACTTGTTTCATGATTGTTCATTTGATGTTTACTTATATGAGTTTTATTCTTAGTGAGGACACTGCTTTCTAATGTGTGATCTTTCTAGAAAAAAATCTCTTTGCACTGTTAAGGTCTGACACAGTATCCTGTGATAGGTATACTCATTGGCTAAGACGAAAAAGGAAATAAGAAAACGAAAAAAAAAAAAAAAAAACAGTACTTCTAAAACTACTACCAGACTTAGAATATTGTTTGTCACTCATTGTAGTAAGGTTAATTTACTTCTCCACATTTTGGAATATAGAGGCTCAAGTTGGCTGGCCAACTGTTCAACATTGAATATTTCTGCACTCTTAATGCCTTAGCACACCAGAGGCAACGAGCCGAAGACTCACAATGGGTCGTCTCCCCGAGAATGTGCCATGCACTGAGTAGTAACTCCTAGCTACATTTATCTGTGTTCTCTGACCTTTATGTGTACTTTCAATAAACTGTAATTTTCAGTAAATGTGAAGAATAAATGGTTATTTGTGGGAAAAATATGAGCCGGTATGTTTTTGATCATAAGAGTAAAGGTTACTCAGCATGCCAACCATTCCCTGTGAATATTTATTCAGTGTTGGTCATTATTTAAAATCTAAAAATATATGTGTACTGTGTATATATGTAAACAATCACATACAACAGAGGCCTCCGCCTCATCCGCTTTGCAGGGTGCAACAGCAAGTGGTGTCACATTGAAGCAGAAGTAGATGGCTTGTATTTAACCAAGTTAAATACAACCAAGTATATATAACCAAGTATGCTGCTATGAACTAAAACAATAAAGCACCCGTTGGAAAATTGTACTTTTAACCGCCCCTGGAATATAAAATATACATTTACCGAAAATGCAGAGGGGAAGCCAATATTTATGTAAAACATATTTCCAAGGAGGGCAGCACAGTGGTTGAGTGGATAGCACGCAGGCCACACAGCTAGGAGACAGACTTTGATTCCACCCCTGTCTACGAGTGGGTTTTCTCCGGGTCCTCCGGTTTCCTCCCACATTCCAAAAACATGCTAGGTTAATTGGCCACTCCAAATTGTCCATAGGTATGAATGTGAGTGGGAATGGTTGTTTGTCTATATGTGCCCTGTGATTGGCTGGTCCAGGGTGGACCCCTGGGATAGTTTCCAGCACGCCCGCGACCCTCGTAAATGAATGAATGAATGAATGTTTCCAAGGAATATAACGGGTGCGATTGGCTGGTGACCGGTCCAGAGTGTACCAGGCCTCTCGCCCAAAGACAGCTGGGATAGGCTCCAGCATACATGGATGGATGGATGGATGGATGGATAACGGGTGTCCCAACTTATTCCACCGAGTACCACATACTTAAAAGTGAAAGGGTGCTTTTGTGTTGATATAAAAGTTTATATCGATTAAAAAAAGAGATTAACGCTATTAAATAACACATTAAATACGATTAATTCATGGAAATGAATGCTTGCCACACCTCTGTTATGACAGCCGACGTAGGCACAGTGTAGCGTCCCCGCAGTCTCATTAGTCTGACACTGTTTTATAATTTTATTGTGACCTGAACATATCAACAACCGTGCAATTCCAACACAATACAAATACATTTGTAAATACAATTGTGTATATTTTAGCTAGATTCAATTTTTTTGTAATTTGGAGTTGTTAATACTGTAATTTCCAGTGTGGTCAAATATTTAGTACACCAAAAGATGTTATACAATTTGTTTTAAACTTGCAGAAAACACATAACAGTGCGTGTAACATGGCTGGTTAAACAGTAGCCTAGCAAAAAAGGCTAAAACCTCTAAAGTCATTCTCTTTTTCTCAAGTGTTGGAACTGAACAGCCCCACAATTCCCTTGGCACACACGCCACCGGTCCCTCTCCTTTGTTGTCACTCCGAGCACCACCCCCGCCCATCGCAGGCAAATCAGGCCCCAAGGCTGTGTTGTCCCCAGAAACCCCCCGGCAACACTGGATCCACGCTGCCAAGATGCACCGACAGACCCGAGCAAAAGCCACAAGATTGATCACCTTCAACATCTCATGTGCCGCTCCATGTGTTCCCCATTATGAGTAAAAAGACAAATTAACAGGAACACAGTAACAGTAAAAGTAACTTAATTATTAAGATTTTGTCTAAGTGATATAGCTATAGACTCAAGTATTGGCGTAATTAATATTTGTAGGAAAAAAGCCAAAACAAACACCAGAATATCAATGTTACAACATCGACATGTCATTACGGTATTAATGTCATATTTACAACTCAAACAATGCACAACGATGAGCCAATTCAAGAAACAATACAAGCAGTTGATGTTTGCTAAATACAAGGATGAAGAGTCTTGAACCAGTCATGATGTGCTATATATATCACTATATTGACACGCACTATGGTACCCATTATGGCATTGGATGCTCATATCACCTCCTACGAGGTACGAGGTGCATTATTAAAAAACAAACAAACAAAAAAAAACTTAAATTGTATAATGGAAAGCAGGAAGTGAACAAATGTAACAGTTAATGATTGCAAAAGTACCAGATGGATGGGTAGGATTTAATAAGCTTTGCTTCTTCCTACTCCTTTTGGACATGTGGAACTGGGAACTGATTATGGGATGCACTCAATTGGAATCTGATGCCTGTTCAAATGAAATAAAACCATTACCATTACCATTACCATTACCATTACCATTACCATTACCAACTCCCATGCAAAATTTGGAAATAATTCTGATGTCATGATCAGGAAAAAAAAAAAAAAAAACTCTTTGATACCGATATGAAGTGATATCTCATTTTTATGCCAATATTGGCCAATATCATTGGACATCCCTAATATGTATTCATAGAAATCTTGAATGTTTTTTGTTTTTTTTGATGATACCATCTGGCCCTCAGTGTCTGCCAGGAGCAATTCTGGCCCTTGGACCGACAAACCCCTGGAGTTTTCATGTGTTTTTAAGTGACTCTCAAATCCTCTTTTACAGCAACCCCTCTGTGTGACATTTGCTGTGGCTTTGAAAATGTCAGATAACAGTACTCACCAAATTTCTGGAGGGCCATAGTCTTTTAGTCTTTTAGTCTTTTCTTTTTTTCTGTTTTTGGCAAAGCTGTCTGGCTCCCACAGGTTAGGTCAACATCACTAAAAAGGACCCCTCACCAGGTTTTGGAGAGCCAAGCAGGGAGCGGAAAACGCTGCCTTTCAACTTCTAAGCTTCTGATAGCAGAAAGGACAAAGATAATCACACAAGCTTGAGGCTTCATCAAAGTGACAGTATGTTATTTGTATTTGCATTTTACTACCGTCACACTTGCTTACTGTGGAAATAATACGTTCTTTGCAGTTAAAATCAAATTCAGCTGGAAAATGCAAAGTGATTTTCCATGTATGTGAAAACACAACACTGTCTATTACATGTGTATTATCTTATTTATTTCAATGTTACCTTTCTATGCTAATCAAACAACAAATGGAATGCATAATATTGTAATTAGGGACTCTCTCTTTTGTAGTTTAGATCTGAGATCGGTGCCAAATCAGCACTTTGGAAAAGGTGCTGATGCTTAACAAAACAAGTAAAACATGCAATTGTTGTTCAATTTGTTTTGCAGACTACTAATTGAAACACTTATATATTGTACAATAACATGCAAAAAAACCAACAATATAAAACAAACTTCTAAAAGGATTTTCCAGTGCTTTTAGGTCCACAAAATCCGAGCTGAATTTTGACTACTGTTGGAATTTTTGCTTATTAAGATTTATCTATGAAACAAGCAAAATGAAGGTAATTAGAATATGTTACATGTTGCAAGTGACGGAGTCTACTGCAACTTTTGAGGTGAAGTGCAACTAAACTTTCAAGTGGTTTTACCTCAACGTTCACTATTGTTTGTTCAAAAACATCAAGTGTAGCACGACTGTTGACGCCGGAAATAGGCTGTCATAACTATACCTCATTTTGGCCTCATTTCAGTGAACAGTAACTAGCGGTTAATCTGAGTACGCGGAGGTGGCCACGGCTGCTGCTGAGCATCCATTTTTACATGGAATGTCTTTGTTTTGTGATAAACAGCCAATGTTGATACAAATTCAGACTTTTGTTTTCAGAAAGAATTGAAAATGATGTTTGTGTTTAAACAAAAGATGTAAGACGTAAGATGACACAGTGAAGTGTAGTTATGATTTTATTCATATCAGGTGTGGTTCAACAAACTCGACAAGAGCTTTTGGACGTTGGATTTCACAGTGCCAGTGTTTTAAATGATCAGCGATCTTAAGATAAGATAAGATAAGATAATATATGCCTTTATTCGTCCCTCAGTGGGGAAATTTGAATTGCACAGCAGCAAGAGTACAGAATCAGTTAAGCAGTACAAAATACACAATATAAAAAAAATAAACAATATAAACAACCCAAGTATTAACAAATCAATTCAGTCAATCAATCAGTTTTACCCAGAGTTATATACAAATAATAAGATAATGCAGATAATATGAAACAAGATGAAATATATGACCAGTCTATACACTATGAGATCTTGCTAGTGAGTTAATATGAGGCATTATGGAAATATGGTAATGGTAATGGTAATGGTTTTATTTCATTTGAACATGCATCAGATTCCAATTGAGTGCATCCCATAATCAGTTCCCAGTTCCACATGTCCAAAAGGAGTAGGAAGAAGCAAAGCTTATTAAATCCTACCCCTCCATCTGGTACTTTTACAATCAGTAACTGTTACATTTGTTCACTTCCTGCTTTCCTAATAAAATGTAAGTTTTTTTTATTTTATTTTATTTTTTTATTTTTGTCCCGTACCTCGTAGGAGGTGATATGAGCATCCAATGCCATAATGGGTACCATAGTGCGTGTCAATATAGTGATATATATAGCACATCATGACTGGTTCAAGACTCTTCATCCTTGTATTTAGCAAACATCAACTGCTTGTATTGTTTCTTGAATTGGCTCATCGTTGTGCATTGTTTGATTTCCTTACTCAATCCATTCCATAGTTTGATTCCACATACTGAAATGCTATGGCTAGCATAACGTAGTCCTAGCATAGAAGTGTTTCAAATGTACTTCTTCCCTGATACTTCACATAGAACTATTATATACATTTTAATATATTGCATTTAGAGCCTTAATATTGCACGTGGAGCTTGATCAGATATTGCATTGTGAATGGAGTCTGGAGTAACTATACTGTATATACTAAACTAAGTTAAAAAAAACACTTGATCTTCCATTCCTCCCTGAAATTACCAGAGTGGGGCGGAAGTGCTCACCAGTGTTGAAAATGTAAACATAGCCTATTTTGATACAAAAAGTGCTAATAAAGAACTGAAAATGATGTGGTTGTTAAACATTAGATGTGTACTTTCCACACATGGATACAATCATTCACTTCAGTGGCAAAATCCAAAGGAGTTGAGGTCAGCTCTTGAACAATTCCCAACATCAATGGACGTATTGGCTCAAAATGTCTACTAAAACAATATTATTATAGTATTTTGAAAAGGTGACAGATGACTCAAGAAAGCAGCTTCTTACATATCATGTGACAACATTGAATATCATTTTAAAAAAGGTAAGACTGTTATATTCTTCTTCCAAAGTATGTTCACTTTTCTGTTTTGTGCTGACAGTGACTGTGGTCTGGTTTGGTTTGTGCTGCATTTCCATAGTAAGTGTCACTAAATGAATTATGGTATTGCTGTTATAGAACTTCCATGTTTGTTTTAGCATGTTTCTTTGTTGGGATCGCCATTAGTGCTGCTCTTAAAAACAAATATGGAAGACAGCCCTAGTCTGGTTACTACCATTTACATTTGCACCAGTGCAATTACGGTACCAAGTATTGATTACCTACGTGATTTGCTCTTGTATTGACTGCACAAAACAAGTAGTTCCCAACAAGCTAATATGTTGAGTAAATTGTTTTAATGAGGTAGAGCTTATTTTCTATTCTAAAATAGAACTCAAGCAAAATTGAAAATGGGCTGGGTTTTATACCGTGTGTTGGTCTTAGGGATAAAGAATAACTGTGTCCTTTAAAGTTTCAGAAAAAAAATGGAAAATGATGAGACGGAAAGACAAATTAAACCCCATCCATCAAGCTTCTCTTCTTGCTGACCCATCTGCTTTTTTCGACCTTGCTCCAGGATGTCTTCTCAATCCAGCTTGAATGACCTGGTTTCTTTTTGCAGATGTCAGCAATTTTATACTCACTCCCTGATTACCATGCGTAGTAGATCCTTCATATTTGCGGGGGTTACTGTTTCTTCCTTTTTCCATTCTTTAGTACCGGTAATCAGCAGTAGAACATAGGTATACATAGGTTGAGGAAAATATCAGTCCCCAACAAGAAAACACTCACAACAATTGCATTTATTTGTGTGCAGTTGCGTCATCACCTCTTTTTGCCTCTTGCGCAAAAAAAATCAAAAATACATACAAATGCATCTTTGGGATTGTGCGTTTGGGTTTTCTAAAAACGTATAAATATGTCTTGAAACGTTCTATTTTCCTTCCTTCTTCCAATCCATTGTGGGGATTTCAACCTTATTTGCGTCATTCCCTTTGTTGTGCCACAAGCAGGAAATACAAGGTAGCGTGTTGGGGAAGTGTGCATTTGGGGTTCCCAGTATGCCTGAGCACATTGTTGGTGAGATAGTGGTGGGAGTTAATGACCCTCTATTCTTTTGTGCTTTCTTTTGTGCTTTCAAAAATGTAAACTGCACTTTCAAGGAAAACCACACTTTTTTTTAGGAATTTTGGTCACCATCCACATGTGAAACAGTTAGCACGAGGGAGCTAAGGATGCACGTCACGGGGCACACCTATTTTAACTATAAACCCCTCTCAAAACTAGTCTGGCACTTTGTGAGAGCCGCTGCCGACTTTTAGACAAATAAGGATCCAAAATCATTTTGAGCTTGAATTTTCGGAGGATGAGCTTCAGGTTTTGCAGCAGATGGGGGGCAAGTCATTCCACCGGCATGATGTGGCGGTGTAAATGTGGAGCTTGTTGAGCCACAGCGACAGAAATGGAGTGTGGCATATAGTGTTACCCTCGATGGGATGTCTTGTATGGCAAGGAGGACGTTACTCCAGAAGATTGCATAACACCACCTGATACATGGAGCACATGGTATAAAACTTTTATATACAGGTTAGTTATATCAATACAAAGTTGTTGGCATTTTTTTAAGGGCTTTCCAGTCAAAATAGGTGTGTCCTGTTACATGCATTGTTATATACTCTAGCTCCCCAATGCTCATTGTGTTTTAGCTGTTTTTCTCTCTTTAGAACACACAGAAAAAAGAAAGACGTGTGGTCATTTTTCACATAAGGATTGTGGCCACAATTGGGCACAATTCCCCCAAAAAGTGCAGTTTTCCTTTCACGTATACAGTATAGTGCATTATCATTCAGTGATGTAGTGAAATGATAAATTAGCTATAGTGGAACTTTTGATAGCGTCATTAATACATTCCAGAAGGTTAGAGTCTAACCGTGGTTCCACTACGCTGAAAATAAAAGACAAATGTACACAGAAAAGTAATTATTTCCACTCAAACTTCTACATGAAGTTACGCATGCTGTCACATTTTGCTTTGTAAATATCTAATATGTACGGTATTTGTACGGTAATATGCGGTATTTGTACAGTCATTCATCTGCAAAACTCCATCCAACGCTCAAATTTATTTAAAACATTTATTTAAAAACATTAAAAACCATGCTGGTGAATTCTCACCTGTATTGCCTGCTTTCAAAGAAACAATGGTATTAATCTTTGGCAGAATATACCCTGACAGAGAAATAAACATTGCATTTGTCAAGACGTATGAACTCATTTCTCCCCCTGCCTGCTGTGAGTTATAGTAAGGCTGCCAGAAGGCGTGTGACAGAGTGTACGTTCGACAGCCCGTGTATTATTTGTATTTGCATTGGTTATTTGGCATATGTCAAGATGAGAATATTTTTATAGATGTGATAAAAGATGCAAACGTTCCCAATTTAGGATATCCTTGAAGGCAACATTGTCGATGATGAAGTATGGAGACTTTGCATGAGATGGTTGCGTTATTGAGCTTTTTTTACAGAATGAGCCATTGCAACATTGACAGGTTTGTAGTGCAGCCTTTTTCAAATATGCTGCTTCAAGGTTTTACTGCCTCTAAGAACAAAATTACCTAGAGTGTTAATCAATATCAATGAGGCGAATGATATATGGAGTTATATATGTAAGGGTCACATTCTTTTTATGAACACACATGTGGTCTGTCTGAAACTGTCCTTGTGTAAAAGCTGTATTTTGTAAAAAAAAAAAAAAAAAGCCACAATCCTTGGATATATTATTATTATTATAGTATTGGTATTATTGCATTTGTTAATTCAAACTTACAATAAATGCCTAGTATTCTGGTGATCAAGTCTAGTACAGACCGGATTGAAATCTTGGTTTCTCTGGTCAGACCAGTTGAAAAATAGCTTGAATTTACCTTTTGCATATTTGTATCTTAATTAAGTTTTAAGTAGAGCTACAATATGCAAAAGCAAGAAGGGGGAGTGTGACAAAAAGCTCTTTTTGAAAACAATTAAACTGAAGCAGATTGTTTATCAGCTGATCAAAAGCTTAAGACCATCGCTCATAAAATTACCAAAAACTGTCCTAACCAGAACAAAAAAAAAATTCTCAGTAGGACTCAGTAATGAGTAGCTCCACCTTTCTTCAAAAATTGGTTTGGGTATGTATGATGCTAGTGTTTCCAGGATGCTATTGGTAACATTGCTCCAAGAGGTGAAGATGGCTTCATGAAGGGTATCGACTGTCTGATGGCCATTTTTATAAACTTCCCTTGCCATCCATTCCCAAATGTTCTCTATGGGATTTCAATCAGGGGAACATGCAGGATGGTCCAAAAGATTGATCTTATTCTCCCTGAAGAAGTCCTTGGACAAGTGAACATTGTGAACTGCAGCGTTGTTGAAAAATCCAGCTGTTCCCACACAGACGAGGGCCCTCAGTCACGAGGGATGCCCACTGCAACATCTGCACTTAACCAGCCACCGTTTGATGACCACTGAATGAAAAATCACCCCAGCAGGTGTCATTTTTTGGTTTTACCACGACTTTTTGTTCCGTAATACTCGGGATCTTTCAAAACATTTAGAATGACTGTCTTACTGTGTCGAACCTCAGCAGTATTGGCACGCTACAAGGCCTGGACGATCCGACCATGTTGAAGAGAAGAAGATAAAGCTTCATGGCTTTAGCCATCAGGAGGGTATGACCTTGAGGTTGAAACCTCCGGTGTATTTAAAAATGAAATCAGTCTGAAAGCACTGTGTCACATACTTTTTATTGACTGTACACAAGCATTAAGTCGGAAATGTAAACATGACGTGACCGCTAACGCGGTGTGGCAATCTATCACATCACATATTCAACAGTGGATGACGAAAGGCTCATCCTGGTCGTGGAAAACCACAACATTTTGCATGACGCAGAAAGTTCCAACACCATGGCTGTTCAGGCAAATACAGCTGTATTTCAACTTCCTGTATCCAAGGCTAGTTATCACATAAACCCACATGAACTCTGCTCTTGCAAGCGCAATATCCGCAGCCGAAGAAGATCTCGCCACAGTAGCCACGTATACATGGACCCAAATATTCCAATTCTATTCGGGTTATTTGCTCAAACGGAAAGAATGTAACCTTTGTATACACCTCATTCCCAAAGAAAAGTGCCAATCCGAATGAATATATAATGGGATTCCCAGGGGTGGAATATTCCTTTCCCCAATCCGATTGAGGTATCTTGTACCCGCTCAAACGGAAAGTTGTCAGACTGCGTTCTTCTTCGTGGTGTTTTTCTTCTTCTGTTGTTTATTGGCGGTTGGCAAGCAGCTTTGGTGTGCATTAGCACCATCTGTGGAACAGAATCTAAACCCTTCTATACGCCATTCACAAGTCCACTTTTATTCAAAAAGAAAATACATATCTATATAAAACATGTGCCGAGCTTAATTATAAAATATTAGCAAGATTGAACTTTATCTTTTCCTGTTCCCGGGTGCGTTCTTTCAGCGAATGCTGAGATATGACGTAACACGCAGCTCCAGACGTTCTTCCATTTAAAAAATTGGAGGCGAACAATCAGCACTGGACTGAAAGTTTGTTTTTGATTCAAACTAAATTTCAAGACTGGATGAAGGAAAAACTGGCAATACGGAGTTATTCCGACAAGTGAAAGAAAAACTGGAGGAAGTTGGTAATCACGTGATGTTGGTGTTTATTACGCTTTACTGGGCATGCCCCATTGACTATTCTGGTTGATTATAGCGGCGCATGTAGACACGCGATTGGAATATTCCTTTCCATGTATACCATTGCTTTCGGAATGGTCATTCGGAAAGAGAAAAACTCCTCATGTAAACGTGGCTAGTGTGTACTGGAGTCAAAGAGAGTGGCACTTTTGCGGAAATTTGGACCGGATCAGACCCGAAGCTGCATGGTAGTCAATGCGAGCCCGATGTGTCAGCAAAGACAAGCTCCAGCTTCTCTGTGACCCTGAACAGAAAAAGCGGTATAGAAAATGGATAGTTATGAATTCTCTATTTATGCTCAGTTTTCTACATCCAATGGCCTTGGCATTTCATTATCAAAGCGGCATTCGGTGTGTTTGGAGTTCAGCATCACTTCCAATTTGTTCAGCCTCATTGAGTGCAACCTAACCTGAAAGCAGAATACAAACACTGGAAATCAAAGGCCACAAATCCACAACCAAAGAAGGGTAAGACATATTTGAAATCCAGTGAGATGACTATAGTGAGCATTTTATCTGAAAGCTATTTTCCATCAGTTGGGGGCATTAGGCATCTTCATCACCACATCAAAAATGGGTCACAGTTCAGTTCAACTCAAATCTCCCCTGTGATTACATACAACCAGTCAAAAATACACTTTCACTCAGTAAGATAGTGTGGCTTTTTAGTTCTCTGGTATGATTCTGAGTGTCTGTTTATAAAAACATATATACTGCATGTATACACATTTCTGTTTGCTTACTGCACTTTTGGAAATATGTGAATAACTGGGGTGGAAAACTCTCAGTGTGTGTCTTTGATAGAGAGGTTCACCGCATATTCTCATTACAGTTCAGTCTTGCCTGTTAAGACGATGCTACACAGATGGACACCAAGCCTCAGAGTGCTTTTACGACTGAGGGGTCATTGAACGTGGAGTCACTCCCTCCTCAATATTCTGCTATATCAGATATTGACTTAGACCACCGAGATCATCTAAATGTGTATTTTATTCAAAAAGGTGAAGATAAATTAACAAAGAAGAACAAAAAGGCTTACTGAATGAATGAAACTTCTTTGATTGGATCAATATTTTACGTGATTCATGTACATATATTTAAATTTGGATTTGGATTGAACGTTTAGGTTTTAACATGTCTTAATGTTGCTTTAAATGGAAGTGGAGCCACCAAACAAAGTTTTCTTCTACATATAATGTACATACGTATAATAAAATATAGCAGTGGATAATATATATATATATATATATATATATATTAGGGTGTTCAGAAAAATAAAAGTTTGTGATATTCGTTGTGCTGAGTTTTGATTCAGCTCTACTACCCGAGAGTATTGCACCGCAGTTTGCAATTTCTCCCGCGACATCCCTATCCCGTGCCTCACCACATCCCGGATCCTGAGGGTGGGCGAAGCGATCGCTTGGCGATTGTGGTGACAGGAATGGGTCTGGAGAAGATTTTGTCCGTCCCCTCCATCCTGGCAGGGACTGGCGTGGCCATGGGAGGAGCAATCCTGAAGGTTTTGGAAGAATGGCCTCAAGTCAAACCTTGGCTGGCGGGACTCTGCTTCGATACGACAGCTGCCAACACAGGCGTTCACGGTGGCGCTTGTGCTGTAGTGGAGCGAGCTCTTGGATCCCGACTCCTCTTCCTGGCATGCCGTCATCACATGGCAGAGTTGGTAATGTCAGCGGTGTTTGACCACTTCTTCTCCTCGTCTGGACCAGACATTCCCATCTTTGGGAGATTCAAAGACTTCTGGGGCAGGCTAGACCAGTCCTCCTACGATGACTCTAACCAGAGGTCCCATCAATGGATATCGGACAGAGCCAACGAGATCGAGCAGTTTGTCCTCAATCACATGGAGAAGGCCGAAACCAGGGACGACTACCTGGAGCTGCTGAACCTGACACTGGCCTACTTGGGGAAGAAGCCCAAGATGGCATTCCGCCGACCTGGAGCCTACCACCGAGCCCGCTGGATGGCAAAGGGGCTTTACTGTCTGAAGATATGCCTCTTCCGACGGCAGCTGAAGGAAGCAGCGAACTTCGCCATCAGCAAGCACCAGGAACAGGCCATCCAGCGGTTGTGTACCTCCTGGTCTCTGTCTATGTGTGCCACTGGTTCGAGGCTCCCTACGCCGCGGATGCTCCGATCAACGACCTGCTTCTGGTGAAGGAAATCGAAGCCTATGGTCAACTGGTCGACGCTGACGTGGCGGGGAAGGCGATGCAGAAAGTAAAGGGCCACTTATGGTACCTGAGCGAGGATCTCGTTGGTCTTGCCCTGTTCTCCAAGAAGGTGTCGCCGGACGAGAAGAAGGAGATGCTGGAGAACATGGCATCTGTGCCGCCAACAAAGAAGGACCTCCGTCGGGTGAACCTCAACTTGAAGGCTGGTCCAAAAACAGCTGACTTGAAGTTAAGTCTGTTCGTCACACAACGGTCTCAGAACCTATTCTTGAAGTTGATGGTCGACACGCCGGGTAATGGCATTGGCTGCGTGTAATGGTGTCTACCTATGTGTAATGTGAAAATAAAGGCATCGGCTTCTCGCCCCTGTGGCAGCGGACTATAGGAGCTTTCGCCTAGGGGCAGCAAACTGGACTGGGCTCGGCTGGCAGTGCATGCAACTTCGTCCTTCAGTGGGCACCTGGTACTGGTACAATGTTGTTATCACATACCTGGGTATAGTGAGGCACGGGAATGCGTGTGTGAAAAAAGCTGTTATTTTGCTCAGTTAATGGTTTTACGAAATGGAACCGATTCAGCACTTAGCCGCTTCAAATTTCGAAAGAAAAAAAATCACCATATAAGGGCTGAACACCCTAATATATATATATATATATATATATATATATATATATATATATATATATATATATATATATATATATATATATATATATATATATATATATATATATATATATATATATAGTATGACCAGTAATATATAATATAAGTATGACCAGTCCAGGGTGTCCCCCGCCTCTCCCAAAAGACAGCTGGGATAGGCTCCAGCACCCCCTGCGACCCTCGTGAGGAAAAAGCGGTAGAAAATGAATGAATGAATGAATATATAAGTATTAATAGGAGTATTATTATTATACATACATAAGCTACTATTCTCAATATATTATTATTATTATTATTATCAATTACTTCATTTATAATAGATTTTTTTATTCTCTATTTTCATTTTTGTGTACGGAAGGCATGTGTGATGTATGGGGACTCTGTGCTATCGTCCCACTCTGGCTGTGACTGTTTCCCCGGGTGGGGCGCCTGGAGAGTGCGTGTGGGATGGGGGGTCTCAGTTGTGCGGCTTGGGCACGGTCCCTGCAGTTCGGGCGGTTGTGGGAGCTGCCTCTGGGTGCGTTGTTTGTCCGCGGCTCTTGGTGGTCTGGTGGCTTGGGGTTGCTGTGCTGTGGTGGCTGCTGCGGGGACCGGGCTATGTGTTGGGATGGGGCCTGATCTCGCTCGTGGGGACAGGGGCCTGGGTGGTGTGTGGGGGGCATGTGCCTCAGAGTTGGGCCTGCTGGGGAGGGGGGGGGGGGGTGATGCTCTCCCAGGAGTTTGGGTGTCTGCTACCACTGATCTCTATGCTGGTGAGCTGGGGTGAGCTGCCCGGCGGGTGTCGGCCGACGTGGTGGCGTGCCTGGCTGCTTGCCTGCACACCCCCTCCGCTTGCTCATGTGCGGGCCTCCCCCCCTCGCCCGCTCCTTTGTCTGCCGCACTGCTGTAGCCCCGACGTTGTCCCCTGCCCTATGACATCTCGGACGCTCCACCCGGGGACGTCCACGGTGTGTGCTTGCGTCTGTCCGTATTGAGTGGATGGGGTGTGCGCGTGTGTCTGAGCTATTTTTATGTATTTATTGTTTTAAATACTTATTAATTGTTCATTTTATTATGGTTATATGTATATATATATATACTATGTGTGTGTATGTATATGTGTGTGTGTATGTATAGCTACATAGATATACGGGGGTGGGCTCTATGGGGGTCTGGCGCTGGGTGTTCCATTTCTGCCGCCTGGTCCTCCATGCACGACCGGGGCGGTCCCGTGTCAGTGGTCGGGCCTGAGGTTACCTAGGGCGGGCCGGGTTCCGCTTCCTGGGGGCGGCGCCTCCGGTCGTGGGCGGGCACCCTTCCGGTTTAGCGAGGGCGCCCTCATGCCTGCAGGTGTGTGGTCTTCGATGCCCTTCTGCCCTAGTGGGGTATGGTCTCCACCACTTTCCCCCATTCACAAACCCACAATGGAATGAGGGAGTGCTGTTTGAACGGCCAGTATTTTTTAATTATATTTTTTTATATATTGCATATATGTTGTGCTGTTATGCTATGACACCAACCTGTCATAGGACTGTCGATGAAGAGTAAGCCTTTGTGGCTAAATCTGGCTTTTTTTTTTTTAGGTAAAATGTGCTCCATCAATGAATGTGCATTGTCTCATTTCAATAAATAAATAATAAATAACAAATTTCATGCCAATAGTTTGCAAATGTGAAAATAATGTGGTTTATTTAATGTATTTGTAAAATGCAATCAATTCCTTTTACACTGACGTCACTTTGGGTGCAAAGTTGGTTGCGCATGCAATTACTAGTTGTGGTCAGAGCTTACATGAATAGACAGATACATTAAGCTTCCTCACTGAAGAAAGACCTTTCCAGGCCAATGAGGGTTATGCGAAGACAAGAAAGCAAAATTCTGACAGTAGCTACAGTATGTAAGGTTTTGTCTCTTCCAAGCATGCTAATGCACCAAATCCCTTGTGTGTTGTGTGTGGGAAGAAGTTCGTTGTTGCGTCATCTTGGATTAAAGTTAAAAGTAACTATAAAGAACTTTCCACAATGGCTTTGAAGAGGTTTTTGTCATTACCATCCAATTACTTGTGTAAGACTGGATTGTCTTGCGCACGGCACAAAACAAAACTCTGCAACAAAAAGGACAGTAAAAACATGCTGCGCCTGGCTTGTCACTCACACACATTAAACTACACGATTTTAACACGTTCTGCTGTTATTCTGTTAACATGGACGCAGCGCAGTTGTTGAGTAGCACACCCAAAGAGTTGTTGTGAGGAATAAGGTTTAGTTTAAAGTTACTTGGTAATTGATGTGTGATAGAAAAGAAGAGTTTCAGCTAAAATGAAAAGAAAGATGAGGATGCTGTGGTTTTCATTGGGAGTGACCAGGATGGATAGGATTAGGAACGAGTTCATCATACAGTCTCATGGAACCAATTAACCAATTGCTGTACTTTTTAAGGAATGACATTCACACCATTAAGCAAAATAGTTAATTCATATTTTGTGAATTTGCCTATACCAGCTGACTGGCAGGAGGTGGGGTACACCCTGGACTGGTCACATTTGTTGAAACCTTCCAATTGAATTGCTGAACATCATCTGACATCTGTGTTAAACATATTCTACATTATGATTGCGTTTTGTATGGAAGACGATTTTTTTCTTCAATGGAGGGACAAAGTGTGAAAAGTGGGTATTTTGGCTCCAGCAAGGTGTAAATGAGAGAGTTATTGAAAGGTCCTATGTCATCTTTAAGCCCTTTTTGAGTGCTTAATGTGCACCCTTGGACAAGTGATTTTCTCTGTTCCTGAAATAATGAGCAGCTCATCTTGTTTCCATTTTGAAGTCATTCATCTTTGGACATTTCACCAGAATTACAAAAAAATAAAATAAAATAAAAAAATAGAATTTGAATAGTTGCATAACCTATTCAGTGTCGGCCTTCTTCTCCCGAAAAGTCCCCCAGCTGCTCCCCTTCCCCCCTCGATGTAAAGTGATGTTTACACTTACACATTTTGCCTCTGCACTGTCCCGCAATTCACTGTAGTAATGCATGTCATAGATGGCACGCCTGAAAAGGTTGAAGACTAGTTTACACACTTGGCACGCGATTTGTGAAGAACACCACCCTCATTGTCACCAACACTTCCCACATCTCTTAAGCTATTGTGGCATTATTTGCCATTTCCCACCACAAGCAGTGGGTCTACCCGAATACACTGGTAGTCCCGAAACGTGGAATGACCACATTGCAGTTGCAGATGCTATAGAAAACCTAACGCTAAAATGCTACTTACCATTGAGAGACTGTCCAGTTTCCACTTCTGGATTGGATTCGGGATCTAACACATATGGCTAAAAGTGTATATGTTACATATGTTAAATATGTCACATACTGTTAAATATATATGTTAAATGTGTTACATTCTGTATGTTAAAAGTGGCAACTAGTGGCACAACACAGGAAATCCTCCTAATCACTTGGGAGTGTGACCAACCACAGCAGAGTGGGCGGACTGTTTTTGCGGGAAGTCCACAACTCAATTCAAGGGCCCGAAAAATGAGCATAAAAATGAGCAATTGTCTGAATGTGCCTTCATTCAAGGTACGCATTCTGGGTGGAGCAAACCTAAATTGTGGGCATTCCCTGACAAATCTGGCCTTGAATGCATTATTTTGCCCATCCACACTCTTAGGCGAAAATAAGTCAGTCCCCGGATACGACAAAATTGTACTTGAAGTTTGGACCCAGTTACAATGTACAGCTCATGTATCTTCACACTAGAACTGTCACAATGAACTAAAGAAACTAAATTTGAAACACTTCTATGCTAGGGCTACGTTATGCTAGCCATAGCATTTCAGTATGTGGAATCAAACTATGGAATGGATTGAGTAAGGAAATCAAACAATGCACAACGATGAGCCAATTCAAGAAACAATACAAGCAGTTGATGTTTGCTAAATACAAGGATGAAGAGTCTTGAACCAGTCATGATGTGCTATATATATCACTATATTGACACGCACTATGGTACCCATTATGGCATTGGATGCTCATATCACCTCCTACTTCGCTACGAGGTACATTTAAAAAAAAAAAAAAAAAACCTTAAACTGTATTATGGAAAGCAGGAAGTGAACAAATGTAACAGTTACTGATTGTAAAAGTACCAGATGGAGGGGTAGGATTTAATAAGCTTTGCTTCTTCCTACTCCTTTTGGACATGTGGAACTGGGAACTGATTATGGGATGCACTCAATTGGAATCTGATGCATGTTCAAATGAAATAAAACCATTACCATTACCAATGTTTTTTTCATTTTCTGCCTTATTTGGTGGGCAATATTTCATTTATAAACCTTATTTAGAAGGCCATAAACAGGTTTTTTATGCTCGAATTACAAACATATTGCATCACTATTGCATTGGACTGTCTGCCCTCCCTTGTATAAAAGTATACTTGAAATATTTACATGCATTTGCTATATTCTTACACACTGTTTGTAAATATGCAAATCTTGTTTCTCTTATATTCTTTTATTCTTATAGCTCATGGAAAGAAATATGTGTTCATGTTTCCCATAAGGATTGTGAATGATGGGCAAAATCCCCCCCAAAAAAGTGCAGTTCCCCTTTAAATCCCTAATTGATCCCTAATTGTTTTATATATTTAAAAAAAAAAAAAAATTATATGTGTAAAACTATGAAAAAAACGTGTTTTGTGTTAACATTTTTGAGGGTCAACCAGTGACGACATCATAGACGGTTGACATAGCTGACTTTGTTTTTTTCTTTCCATGTACGTAGTGGCAAGTCAATAGGATGCTAACAAAGACGTTTTGTCATTAAAATATATTAAAAACATTGGTGGACTCATGTAGTGTATTAATATCACAACACGATGTGCACTATATTGTACGCTAATCGGAAAATGTATGCAAACTGAGGCAAAAGCGATAAACTAAACACTAACCAAGTACTGTACTGAACTGTACTGAATAATCTGAATAATCATATAATAATGAACTATATCAAGCTGAAATGTCACAGAAATAGTGAAATAATAATAATCTACACAGTAGAGGTCAAAATTGCCAAATTCTCAAACATTTGTGTGTAGAGGTTCAGGGTTATTTTCAACTGTTAAATTGTGTTCAGTAGTTTCCTACTGTGCTCAGTGTCTTATTATTTTCACCTGCTTTCATTTGTGGAACAGCTAATCAACTTTTTACTTGTCACGTATTTTGTATAATTTTTCTTTTTTTTTTTTTACCCAATGCTTAAAGTTATGGCCATCGCTTGTCCCTGCATTGTTCCCGTAGCCTGCACATTAGCAATGTGTGTGTAAACAATGAATAATAGCCGTGTAAAGGTGACTGCGGGTAATGACTGTACTGTCAACTTTGGATGTGAGGTCAAACCATGTAGTTGCATTTTTGGTTTGGTTTTGAGAGAACAGCTTGCAATATATTTTGAAGCAGAGAACAAACTAGGGCAACATAATGAGCAAGACATTTGTCTGGATGTGTTGTTTGCGCATAATACATTGTGCACATGATGTAGATGGCCATTAAGTATGTTATAATCATGTATGATGGTTTTTCTACCGCCTCCCTTGTTTTTTATGAAAGCTGGAAACGGAGCCAAACTGCATGCACAGTGCTGATTAGCATTACATCGTCCTGTTTGTGTAAAGATCAAACTTTTGATTAAAGTTTACTTTTGAGACCCGAGTCAATACCTGAACTTCTTCCCAAGTTGTCTTCTCTTTGGGAAAACATTTTGAAAGTCAGCTACACAAATGCAGCCTCTTCTTTCTTTAGATGTTTCTGTGGGTGGGTTACCTTGTTTTGGTAACCTCTCTTCGGTAAATGAAATAGATTCTGTGAGATGTTATACAGTGTGATAGCTCAGTGCATTGTCATTCTAATAAAGTCTCATAGGACATACAGGACACACACACACACACACACACTTGCCCTCCAAACACACACTTACTAACATAGCACACATCACAGTTACGCAACACTCAAGATAGAACTCCTGGAAAATTATGCAATGCATGTATTTATTCTCACTCTAGCTCACTTTCACACAGACTTTCCGGGAACACAGGCTTAGGTTTCACTTTCTAGAGGGGCGTGTTGTGTTTTTCGATAAACGTAAAAAAAAATGATGCCACAGTTTTGCCTTGGTTTGCTTGCATTCTCCAGTTAGCAGACATTATGGCCCGTTCTTGTTGTGTTATTAAGACACTGCATAAGTCCAACTGTGTTCTTCATCTACCATATTTTCTGGACTATAAATCGCTCCGGAGTAAAGTCGCACAAGGCCAAAAATGCATAATTAGGTAGAAAAAAACCGTACATAAGTCGCACTGGAGTATAAGTCGCATTAATTTATTTTACAAACTGCTTGACCAAAACAGATATTAGGTCCTCTTGGAAGGCAAGTTCTAACAATAAAAGAATAGAGAACAGGCTGAATAGGTGTAAGATATGCTAACACAATGCTTATTCAGCTACACAAAAAATAAACATGAACAGAAAAGGTGTCCAGTCTTCAAGTAACATTAACAGTTTTTTTCATTTATAAGTCGCTCTGGAGTATAAGTCGCAGGAATAGCCAACCTATGAAAAAAAAGTGCAACTTATAGTCCGGAAAATACGGTATATACTATATATATTTAATCATAAAACGTCCTTCCTTATTAGCATCCAATTAGCTACCTAACAAAATGACAACCGTAACCTGAAGTCAGCTACATTACGTCAACCGTCTGTTGACTCTCAAAAATGTTGACACAAATTACAGTTTTACATAATGCCACGTTCCGGCATGGTCGTGTCGTATCGACCCCAGGATGCAGAGACCAGGACCCAATTGCAGGTAAAAATGTATTTATTGGAGATGATGCTATGCAGCAAAACAATGCACTAGCATGTCCAACAGAAAAAAACAACAATGAAAGGAGCGCGCACCCGAACTAAATAGGCATCACAAATGATGGGAAACAGGTACGGGAGATCATGGAAAGCAACTGAAAACAGAACAGAGCAACACAGGAAGTTTATACAAAATAAGGGCATGAACCAGGAACTGAGGAGAACTAAGAGCTGTCACAAGGGGGTGAAGCCCAATTGTGACAGTACCCACCCCCCAAGGACGGATCCTAGACGTCCAAAAGGTCCAAAGGCAAAGAGGGATGGGAGGCGGGTTGCTGGCCGGACCTCTTTGGAGGTCGGCCAGGGTGGCAGGGCCATGCAGGAGGGCGGCCTGAAAGGTGAGCGGCCCGAAGGGGACCGGGCTCCTCTGGAGGACGCCCAGGACGGCAGGCCCAGCAGAAGCCATGGATGGACCCCTCTGGGGGGGTGACTACATCTTTCTTAATAAAAAGCACAGGCATTACAGTTTGTTGACAATCTGGTAGCAATGTGTGCAGAGGCTGACATTCCATTAGAAAAGTTAGCCAGTTTGTTACCAATAAATAAATCCATCCACCCATCTATTTTCTATATCGCTTATTCTCACTAGAGTCGCAGGTACAATAGACAAACAACCATTCACACTCACATTCATACCATGTTTGTAGCTTTTATACAAGACTCTGTTGAATATACATTTGATATAGTTTTACACAATAAATAAATCCATCCACCCATCTATTTTCTATATCGCTTATTCTCACTAGAGTCGCAGGTACAATAGACAAACAACCATTCACACTCACATTCATACCATGTTTGTAGCTTTTATACAAGACTCTGTTGAATATACATTTGATATAGTTTTACATCTTGATGCATCCTAAAAATATTGTGATATACAGCATGCTAAGGTCCATATCGCCCAAGCCTAATGCATGAAAATGATGGATGAAAGGCACATTTGACTTCTACCTTCATTGGAGACGTGACTGTTCCCAAAGATACAATGTGGTAGCAAGATCACTACCCCGCCATCCTTCCTGTCTTCCCAAGAGCTATTTAATTGATTAGCGTTTACCACCTTGGTTTCAGGCGTGTCCATACTCAGAATTACATCTGATTAGTGTGCTAATAAAGGTAATAACACCCAAACGACCATAGTTGTCTGGCAGAGGCCAGCCATTTGACAACAAAAGAGCAAAATCATTTCTGTCTGGAAATTTCTATCCTCCATTAGAGGATAAATACATCCGATTTTGCATCAATTTGCCAGACAAGAGCCGTCCTATCCAGTTTGACTAGTGATGGTCCCACATAGTTATTGAGCACAGACTGATGAAGCCTCCTCAGATGAAAGGCGCAACGTTTTCCAAGACAACCTAAACAGATTCAGTGCCCTGAGAATACATTGCTGCGGATGAATGATAATATTCACAGGCCTACATACCTAGGACTCAATGAAATAAAGATGAAAGTGTACAGTTCTTTGGAGCATCTGAAAATGATGTAAGTTTAGAGATATTATGCATCACATTAACTCTTCTGAGTTTTGCCTATTAGATCAAAGTGCCCACTCTTGAAATGTGAAATAATGAGGAGCAAAACAAATAAATAAAGAAATAAAAGAACAAGAACTCGCCAGATATGCCGGTCTTCACATGAATCCATCAGCTGTCATCATCATTTTAAGTATTATCTGTTGCTGAAAATATGGATGACATGCTGAGACGGAGGCCGACATAAAATCCACCTGGGATTTTTATAAAAGGTATGAAATTCCAGTATGAGGCCAATTACTTAGTGAAGAATAACATGCGGTCAAATAATTTGGCATTGTGATCTCACCTTTAGCTTCTTCATTGTGGCATCCCCTTTTGCACAGTCCCTTGGTTTCCATGGAAACAAGGAGCCTACTCTTTCTGCCTGCTTTGAAAGTGCTGCAGCCTCCCAGCAGTTTGAACCAGCCCCTGCCACACTTTTCTAAGAATGTACCACTGTCACACTAACTTTGTATTTTTGCATACGCTTGAAGTGGATCTTTCTTGCATATACAGTAATAACAAGAATAGAATCATCACTGATAGTTTCAATCCTAAGACCATGCTCTTGTCCCACATGAAACTGTTCACGTTCCATAAATAAAATCTGCCCAGAATAAGATATGTCTGTGATGTTACACCTTTTGACATCTGAAAACGATTCAACTCATTAGTTGAATTGGCTGAAAAAGTGGTTAGCATGCAGGCCACACAGCCAGAAGACATGGGTTTGATTCCCAGCTCTGGCATCTTTGTGTGTACTCCGGTTTCCTCCCCTATTCCAAAAACATGCTAGGTTAATTGGCCACTCCAAATTGTCCATAGGTATGAATGTGAGTGTGAATGGTTGTTTGTCTATATGTGCCCTGTGATTGGCTGGCCACCAGTCCAGGGTGTACCCCTGTGACCCTCGTGAGGAGAAATGGATGGGTGGAGTCGTTGCATCCCAAGTTGTATTTGTGACTACTGTATAACATTCCCTTGACTTCTTGATTGATGATTTCACCTGACCAGCATGTCTTAAATGCATATACTAGTATAAAAACTCTTATTGAGAAACCTCCCCTTAACTCTTAACTCTTATATCATAATAACTCTTATTGGTGGAAAAAAAACAGTTTTCAATTTGTGTCAATTGAGTGTCATAAAACATAACATTTAGACTTGCATTTTTCAAATTAGAGAGTTCCAGGAACAAAAAATGAGAATTACTGAAGTGTAATTAGAGGACTCTGTCATGTTTAATCTCTCTCAGTACTTCAAGGAATTCCTTGTTTATCGTGGCTAATTGGTTCCAGAACTAACCGTGATAAGTGAATTATTATTCAATATTAATAAACTGAATATTTTCATAGTTAGAGCTAAATATTTATTGAGTAATCATAGGCTATAGTCAACTACGAAACAGCGATCATTTATAAATTGATTCATAGGAGCGATAGGAGCAATATTCGAACCACGTGCATGTGAGGTTAATGCAGGTGTAATTCAGCAAAAATGTAAACACATTGATACCAAATTTTGGATGATTTTGGATTTTAATAGTTTTTGTTATGGACAGGTATTCACACTCTTTGACCATAAGTCATACATATACCATTGTTAGAAAGCCCACAATGTCTTCATGCTTCACTGATATTCTTTTTGCGTCAAGCGTTGACATTTCACATTGTTCAGTGGTCCTTAAATGCACCATAGTTGCCTTGCTGTGACTGGCGACATTGTGACTCTGATTTCATTATTCCTCTTACTTTATCATCCTTCAGTGGTGAGCACCTTTACATTTGATACTTTGGATAACTGTGTGAGACATATTTAGGGATTAAACCTGGATTGTGTCACGGGTGAACAATGAACAACGGGGAGGTTTCTGGAGCTGATTCAAAGTTATTGATTGCAACAGTCACTTTTATTGCAAATGTTGACGTGAAAGCACAGTATGTAACTGTAAAAGTAACTGTAATTTCCCAGTCCACAACTCGCTCATTGACTAACTAGCGTATATGGTGTTAAAAGATGCAAAGCACACTGTCAGTCAATACACTTGGAGATTAATCACTTATGCAAACCAAACAATACGAGCACTGCAACAGAGTCTCAGTTAACACTCTGCCCCTATAGCGTCGAAGGAGAATAACCCCCACAGGCCTTGTGAATGCTGGTAACAATTGGTTTTATTGGAAAAGAACAGAAGAACAGCCACGCTTGATGCTTTAAAACAGCTCCTTCAACATTTATTGACCCACACTGCATTGAAGCACTACTATGCAAAGTAGTCTCACGATGACCTGGAGTGGATCCCAGATTCTGCTGTCACACCCAACTTAATAAATATTAATACGATATTCTTGCATCATCCATCTACTGTCATCAGCCGCTTTTCACATCCCTTCCTGCAACCATCAACGAGCTTTCATATAACCCTTGTTCAGCCATCTCTGGCTTAGCGAGTGTGCTGTGTGTGGGAGGTTGGGCAAACACAACATCAAGTATTCACCGGGGATTTTCCAGTGCTCAACATTTGCTGCTGAGCTTTGGTTGCTAGTGTATATTAGCTTTCATATACATCTCCCAAAAGAGGAAGAATTTCTCAGATAATACCATATACTGTACTATATGTGAAGGGGTAGAAAGTAAATGAGGCTGAACCTGCCTTGTGTCACGGGAGCAGTTTCAAGACATATTTTTATGAATTTGTCGACTTTTGAGCTATGCCTCTAATAATAAGTATGCTGAAGCATATCTCATAATAATTTTGACACAGTGTGTTGAAAACATATTTAAATATGTGGGAACAAACCAATTAAACAAAACTAATGAATTAAAAAAACAATGAATGTGCAACAGTAGTATTCACTGTAATAGTGACAATAATCAGAAATTGGGCTTATTGGCTTGGATAAATCACTGTATTCTTCTGCCTCATGATAAAGTGCAAAGTTTCATTTTTAACACGCAAAAAAAGGTTGCTCTCCTGATAAAAAAGGTAGAGGAAGAATGGCGACTGGGGAGATTGTGGGCAGCTCCTTCTTCTTTTTAATGATGGTGCTTCAAAAACAACCACTCTGCTAGCATGTGGGCAGCCTGATGAAAGTAAGACTAAATTACGCACGACGATTTTACCAAATGAAACAGTATTCTTCACCCGTAGTAAAATATGATTTAATATTCTACTCAGCTGGATATTTTTTTCCAATATTACCACTAGCTGTATCAGTTAGTATGCAGGATGTTGCGATTGACTGGGATTAGTCCAGCCCTCCGTTGGTTGGGTGGTTGGTTTGGGCTCCTGAACTGGATTAGCAGTATATATGTAAGTGCAGTTTCTGATATTCACACCGGTTTGTCTGATAATATTGGTATAAAAATGAAATGGTACACATTGGTACACACAATTAGTAGCAAAACATGCTACATGACTGCCATAGTAAGTATTCATAATAAGTACAAACTGTAAACATCAAAATGCATCAAATTCAAGTGCTGTGAGTCACATCTTGAGTTCCATTCTGTTCTCCTGAGCCTGCTTTGTAAACAACACTGAGGAAAAAGATCAATAGGTAATATCAATAATAAGAAATACAATACAAACAAAAATGGAACATTTGCTTAAATTTGCACATGTATGACTAAACAAATGAAATCACGAAACAGCATGATTTATTCAATATATTTATGAAGTGCATGGCATTACTTTACTTCAGTAGAAATATAATATTATATATATATATACATAAATGCAGCCTTAGTTTTCTTATTCTTTGTTCTAAGCTGTTTTTAATTATTGTATAACCCTTAGACTAACGGGTCGTGTTTCCTCAAGTGTCGAACCACAGCCCTGCTCCTGGCTCATTTGCATACTAACAGTGATTGGATGTTTGCTGAGGGGAGGGGAAGGGGGCGATGGTGTCTGTGAAGACAAACTAAGCTCAGCTCTGCCACGAAGATGAGAGACAAGGGGACCTGTCTTGTGCTTTTTCTGGCGCAATTTCGATTTTGGGGGACAAGTCATTTATTTTTTATTGGGGGGGGCGCTCATGCTCCATTGTAGAGCTGGCTCCGACTGTAACTAATAATCATCATCATACAACCCAACTATATGCTGTTTTTTCAGGCTACTTCAATTTCAGACTAAGATATATTTCTTTGCCAGTATGACTTTTCAACTTTACCTTTACTTTCAACTTTCTTCCTTCTGATTCATAGAAGGAAATTTCATGTAGCGCTATACCCTCACATGTCACTAACTCCTGGTGTCAGACACTTTTATCTCAGCCTTCTGCTATAATGCACTGTAGGCGAACGGGAAGGAACAAAGGAGGGAGATCAATGAATTTGGTGACAGAATTCTCAAAGTTCTCAACCTTTGCCAATGGGAACGAGCTTAACAATCTAGTTTTGATCATTACAAGAAGAGAGTATCAAAGTTGGAGGGACACCTTATGTTTCTGTTGTGTTTTGTCCTCTAATCATTCCAACATTCAGTGTGCATCCAAGGAATTTGCAGTGCCAGAATAAATACTCGTACAACAGCATGAACGCCCTGTTTTATTGTATGTGTGTTGACTTACAATGTTTATTAATGCATAGTAATGCCATTAGTTCAACCTGTCACTGCTCTGAGGGTTCTATATCCCTACAGGATCATTTGCACACAAATAGAGGTCGTCGACATCAGCCAATCAATTCAACAGTCAACACCACAAATATTTAAAAACTTGGCATCCGTGAAAAAAACATCTAAGAGGCGTTTCCCCAAATGTAGACCTGGCACGATAATCAACAAAGCTGATCATTTTGTGTTTGTGTGCTGCTGAGGTTGGACGCAGTAAAGCTCCTGACCAATACGAAACAAAAAACTCAAGTGGTAGAAAAGTGCAGTGAGCTGGAGGATTTCGATTGACTGTCCGTCAAGACACATGGCTGTCCTAGTCATAAATGAAGACCCTTGAAGGGGCCGACTGCAGCGCAATAACTAATGGACGGCATCTGCGGGAAAAAGGGTTTCAAAAACTCACAGACCTCGTCTCCTTCAGCGCCTTCAACTCCTTCAACATGGAGCGTTGAAAGGTGGAAAAGTTTGATTCTTTGATGAGAAAAAAAATTACCTTGACGGTCCAGATGGCTTCCAACATTACTGGCATGACAACCAGATCCCACCTGAGATATCTACCCGGCACAGTGGAGGGGGGTCCATCATGATGGGGGGTGCTTTTTCATTCAGTGGAACACTGGCGCTTCAAACGGCTGTTAACGGTTAAGTGCAGATGTTGCAGTGGGCATCCCTCATGGCTTAGGGGGCCCGGTCTGTGTGGTAACAGCTGGGTTTTTCAACAACGCTGCTGTTCACAATGTTCACTTGTCCGAGGACTTTTTCAGGGAGAATAAGATCAATCTTTTGGACCATCCCGCATGTTCCCCTGACTTAAATTCTATAAAGAACATTTGGGGATGGATAGCAAGGGAAGTTTATGAAAATGGTCATCAGTTCCGGACAGTTGATGGCCTTCATGACCACTTGGAGCAACGTTACCAATAACATCCTGGAAATATCAAGCATGCCCAAACCAATTTTTGAAGTGATTAACAAGAACGGTGAAGCTACTCTGGAGCTACCCATGGAATCCATGGGTCCAGCACAGTTTGTATCTAATGTTAAAGGGGACCTATTGAGCTCATTTTTTGGCCCTTTGTATTGAGTTGTTGACTTCTATAGAGCAGCTACACACAATAACCAGAAAAGAAAGCGCTCTAGTTCTTTCAGAATCTGCACCTATTCCAACTGTATTTCATTAGATTTCATGATTCCAGCAAAAACGGTCTGTTTTAATGTATTCCACCCACGGCCCACAGCCAGGCACACCCACTCTGCTGTGGTTGGTCACACTGCCGAGTGCATGGAAAGAGTTCTGGTTTGTGCTGCTAACTTTGTAGGAGTTGATAATAAACGGCAATTTATCTTTTTTTTTTAAAGTTAGCTTTTTTGGTGACAATATGTATGTTTTTCTTGGTTTGGACATGATTTAACCATAGGCAGCATTTCAAAAGTACAGTAAATCTCGGATGTATCGGATTCAATTGTTCCCACTGGTTATATGCGTATACCGGAAAATGTTCGTTTTACGCATATATCGGAATTTATATCCGGTATATGCGTAAATCGGATTTTATCCGTTATAAAAAGGCACTTCCTTGACTATGTTTCCAATGTACCTGGACGCGCAGGCAACGCTGCAAACGCTGCAAATGACGTCGTATAGCGGCCTGTCACGATTCGGCGAATTGGAGCGCCACGATGCGGCCATCCGATATATGTGAGGGAAATTTAATGAAAATGCATTGGAACGGGACTGGAGATTTTGTCCGAAATAGGCGAAATCCGTTATAAAAAATCCGATATATGCAATGAATTTTTATTGGAAATGCATTACAGAAAAATCTGTTCTTTTTTATCTGTCCGTTGTGAGCGAATTTCCGATTTATCCGAGTCCGATATATCCGAGGTTTATTGTACCAATTTGACATTGGATATGTAAGCGATACCCAAACCTCCAAATAACATATGTTGAGCTTTTGTGGTTTCTTCTTCAGGAAACAGTGTTTTAGTAATCCAGCTAAGTGGAAATGCACCTCCAACTTTTTATTTGACTTTTTATTACGCCAAATTTACCTGTGAAATTTGAGGTGTTTGGGTTTGTTTGTGAATTCTCAAACAGCTTTTACAAAAGCTGCAGTGTTGAATGGATGCTTTGTTTGACTTCAGAGGCATAGTACCAGAAAATGTAACTCCAAGTTTTACCTCTAGGTTTCACAGTGATGTTTTTGTGTTTTGTGTATGTTTGTTAAGCTAAAAAAAATAATATTATAATTTTAGTGCCAGTATAGTTAAAACTTACTATCATTCATTCATTCATTAATTTTCTACCGCTTTTTTCTCACGAGGAAACTTCTTTTTTCAAAAATGTGAAGCTGGAGCTGGTCCTGATGCAACATACTAGCTATTCCAACTTTTTTTTTCTGTTCACCATCAGATTATACTCATCCAATATTCTTGTAGTGTACTTTTTTTTCTTGTCCTTATTGTGGTGATATGATGTCACCTTGACATGAAGGCAGAGACATCTTGAATTTTTGCTGCCGTTCTATTTATAGACTGACCTCCAGGTCACATGAAATTCCCAACGGAGATGGACTCGCAGCAGAGCGTCTACCTTTATCTAATTATGTGACAACTTCAAGGGAAGAAAGGGACGATCCCGTCATGGTGCCTAATATTACATTCCTTTTCATATTGAATCTTCTTGTTCAAAGCAGTTCTTTAATGACAATGGCAAAGAAGGACAAAGCAGAAAGGGGTTCAAGTAGTTGAAAGTTGTAATGGAAGATATAAATGATTGGTCAAAAATACAACAGCATTGATGCTTTAGAGAATCAGATGAAAATGGGGCTCTGGGAGCAATTTACATTTAAAATACCATCATTTTCTTTATGTTCGCCATAACCAGCATGAGTAAAGCATCATAAAAGTCACACTCACTTCCATACCTATGGACAATGTGGAGCGGCCAATTAACCTAGCATGTTTTTGGAATGTGGGAGGAAACTGGAGTACCCGGAGGAACATGCAAACTCCACACAGAGATGGCCAAGGGTGGGATTGAACTCGTGTCTCCTAGCTGTGAGGTCAGCATGCTAACCACTCGATCGCCGTGCAGCCCCGGAGTGACCTGAAAATATCGCAATTAGGCAGGAGGGTTTACCGTAAATCCTCTTTCTAAAAGGTTGCAGGTTACATATCTTATGAAATATCCAGCACTGTGGATTAAAACTTGATTAATACTCATATTCATCCAGTTATAGGCCAGGTTTGTGTAAAATTCATAATTGAATTGAAAAACTATCCGCCATTCCAATTAAATTACATGAATTTCAATTGTGGTTGCAAACTGGAAAATAGAATTGCAATTCAAATTCCAATTGAAGGAAGTAGAATCAACTTTCACGGAAAGTCTGCATATGGAGCATTTCTATTAATGTATGAATTCGGTGACTTTAAGCAGGATCTAAAAGGCAGTGAATGAAGAGGCTCCTGGCTATTCTTCTGTCAATTTCAATATGATATAAGTGTTTCTTCCCCAGCAAGGCCTGCCAAAAATCCCTCCAATGGGGGCAATGCTGCAAAAAGCTCAGGTGTCAGCTATTATTGGCTGGCATGGAGAGAAGAGGAGAGAGTGTGCATATTGTTATCATGCTCCTGTGGACAATCACACCATGCACCTGAGCAGGAATGACTTCATACAGATGCTTATATTGTTGGAACAGTGGGGCTTTTTTTTAGTACTGGGTAGAAGGGAGTCCAATTCATCCATCTGGGACTTCAATTTTAAGTGTAGTAAAAACTCCGGATTTGAACTACCAATTGCTTTCAATATACTTTAACAAAAAGCGGTGTCATTTTTTCACGATGCATTTATTGTGCATTATGCATTTATTTTTATTGCTTCATTCATTGTCTCATTGCTTCATTGTTATTTTTGAAAAGTCCAAATCAGAACTAATACCTGCACTAAAATTGTTTCAGCAGTTACAGATCTGCCTCCATTCTCCAAGCATTGTGATCCTTGAATACGCCTTTCAGCTCTCAAGGTATGCATTTCAGTTTCAAGTTTCATCAAGGTGTACCTCCGGAAAAATCAGTGTGCTGCAGCGACATGGACCATTAACTGTGATTGTTCGGCTTGTAGTAGTAGATTGTTCCCAATATTATAGTAAACCCCGTATTATCCATGCCCTATCCAATCAGGATACATGGAATTGGTGATAAAAAAAAAGTTCAATGTCCAAAGTAATTCAAGGTATTTTTTTAGGGTTTTTTTTTTTTTCCCTGAAGAAATAGGAGAACCTTTGATAGTATATTTGCGGTATCTCCTCCTCAACAGTAAAAAAATATATATCCTACAGCCATATTTTTTAACAACCGACTTTATATTAATCGTTGTTTTTAGTTATTGTTAATTATTAGTTGTCTAATGAGTCACTTTCTCTGTTTCCACAAAATCCGCGCTGCGGGAGGGCCGATCTGGCGAGCATCCAGCACAACCACTGAGATTTCACTTCTAAAATGTGGATTTCTGGGGACAAGCCATTTATTTAGGGCAGGGGTCGGGAACCTTTTTGGCTACAAGAGCCATGAAGACCAGATATTTTAAAATGTGTATCTGTGAGAGCCATATACATTTTTTTAAACATTGAATGCAATAAAATGTGTGCATTTTTATGTAAGACCAACAGTTTTAGATATAATGGGCTCTAATTACGTAGACCAGGCACACTACCCCACGCCAATGGGGTGTGGCCAGCACACTTTCGTGAGCAGCGCAGTGTCCAATAATAAATCAAATACTTGCTGCCATTAATGCAACTTCTGCAGAACTCGGTTTTGCACCATACTCCGTACACATATTTCATTCTTTTGGCCATCTTTGCCAGAAGGCTTGGTTCTGCAGCTTTAGCTAGGTGACTATTTGACTAAAGGAGGAAAGTTTGCATTTAAATGTTGACATCTCAATGACCGAGGTACACTACCGCATTACCCAGTAATAATCGAGTTTTGGTGTTTGACCTGGAAAATATCATCAGGAAAGATGGACATGGTTGGCCGTATTGCAGTAGAAAAGAGATGGACAGATTAAAATGCATAAGAAAGTTGTCATTTCTGTGATGTTTACTTTAAAATGTTAGCAAAAATACATTTTTATTGTGGTAAGAAACGCTTGAGAGCCAGATACAGTCATCAAAAGAGCCCTACCTGGCTCCCGAGCCATAGGTTCCCTACCTCTGATTTAGGGGGTTGTTGGGTGCGTTTTGGGAATGCGGGAGGAAAGATGAAACCAGAGTACCTGTCGAAAAGCCACACACATGGACATGGAGAACGTGTAAACTCCACACGGTGATGTACATTCGAAACCAGATGTTTTGGATGTCTTGACTGTAACCAACATGCTAACCACTAGACCAGCAGCCTTCCGCAAAACATGATGAATCCATCCGTTTTTTTTACACGCTTATTCTACGTAGGGTCACAGGGTATGCTGGAGCCTACCCCAGCTGTTTTTAAGCTGGACAAACAAATTAAACCATTGTAATTTTTTTTTATCATCTATGTCATTCATCTAAAATCAAACCATTTTTATCTGTTCCTCACTTTGTCAAGTCATGCAGGCTTTTACTGTATTTCATCCCGTCTGCATTACTGGAATGCACTTTCCACTGGAATAGGTCACAGTGCACTTTCAAACTTTCCCCAAACCTCTGGCGCAGCTTTTAACAGGAACCAACGAAAGGGAGCACATCATCCCAATTGTTGCCTCCCTGCACTGGCTTTCAGTTCATTTTAGAATTGATTGTTTGTTTCAAAGCTCTGAATGGACTGGCCCCACAGGACCTCATCACGGACTGGCCCCGCAGGACCTCATCACGAACCTCTTGCTCTGCTGGGTCCCAAAACAAGGCTTAAAACCAGGAGTGAGCAGGCCTTTCTGTGGTCGTCCCCAAACTATGGAACACTGTTTCAGTTGAATGCTTTGATTCCAGTCGCAAAACCCATGTTGATCTCTGGCTTGGACATCTCGGATCACACACGTTGGTGATCAGTCTTGTCATGTTTTTAATGCTCTGCGTTCATAATGTGCCTGCTAGCTGCTCTCAACTCCCACCCAGAAGTCACTGTCCCCCAGCTCTGCAGCCCCCTTGATGTCATCGATAGTTGACTGTAGTTCTCTGTTATTCTAAATCTCTGCTTTGTTTAATTGAGAAGGGCTGCAAAATAACCCACAGTGGCTTTAAATAAAGTCACAAGAACATGAGAAACATTGAATTCAAGAAGGAAATCATAGCAAAACACAAAGGTGAGGTCCATGTGGCTCTTCCATTCCCTCCTCCCCCTCCACTCATTGCCGTCTTTGCCAGCAAGGGTCTTCGGTTAAGGTAAAAGTGATGTCATTAGCCACGTATACATGGACCCAAATATTCCAATTCCATTCCATTTATTTGCTCAAACGGAGAGAATGTAACATTTGTATACACCTCATTCCGAAAGAAAAGTGCCAATCCGAAATAATATATAATGGGATTCCCAGGGGTGGAATATTCCTTTCCCCAATCCGATTGAGGTATCTTGTACCCGCTCAAACGGAAAGTTGTCAGACTGCGTTCTTCTTCATGGTGTTTTTCTTCTTCTGTTGTTTATTGGCGGTTGGCAAGCAGCTTTGGTGTGCATTAGCGCCATCTGTGGAACAGAATCTAAACCCTTCTATACGCCATTCACAAGTCCACTTTTATTAAAAAACAAAATACATATCTATATAAAACATGTGCCGAGCTTAATTATAAAATATTAGCAAGATTGAACTTTATCTTTTCCTGTTCCCGGGTGCGTTCTTTCAGCGAATGCTGAGATATGACGTAACACGCAGCTCCAGACGCTCTTTAGTTTTAAAAATGGAGGCGAGCAATCGGCACTGGACTGCTGCGGAAAAGTTTGTTTTTGATCCAAACTCATTTCAAGACTGGAAGAAGGAAAAACTGGCAATACGGAGTTATTCCAACAAGTGAAAGAAAAACTCGGTATAAACTTGGAAGTCGGTATCACGTTTACTGCGCATGCCCCATTGACTATTCTGGTTGATTATAGCGGCGCATGTAGACAGGAGATTGGAATATTCCTTTCCATGTATACCATGTTTTTGGAAAAGTCATTCGGAAAGATTCCATTCGGAAAGAGAAAAACTCCATTTCATATATAGATACATACATAACATTGTTTTCTGAATGTAAAACTATAATTATTGGATTTATGGTACATTATTGCTTTGGCATATATAGAAATCATATCCAAGTGTAAAAAGGTTAATAAAATCTTCAGTGATGTTTCTTTTCCAAACTTGTCTCACACATTTAAGTTTAAGGATAAACTTTAGGGACATTTTATTTTTTCGGTTGAGTGAAGCAAAAAAAAAAAAAGTAAAAAAAATAGGTAGTGTGTTATAGAGAATCATATTTAACATCCTCAACTGGGTCGGATTGTGGCAGGGCAAAGAACATAACAGCTCCGCTCCTATATGCTGTATTATCTGGGAAAAAAAAAGCAACCTGGCACTGGAGGGCCTTCTTCAAGCTTTGAGTCAAGGATGAAACTGTCTGCAGAAAGCGAGAAAAGCAGGGAGAAGCGACTGCCTCAGTCAAGAATACCAAATGTGTATCTCCAATTGGCTTGAGAAAAGTAGTGCCAAATTCCTACAAACATACATAGCAACAAGTCTCGGACCTGCCATCCATTTTATCGCTGTCTGTAATGGGCGCACAAGCAGCTAATGACATTTAGACAGATACAGATTGTAGATAGTTGATTAAACCCGTCTGAGACCACCATGGTCATCACTTCAGTTAAAAACAAATCAGTAGCCATCAAAAACTCACATGCTGCATAATCTTGTAATTATCAGAGGCGAGCCGTGGACCAAACATGAGACTCAGGGGGACTGTTGTTTTTTTATCTAGGACATCCAAGTGCTTCACATTAAAATAACCTGCAGTTCCTCTCGAAGTGGAGTTTTACAGAACAGTGTATAACAGAATACCTTGTTCAAATGTACTTTGGGTCAGGACTGCCGCAAGAGAGCACGATTCTCCGAGTTCCTTGTCACTGTCACTATTTATAGCCCTCCAGACGGGCATTGTGGCTGCGGCTCTGGCAGGAATGGGGCCATGCGAATGCACGGAATGAACCTGGGCCAACTGCAAAGAGACTGACTCCCTTTGCATAATCATTGTCCAAAATATTACATCTGGGGCATTTCTCTGTCAACTTGATTTCCACACTCACTTTAATGTTGCACTGCAATGAAATGATTTGCTCATCAACCGTGCCCATGAACTATCTGGAAAGGTCAAGTGATACATTAAGGAAATGCCAGGGAAATTAATCTGATTTTAACAATGTGTGCATGTCAACGTTTAAAGATGTAATTAAAAACACAACTGTTGTTATAGTTTGGTTTGCTGTGAGTGCCAGCTAGCATTCCGCTTTATCACTTTTGTATAACTTTTTATGGCGGCTGAAATGGGGAGCAGTTGATTGGTTTATAGCTGTGAGGCCATAATAGCGCTTTTACAGCCAAATATCAAATTGGATGTGAAATATTTCACAATATAGTGACCAATCCAAACTCATTTTACAACATGCTGTGATGTGACTTCTCATGTTGTTTTATTGCAAACATGATCAGTCAGAATTGTGGTCAGTTCTTGTATAATGCTTTTATAAGCTTGTGTAATTTAAAACCTATTTTAATACACCCCATAGTATAGAAAGAACTCTGTTTTCATCATTAATTCATTCCATAAAGTCCACCGAAAGCCGTAATGTATGAAAAAAGAAGAAATTTTTTGATAGAAAGTAATTTAAATCCAATGAATGTGTCCCAAACACCAACAACAAAAACACATGCTTATTAGAGAATAGTTATAGTTTTAGTACATGCAGCAAAGAAAGCAAAATACGTAGACATTTCTTTTACTTTTTTTGAAAAGTTTTGTTGTTGAACATGCTGATGAGTGGAGGGGGGGGGGCAAATTCACGCTGTCACGGTGATCTATTGAAGTGCTCATGACAAACATTTTGGTATTTTGCTGCAAAATAACATTGAAAAGCATATTTCCAGTGTGGAATGTGTGCTTGAATATCGACATGTCAAATTTCAAGGCGAGCTAAACAGGCACTGCTGGTCACTCATCCTGCAGTGCCTGCATAGATCTGTCAGTGTCAGTCAGCATACGGGTTGTGTGGTCTATCAGATAGCCAAGAACTGCTTTGTCAACGAGCAGAGGCAGTTCTGGCTTCTGAAACTGAAATAGTGCCAGCCGATAGTACTTATTCTGTAAACATTGACAAACAGCATTTCCCTCGTATTTTATATTTATTCAGTGTCGGGAGACAGCAGGATGACAAAAATGCTTTATCCAATAAATACAGTTTTTGACAAACATTTTTTTTTGGTGTCATGAGCACTTTAAAGTGTGAGATATTGATAGCGAGCACCTTACAGACCCAGTGAAAAGGGAAAAGAACAGCGGCAGTGCCACCCCAAATACCCTGCAGCTCTAATATGATTGCAGCAGTAACTGCATACAGATAGTGGTAGCCAGCCAACTATCGGAATTCCATCCATGTCCATGAAGGAAATGAGGAAATCTGCAGTACACTGAAGTTGCTTTCTGACAGACAGAAGAAACTGTCATACTGCTTTGGGCAGTGCTGAGGTTACAAAGTATAGTCCATCAGGTGTGGTTTGAGATGTGTGGTAGCCTCAAAGTAACAAAGTCATTAGTGGCCTCTAATGGCCAATGTGAGGAGCAATTTGCTGCCATGGATTTACTAATCCAGCTGTCATCACCAAAATCAACTGAGTCACACAAAAGAGTATTAGCATCACAGAGCTTAGCATGTCTTCCAGCTTAGAAGCGATGGCAATTCTATTCATGCTGAAGACAGTGTACCAGTGCCAATGTTGATGTACGCCCTCTGTATGAGAAGCAAGTGGGAATCTGAATTAGAGATGTGTGAGTCAGGAAGGAGTCGTTCAAATCTCATATTGCCTCAAATCAATGATCCTTTCCCCTTCATACGTAAGCAGCATGACGGGTGCTTGAGGAAGACTTGACTTTCAACGACTCACGCTTGCTCGACAAAGACGAACAGGCTCATCTACAGCTCAGGTACCGAAATTGTTGTGCATCTACAAGATGCTGTGCATGTGCGAGTTTCTGCGTATTGGTGATGTTCAGTTGGCTGTAACGACCCAGGGTGGTAGGTTTTGTGTTTGTTATATATAGTGGTGACTGGTAGCAGCCAATTTGGTGCAGGTGTGTTTTTGTTTTCTTTGTTTGGAGGACTCCAGCTTCCCTGATTGGCTGCAGCAAAGATGCAGTCCTTCTGAAGAAGCCAAGGAAGTCACCAGTTGGTGTTGCTCTGTTGGCTCTGAATTTGTGGACACTTTACGTTTCTTTATTTTCTTTTTATGTAAATAAATTCATTGTACCGCTACAAATATGGACATTTGAAAGGGTGAACGAAAATAAATTTCTGGGGATCACAGTAGATGAAAATATGAGCTGGAAACCTCATATTACAAATATACAACATAAGGTGGCCAGAAATATTTCAGTATTGAACAAAGCAAAATTTGTGTCACGCTGCGCTGTGACATGTGCTTCTACCTTGTGTTGCTGTTTGGGGGTACGTCTGGGTTTCGTGTTATTTGAACCCTTACTGCTCTCCTTATGCTTTTGCAGACGCGGACCTCCCCTGAGTTGGGCGGAGCTACCAGACGGGCGCAGCTGCTGCCAATTCATCCCAATTTCCGGTCTCCCTCATTAGGCACTGAGCTGCGGCAGGAGGGTGCTGGATTATTCCTTTGTGGACGTGACAGACCAGCTCTGAGCTGTTGCCGTGCTCCTGTACCAATTCAGCACTGCTTACGCCTCTGCCACGCACCCTCCTACCCGTCCGGTAGCCCGCATGCCTATAGGACTGCGTATTGTCTTTTGAGGTAATTTGTGTTGTGCCTGCCGGCACTTAGTCACGGAGCCCCCTCTTTTGTGCTCCGTCGTTTTTCGTTACTCGTACCTCACTCACTGGACAATTAAAGACTTTAAAGACCTTACCTGAGCCTGCTGTGTCCTGCATCTGGGGATCAAACCGCCGCGCACGCGCCCTAGCCCTGACAGAATAATCCAGCCAATATCATGGATCCCGCGGAACATCAGCAGCTTGAGTTTGCCCTCAAGGCCCAGGGGCAGATGATTAGTGACCACGAGCGGACGTTACAGGACCTTTCCACGTTGGTCCGCGACATGCACGCCCGCATGACGAGCACGTCCGTGGCCGCCTCCTCGGACGCCGTTCCGGCACCGGCCACAACATCGTCGGCGCTCCAACTCGTCCCTCGGGAGCCCAATATCCCTCACCCTTCCAGGTATGAGGGAGATTTTGGCGAGTGCAGACTATTCCTCCACCAGTGCTTCCTCGTGTTTAGTCAGCAAGCGCAAACCTACGCCACGGACTCTGCCAAGGTGGCGTATATAGTTGGGCTCCTGACGGGGCGCGCCGCCAAATGGGCCATGGTGGTGAGTGAGAACAAGCCGGAACTCTTCTCCAGCCTCTCCCTATTCGTCGAGGAGCTCAAAAACGTGTTCGACCACCCGGTCAGAGAACGCGAAGCAGGACTGCGCCTCCTGGCCTTGCGCCAAGGCACGAACTCGGTGGCGGATCACTCCATCTCATTCCGCATTCTCGCAGTGGAGAGCGGCTGGGATGAAAAGGCTTTACGGTGCGTCTTCTGGGCCAGCCTTAGTCCCCGTCTGCTGGACGAATTGGCAGCCCGGGATGAGACCCGTTCCCTCGAAGAGCTTATCTCCCTCGCCATCAGACTGGACAACCGTCTGCGGGAGCGCAGTCGGCAGCGTGGTGGGGAACCGCCCCCGTTACTCTCTCTCCCTCACGGAACTCTTGCGCTTCCGCCTCCACCGTCGATCGCTCCACCCACCGAGAGCCTCGGGGAGGCGGTTCCTATGCAGCTGGGAGCCAATCGGATCTCCGCCACGGAAAGACTTCGTCGTCTGCGTCTCCGCCTCTGCCTCTACTGCGGCGCTGCGGACCACCCAGCCTCCCGCTGCTCCAGCCGGCCAGTCCCCCGACGTTCATCTCCCACCAAGAGCTCGTCGGTGGACGGACGTTCCCCCCCTCCCTCCTCCACTGCTTCCGTGGGCCGTCTGCAAGTGGAAGGTACGTTGTCATGGGGAGGGGAGGGGCGCCTTGCTATTTCCGCCCTGGTCGACTCGGGCGCTGACGAGAACTTTATAGACAGTGGCTTGGTAAAAGAACTTAACATCCCTACTGTGTGTGTTGAGAGATGCAAAAAGGTGCGTTCTCTGGATGGACGTCACTTAGCTAGCATCACGCACCAGACACGCCAGGTTTCTCTCCTGTTGTCCGGCAACCACCGGGAGTCCATCTGTTTTTTTGTTATCCCCTCACGCTCCGCTCCTGTAGTTCTGGGTCTCCCTTGGCTGCAACGTCACAGTCCTTATATTGATTGGTCCACTTTTAAAATAGTCAACTGGAGTTCTTTTTGTCATGCTAACTGTCTCCGCTCTGCCTCTCCTCCAGTCTGTCCTTCGAACCCTTCTCCTGTCTCGCCCGACCTCTCTCTGGTACCGGAGGAGTATCACCCCTTTAGGGAGGTCTTTTGTAAAGATCACGCTATGTCTCTTCCCCCCCACCGTCCCTACGATTGTGCCATAGACTTATTGCCCGGGGCGCCGCTTCCTTCCTCTCGACTATATAATATTTCCAAACCTGAACAGAGGGCTCTCGAGGAGTACATCTCCACTTCCCTTGCTGCTGGGCATATCCGGCCCTCCTCCTCCCCCTTGGCAGCGGGGTTCTTTTTCATCCACAAGAAGGACGGTTCCTTGCGCCCGTGTATAGACTTTCGGTCACTCAATGCCATCACAGTTAAGAATAAGTACCCTCTTCCTCTCCTTGACTCCGCCTTCACTCCACTTCACACTGCCACCATTTTTACTAAATTGGACCTACGTAGTGCCTACCACCTCATTCGTATTCGGGAAGGGGATGAATGGAAGACTGCCTTTAACACGCCTTTAGGACATTTCGAATATTGCGTCATGCCTTTTGGTCTGACTAATGCTCCGGCAGTCTTCCAATGCCTCATCAACGATGTCCTACGCGACATGATTGGCCGCTTTGTTTTTGTGTATCTTGATGACATCCTTATTTACTCCTCATCCACCAAACAACACCTGCAGCACGTTCACCTTGTCCTCCAAAGGCTCTTAGAAAACCGTTTGTTTGTCAAACCTCAAAAGTGCACTTTTCATTCACTGTCGGTGCCCTTTCTGGGGTTTATCGTGGAGAAGGGGCAACTGAAACCCGACCCTGCCAAGATCCAGGCTGTGGTTGACTGGCCCACTCCCACATCTAGGAAGCTGTTACAGAGGTTTCTGGGTTTCGCTAACTTTTACCGGCGCTTTATTCGGGACTTTAGTAAAGTCGCCGATCCTCTGAACAAGCTGACATCTGCCAAGGTTCCGTTTTCCTGGTCAACGGGGGCCGATTCGGCCTTTCGGCGCCTTAAGTCTTTTTTCACCTCTGCACCTGTTCTGATTCACCCGAATCCTTCTCTACCGTTTTTCGTTGAGGTGGATGCGTCCGACACTGGCGTAGGAGCCGTGCTCTCCCAGCGCTCCAGCTCAGACCAGAGGCTGCACCCCTGCGCCTATTTCTCCAGGCGTCTATCGCCCGCTGAACGCAACTATGATGTTGGCAATCGGGAGCTGTTGCCGGTGGTCCTCGCCCTGCAGGAGTGGAGGCACTGGTTGGAGGGCGCTACACACCCATTTGTTATCTACACTGATCACAGAAACCTGTCGTACATACGCTCTGCCCAGCGCCTCAACCCCCGCCAGGCCCGGTGGGCTCTCTTCCTCACCCGCTTCAACTTTACTTTGACTTATCGCCCAGGTTCCCCAAATGGCAAACCGGATGCTCTTTCCCGCATGTTTGCACCGCAAGTTGAGGACCCAGCACCCGAGGCCATCCTTCCCCAGTCCTGCATTGTGGGCGGACTCCAGTGGGAGATCGAGAGGAGAGTGGCTGAGGCCAGCGGGGACACCCCTGTCCCAGCGGGCTGTCCTCCAGACCGACTGTTCGTCCCACGGTCCCTGCGGTCGGAGGTCCTGACCTGGGGCCAATGCTCTAAGATTGCCTGTCACCCCGGAGCCAGACGCACTGCCTTCCTCCTGTCCCAGCGCTTTTGGTGGCCCTCCCTCCACACCGACACAAAGAGCTTCGTTGCTGCCTGCCCCATCTGTGCCAGAAACAAGTCTTCCAACCAGCCACCGGCAGGCCTGCTCCACCCGCTCCCCATCCCCTCTCGCCCTTGGTCACACATTGCCTTGGACTTTGTGACGGGTCTGCCTGCTTCGAGGGGTTTCACCGTTGTTCTTACCATTGTGGATAGGTTCTCTAAGTTGGCTCACTTTGTTCCCCTCCGCAGAATCCCCTCCGCCCTGGAGACAGCCAAGCTTCTAGTGCAACATGTGGTCCGCCCCCATGGCATTCCAGTTGATGTGGTGTCCGACAGAGGTCCCCAGTTCGCCTCAGCAACCTGGAGGGCTTTTTGCAAGTCCCTGGGAGCCTCGGTCAGCCTCTCCTCTGGATACCACCCCCAATCCAACGGACAGACGGAGCGGGTAAACCAGGACCTGGAGTCAGCCTTGAGGTGTGTGTGCCACCAACACCCCACGTCCTGGTCTCGGGATCTTCCGTGGGTGGAATACGCCCACAACACCCTGGTGTGTTCTTCCACTGGCCTCTCTCCTTTTCATGTCGTCCACGGCTTCCAGCCTCCACTGTTCCCCCACCAGGAGCCCAGCTCATCAGTTGCTTCGGTGGCTTCGTTGCTCCGCCGGGTCCATCGGGTGTGGCGGGACACACGGACGGCACTATCCCGGACCGCCAAACGCAACCAAAGACTGGCGGATCGCCATCGGAGGCCTGCACCCAACTATCAGCCTGGGCAGAGTGTCTGGCTGTCTTCTCGGGACCTGCCCCTGGCCGTGGAGTCGAAGAAGTTGGCCCCCAGGTTCGTGGGACCATACAAGGTGGTCCGTATGGTCAACCCTGCTTCCGCCAGACTCAAGCTCCCCCCATCTCTCAAGACCTACCCGGTGTTCCATGTGTCCCGCCTGAAGCCGGTTACCCTAAGCGATCTCAATCCACCGCCAGTGCCTCCTCCCCCTCCTCGCCTGGTGGAGGGACACCCGGCCTTTACAGCCAGGTCTATCTTGGATGCCAGGAGACGGGGCAGGGGTGTGCAGTACCTTGTGGACTGGGAGGGTTACGGTCCCGAGGACCGCTCATGGGTCTCCCGGTCACTGATCCTCGACCCCACCCTCTTATCTGATTTTTACCGCAAGTTCCCAGACATGCCAGGTGGTCGGCCTAGGACCACTCGTTGAATTGGGAGGGGGGGATACTGTCACGCTGCGCTGTGACATGTGCTTCTACCTTGTGTTGCTGTTTGGGGGTACGTCTGGGTTTCGTGTTATTTGAACCCTTACTGCTCTCCTTATGCTTTTGCAGACGCGGACCTCCCCTGAGTTGGGCGGAGCTACCAGACGGGCGCAGCTGCTGCCAATTCATCCCAATTTCCGGTCTCCCTCATTAGGCACTGAGCTGCGGCAGGAGGGTGCTGGATTATTCCTTTGTGGACGTGACAGACCAGCTCTGAGCTGTTGCCGTGCTCCTGTACCAATTCAGCACTGCTTACGCCTCTGCCACGCACCCTCCTACCCGTCCGGTAGCCCGCATGCCTATAGGACTGCGTATTGTCTTTTGAGGTAATTTGTGTTGTGCCTGCCGGCACTTAGTCACGGAGCCCCCTCTTTTGTGCTCCGTCGTTTTTCGTTACTCGTACCTCACTCACTGGACAATTAAAGACTTTAAAGACCTTACCTGAGCCTGCTGTGTCCTGCATCTGGGGATCAAACCGCCGCGCACGCGCCCTAGCCCTGACAATTTGTTCTCAATCAGAAATCACTACACACTCTTTATTGCTCTCTGGTTCTACCATATCTTACGTATTGTGTGGAAATATGGGCCTATAACTATTTAGCACTTCACTCGCTAAATGTACTGCAAAAAAGGCCAGTAAGGATAATTCATAATGCCGCCCACAGAGAACATACTAACTCCTTATTTGTAAAATCACAAATACTTCAACTTGCTGATATAGTTCATCTTCAAACAGCTAAAATAATGCATAAGGCTAAAAATATGCAATTAGCTAAAAATGTCATCCAATACTTCTCTACAAGAGAGGAGAAATATGATCTCAGGGAAGAAGTACATTTGAAACACTTCTATGCTAGGACTACGTTATTCTAGCCATAGCATTTCAGTATGTGGAATCAAACTATGGAATGGATTGAGTAAGGAAATCAAACAATGCACAACGATGAGCCAATTCAAGAAACAATACAAGCAGTTGATGTTTGCTAAATACAAGGATGAAGAGTCTTGAACCAGTCATGATGTGCTATATATATCACTATATTGACACGCACTATGGTACCCATTATGGCATTCGATGCTCATATCACCTCCTACTTCGGTGCGAGGTACATTAAAAAAAAAAAAAAAAAAAAAAAAACCTTAAACTGTATTATGGAAAGCAGGAAGTGAACAAATGTTTAAATGAAATAAAACCATTACCATTACAAAGGTTTGGATCCAGTGATATTTGGGACTTGAGGGAGTTGGGACCTCTTCCACTTTATGTTTAGCCCTGGTGCTCCCCAGCCGGGGCATAACATAATTGGGGACTGGAAGTGAGTAAACTTTCGATAAAACACTAACTTGTTCTTTTCGTATCTTTGGGATAATTTTGTGGTGAAGAAATGAGTGAGGAAATGAACTCAATTAGTGAGGATTGTCTTGTTCAGCTTGGTGTGTGATTGACTTGATTACTAGCGATTGGTCGCTGGTTAAAGTTTGTTGTGTGTGGAAAAACGAAATTTCATGGATGTATGTTTGGTTACTAGTTTTATTTTGGTGTGTGGAGAGGTTATGTAAAGTGAAGAAAATAGAAAGTGCACTGGATAATTTTTTAGCCAATCCTTCCTGGGATAAAATTGAGAAACTCAAAAAGGCTGATTTGTTGAATTATGGTTTATTTAAATGAACAGAAAGTATCTTCATTGGCCAGCACTGTTGTTGTTGTGGATGAGTTCATATTGAGCCACACAATGTATTTTCGGCTCCCACGTCTACTGTTTCATCAGCAGTCCTTTTGCCCAAAAATTGTTCCCCTAAACCGGCACCTAAACCTCTGAATGTTTTTACTGCCACAAGCCCAGTGATTTGATTGCCCTGTGCCCATCGCTTAAGAAAAAAGCACGTCAAAAAATGTAAAAAAAAAAACTCCAGCTAGTGTGGTATTCGTCCAAACTGTGCCCAAGCCTGACCCACTGCCAAATTTTGTTGCCCAATGTGCTCCATATATCAAACCTGATACCTGGTTTAAGCTGTTTATTCAACACTGGTTCATTTCGTTGACTGGTGAGGATAAAGAGAAAGTCCCAGTCATAATTCTGAGAGCTACACTGACATCACATCAATCATTTATGCTAGAGAACGTCTTGCCACTGTCTAAGGACACTTCGTGTAATTCCGATTTGTTAGTGTGGGAGAGTAAAATGAACGTTGTTAAAGGCCCACTGCACATGGTGCATTTCCATTCTCCCTTGGTGACCGGAAGGCAAGGCATTTTTATTCATATTGCGCATTTCATACCAATAGGCAACTCAATGTACTTTACATAAACAGAACATTTAACAGTAAGAGCAGAAAATAAAAAGGAAAACAATATACAAAAACATTTAATTTAAACATTAAAATTGCAAATATTAAAGAGTAAAAGAGTGCAATTCTAAGAATTTGAATTTAAAACTCTTAAGAACTCATTTAAACGTGCTTACAGTTGGGGCTGATTGCAGTTCTGCTGGTAGTTTATTCAATTATCAATGCAATTCAAAAAGTTTGCCCAACCCTGATCTAAACGGTGTTTCACCAGGTCTAGTTGTAGTACTAGTGTGCTCCACTATCTGATCTAAGTCGTGAGATCTCAGACCTCTAGTGGTCTAACTCTACTCACATGCCCTTCATGTATTCTGGAACTAAAACCATTCAATGATTTGTTCCAATAGGTGGCGTAACATTCATTTTAGGAAATTATTTGGCAGCAGGAAAAGCGTTTCCTCCACTTGAAGTAGTTGATGTGCTCGTATCTGATGTGAGCCCTGAATCTTCTGATGTGTCTGCACAGAGTGTAATGTATTTCCTGTGTGTGCAGTTACACGTGCACAGGCCAAAGGAGTTGGGAAAGTCACTGATTTGAGTCATTTATGGCCAACTTGGATGAGGAAAATTGTTTGAAATCTGAGAAGGAAGAACAAGACAAATGTGAGAAAATGTCTGAAATGTATTCTTGTGGAACCTGATTTGAACTTGAATGTGACAAGAGATGTTGGTAGAAGCTCGGCAAAAGGATCCTTCTGTCTTTGTGCCAATCTGTGGTAACCTCTACTGACAGTTCTCCTGTGATGTTTTTTTAGATGGTGTGCTAATGAGAAGGGGGAGTCCTGAGTCCTGAGTCCCAGTGGTTTATCAACTTGTGGTTCCGCACCCGTACTGCTCGCAAGTTCTCAATCTTGCACACAACTTACTGGACATCTTGGTGGGAAAAAAAAACATACCAGCGAGTGATTTGTCATTTCTTTTGGCCTGGAATAAAATCTTACGTAACAAATTATTGCTCTTCTTGTCACCCAGAAGGTAAGCCAAACCAACCCATTCGACCAGAACCTTTGCATCCAATTCCTGTACTTAGAGAACCTTTTGAACATGTTGTCTTAGTCTGTGTAGGCCCATTGCCCCCCAAAAAATCTGGACATCATACATACTGACCGTCATATGTGCTGCAACACGCTACCCTGAGGCTATTCCTCTCCGTAGTTTAAAGGTCAAACCTGTGGTGAAGGCCTTGACAAAATTCTTCTGGACCCTTGGTCTACCAAAAACTGTGCAAACCGTTCAAGGTAGCAATTTCATGTCTAAATTATTTTCCCAAGTAATGACAGAACTTGATGTGAAACATCGTAATTCAAGTCCCCAACCATCCGGAGTCTTAAGGTACATTAGAGAAGTTTCACCAGACGTTCAACTAACAAATTCAGAGGTGCTAAATTTGCCTACTCCCGTGCTTATTGATATAATTAAATTCATTAAAAATAAATTGTCACTCTTCTCGGATCACCCACGTTAGACATCCATCCTATCCCATGATATCGACGTCGAAAGCCACAAAACTATCAAGCAGCATGCGTACCGGGTGAGTCCTGTTAAAGAGTGTTGATGCAGAAGGTGAGTTATCTTGTGGAAAATGGTGTAGTTGTACCAAGCATGAGTGCTCGGAGATCTTCTTGTGTTCTAATGCCCAAAACCTGATAATACTGTTTGCTTTTGTAATGACTACCGCAAATGAATGCCATCAATAAGCCTGATTCTTTCCCCTTGCCTAGAATGGATGACCATATCGATTGTGTCAGCTCGACCAAATTTGTTGAAGGGCTATTGGCAAGTTCCCTTAACCTCGCGTGCATCAAAAATATCCGCTTTCGTTGCACCAGATTTTGCGGTATACGGTTATGCCAAATCGCTGTAGCGAAATGCTACAGCTACATTTCAACGTCACATGTCCAAAGTGCTTGCTGACGTTAAAAACTGCAAAGTGTATCTTGATGATCTTCTTCTTTCTCTTTTGAATTTCCCCTTCAGGGGTCGCCACAGCAAATCAATCTTCTCCATCCAACGTCTTCTGCTACCCCCAACTACCCTCATGTCCTCCTTCACGACATCCATAAACCTCCTTTTGGGTCTTCCTCTATGCCTCCTATCTGGCAGCTCTAACCGCAGCATCCTTCTACCAATATATTCACTATCTCTCCTCTGGACATGTCCCAACCATCTCAGTCTGGCCTCTCTGACTTTCTCTCCAAGGCTTCTGACATGTAATGTCCGTCTGTACTCATTCCTGATCCTATCCATCCTGGTCACTCCCAATGAGAGCCCATGAGAGAGTGTATCTTGATGATGTGGTGATTCTACCACATTGGCGAAAATTTTTCAACATCTCTCTTGCCGTGAATTTGGAAAACGTACAGTCACATATTTGGGCAAACGAGTAGGACCAATGGCCGCCAAAATTCAAGCCGCATTCGATTAAACAGGACAAAAACCTTGCACAGATTCCCTGGTATGTGTGGTTACGACAGAGGCTTCTGCAAAACTTTGCAGATGTGGTCGCTCCGCTCACAAGCCCGGTGAGCCCAAACACAATATACATTTGGTCCTCTGCATGACAAAATTCCTTTGAAGCAGCCAAACACCAGTTAAACTAAAGCATCATCGAAAGGGAAGCCTGTTACTATCACTTAAAAACCTCAAAATCTATCTCTGCTCCACTACCCAGCCAGTACAGGTCTTTACAGACCACCACTTGTTGGTGTTTTTTAACCGAATGCAGAACCACAACCACCGGCGTATGCGACGGATTTAACCTGCACAAGAAGGGAACTGAGAATATACTGGCAGATACCCTCGCCCTGACTTTTAATTGAACATCCTTGGGGGCGGGAGGATGTACAATCTTGGGTACGGGGGTGTAACAACCTAGGGTCGTAAGTTTTGTGTTTGTGTTGTATACAACACAAACATTGGCATTGGCATTGGCAATGTCGGAAAAGTTACCACAGGGATAACTTTTGATGTCGGCTCTTCCTATCATTGTGAAGCAGAATTCACCAAGCATTGGATTGTTCACCCACTACTAGGGAACGTGAGCTGGGATTAGACCGTCGTGAGACAGGTTAGTTTTACCCTACTGATGATGTGTCGTTGCAACAGTAATCCTGCTATAACTTTGGTAACAATGGCAATCAATTTTTCCATCAGTAATGTGAATGCTGTCAGTTGGCCTTTGCGACATTTGAAGTGTGTCATTTTCAACCAACTTAGAAAGTAAAACAGACAAATAGTATTTATTTTATTATTGTATTTATTATAACAATCATAAATATGTCAATCACGTGCAGCAGCAGAATGCATACAAGATACCAGAGTGCGACTTCCCCTTGATATAAGGATGATAAATTCATGTTTTGCTTTTGTTAACAGAATTGTTTGGTTGTCTTTGTAATGCTAGACTTCTTTTAAGGTTAGTTCAAAAGAGATGCTTGAAAAAAATGTTATTTTTTTTCCTTGACAGCTCTTCCATTGCTTACATCAAATAATTCCCATGTAGTTGCAGTATATTATGTTCTTGTCTTTTCATTCAATTTCTTTTTTTAGCTGTTCCTGTCACGCTACACACTATCGCTTGCACTTCTTTTGTTTTGATGGTGCCCCGAGTTACACGCTTTATAGGATCCTTTAATATCCAACACACCACCTTACCCATTCTGCTCTCAGCTCTTTGCTTTAAAGCCCATCTAGTCCTCTTTGACAAGCTGCTCTGTCTACTCCCTTTTGTCAGTAGCCCCAGGCCATCATTTTTCTCCACTCTGGCCCATCGATGGCTACTCTCAATGGTTCTACATGTGCAGCTTTTTGTACATTTATGATTTGCTGTGTTTCGCTTGTGACTACATTGATGTTTATTTCAACTTCTCGTGACATGCTAAGTACATATGTAAGGTTCCCTCTTTGGCTTTTTTGCCATACTGTGGCTTTATCTTGACCTTCCAAGTTCTTTCCAAACACCCTAAAACTGAGGGCTTCAAGGCTTTCTGGTACTTCAGCCACGTACTTGTGTCCATATTTATTCCACCTGCAGTCACCCTCAGAATCATATTTCTTTGTAAGGGCATTTGCTGCATATTGATGTCTCTGGTGGGTTTCAAACCATTACTTTCCCAGCTGTGTCTTTTCTTTACCGTCAGCTATTACAATTGTTTTTGAGTCGTCTTCCAGCTGCTGTCAGCAGCAATAATCACAGCAGTCATTGCATTGATCACACTGTGCCATTTTTTATAGTACAGCGGAAATAAATAAATGTCATAATTTGTATGTTTGGAGTTTGCAAGTTATCCAAAAATGGATAATACCAGAGAGACGAAATGTAAATATTTATAACATTTATACTAAATTGTGAGAGTCAAAGTTGCCCTGGGTTGTACGTGACGTCCTGACCATCAGCTGTCATCAAACAGATGGTCGCTTGTTTAAAAAGTATATTTCTTGAAATAAATCTGTGTTTTTTCAAAGCAATACAATCTTGAACCAAATATGGACTGCAATTAAAATTGCTCCAATGGGCATATTTCAGGCACACCCACTCAGGTGTTTAAATAGCAAACTAGAGGCTAATGCTGCTTTCTCAAATTTGGAAATACCACTACTGCATGTAAGGCATGTCCCAGAGACCATGTATGTTTGCTCTCAAAGCCTTTGCTCTGAGGCCCTCATGCCTCATACTGCATACCCGAGTTCTGCATCTCCAAAGTGTGCTGCCCTGCTTTTCTGACGCATCATGCTGCTGAATATGTCATGTCTTTCACTAGCAGTGGCGAATCTGGCGTCAAATGTACTATTGCTATTTACAATTTTCACATTTGCAACTGAACTGTGCGCATACACGTATGCATGCTTTAAAATTTCCTTTTAATAGGAAACCTTTTCACTTCCTGGATGCTGCATAGTGCATTTTACCATGCAAAGATGGATGCCATGCTCTTATAAAATGGACCTCTGCCATCTTGTGGCTATTTTTTCTGCTTAAAATTGCATCACACGTCCATCCATCCATTTTCTATACTGCTTATGCTCATAAACTGGGGTATTTTTTGGGCGAGAGGCGGGGTCCACCCTGGACTGGTCGCCAGCCAATCACAGGGCACAAACAACCATTCACACTCACATTCATACCTATGGACAATTTGGAGTGGCCAATTAACCTAGCATGTTTTTGGAATGGAGGAGGAAACCGGAGTACCCGGAGAAAACCCATGCAAACTCCACAAGCGGAGAATTGAACCCAGGTCTTCCTGATCTCCTGAGCGCGTGTTTTAAGTTTTTTTTTTTTAAACTATACTTTAACTATTTTAAAGTTGCACTGTCACCTCTTTGTATATAAATATAACGTATTTGGAAGCGAGCATCCATTTGAAAAAAACGTATAAATACATATTTGGAAGCGAATGAGTTAATAAAATAATAAATATGGGACTCGTTTGATATTAGCAATAAATAATACACAATAACCATAAAGAAATAATTGAATGCACTGACTGAATAACAAACATAATATTAGGAAACAGCGAGCTGAAACACTACACATGATTTCCTTTTCTCCTTGAAGTAACATCTTGCTTGAGGCATTTAACAAAACACTGGAGATGAACTGTTGTGTGTCACAACAGAACAATTGGATGCTGGACAAATGTATAATAGAATAATGTTATCACACTGCAGAAACATGTTCTTGTTCTGTTTCATTTTTGTGACTAAAACATAGTCAAACAGTGTTAAAAATGGAACATTCTGTTACAAATCAATATGTTTGATGTGGGATGTTTAATGTTTGATGATTTAAGGGAAATGATCCTACAAGACTAACATGTTCGAATAGATTTCTTCATTTGTAACACAATCTCCACATTTTTGTTGTTTATTCCCTTTTGTCAGTAGTTTTAGGTTTTTTTTTTTTTGGTCATCTCACAATTTACGCCAAAAACATTTCTACATTAGGCCAGGAGGATTGTGCCTGAACGTTCTATTCCATATTTAGTGCTCAATTTCGGAATTCTCAGTTGTGTAGATCTCTTGTCCATGCCGTTCCCTCGTCCATGGACTCTGTCTGCTCAGTGACAAGGCTAGTCATGTGATTTGAAATCAGTCACCTTAAATCACCTTTTGACTGTGAATAGAACCACTGAGCGCCATCTACTCTCCGACAGGCAATAATTATCATACAAGTGGCAACCTGATGCTCAGACGAGGGATGAGCGAGTACTATCTGTATCTGTTCACCCATCTAAATGACCTCTATCTGTACACAGAACAGGCTGGGCATGAACCAGAAATGGGTTGGGCTTCAATCAATGCATTATTTTAAAGGTGAGAGATCAGTGAAGTATTTTACAGGAGGAGCTTGTGAATGACGTCAAGCAGCTCGGACTATAGTCACCAAGAACAGATTGGTCCTTCTAATCAAGAAGGCACATGTACAAGCTCAGAGTAATGACTATTACTCTTTTTCTTTTTTAGCCTTTCTTCCTGGTTCTTTGGAATGCGTTGATATCTGAGAAGTAGACAATGATCACACAATTGAAAAGGTTTTCAAATTGTATTTAACAAAACAGTAATATATTTAGTTACAGCACTGGAATCATTCATTGTTAATGAGGAAGTTGGATGAAAGTATGCAGTGTCCATGTCACAGTTGCCGCGTCCCTCTAGAAAAAGTGAAAGCTCGGTTTGTGTGAGAGACTGGTTCTAACTACGCTGGTAACGTGTCCGGTTGCTATGTCCCCTGTCAGTACTTTCCCATAGGTTGTGTGTGAGTGTTGTGCAACTGTAGTTGTGCTATGTGAGTATGTGTGTCGAGAAGGCTGACTGAAAATGCAATGATCAAACTGACTAAATTAAATGGTGTAGTAATAATATCTAACGCCAATGAATGATTCAAAAAAGACTGTGACACAGTCAGATGACAATAAAATGCTGCTCTTTGGAATCAACTCTACTCACCAAGTTTGGAGCTAGAGTAATGCTGAATATGACCCCAAGAACACCATTCCTCCTGTCAAACATGTCGCTGGAGACTCGCTACTTCAGTTTTGTTTCTTTACTTAGAGTACAAGAGGATTTCACTGCATTGAGGGGCTGATAAACAAGGCCATGTGGATGAGAACCACCTGACCACAGCCACAAAATTAGGGAGGAGCACCACAAGGAGAAGCACCTTAAGATTCATCCCACTGGAGCTGAAACTTCCAAGTTTCCAACCTTCAATCTTTGGACAGTGTCTGTCAAGAATAGTGGACCAAAATACATCCAAAAATGTGCACAGCCCTGGGGCCTCATTTAGCAATCCAGTGTACGCATAGATGTGTGTGTAATGAGTGCTTAAGAACGTTCCCATGCAAAGTATGAAACTCTCGCCATGCATACACACACAAAAAAAACTAGTAGTCAAACAGTGTAAATACAAACAACCATTCACACTCACATTTTGGAGTGGCCAATTAACCTAGCATGTTTTTGGAATGGAATGGAATGGCCTTTATTGTCATTATACAAGATGTACAATGGCGGGGTACACTCACATTCATACCTATGGACAATTTGGAGTGGCCAATTAACCTAGCATGTTTTTGGAATGTGGGAGGAAACCGGAGTACCCGGAGAAAACCCACGCATGCACGGGGAGAACATGCAAACTCCACACAGAGATGGCCGAGGGTGGAATTGAACTCAGGTCTGCTAGCTGTGAGGCCTGTGTGCTAACCACTAGACCACCGTGCAGCCTCAAATTCATGTTTTAGTCCACAATTTCAATAATCAGTGTAACGGGTTGTAAAAGACAGATGTAGCCTGAAAAGAATACTTGGAATGAATGTGGCAAGAGAACCGTGCGCTCTGCAGGGAGCTTGTTTTCAAAGACCGTGCTGATCTGTTCAGTGAGAGTTCAGTGTGGCTTCTCAGCAGGTGCCGCTTCCCCAAAATTATATTGATGGGATTTATGCCATGATTTGCAGCCCACGTTGCAGTGAGACACAAAATGCATCAAAGCCATTCTTGTGCACATTCAGGTGTTGTCTATCGTGGGATTTTCCATCACTGGAAGATTTCAATGGGAGACTGGAGAAATACAGTATGTGGCAGAATTATGCCAGCAAGGTTGAATACAATAATTTATTGGGCTATGATTTACATCCAGTTCACAGACAGACATCCCCAACCATCCGAAATTAGGATTCCACACCATCGCCGTAATCCTAAACAAACTTGGACATATAGTTTCCACACACATACGCAGCGACGTAAACATGAAACGATTTCATTCAATCGATGTAGAAATAAGCTACCATATACATATGTCGCTGCTAAACGCTGCCTGATGTTGCTGGCAATAAAACAGAATATATTTCTAAAATACGAGTATGTATGGGTGGATGCTGAGTTGTTGCTTGTCGTTCTCTAGTTCCAGATCACTTGTGTCTGTGGACCGTGGCATGTTTTCTGGCCCAGACACACTGCAGGCCTGCCTTCCCCCCAGACACATTATTTAATTCAAGAAGTAACTCATGGAAAAACACAAAGGTGGTGTCTGTAATCTTTAATTTTCATGTATTGCATTCAGTCATCATTTATATGCATTTAGAATTGTTTTCTGTACGTAAAACAATAATTGTAAAACTATTTTGTGTTAACATTTTTGGCTGGAACAGATTAATTCGATTTAAGTACATTATTTATAATGGTAAACATGTATTTGGTTGGAGTGCGTTAAGGTTATTAGTTAGTAGGTAGTATAGTCAGGGGGGTCTGTCCCATTTTGGATAAAAATGCTTTTACTGGTGTTTCACGAAACGAGTGACAGGTACCAATTGAGTTGTGCAGGGATTCAGGCATTCATTCATTTTCTACCGTTTATCCTCATGAGGGTCGCGGGGGTGCTGGAGCCTATCCTAGCTGTCTTCTGGCGAGAGGTGGGGTACACCAAAATACATCCAAAGATGTGCACAGCCCTGGGGTCTCATTTAGCAACAGAGTGTACGCATAGATGTGTGTGTAATGAGTGCTTAAGAACATTCCCATGCAAAGTGTGAAACTCTCGCCATGGATGGCAGTGTGTCCTACAAAAAAGACACACAACCAGAGTCACAATGTTTAACAATCTCATACATATAACACATGTTCCCTGTTTTCATCAATCAATCCATTTTCTATGCTGCTTATCCTCACTCGGTGGAGCCTATCCCAGCTGTCTTCTGGCGAGAGGCGGGGTACACCCTGGACTGGTGGCCAGCCAATCACAGGGCACATATAGACAAACAACCATTCACACTCACATTTGGAGTGGCCAATTAACCTAGCATGTTTTTGGAATGGAATGGAATGGCCTTTATTGTCATTATACAAGATGTACAATGAGATTGGAGAGCTTCTCCTTTCAGTGCAGTAGTCAAGTTTAAAAAAAATATATAAGTATATAAAAGTAGAGTAAAAAAGACGATTTAACAAGATATATACAAGATATCCAAAATATACACATGGTATTGCACAGGAGCATATGCAGGAGCAGACATATTGCAGATATATTAGTTTTAGTGCAATGATAAATGGGTCATAGTGCAAATAATGACTGGTGTATACAGATGAGTAAAGTCACACATGAGTGTATTGTATTAGGTTGTTTAATAAAGAAATATGATTGAGGTAGTAACAGAGGCAGTGATGGAAATATTGCACGTTTGCATTATGCTAATGACCGGGTACGGGTACGAATGTGGGAGGAAACCGGAGTACCGGGAGAAAACCCACGCTCGAACGGGGCGAACATGCAAACTCCACACAGAGATGCCCGAGGGTGGAATTGAACTCGGGCCTCTTAGCTGTGAGGCCGGATTCACTAATCATATAGTTAATCATTATATAGTTAATCAAGTGCCTCAAAGTAAATACAGAACAGAAGTGAGTATTTGACCATGTAGCTCCTAAGAAATAATGCAGTAAATTTCATTTCCAACACCAACTATTGGAGAAGCGCTGCCTTACATGCAGTCATACACAAGCGACGGTACCGATCGAATATTTACGAATGTGCAAATGAAGTTCACTTTCAGTAATACTCCACGGATGGCCATTGTAAGATGTTTAATTTTCTTGGTGTTTGGTGAGACGCTTTCAAATGGAGCTTACATTTCCCCCTTCAGCAGTAATGATTTGCTGTTTCATAGCTTTTACAGAAGTTATTGCACATTACAAGTGCCCAGTGTGCGCTCACATCTTTAATGAACATCCCACAGAATTGTCAGTTTGAGAGCAGATGGCTCAACATTCCCACACAATGGATTTGTTAATGATTTTGCCCAGCTGTGCCCTGGAACTCCATCTTTGAAACAATGAGCAATCGGATCATCTCAACTCCTATTACATTTTTTTCTCTGTCTCGGTTTTGATCATTTCGGCTGATCTCTTTTACTATTTCTCCAACAGGTGTTCCTGCGGCACAGATTTGAGATGGTTATTAACTGTGAAGCAATTAGTGTATCAATTAGCTACTGTGTTTCACAATTTCATTCTGAACTGACCTATTCAGACTATTTCAGAAAGACCTGAGGCCAATTACCCCCACCCGGATCATCATATATATCAAAAGCTGGAGACCTACACTATACAGGTCTAATCTGCTTCCTTTATGGAAATAGACGTGGCAGGGTGTGATTTATATTTAATGAACTTTAGAAGCTACGGGAAGCTTCTAAGCATTGGCAGCCGCCAATTAAATTGCTGCCATAGCTGCAGTTTTGTTTGAACGCTATACCAGGCCAATATCACAAATGACGGATGTTCTTCATTCTGAAGATGGCCTTAATATTCTCTTGCGTACTTTCCCAAATGGTTTCCACAGGATTTCCCCTTGCTAGCACTTACATACACTTATAAGTATATTATAAATAAGTATATTTTTTTGATACCACTATATTTCTGAATATTAACCAGGGATGAGCGAGTTCACCACTATCTGCATCTGTTCACCCATCTAAATCAGGGGTGCTCATTAAGTCGATCGCGATCTACCGGTCGATCGCGGAGGTGGTACTGGTCGATCGCTGGTCGTTCGCGGCGTGACATTAAAAAAATAACATTCTCGCATCAATGCCGTCACTTGATTGATATACAGGGCAGCCATTCAGATGACAACTGAATGTTGCCCTTCGGGCGACCAATCAAATCAAACAACGTCTCTAAGTGCAGCAGAACTTACGATGTCAGCCTATCATCCATCCCCGTTACTTGATTGACATACAGGACAACCAGTCAGATGACAACTGAATTTTGACCTTTAGGTCACCGCTCATGCGTAAACAACGATGCAAAGTGCTAAGCTAAGCAATAATTTAAAAAAAAATCTAAGCAATTCAGTGAATTGCGTTAGATTTTAAGCCCTCGCTAACGTTTATGGTCACTAAAATGAGTGAAGGAGCTGGACCAAGTAAAAAGGCAAAAACTGGACCAAGTAAAAAGGCAAAAACATATCACTTCCATACGGAATGGGAGGTGGACTTTTTTTCCACAATGTCTTTTTCGAAGTGCGTTTGCCTCATATGCCATTCTACCATCGCAGTACCAAAGAAGGGAAATGGGGAGTAATGTGGAGGTAATTACAAAAAATGTTAATAGTTAATTATGTGTGTTTTGCAATATTGACTCATTTGGTTATGTAAGGTACATCAACATACATTGTACGTACAAATAATCCTCAATACATTTGAAAATAAATAGATGTTTTGCATTTTTGTAGTGGGTAGATCATTTTGACTCGGTCATTTTAAAAGTAGCTCGCATGCTGAAAAAGTGTGAGCACCCCTGATCTAAATGATCTTTATCCACATCTGTACTCAAAGTGGGTGGCACATAAACTGGAAACGGTTGTTGCCCTTAAATCTGTACACTAGTTTAAGTCTGAAATTGACTTTGATTGATCAGAAGTTGCAACGGCGTGGTTACGGCCGACAGTAGCCAGTATTGTTGTGTAATAAAAAGCTTGCTAGCGATCACAGTCGTGTCCTTTCCATAGCGTCGGCAACGACGTTACAATAAACATAGACACGTATTTGTCTAACTCAGGCGGGGGAATACTTTCTACCAGTCTTCGTTCGTTCTTGCAGTTGCAGTCGCCCTTGGTTTTCCGACTTGTATTTGCATTTTTAGTTTTTTCGATCATTTCAAGAGTGTCCTCCTCATTAATGGTGATAAAACGTTCCATTTCTAATATTCTGATGGCTATTTTCCCTATTTGTCTTTCGCCGGGAGTGTCAACCGCTGACATGTTGACAGAGCACAGACGGCAGCAAAGTAACGCTCGTGCGCTGTTCTCTGATTGGTTGTTTCACGGGCACGATACCAGAGCAGCGCGCTCTGATTGGACAGCTACGGGGGCTGATACTGACATGGTTAAACTCTATAGTTTATCAGTATCACAGCCCTGGGCATTGACACAGTATCATTTCGGCCTTTTCCCGTATCATTTTCCCGTTTCTAGGGTACAGGGACAATTAACACTGTAGTATGTGATAATGACACTTACTATGGTACCCATTATGGCATTGGATGCACATATCACCTCCTACGAGGTACGAGGTACATTATTAAAAACAAACAAACAAACAAAAAAACCGTAAACTGTATTATGGAAAGCAGGAAGTGAACAAATGTAACAGTTACTGATTGTAAAAGTGCCAGAGGGAGGGGTAGGATTTAATAAGCTTTGCTTCTTCCTACTCCTTTTGGACATGTAGAACTGGGAACTGATTATGGGATGCACTCAATTGGAATCTGATGCATGTTCAAATGAAATAAAAGCATTACCATTACCATTTAATTTTTACTGATTTTGTAACAATCTGTGTGAGGTTGGTGATTCATGCAAACTCCAGCGAAATAACCTGTCAGTCTTGTTCACGGTATTTTTTGCACCTTGTGCTACCCCAATTGAGTTGTTGCGCAGGTGACTGTTTTGTCAAATGCACCGCTTATGTTATGACAAGTTCATCCAGTAGTTTTAGATACAAACCGAAATAGAGGCGAGCTGAGAAAAACCTAATGAAACCCATGGAGGCAATTTCACAGTGTATTTAGTGCATGGCTCCTCTTTGAGCTGCCTGCAAGTCAGTCTAAGGAGGGGCGGTCGCTGTGTGTGACGGACCAATCACAGAGCACCAGTAGAGATAATGATGAGCAGTAGTCGTTCCATGCTTATACTCGACAAAAATGCCTTATTCATAATAGATACTCGTCTAAAACAGACATCTTTGGAAGAGGCCAAGAGAAGTAGTGTCTAACTTTTTTGTATCTTTGTAAAATAAATCTACGATAATGAATCTGAAATTGATGCTTGGTGAGTTTTTGTCGTTTTGGCAATGTAAAAGTTCAGTGCTAAGCATATGCTGAGAGTACTCACACAATATAATACTGAAATACTGAAAAATGTAAAAGAATAAAGCCATAAACCGGCCAGTTGGGCTTTTAAACTATAACCTCTGCTGCAAAAAAGAAGTTGAAGAAACATGTCTAAATACTGGTAATTAAAACTTGTACTTTTGCAAATGCAATGTAACTCAAGGCAACACAGGAACATTCTGCTTCCTCTGAATCTTAGTATGAGCAGCAGCTGTCCAGTATATGCGGTCGGATTCAGGTTTTCCAACACCCTTAGGTATCCACATAAAACCTAATATCATGTCACTGCAAATCTACTTGGATATTTTCTGTCCCTTAGATCCTTTCAAAGCAAAAACACATCAATGTTCTCAGAGCATTGAATCGATATCAACTTGAATGTTCAGGTTACAATCGATTCAAGACCTGGGAATATGATGGCCTGGATGAATGAGAACATTCACAGACAAGCACAACGATGGTCTCCATGGAAAAAAAATGAATATGTGACCCACTTTGTCCAATTTCCAAAACAATTCTTGAATATTAGGAGACATTTTGCTGGGTCTCCTTGTTTCTGCTGGCCGAAACACTATCAGAAGCACTGACCTAAAATTACAACTTTAAATGATTTTATTGCAGTTTTTTTTTGTATGCATATTGTTGGATTTTTTTCTCAGCTGCTTTAGCAGACCAACATCATCACCTAGTGCTATGCTTCTATAGAAGACTGCTGAAGTTTGTGCTTTACTGTTAGCTCTAGAACAAGGGTGCATACGGAAATGTCGAAATATGCAGGGGCTGGAGGTTGTGGTTTGTCCGCGGCTCCTGGTGGTCTGGGGGTGGCCTAGCTGGCACAATCTCTGGTGGGGCCCCCGGGGGGGTTGGCGGGCCAGACTGGTTGCCATGATGGGCTGGGTGGGCTTGCTCCGGGCGGCTGGCTTGCCCTGCTCGGTTGGTCGGTAGTGCGGGGTGGGCGTGTGTGGGGCCCCGGTCCTCCCTGCTGCACTGCACCACCTCACATACATACATGTAGGACTTTGGGGGGTGATCTGCAACTGGTTGTGCCGGGGGTGAGGAGTTTCCTTGCGGATGCCCCTTTGTCCTCGGCATTCCTCTGGCTTGGTCACCCTTCAATTTTAACCGTACCTTAGACACTCAGTTCTGGGGGGGATCTGGGCAGGCATGGGACCCACCATTGCTCAGCTTCCCTACATTGTTTTTTTTTGATTACTCCATATGATACATACACATACATACACCACACACAGGTCAGCCCTATGGGTGCACGCCTATTTTTAATTGCACAATCTACACAATACCATCATTACACACACACCCGTAGCGGGATGGACCGGAGAACCTTCTGCCTACCCCCGCGATTGGATCACTGGCTGCTGGGGCTTGGCGGCTAGCTCAGGGTCCCCTGGGCTGCAGGATATTTTGGTCTGATCTGCCTAGCCTTCCTGGGGGTCCCGCTGGAACCAGCTGACGCTGGGGCTGCCCTAGGGACACGGTTGGCGCTACCTCCCTCGGTCTGGGTCGCAGGCCCATATTCCTGACACAGAGCAAATCTGTTTAGCATGTAAGGGCATTTAGATCGACAATACTATCTGCCACAATGGCTGGACGGGACAACAAAAAAAAAAGAAGACTGCTGAAGTTTGTGCTCTACAACAAGGGTGCATACAGAAAAGTCGGAATATGCAGGGGCCATTTATATATTTTGTAAAACGGTTCAACGTAAAGTATAATTAAAGACAAGGTTTTGGTTACATTGTCTCATTTTTCCCCATTTTTGTTTAATTGTATTACTACCATTTGCCATGGTCCAATAACACAGGAGCCGCAGGCTGCCACTGCTCCCCAAAACTTTGGACTAAAAACTGTGAATTGTTTTGTAACTGTAAAGCAGCCATAAAATGACTTACACAATTCTTATGAAAGTATGAGTTATTGAATGATTTGCATTTTGCATCAATCAATCAATCATTTTGCTTCTGTTCGTCAAATTTACAATTTATTAATGTTGTGCACTGCCGGTGTCAATACTACTACAACTACTACTACTGAACAACTACAATGATGATGCAAAACATTACCTCAAATTCTTCAATACCCAAAATCTAATATTGTCAGTAGCACGCCTGATTTATGATGACTTCATGGAATAAGACAAAAATACATTTCAAGGAAAATAGCCCCCGATGCATAAGTGACTGAGGTCACACAAGCCTGCATCCAAGCGTACGTGGACGTCACGTAACTTTAGATACAAAGCCAAATACACTCACTTTGCTGATTGGTTGACTCAGGGACAGACAGATAATTTTAACCCACACAGATAAGGAACACCCACAGTGTTCCTTATTGTCATAGCATTTCATTCACAATATGTCAATTTTCGCTAGATTCTGCGTTTAACAGGAGCTAAGAAGTACAAAACAGCCAAGTATGTTTTATGCGGGCCCATAGTGCATTATATTTTTTATAATAATTTGAACCCCCCTGCCCTGCAACATAGGCCATGTGAGGGCATGGCGTACGGCCATGTTAGTCTCTCAGTCATGTCTAAATGTGAAATATCACTATCTGATCTGAGATATCATTAAAACAAATGGCAAAGTGAATGGAATCAATACTCTGTCAAAACATGGTACAAAATCCCTCCAACTGTTAACAAGAAAATAAATGACATTTTTCAAACAAGGTACCACATTGGCCATTGTATACAATCCATTTCATTGGTTTTCAACTGGGAAAGGATTATCTGACCTGATAGTGAAATGTCACTGTGAACTGAAGCGTTTGTCCTGTTGAAAAAACGGAGCTGTTACCACACAGACCAGGGCCCTCAGTCATGTGGTCTTCAACTTTTGATCAGTTCAAAAACATCCTATTTTTTTACAGTTTATTTATTTCTTTTTCTTTTTTTTTTACAAGTTCCAAATGTTCCCCCTTCTTGCTTTGCATATTGTAGCTCTACTTAAAACCTCATTAAGGTCCAAATGTGCAAATGCATAATTTAGCAATTTTTCAACTGGGTTTAAGATTTTGATCATTGCTCTATATGTCGATGTTGCCGCCATGTGGAATTGTACTATCATCAGAATATCATGATATTACCTTTTGACTGTATATAAAATAATTTTACGAAGAGAATTTGCTGACTTTATGGCTAATACTATGAAGTTGTTTCTGTTGTAGGCAGGACAATGTAGATGGATTCTAGATCTCACAAGATTAAAAAGTGACAAGATTTCTCATTCAGAAAAAAATATCTCATGGGCAGTCGGGCTGGGATGATAATACATAAAATAATTACTCAATAAATGTACATAAACTTGATCATTTGGCCGGTTTCAATGCACTGCCATGTGCATGTGTGTCTGTTTTCGTCGTTTCCCACCTCCAGGCAGGAAGACACTCTGTGACCACCGTGGCAGATTTGTTCCACAGAAGAGCAGCATGAAAGGAGTCTGCCCTTTTGTTCTCTCTTTATCTCGGTGGGTAGTATACACATAGAGTGCAGAAGAATGTAAAGAAGCTAGAAGCTGAATTAGAAGTTAAATTATTCATTCTATCATTTTCTATGGTGCTTGTCCTCACCTCCCAGATCACTCTGAGTAAGAGGCAGAGTTCGCTCTGGACTGATCACCAGTCAATCACAGAACCGCACAAAACCATTCACACTAACATTCATACCTATGGGCAATTTAGAGTCACCAATTAACCGAACATGCATGTTTTTGGAATGCTGAAGTATTCAGAGAAAACCCATGCAAACTCCTCACAGAGCTGTCTTTTGGATATTCGATCTTCCAAATCTCCTGACTGTGTGGCCAAATGCTAACTACTCGGCCACAGTGCCGCCGAAGTAAAATTAGTAGATTGCAATATATTGTATTGTCACATATTCTTTGTTTGTTTTCATTTTGTTTGTTTTTTTTAATATTGGGAAAATTTCATCTGTGACTTTTTAATTAGCTCTTGTGAGAACAAAAGGCAGTAGTATAATCCACAAATATCCGACTTTAAGTCTTTTGTCACTTTACAGATGTCATTGTTATACAAGTTGAACAGTTTTGGTCCCAGGATTGACCCCAGGGGTACTCCACATGTAATATTTAAACTTGCAGATGTGTGTCCTCCTAGCTTTATATATTGCTTCCTGTTAGCTAAGTAGCTTTTAACCCAATTCAAAACTAATTATCTGATTCTGTACCTTTCTAATTTTGTAGTTAGGATTTTTGATTATTTGTATGAAAGACTTTTGTCAAATCCATGAATACTGCAGCTGCTCAATTTCTGTGGTCTACAACGTTGGTCATTTCCTACAAAATTTCAATCGGCGCCATGGAGTTTGAAATGTTACCTCTTATCCGTATTGACTATGCGAGTAATAAATTCTTATGAATATATTTGTCCAACCTGTTATTTAATAGCTTCTCACTGATTTTAGAAAATTGTGGTAATAAGGAAACTGGTCGGTAGTTCAGAAATTGAAACTACTTGAGTTGTTTTTGTTTTACTAGGACATTTTCCAGTCTGAAATGATAAATTACTGATGAACAGTATGTCAGCGTTTCTACGATATCATTGATGATTTTTATTGTTTATTGTTTCCATTTTGATTCTATTACAATCAGTTGCTGTTTTTGTTTTACAATTATTGACAATATCAATGATTTCTTTTTATGTCACATCAGTGAGGAACATGGAGTTAGGATTCCTATCTATGGTTTCATTTCTTTCCTCCTTCTCACCTTCTTTTTAATATTGCTTGTTTGGTTGCTTTAACATCTGTAAATGACTTGTCTCCATGTATGCATATTACCAGGGTAACTCGTTATGTAAATGTGGTGTCAGGAATTGTGTCTGTCTGCTTTTGAATGTTCTCCAGCAGCAAAAGAAGCATTAAGCCTTCATTCACTTTTTGTCAACATCCTTGCCTCAGTGTGTAACCAAAACTATCTACCAACCCACTTTGGTGGTCTTGTGGGTTGATGTACTGTACATCAGGGCTTGTTGTGCACCAAATTCTGAAAATGTTGTCTTGTGATGTGTGCCACGTCAGTCAGTGTCAAGGAAAGCTGTCAAAGAACCGTAGATCTGGCAGTTTGTCCGGACTGAGATAGGTTTTGAGAATGTGTTTTTTTTTTTTTTTCTGGGAGGGGGGCATATTCAATAGTTGGACTGACAACCACCATTCTGTGCTGATGTCACTAGGTGTGTCTGTCTTCCACAAACGTAATAGTCTGCAGTTGCAGATGGGCACCACACAAAGAGCTGTGCAAGACCATTCTTTTCCAATGTTTTTAACGTTAAGGTCTCAGGGTGTGATTATAATCACAGATGTTTAATATTAATATTTCTAGATTTATCATCACAATAATGTTACATACATCGGGAGCTGTAAAAACTCATTAAGAACATTAGAAAAATAAATACAGTGGCACCTCGGTTTTGTCGGTTGAAGTCGAAAATGTACCCCAAAATGTTACCTTGGGTTGTGTACATTTTTTGGTTAATGCGTCTTGTCATGTTAATATAATACAACTGTGTTCTTAATGAATTTGTAGCACAAAACATCCTCCTTAGCAGCTTTGCTAACACATGGAATCTATAATTGTTAAACAATAAATACTTGTCAAAATGTTTGGCTTTCTGAAATAAATTGTGCTTCCATTATTTATTTAGGGAAAAATGTATTTGTTTAGAGTACATTTCGGTTAGAGTCACACCTTCTCGGAGTGATTAGTGATGCTAACCAAGGTTCCACTGTATGTTCGTTTGGTGCTTATGTGTCCTAAACACATCAAGTGTACATTGTTTTTGATGCCTATTTGTTTCCCAGAGTGAATAAAAGGCACTAGCACACCAGCAGGCCCATTTCAGGTTATTTTGACCTATCCCCCGTGGGGGCCCAGAGAAGGTATTTTCAACCTGAGTGCTTTACTTAGCTCAAACACGCTTTTGTTCTGTGAACGAGGCACTTACTGATATTCTGAGCCACTTGAAGGAAACTTGTGTTGCGTGATCACTTTGCCCTGTTAGGAGATGATCACAACAATTTACGGAGGAGGAGTGTTGACTGAATTCATTGCATTCATTCATTTTCTACCTCTTTTCCTCACGAGGGTCGCGGGGGTACTGGAGCCTATCCCAGCTGTCTTCGGGCGTGAGGCGGGGTACACCCTGGACTGGTGGCCAGCCAATCACAGGGCACATATAGACAAACACTCACATTCATACCTATGGACAATTTGGAGTGGCCAATTAACCTAGCATGTTTTTGGAATGTGGGAGGAAACCGGAGTACCCGGAGAAAACCCACGCATGCACGGGGAGAACATGTGAGTGTGTGTGAGTGTGTGTGTATGTGTGTGTGTGTGTGTGTGTGTCCATGCCATGTCCTGCCATCTGTCTTAATGGTCAGAACATACCCGGAAGCAGTTCTCCCTTGCATGCCTTCTTCGCAGCAACATAAGAGTTGGCCAACTGTCCTGGAAGGTCCACCAGGAAGTCTGCCCGTCCCTCCTACATCCCGATGCAGCCTTAATAAAGCACATATGTATTCAGTATTCACATATGTATTCAATCATGTTGTAGAACACAGTGACTGGTCATCTCCGTGTTCCTGCACTGTACTCCCGCAACGTCTGGTCTATGACATCCACGCCAGTCTCCATAGTGTTGTACATGACAACTGTGTTTGGCTTCCTTTTATTGCTGTCCTCACTATCCCGTTCCAAAAACTTTAGAATGTCTTACTGCGTCCAACCTCAGCAGGAATGACACGCTATGAGAGGCCTTTCTTATGCAGCTCGACGATCCAACCATGTTCAAAGAGAGAAAGCGTCTTAGCTTTAGCCATCAGGAGGGATCATAGTATTAGCATTTTTTCACTGGTTTTCAGATTTTGATCTGGTCTGTGCTTGGATTTCAAGTCACAAGCCACTAACACCCAAACTTGTCAGGTTTTGTTGCAATGTGCTGCAGCGAATAAGTAAAGCTGTTCATCTGATGTGTGATGTGTCGACTGGGGTTGTAGGATTTGATGCAGTTGCAGCACACTTACCGGTCATCAAAGCATAGGCGTTGCATGATACTTAGTAGCGGTTTCAGGACATAATTTCAATGATGTGTTCCCGTTTTCGTTGACCAGCTATCTCGGACTGATGGAAGATTCATCACTCCTCCACAAGACGAGGACATCAATAAATGACATGAGTTCAGGGATTGCGAGGTACCAATCCACCAGATCAGTTTGCCATGCATGCTGAATAGTCCATCCTTGAACGTTACAAAGCACGTCAAGAACGATGAAACAGAAGACGCTCTGAAGGCGTCTCGAGAAACTTGTCATGGCCTTAGCCGCTGGCTCTGCATCTGCGGCGTACAGTTTTATTTGGTGAAATGAAGACACACCGTCCCATCCTTCCATCTTGCAGAATCATTTCTAATGCCTGTTGAGTGGTGACTCTTCTCTGCATCTTTGTTCCGTGGAGAGGTGGTTCATACAACAGTTATTGAGGTCACTGAAGTGGTAGGCTATGTGCTATGTGAGCACAAAAGAAATTACCTCTCATTTGAAAACAAGCTGCGATTGGTGATGTCTATGGTTGTGTGAATTCACACCATTTGGCACATATACCACGATTGGTCAAATGGCCAATCACTCTCGGATTTTACATTCCCTATTTGTACCCTGGTGTTAAAGCACTTTTTAAAAAGGTGCTTTCCGAAGTTTGGTCCATCTTCCTTGCATGATTGGGGCAGATCTGCAGCCACTGGCCAACCCACTCGATGACATACAGTGTATGTTTATGGCAACAGGAGTCAGATGGTAAAACTATCATAAGATCAGTCATCAGTCATTTCTACTGCCAAAAGTGTTTTTTGGGCATTTTTTTTTTAAATTTTAGTTCTATTTTAGAACATGTGCAAAAATTAATTGACTACCATATTCATACAGCTTGGGAATAGTCTATATTCTATGAAGGAGCAATTTTGTCAGACAATACATTTTGCTACGTCTGTCAGTCAGAGCAGCAGATCTATAGCTTATGAAAAAGGGAAGAAGGAACTGGGATGTTGTTCCCAAGGACCAAAGTGCTCTAGTTTCGGTGACATGTCAAAAGTCAAGTCATTATATTCACTTCACCTGTATCTCTGCTCGTCTCTCTGCTCCTTAAAGCACTACACCAGTCTGCCGCTTTCACAATGATGCCCCGAGGCAGCGGTGATGTGGTGCAATGTGCTGTGAAAATGCTACGGAGAATCCCCACAAGCTTCTCGATCAAAAGCTTCCTGCTCCCCTCGATGAATTTGGCACGGTGGGGAGGTGAATTACTTGCCTGTAATGTACGGATTTGGTTTGCCAGATGATCTTGAGTCACTGAATGATTTGCATGATCATCTATGACTACCTTTCACCGTTTGTGGTTTCAGACAAAGCCACAATGAAACCCATTCTTATTTGAATAACCGTAACAAGCAGGGTAGGATTTTATAAAACACGTGCTGTTATCTAAGCAATTGAAATAACGTGCTTTTTCAAAGTTATCTTTTATTATAAATATATTGTGTGAAAATGCACCCTGCAACCTTGACCCGATGCACATTGAGATGACTGTAAAAATGGTGCAAACATTAACGTTATTTTTTTTTTAAAAGAAGGCTCTTTAAATGAGAGGTAAACAGAAGTATACTGCCAATTCAGCCTAGAAGTGTAATTAGTTTTTCTCAGGCATCCCAAGATGGGCATGAATGAATTTGGCCTTTTAGTCCCCAAGTAATTTTCCTACAAAATGAGATGCTGACTCGAAATGAGAAAATCTGATCTTTATTCACTTTTTTTCAATTTAAATGTATTTGCTTCTCTCCCTTAGTTACTGAATGAGTATTAAACTTTAGATGATTGCTCGACTGAAGAGTTCTTGACAAGGATTTACAAATGTATGTCAATAGAAACTTTTGGAAAAAGGAATACACTAAATCGATGATACCTCCCCCACAAAATGACTATTGAGAAAGATATGTCAAAAAGCAATTCCTGCTACTATTCTCAAGGAAAGTAAGTCAAGAGATGACGGCATCATCTAATTTGCATTATAACTTTAAGTGTATGCATAAAAAAAGTCGTCTGTCAAAGTTAATGCATTACTAACACGTTAACTAAAATTTATTTATTTGATTCATTTTTTTGGACATACGAGTAATATGCACCAGTCCTGTTTGACCCGTGGCTAACACCATAGTTTGAGGAAACGCAGCATTGTGGCAGTTGATGCGGAGCCACAAGCAGGAAGAAATATTCAGAAGAAATGGACAAAGAAAAGGGAATTTTGAATGATAAGCTTTAAAGTGTGCCGCTCATCCCTAGTAATTATTTCTATGAATTCAACATATGGTGATCTTTATGCTCTACGGAGATGCACTACTAAGATGGAAAAAAAGTCTACAGTACGAAAACAACCGTGATGTTCTAAATTATTATCATTTTTAACATTATTAGGTCTCACTAAACAACACCCTTACAAATCATTCCATCCATCCAGTTTCTATGCCGCTTATGCTTACTAAGGTCTCAGGTATGCCAGGGCCTATCCCAGCTGTCATAGGGAAAAAGGCGGAGTACACCCTGGACTGGTTCCCAGCCCATCACAGCCCATACAAATCAAAACAAAGCAAATCAAAGTTTATTAATATAGCACCTTAAAAGATCCAAATGCTTCACAAGAGTAAAGACAAGTCACAGAAAAATAACAAGATAAGATCAATAAGATTAAAACACTAAAACAAAATAAAAATACAAGTAAAGAATCTCATCTAAAATAAAATAAATAAAAAATCATCATGGGCTCTAATTTCGTAGACCAGTTACAGGCGCGGTGCAGGGTGGGGCCAGCGCACTTTGCAATTTTCGTGAGCAGCGCAGTCCGACGCAGCGCACCCACGCCTCATTGCCTTTAAAAGGACTGCGCATCAGAGGTCACCACATGATTCGAACCACAATGTGGCAAGGGATGCATGTATAATGCTTAGTTTTGAATGACATATTACCAATGCTGGCTGCACGGTGGACAACTGGTTAGACACAGCTAAGGGACCCGAGTTCGATTCCACCGTCGGAGTTTGCATGTTCTCCACGTGTGTGTGTGGGTTTTCTCCAACACATTCTAGGCTAATTGGTGACTCCAAATTGTCCATAGGTATGAATGTGAGTGTGAATGGTTGTTTGTCTATATGTGCCCTGTGATTGGCCGGCAGGGTGAATGGCTCCAGGGTGTACCAGGCCTCTCGCCTGAAGACAGCTGGGATAGGCTCCAGCACGCCCGCGTAGAAAATGAATGACTGAATATTACTAATGCGGTGTTTGAAAAGCACTCGTGCTTTTGTTATATTTGGCTACTTTATTAAGATTGCATGATTCCCCAAAATTGCATCACGTTCTTATATGCCAGTATAATAGTATAAACAAAACGTGCCATTGTTAATCCAAGAAACATTTAAGCAATCAACTCAGTAATTCAAATTGGGGATCCTTTTCATTATCTCATTTTAAGAACAAGAAAATCCAATAATTCAACAGTGTGCCGAAAAGAATCACCTCACTTAAAGGTTTTATTAGGAACTCATTGTTAAATTAACTTCAACCAGTTTGTTTCCCAAAGCAGCTAACTAATAACTGCAATAGATGTGCATCATTAATTCATGATTTGTAGGGGTGGCAGTTTGCGAAGTGTTGACGCCTCAGAGGAGGGTAATTAAACAGATAGAGTTGTTTCCATGCAGTAAAGCTCGCTTTGCACTCTGGTGCCATGGGAGACAAGATGTGTCTGTTGTTACTCACGAGAGTCTCATAAATTAATACAGCCCGGAAAATAACATGCCTGATGATTAAATCAAATCATGCTTCAAAGCATGGAAAATGGGTAGGGTGGAGGCAGGTCAAAAATATGTCCTTGTGGGTGGGACAGTATACATAAGTGATGTTATCACATTTCTTACATTGTTTAAAGTACCTCGATTGCTTTAGAATTAGGGATGAGCTGATAACTCATTCTAAACGTCTATCTGATATGGATAAGGCATTTTAGCCGGATACGTGTATGAAACGAGTACATTTCGTCATTATCCGTATCCGTGTTAGAGAAAATGCTCATTATGTATTCACTCTTCACACTCTGTTATTGGCCAAACAGCGGCCGCCTATACCGAGACGGCAGGAGTGGCAGTGGCTCAGCGGTGCTTCACACAGTGCAATTGAGAAGTTGGTGGTGGTGGGGGGGTTAAGCGAGGTCTGCACCAGAGAACCAAACTACAAATGTGAACACAAGTGAATTTATCTTGCTGTTATTTAAGTGTACAGTTTGTAGATTGTACAAGCCAAGCAAGGCTTTAAAGAAAAAGTAGCAAAGTTGAATATCGAAGGCCTTCATAAATGTACAGCAAATGCAACGCTGTAGTGTTGCATGCATGAAAAGCACACATGCTAGTGGTTCTACTACCTGAGGCAATGGGACACGCTCCCAGCATTCCCTGACAACTCATGCACACCAGCAACAACACTTGCCACACTAATACAACATTGTAAGCACAGATCTGTAAGTTGTGGGACACCAGCCCGTGCATCCACAAAGACACTTAAGAATCGGGTAATTCACCTTGACAGGACTTTTACTCACTGTTTGTTTTCATTTTCTCCTTTTACCTTAATGCTGACAGTTGCAAAGACATTCTACAGCAGGCTTATGACCCATACATATGATACATATTTCTGACAAATACACCCCTGATTAAATAAAAAAAAATGGCAAGAATTTACATTTTGTATCTTTGGTGTTTTTGACAGAAAAAAACTGCCTCTTTTCGAGGAACAAAATTAAACAAGAATTGTTTTGTTTGTTTGTTATACAAATTGTATCCACGGTATCTGTAGCATTTATTCGAAAACAAGAGTGAGGTGCACAATTAAGAGTGTACCCTTAATTAACACACCCCTCTCTTACCAAAAAGACAGAAAGAAAAGTATCATCAGGTGTAAATGAGGTCAATGTCAGGAAGAGTACCGGTCTTAGCGGTGTCTTTAATTATACTATAAGATAGCAAGTAATTGTGCTGCCAACGGGTTGTTAGCCTCCCTCCCTTTGTGGCTCTTCCATCCAGAGCTGGAACTTTTAATGGAGTGCAGACTGTAGGTAAGGCCTTACACTTGTAGCCCAGTGTAATTCCTCACGGAGGATGTGTGATGGGGCTCGGTGCAAGGAGTGCAGCAGAGCTCCATTATGTGGCATTAATGGGCTTCTAATTTAAGTCAAGGTTTATTAGATGTCAAACACAAAAGGGCTGAATGGCTTTTCAAGATGAGTTGAGTTAACCTGCCGTCAGCTGAGGCACCTGCCTTATTGCTATTCCTGCATACTGGAGCCGCAGATTACATGAAAACCTCTACTCTGATGTGGAAAAAAAGCACAAAGCCTTGACTCGCTCAAAAGTAAATCTCTTGTTAATTTCAGAATAAAAGTGAAGTGGAACACAGGCATACAAAAGTTTAAGGTCCTTCATGTCTATAAAAGCTCAAGGTTGTGGGGCTTACGCCTGTTAAAATTTGACAGTTTTCCGGCAAGCCCAGGACAGTGTTATCATAGACAAATCCATCCATCCATTTTCTGTACCGCTTATCCTCACAAGGGCCGCAGGCATGCTGGAGCTTATCCCAGCTGTCTTCTAGCAAGAGGCGGGGTACACCCCAGACAGGTCGCCAGCCAATCGCAGGGCACATATACTCTATAAGTCATATAACCTGATCTGCTGTTCTGGTATTACTCCTTCTGCCATTGATCTCCCCATCTCTGACCATAAGCTTGTATCATTTGTTGTAATGCGGTGTCCGAAGGCCAAAACAATTCAGGAGGCAGACTTGCAGTTCGCCCAGTCTAGGCACATTTATTTAGCTTGGCAGAGAAACTTACGGAAAACACTAAAAATAAAAAATAAAAATAAATTGGGGAAAAAAAAGAATGACTTGACTTCCCAAAACAACAACAAGAAAAAAAAAATGTATTCGCTCACATCACTGAAATCCAATACAGCAGCCACCCCGCCACACATCCCCAGCTGCTCCTCTTATAGGGCTCCCAATCTGCCCAGAATGTCCCACTTTCGTCCATGGGTGAGTCTACAAAACACATCTAATCATGAAACCCTTAAAACTGGATTTCAACACCATCATCTGATGCGACCCCACTGCTACTACTAATCTCCATAAAACATGAACCCATACACATATTTCCTTACCCGAACCCAAGATTAAATACCCATCCAACCTTACAACCCCCTCCTCCCATCCCCAGTACATGGTATGGTCTGATGATGTCACTAATGACATCACCAAACCTATAAAACCCAGAGACTCATGGCGGCTCCTCCCCAAACATTCCTGCAGGTGACTCCCCTGGTAAGTATCCCCAGGTAAGACCAACTCTGTACACATGTTCGAATCCCAATTTAGCCTGGATTAACACAGCACTATTATCAGTGACATAACACCACAAACAATGACATCCTGAATACAACAACACAAGGGACAAGTGATGAGTTCTAACTCATTCACTTTGTCACATCATTTAACATCAACCTTGCACTATTTAAATCCAAACTGCCTCTGAATACCAGTTTTGCTAATCCCTCCATCAAAAACACAGCCACTCCTGATGCACTGTTTACCCACTATAACACTGCACTTCATAATATTCTGGATTCCCTGGCTCCTCAGAAAACACGGACTGTCACCTTCATCCACGCCGCACCCTGGTTTATACCCGAACTTCAGCTCAAGGCTAAAGGACGTCAACTCAAACACCTCAACAGGAAATCTGGCCTCACTATTCATCAGGACATGTTTTTTTTTTACAACCACATTCTCCACTGCAAGGACATGATGTCTACTTCCTGTACTAAATCACTGTACTTTGCCAACCAAATCACTTCAAGCAGTGGGAACACACAGGTTCTCTTCAGTTTAGCTACAGAACACAACACCCCCCCGGACTCACTTCTATTCAAGTGAATATTGTAATGCAATCATGGAATACTTCAATACAAAGATTGTCGATATTCACCTATAGCTAGCGCACAGCATGCACACCAACCCCCCTCCCTCCTAGTCCCTCATCCCTCCCACCTGGCCAAACTTCTACACTTTCCAGTTTCAAACTTCCCTCTGTTTCAGACGTACTATCTGACCTCATCAGGAAAGCCAGGCCATCCACCTGCCAGCTGGACCCCCTGCCAACTGGTCTGGTCATAGTGTCCATAAATCACCTCACCCCATCATTACTGCCTTTGTTCACTCCTCTCTCACCTGTGGTCTTGTCCCATCGTCTCTCAAATCAGCTTAAGTCACCCCCGTACTCAAGAAACCTGTTTCTGACTCAAACAACATTGCTAACCTTCGTCCCATCTCTAATCTTCCTTTTCTCTCAAAAGTTCTTGAAAAAACAGTTGCATCTCAGGTCCATGTCCACCTTTCTGACAATAATCTTTATGAACAATTTCAGGTTTTGGACCACTACACACCTTCTTATGGCTGCTGACTGTGGACTTCTTCTTCTAATACTCATTTTCCTTTATTTAACTGCAGCATTCAACATCATCTCCCACTCCATTCTCATCCATAGACTGGCCTCCATTGGTATTCAGACACGCCGCTTAACTGCTTCTTCTCAAGCCTTTCTGGACGCACTTTATTCAGTTAAAAATGTTTACACCCCACACATCCCCCCTTTCCTCTGGTGTTCCCCAAGGCTCTGTTCTTGGTGACACCCAGCTCTACGTGTCCACCAAACCCAATTCCACCCTTCCACCCGCATATCTCTCTGACTGCCTACAGGAAATCAGAACCTGGTTCTCCATCAATTTCCTCAAACTTAACTAAAACAGAAATTCTTCTTATTGGCACTAAATCCACCCCATCTAAAGTAAACTCCTCCATTCAGATTGACAATTCCCAAGTGTCCCCCTCCCCTCAGGTCAAAAGTTAGGGTGTCATCTTCGACAGCACTTTCATTCAAAAACAACTCCATTCATAATCCCATCATCACCACAACCTCCTCCATGAGTCCTATGACACCTGTCCTGCAACAACTCCATTGGCTTCCTATTAAATTCCGCATCACTTGTAAAATTCTGCTCCTCACCTTCAAGGCCATAAACCACCACGCCCTTGAGTACCTCACCAACCTCCTTCACTATAAGGACTCCCGCCCGCACTCTTAGGTTCCCTTCATCCATCCGACTCACCCTCCCATCTGCCCACTTGACCACCATGCGGTCCAGAGCTTTCAGTCGCTCAGCCCCCCACCTCTGGAATACCCTACCGGGACACATACAAATTTCAGACTTGGTTGCCACCTTCAAATTCCAGTTTAAAACGTATTTATTCAGACAGGCTTACTCTATCCCGTAATTCCAATTCTGCCATTTATGTACCTATGTGTTTTATATATGTATGTGTGTAATTTTAACTATATTTTATTTATTTTAGCAATCTGTACAGTGACCTTACATATCCTTAAAGGTACCAATAAATACAATTATTATTATTATTAAACAACCATTCACACTCACATTCATACCTATGGACAATTTGGAGTGGCCAATTAACCTAGCATGTTTTTGGAATGTGGGAGGAAACCGGAGTAACCGGAGAAAACCCACGCATGGGAGAAGATGCAAACTCCACACAGAGATGCCCGAGCGGGGAATCGAACCCCGGTCTCCTAGCTGTGTTTAGACAAATCTTACTCCAAAAAATGATCAGTATACCCTCACAGTGGCATCAACAAGCAGTTCCAAGCATGATATTGACACTTGATGCAATAAGACAAGTGTGGCTTTCAGTAGCAGCAGCATCATGTCTGTGCCAGAGGCAAAGACGCAGCTGCTCAGCAACGCAGCTGTTACATGCAAGTAAGCAACATGGCCCAGGTGTTGCAGCTAAAACACATCAGACACATGTGCGGCATTACACGAATGCAGAGGCCAAGCTGTTCAGATGCCATGCAGGACTATTTAAGGTAGAGGCGGTCCTCTGTTTACAAGCTTCCGTGTTATAACGCTTCATAGGTACAGACACGCTCCCATACATGATTGAAAAATTGAATTTTGGTTCATAAACATTAGACTGGGGCTGCACGGCGGTCGACTGGTTAGTGCGCAGACCTCACAGCTTGGAGACCAGCGTTCAATTCCACCCTCTGTGTGGAGTTTGCATGTTCTCCCCGTGCATGCGTGGGTTTTCTCCGGGTACTCCGGTTTCCTCCCACATTCCAAAAACATGCTAGGTTAATTGGCCACTCCAAATTGTCCATAGGTATGAATGTGAGTGTGAATGGTTGTTTGTCTATATGTGCCCTGTGATTGGCTGGCCACCAGTCCAGGGTGTACCCCGCCTCTCGCCCGAAGACAGCTGGGATAGGCTCCAGCAAAAGCGGTAGAAAATGAATGAAACATTAGACTTCCTTGAGAAATAGTCCCAGCAGGTGATGATGGCGGAAGAATATAGTAGGTGTTCAATATTGGCAATCATAAACGATAAAGATTGGTATTGTAACATCTACCCAGATGTTGTAACGATCACAAGGAGGTTTGTGTTCTGTGTGAGTACAGTGTGAGTAACTTCAGTGTTAATTCTTAATAAGACTACTGGTCATTCTACTGGTAAAACCTGTCTTCAACCTACACACTTTGAGAACAGGCAATCATCAAGGTCCATCCTCTAGCCCAAGTCTGGTTAATGCATGCAGATCAAATATCAATATAAGCTATCAATACATCACAGATTTAATGAACACAAGCTCTACAAGGTGTTACATAGTACACATTACACTTGTGTGGCGTTTTTCTGCTCATAGATGTCCAATTCTGTTGCCGCCTCAAAGAATGACTTTTGGCAGTTTGGAGGCAGGACCCACCAGACGCACAGAGCTTCCTGTGATTGGTTGCTTTCCAGGAACCCGAGTGACAGCTCATACCTAGATGTTTCATTGTCCAACTAGAGGGTGTCGGAGAGGGGTAAGTGTGTTTATCATAAATCTATTGTGAATACAGTGACTAAGGATATGTACTGTATGTGCGGTGGAATAGAATAGTCTACATGTCCATAAGCACCTGACACAGGCTCTGAAAGGAACATAATGTATTGACAGTATTCAAGTTTAGTAACAGTTGAGTCAAATTAACATGGTTTGGTAATGGTAATGGTAATGGTTTTATTTCATTTGAACATGCATCAGATTCCAATTGAGTGCATCCCATAATCAGTTCCCAGTTCCACATGTCCAAAAGGAGTAGGAAGAAGCAAAGCTTATTAAATCCTACCCCTCCATCTGGTACTTTTACAATCAGTAACTGTTACATTTGTTCACTTCCTGCTTTCCATAATCCAGTTTAAGGTTGTTTTTTTTTAATAATATACCTCGTACCAAAGTATGAGGTGATATGAGCATACAATGCCATAATGGGTACCATAGTGCGTGTCAATATAGTGATATATATAGCACATCATGACTGGTTCAAGACTCTTCATCCTTGTATTTAGCAAACATCAACTGCTTGTATTGTTTCTTGAATTGGCTCATCGTTGTGCATTGTTTGATTTCCTTACTCAATCCATTGCATAGTTTGATTCCACATACTGAAATGCTATGGCTTTTTAACGCAGGGTTCACAAAAAGTTATATGTACAACTGTTATGTTAGAGAACAGCAAGTTGTGTGTTTCGTATTGAACATACTAGATGTGTGCATTCAAAGTTACAGAAGCTCAAATTAAAGTCACTTGTATAGTTTAGTAGCACAGTAGTACATTTTAAGTTGATTCTAAAATGTATCTGAAATTAAGAGTAGTAAATCTAGCAAATATGATATGATAGCATCATTATTTTTCATTTTTAACATTCCATATAAGGAAAAGTGCATTCCTGGATTTGGAGATGGCAGTTGCACAACTTCCATCCATCCATCCATCCGTTTTCTATGCAGCTTATCCTCAGTTGCGGCACTTCGACATTCTCTATCATGTACCATATGATATACTGCAAGTAATTATATCTTAAATTGGACAACATTGTTTGAAATTTCTGTTATACATTATAAGTACACATATTTTAAACATTTTAAGACCAGGCTCATCTTGAAACTGGAGTCAGTTCCTCTAAGAACACATCAGAGTATAGAACGGATGACGTTTACTGATGATATCAAGCCAAATAAACCAAGTAAAAATCTTCTCAGTTATATAGAAAATATAAATATTATGTCCTGCAACTAGTTGCCCCCTGTTGAGAGTGTACCTGCTTAAAGCCCAAAGTTGGCATAGGCTGGGATAGACTCCAGTCACCTGTGATCCATAATAGGAATATAAATGAATGAATAAATAATTATTATGCCCAGCCTTGTTCTAATATCAGGATATTGAAGACCAACGTCGACTGAGAGGTTGCTGTGGAGTATAGAATTGATGCCGCAAGTTTAATTGCGGTTCCAGAATTTTCCCAACCCTTGAAAGGAAGAGCAGCACACCAGAGTACAGCTGAGTGTAGGATTTTCAGACAAGAAGGTGTTTATCTGAAGGTCAGAGAACATATACGTTCTACATTGTCTGATTCACTAGAACTGTCTCGTTTATGGTGAAATGCAAATTCAAAATATTTAAATAAAAAATAAGTCTGAAAAATGAACCAAAAATTAGCCAAGCAGATCAAGGCTCAAATTTCTGTTCACATGTGTTTCAACAGGTTCTGAATTTACTTCATGTAAAACATAATTGTTGTACTGCTTACCACGGGAAGTAGCAGTAGGGGCCTTGTAAAGATTCCACCAAACGTGGAAATCTTTGCTACATGCAATTGATGACAAGGAGGAAGGGCCACCTGCTCTTATCCGAACGTGAGGTAATCCAAGAAAGCATGGTGTTCGGGCCAAATGACTGGCTGTTTTATCTGATACTACCACACTGCCAGATCCACCTTCATCCTTGGTAGACGACATCAATGGTTTATGGTAGACTACATCAATGGTCGGTAGTAGCTGCAGTAAGTAATTTTACATCTGACCGACTTGATAACGCTTAACAAAATGATGAGTGACTTCCTCATAGCAGGTTGCAAAATTCGGAAACCTGAAAAAATATTGACTGTGTGCTTGGGCATTGACCACGAAAACAAAGTTTAAATTTGTCGATGCTAATAAATAATTATGCATATATTTTTAATGACATTCCAAATCAAACTGGAAAGAGCATGATATTGAAGTTGGGGATGCCAAGCCAATCCGACAACGTTTTTTACAGAGTTTCTGAGGAAAAACAAAAAGTTATGGATGTGAAAATAAAATATATGCTTGACAACGGCATTACTGAACCTTCCTCTTCCAGGTGGGCGTCTATCTATCACCCTGCCTACTTGTTGACAAGTCAGACAAAAGTGCAAGATTTGATTGATTGATTGAACATGTAAAAGAAAATATGACTTTAGACTTGAATCACTAACTAATGAACTAACTTGATAGTCGTGCAATTTAGGGTTACCGTAACCCTAACAGTCCACGATTGAGCTAAAAAAACGCTTACATTAAAAGTATGGTCCAATCAACTCAGAATGGTCTGAAACGTGCTCCTAACATGATTCTGTGTTATGCTCTTTCCGAAAAATCTAACTTTCTTTCGAAAATGTTTCCTGGCTTTTTATGTAATCTCAATGGACAACGTTCTTCGCGAATAACTCCTGAAAGGTACGTCTTCTCTGGGGATGAGCAAGTACACCACTGTCTGTATCTGTATCTGTTCACACATCTAAATTATCTGTATCCATAGTCGGCGGGCATAAACCGGAAGTGGGTGTGGTTTAACTATAAATGGGCGGGGCTTATACCTTTACCTTTTAAATCTGAAATTGACATAGATTGGACAGAAGTTGCTATATGTATTGTTTATTAATCAGCTATATGTGTACTGTGTGAAAATGGCGGTGCGCACAGATGAAGTGGCTCACGGCTCTCCCTTCCAGTACTTTTTTGTTTATTTCATGTTTGTTTGTCTATGGACTCTATCCACGTATACATCGGCATTACACCACTACACCAGACAGGACCTTGTGGACATCGGCAACGACACAAACTGGTAGTTTGCAGAGACTTTCCTCAGTGACACAACATCCAAGACGAACTAGCAAGACCACCGGGCGCTCCGTGGATTGTTGTCGGGTCCAGAAAGAGACGCAGGCGGAGTCGGGAGCGAAATCAGAAGCGAGGTCGCAGGTTCGGCTTACTGCTACGGCTACGAAACAACCCACATAAGCCACCCCTGCCCAGCCTGTATCTCACCAACGCCACATCCACTACCCACAAAACGGATGACCTGGAGTTACAGCTTGTGGGAAACCGCTACATTCCTGACTGTTGTGTTCTAATCATCACGGAAACGTGGCTCAAACCGAGGATCCCCGATGCTAGCGTGCACCTAGCCGGCCGCTCTCTGCACCGCTGGGATCGAACAGAGGACTCCAGTAAAAGCAGAGGTGGAGGGCTCTGTATTTACGTGCATGAGGACTGGTGCAACAGCAGCAAGATCATAGAGACTCACTGCTCCCCTGACATTGAGTACATGTGTGTTAGATGCCGGACGTATTTTCTCCCGAGGGAGCTAACTGTTGTGATCGTCACCGCTGTTTACATCCCACCGGATGCTAACGCTAGCATGGCACTCTCTCTCCTGCTGAATGTCATTAATGAACAGCAGCGGGCCCACCCTGAAGGCGTTCGTATTTAAGCTGGGGACTTTAATAAGGCCAATTTAAAGACTGTACTCCCCAAGTTTCATCAGCATGTCAAGTGCCCAACGCGAGGAGGAAACATTCTTGATCATGTGTACTCAAACATAAAGCATGAGCAACACCCCTCCCCCACCTCGGACAGTCAGACCATCTCTCCCTGCTGCTCACTCCTGCATACACCCCCCTCAGACGCAGATCCAGACCCACCAAAAAGATTACCACAACATGGCCTGAGAATGCACTCCAACACACAGACTGGACCTATTTCAACATCAGGACCTGGAAATATACACAGTGACAGTACTAGACTATATCAAGTTTTGTATGGGAACTGTGTCTGTGGACAAAGTCATCCGGGTTTTTCGAAATCAGAAACCCTGGATGACCAGCCAGGTCCGCTCTCTCCTCAAAGCCAGCGACTCTGCCTTCAGGTCAGGCGACAGAGCTCTGCACAGTACGGCTCGAGCTGACCTGAAGAGAGGAATAAAAACAGCCAAAGCGGACTACAACAGGAGGATAGAGTCCCACCTCTCCAGCAATCGACCACAAGAGGTGTGGCAGGGACTGCAGAGCATCACTAACTTCAGGATGTGATGTAACGTCAGGAGACCTGAGCTTGTCTCTGGCAGAGGAACACAACGGTTTATTTGCCCGCTTTGAAACACCACAGCGACACTCATCTTCTCCAGCCCTGCCCCCAGCCCCACCCGGCCCCACAACGACCCCCCTTCCCACTAACTGTTTGAGAGCGTGATGTGAGGCAGTGTGCTCCTAGCAGCGGACCCCAGGAAGGCCCCGGGCTCTGACGGTGTACCTGGAGAGGTGCTCCGAGCATGTGCACATCAGCTGTCCGGAGTCTTCTGCAGGATTTTCAACCTCTCCCTGGCCCAAGCAGTCATCCCCCCTACCTGAAATCCGCCACAATCATCCCCATCCCGAAAAAGTAACCTGCATTCAGCCTCAGTGACTATCGCCCTGTTGCCCCCACACCCGTTGTCATGAAGTGCTTTGAGAGACTGGTCCTTCAGCACATAAAAGGCTGTCCCCCCCCCCCCAGCACTCGACCCCCACCAGTTCGCATACCGGTGAACAGATCCACAGAGGACGCCATCGCCCTGCACGCGGTGCTGAGCCACTTGGAACAACAGCACAGCTATGCCAGGATGCTCTTTGTGGACTATAGCTCGGCCAACACCATCATCCCGGACATCCTAACCACAAAACTGGACACCCTAGGCCTCCCTCCCCTCACATGCAGATGGATCAAGGACTTTTTGACCAACAGACCCCAGACTGTGAGACTCGGCCCCCACCTTTTCTCCACCCGCAGTCTGAGCACCGGATCACCACAGGGCTGTGTGCTGAGCCCCCTCCTGTACTGCCTCTACACATACAGCTACAGTCCGGCCCATGAGAACAACATCATCGTCAAGTTTGCTGACGACATCACAGTGGTCGGACAGATCTCACAGGGAGACGAGGCAGCCTACAAGGCAGGGAGGAGGCCCAGAGGCTGACAACGTGGTGCTCCGACAACAACCTAGCCCTGAACACGTATAAAACAAAGGAGATCATTGTGGACATTGTGGAATACATCAACTGCGAATGTGTGGAATGGGTCAAGTTCCTGGGAGTCCAGATCTCCGATGACCTCTCCTGGACAGCCAACATCACAGCTGTCATAAAGAAGGCCCAGCAGCGTCTACACTTCCTGAGAGTCCTCAGGAAAAACAACCTGGACAGGGAGCTGCTGCTGGCCTTCTACCACTCGTCCATCCAGAGCCTGCTGACCTTCTGTAGTTCCTCCTGGTATGGGAGCTGCACCGAGGCGGACAGAGGGAGGCTTCAGAGGACAGTTAAGGCAGCACAGTGTATCATCAGCTGCCCTCTCCCCTCCCTGATGGACATCTACTCCACCCGGTGCCTCAGCAGAGCTCACAACATCATCAAGGACAGTTTACATCCCGGTGCTCGGCTGTTTGACCTGCTGCCCTCTGGCAGACGCTACAAAGCATCAAAGCAAAAACAAAGAGACTGAGAAACAGCTTCTTCCCAAGAGCCATCACCACCCTGAACTCACATACAACGAGCCCGGTCATTAGCGCCATGCAAACGGGCAATATTTCCATCACTGCCTTCATCACTCCATCACTTCGAGGTTACTACCTCGAAACATATTTATTTATTTAACAACTCAATACACTCACATGGGACTTTTACTCATCTGTATACACCATTCATTATTTGCACTAAAATTAATATATATTCCAGTGTCTGGGCAATACATATCTGCTCATATCATGCGATATCATGTGTATATTTTGGATATCTTGTATATATCTTGTTAAACTGTCTTTTTACTTTTACTCTTTGTATACTTTTTTTTTAAACTTAACTATTGCACAGACAGAAGAAGCTCTCTAATCTCGTTGTACATCTTGTATAATGACAATAAAGGGTAGTCCATTCCAGCAGACGAAAAATTAAAAAAAACACAGTTGAGTGACTGATGCACGATCGTGCCTGCTGTCTTGGTAAAAAGTATATTTTATGAAACAAGTTTACGATTGAAAGGTGCATACTGAAACGTATTAGGAGGGATGTAATATTTTAGCATTTAGCATGTCAGCCATACATACAGAATACATACATACAGAATGCTTGATGCCGCCCTTGTGCGGCATCAAGTGTAACAAATGTTGTGGCCATCAATGCAGGTCTGTGCAGTGCTGCACTGAATGTTACAGACTAAGTTTACCAAATAACTTTAGATATAAACCAAAAGAGGCGAGCTGAAGAAAACTTAATAAAGTGGAGGCATTGTGACAAACGCCGAGCCCTAACCCCTAACCTTAAACTCTTATCACCTAACCCTAAACTCTTATCACCTGACCCTAAACTCTAACCCTGACCCCCTATTCAAAGCATTTGGACTGGACAATGTCATGACAGCTTGACGGTAACGAGAGACTATGAAATAGCTTGGAAATATAGCAGGCACCGAGAAGCAAAGTGCGTGAGTCCAGGGTGGCAGAGCCCTAGAAATAGACTGAAGCGGAATAACATTAAGAGTAAAATCTACCTACTTACCCACAGGGAGAAAGCTATGGGTGGTTTTGCATACACAAATGTGTTAATAGAGTCATTCTGAATTCATCCCTAACTCTGACTAAACAACCTCCACCAAAGCTTGCGTAATGCAGGCTGGACTTTGTTGATGCCACATTTTTTTGCTATTTAAATACACAGTACATCAATTTCCATGCTTTCTCATTTATGTCACTCTTGCTCTCATTAAGATTAGGACTCTTAATTTAGAAAAAATATATTGTTACTTCAAAGGCCACACAGCACAATGAAGCCAAACAGTAGCAACGTTTGTAAGAATAAATAAACACGGATACTAGGGATGATTACTCATAATGCATAATGCATTTTTGCAGAGTACGAGCATGAAACGAATGCAATGCTTCACCGCAATTATAATGGTAGACATGTCATCATGTATTCACTCGTCACGCCCCTTGGCCAGCCCCTCCCTAAAAAGACCCGCTGGCATTGCTCTCACTTTCTGTATTGTGTCTGCATGTCAGGGCTGTTCTCCCGTATTTTCAACTCTTTCGTTCACATTTTGCCCCTGAAATGACTCCATACAAAGTGAATATATCCCTGCTCTCGTCTAATTTGTCTGGTGAGATGAAGTCACTTGGAAAACTTTGCTTCAAGTACTGAACACTGTGTTTTTTGAGAAAAATACAGTGAACAAGGCTGGTAGATTATTTCTCTGTTTGCCATCATCTAGGAATTTCAGGTAACTCATGATACCATACGATTTGCGATACATGGCTCACTTTCACGATATCTTGATTTGGTCATTGGGTGAAACAAAACCAAAGAAATGTACTTAAACTTAATCATTTCATTCAGTTTATATCTTGCAGCCTTCAGCTAGAATAGCCTCCAGCTAACCTGAGACTCTAATGAGAGCAAGCGGTTAGGATATTTATGTTGGATATTTTGTTGTGACAAACAATGAGACGGTTTTAGTGCAACATAACTGTTAACAGGATTTTGATTTCAGGTGTCTGACAAACAGTGGCACTTTTTGAAACCGTTCCAAAATCTCAACAGTTTATGTTTCACCAGATAATTTAGATGAGAAAGAGAGAGACAAAAATAATCATGATTAAAAAATAATCTCATAATCTACATTGTTTCGTGTAGTCCTTTATGTTAAAATACGATATCACCACCTTCTGTGTATCTGTAAATCCATCACCAATTGTTCCTAGCATACTCTCGATGCTCGAATCCTTTTCTTTTAGTAATCCTTTCCTTAGCTTTATACTCTCTTCCCTAGATTTTTTACAACCTGTTCCACATCCTTTATTGCCTTACATTCCATACATACTTTCCATGTGCATTTACCTACTAAAACATTGTTTTTTTAACCCAGTATGATCCAATCGCTGCTTTGTTAAAATAGTTTTCCCCTTGTGCATGAATAGACTTTTGTACTTTGTGATATTTCCTGGTGGTTAGCATGTTGGCCACACAGTCAGGGGTCGATTATCCACTTGGGCACCTCTGTGTGGGAATTGCATGTTTCCAAAAATGTGATTGCTTGTCTATATGTGCCCTGCGATTGGCAGGCAACCAGTCCAGGGTGTACCTCTTGCCCAAAGTTAGTTGGGATATGCTTCACAGCTTACCCCCTCAGCTTGATATGATTAGGAAAGTTAAGAACAGTCTTATTAACAAACACCTGTTAAATTTGGGTATTAAAAATATACAGTATCCTTGCTTTTAGTGGGAGTTTCAGGGAAAACATGCAAACTCCACACAAAAATCTCAAGCGGAGAATCGAACCCAGGTCTTACCGATCTCTGTTTCTACAATGTGCGGTTCACAGGCCCGTAAGAAATGCAGTCCACAAATGGCTGTAAGATATATATTTTGGATTAGCCTGATGCTGTGTTTAAAGTAACTGTCAGGAACAGATGACGAAGCATGACTCGCATTGTGGCCTCTGATGAGCATTTAAAGGCAATGAGAGGCGATCATTTGATTGGTTAAGATAACACTCGGCTTTGTTAAAACCTCTTTGCCACTTGCGCCGGTGGGAGGGATGGAGGTGTGGGTGTGCAGCACTGCGCTAGACTGCGCTGCTCATGAAATTTGCAAAGTGACCTGTGGCCACACCCTGCGCCTGGGCTACGAAATTAAAGCCCTTAATGTGGACATTCTTTGGTTGATGCTTATTCATGCTGACTTCAAAGTATTTTAATACTGGATGCAATTAATTTCAGCAATGGATGCTGTCAAAATTTATAGATGTACTTTAACTCAGTTCAGAGTTCAGCCTCAGTCCAAGAAATGCATTTAATGAGGTTACACTCAACACTAACACATAAATAAACTAAAAGGATTACAATATGAAGTGTGTGTACTTTCCACGTGCTGCAGGATGCTTTTTATTTTGGTGTCCTGTTGACCGGACCATTTAAAAGATCACAGTGTATAAGCTGGAAGACACAGAACAGGTCTGATAGGACGTCAGCCTTGGTCAGTTGCCGTCGGTGAGATTTTGGTTTCAGGGTGAGGACTATTTTGGGCACCTTTTGCAAGCTGCTCCAAACAAGCACACTTTTTTGAAGTCCTTACACAATCTCCTCACCACATAAGAAAACATAAGAACAGTGAGCAAAGATGCAAGTGGGAACATTTGCAATCATCCGTAGGTAAGCCCAAGAACTACTTAAAATTTTAGTGACAAGTGCAGTGAAGCATGGCATCAAATGAGCCTCGAAGCCTTAAAGGTAAAAGCAATTTTAGGCCATTAGGTGAGTAGTAAGCGCAAACCGGTGTTTATCAGCTCCTCTCCGCCTTGAAAGTAGCAGAAAAAAATGACTTTAAACAGTTTAATGGGCCTCATTTAGACGCCATCTCTGCACCTATACTTCCAAGGTTCTCATAGCACTTTCACAATGTTCCTCATTTCCACAATGATGATGGACAGAACATGACCATACCTATGATTTCTCCAAGTAATCTCGGATCCCATCAAGGGAATGATGACAATCACAGTGGGGGGGAAGACTAAATTAATTTTACCCCAAAGTAACAAAGAGGAAGACACTGTGAAACAATAATCCCTCCAAAGGTTATTCAAGGTAGGGATTATGCCGTGGTGATCGTTAGGAATCCCAAATAGTCTGAGTCTCCAAATTAATATAATGAACACAAGGGGGAAGGATGTCCTTTATGTGTGAGAAATGTCCCCAGTATATTCAGCAAATCGGAATTCAGAACCACAAGATGCAAGAATATAACACTGCCTTTCTGCATTCCTTCCATCCATCACTGTCTCGTTTATAGGCAATTCATCTTCTCGTGACCTCCCCTCCAGCAACAACTTTGTGGTTAACAACTTTGCCTTTGAACGAAATGCCACTTCTGGTTCTGGCTGGACCACGAATAGATTCACCATATAGCATAGTTTACCATACTAGGTCGTGGTAATTACCTTTACCATAGCCATGGATTTGCCAAGCAGTACGCACCCCACCCTGGTTTGTTCAGACATAATAGCTGCATTAACTCAACACAATTCCTCACAATCTGTAGTGTCTGAAAGTAGCTCACACAGCGGGAGGTCTTGTTAAACACAAGGCTTAATTCTTGGCAACAAATCACTCTGTCAATAATGTTGATGAGAAACGAAACATGCGTGAAAGAGCTGTGCATAACATGTATCGAAAAAACGAGATGGCATCAGGCTGTTGAGAGAAATATACTGTAGGAATTGAGGATGAATTTCTGGTATGTTATTTCAAATCTGACGTAATTGAATTTAAGAATGTTGCTTTTATTTTAGTGATTCAGTGAGTGAGAGCAGCACTTGGGCTTTCAGTGGGGGCAGAATTGTGAGGGCCAGTTTTGTTCAAAAATATTGATAATAGTAATACTAAGATATATTACAGTGCTTTGCCATTCAATACTGATATGATCCTTAGGATAAGACCCTATGTTATGCTACGTTCACACCGACGCCGAATGTCGCGCTTGGAATCGCCGACGAATTCGGCGTCATTTTTCAAAAAATCTCACGATCTCCTCAGATATGTTTATGCTCTGATAAGCTCTGATACGAAATTCGTTCCCGCTTTAGGCGACAAATTATTTCCCGAATCGCTACGGCTACTCACGCTTTGATGCCGATTGATCAGGATTTGTTACGCTTTAAATCACGCTTTGATACGCCTTAATACTCATTGATAAGCTTTGGTGCGCTTATCACGCTTTAAATAACGCTCTGATACGATTATCAAGCTCTCTTGTGCATTGATAGGCTCTGTTAAGCTCTGTTACGCAATGGAAAATTTCGAGATCCCGACTGCATCCCGCCTCTGATCCAGAGCATAATAAAGATGCAGCAGATCCATTGATCCTTTGAACCAAGCTCTGTTAAGCTTTCCTACGCTTTGATCAAAACTTTGATAAGCTTTGTGACGCTTTGATAAGCTTTAATACGCTCTCCCCGCTTTACGCAATTCGTGACAGATCGCCTCAAATTTTTAAACAGTTTAAAAATATTTGGCGCTCTTGCCGAATGTCCCGAATTGCTCAAACCTTTCTTACGCTGTATTACGGTCTTTACGCTTTCATTAAGCTTTGTTACGCTTTGCCGCCGCTTTGCCCGCCGCTTTGCCCGCCGATTTAATTCGCCATCGATTCGGCGTCGGTGTGAACGTAGCATTAAGTGCTGGCATCTTTGTTTTTTTTGTTGTTTTTTTTTTGTCCCTGTCTCTGTGTCAGGAAAGGTGTTGGCTACAACACCTAAGTGCTGGCATCTTAACCTACTGCACAAGCCAGCCACTGTCAAACAAAATAACTCTCACACTATACATAACTACCAGAATGCTCCAATACCATATACATTTATACCAATAAAGAAAGACCACAGACCACCACAGACCTAGACCCTCTTAGCCCTTTATTGCTCAATACATTGTCACCATCATTTCCGCTTGCAACTTCAAGTATTCGTAACTTCCACCAATGATCAGCCAAATATAACATGAGGAAATGCGGCATTTTGGGGGAGAGCACTTGGCAGGGTGTGGTGAATTTTCGAGGCTGGCAATGTGATCCTCACCTCAGTAAGAATTTAGGAGCATGCAGACACTATATAGCACATTTAGTGCAAGATGGACTTTCGTTGCATTGGACTCCAGATGATGTGTGATGTGCAACGACTGGGATGTGTGACGACTGAGTGTTTGCGCCACGCTCCAAACGTGTGTTCACACTGATATCACACTGATATTTATCTTCTCTTCGGGCACAGAACAGTGAGTCGGCTGCACCTGCGATTCAGAAGGCAGCGGATGTGGCGGAAGGACCCAGCAGAGGTGCCTAAACCTGCTTTCCATTGAGACTTTCAGTTGATAATAGAGACTATAAATAAATGCATTGTGAAATATAAAAGGTGAGTCGTGGATCCCAGCATTTTGTTCATGTTCATGTAAAACAAGCACATTGGCTATGAAAATAAATGTTACCAATATGAGTATCTCTTGGCCATGTTCATTTTGGAAAAGTAGCTCTCAAAATTAAAAAAAACATCAGTGAGGCCTAATATAGCCAGTAGTGCATTTAAACATTTACACTGCATGTATGTACTCGGTATTGGTATCGTTATCGGTCAATCTCACTCATGAATTATCGGGATCTGTATCGGCAGGATAAAATCCTGATCGGAACATCTCCTGTATATTATTTAAAACATTTACATGCATTGTTCTGAATTTTCTATATTGTTTACTATTGAGCTATATGTGTACTGTGTATGTGTGTATGTGACTTTAGTGATCAATTCTCATCAATTTAGTATCAATTCTTCTACAACTATCATTTTTTTCTTAGTTACCAAATGATTGTTTCTACAATGTGCCATTCACAGGCCCATAAAAAAATGTGGTCCACAAATAGCCCGCGGGCCACACTTTGGACATCCATGGTTCACATATTTCACAGGGAGGAGGAGTGTTAACAAAATGAGTGTGTCTGTGCTGTGACAAGCAAAGGCAGACTTTGACAGCGGTTCACCCACTCTGGGTTGAGCTGTGCTCCTGTGGCAAGCCTCTTGTGATCACAGTTTGCATGACGAAAGAAACATTTCATTGCTTTCTATTTTAATGCGTGCCATGTAGGAATTTGAGCGATGTTACAATGCATACAAACAAAAAATATATTTTTAGCCAATGAGTGGAATAGCACTGACGTAACCCAGAGCAGTGATCTTTCCTCTCCATCTGATAATGAGAGCCATTGTTACAAAACCTGTATTTTAGCGATGAAAAAAATCTGCAGACGTCATTAATTTGTGCAGACGTCTAATGGAAGAAGATAAATCCCAATATGGATTACCCTTACATACGTATACTTATGGATAATGACGCCTGTACTTTTTTCATACTCGTAATAGTCAGAAATGTATTATCCGCTCATTCCTAATGATCAGAGTGAAGATACATGAGTGGAGATGTTTTCTTTCTAGGGGAGTAGACACTTGTCAAGAGGTGCCAGCCTTGAGATAGCGTGGCAGGCCCACTAGAACGTATGAAAGATGAAACAACAGTGAGAAATGAAAAGTTCACACAAAAAAGGGGGGGGGGGGGGGGGGGGCAAGGCATTCGCAGATGGAGAATACATAAAAGAATCCTTCATAAAAATATCAGAGCATCTATACTCTGACAACAAATTATTCAGAAAATGAACGCATGCCTCTCTTTGCAAAGACAGCCAAGGACAGGATCAATAGAATAGTTATTGATGACAATTCAGCACAGGCGGAAATCGCATTGAGCAAAGAACACAACACTAGATACAATATGTGAACTCTGATGGTTTTTTTATGTTAGAGTTGGCTACATTTTACTTTTATTTGACACAAATACAGTGTGGGTTGCACGGCGGTCGAGTGGTTAGCACGACCATCTCTGTGTGGAGGTTGCATGTTCTCCCCGTGCATGCGTGGGTTTTCTCCGGGTACTCCGGTTTCCTCCCACATTCCAAAAACATGCTAGGTTAATTGGCCACTCCAAATTGTCCATAGGTATGAATGTGAGTGTGAATGGTTGTTTGTCTATATGTGCCCTGTGATTGGCTGGCCACCAGTCCAGGGTGTACCCCGTCTCTCACCCGAAGACAGCTGGGATAGGCTCCAGCACCCCCGCGACGCTCATGAGGAAAATCGGTAGAAAATGAATGAATGAATGAAAAAATACAGTGTGTTAACCACTCAAAAATGATTACAGAGTTCAGTGTTTAAATGATTTCAGAGTAGGCCTACACATGCACAAACACTTGTTTGTTGAACTTTGTTGTAACACCAAGGCTTCCTGGGGCAAACTGGACAATGAAGGTTGGGCATGTTGGGAGCAGAAAGCAGAGATTACTAGCACTTCTTCCATTGTGTGTGTGAGCTAACAATGAAGCTAACAGTGTACTTTAGCTGTTGTGTCAGTGGTTGTCGTCACAGGTGTGGGCGTGTGATGGGTCACTGCACGCCATGCAGTTTGCAGCGGGAGTGGCTTGCTGATGGGTGTTTTGCATCGACAATGTTTCTTTTCTCTCTCACAGGGATCCAGCTCAATGAAGTCCATCATCAGATGTAAAAAAGGATACTCTGCAACAGGATGAGCAGCTTAAACATTATATTGACTTGGATAGACATTTTTTGCAAAATTGCAATTTTTTTGCAAAAAGAAAGACTTAGACAAGACAATGGTGAACCATTGTTCTTGAATGCCACTGCACATACCACCTTTAACCACATAGTCTGACTCATGTGTCACCTTAGCATAAGGATAGAAAAGACGACGGTGCAGGCAAAGGTTACCATTGCGGTTGATCCACACTCCGAAGATGAGGGATGCGCCAGCCTGAAGCCAAAGGCGACGGTCCGAAGACGAACTGCCGCAGGTCAGCAAGGTCAACAACCGGAGCCGGGAGGTCAATAGAAGAAGACGGAAAGTGACCAGAAAAGAATAATGTCAGCAAAGGTTGTTGTCTTGGGAAACATGATCAGATGTTGTAAGATCAACGGCACAACATCACATAAAGCAGCACACTTACTGAGATGCAAGAAGGACTTCAGAGTTCAAGAAGTTGTGATGATGCCAGAGGGCACGGAAGTCATGCACCACCCCCAAAAGCATGACAGGGGTCTGTCTAAATGTTGGCAGATTAAGCAGGTGACAGCAGAGCCATCAACATAGAACGCAAGGTCTGGGTTTTCAAGCGGAACATCAGAAAGATCAGGGTGGCGGGGTACAAAAACCTCCTGCAAGGCAGCAACACAAGTGTGTGGCTCACCATCTTTGGGCAACAGCAGGAGGGTGGCCGACTGAAGGACAAGCTTCAGCTGCTCAATGGAATCCTCAAATTCAGGTGTCCAAACAACAGGTAAGGAAACAGTCTCGCCAGGTGATCGCGGAAAGGGAAAGCGAACCAAAATTTGGGGTGTACCAGTTCAGAAAACAATCCATTAGCGAGGGACGCTAACGATAAAGAACCAACATTTGGAAGGGATTCGCGACAAAATGGTGAAAGGATTGGGTACCTGAGGAGTGGGAAGAATCTGCAGGTCTGCAGGACCAAACGCCATTCACTTGATTGACACGGTGGACGGATTTTCTTGACCAGGAATATTGGGGTTTGAACTGTATAATAATGCCAGCTTTGAGTAGTGAGTTGAAAATAGGCACACTTCGCCTCTGGCATCTGTGTGATCGACAATGTTTAGGAGTCAGGTACATGGGTTGACCGTTTTTGATCAATCCCATGCCATATTTGTGGGTGGCCTTTTGGACTTTTTGTGGATGGCCTTTTGTGCTAATATGACGGATCGCTAACAGTGGAGCTTGCAGGTGAAAACAAGCTTAAAACAGTTGCCATGGCTTGAATAAAAGAGTCCAGAATCATCAATCGGTTGCCAATCACTCAGATTGTTACAGTCTAACACAACAAACGACCCAAATGTGGAAATGTGAAAGGTAGAATAATTCATTGTGAAGAACTTCCATTGTGATGATGTCCAACACACGGATAGAGCTGCATGATTTTGATCTAAATACACACCAGTGGTCAAGATGTTGTCATTAATGTCAGCAAAAAAAAAAAAAAAATCTGAATGCAATGAATGAATCACTAAATAGTGTGAAGAACAGTGCAGACGCTCCTCAGATATGGAGATCACACCCTCGGGCACCAGTGCCCAAATTGAAACGAATGAGAGATCACTTTTGGGACAAGTATTCAGAATTAGTAGCCCCGGAATCCATGAGAAATGAAACTTCTTTGCTATTAATAATGAGTTGTAGTGGAGAAATCAAGGTAGGCAGTATTCTTCAAAAATGTGTATGGTCCTTGTTCTGTCGAGCAAATGTGTCAATCAAATGTCGTTGTGGCTGTCTGTATATCACCAAGCAACGAGTGAGGATCGGCCTGGCATCAGTCCGTAGCATAAGCAAAACGAACCGGTTGACCAATCGTCCCGCCCGCGACCTGCAGGTGTCGCCATCTTGAAATTGTCATTGTCCCGACATCATTGGTTTCTCCTGTGCTGTGGCGGTCCTGAGCAACAGGGTCTCTAGGTCATCTAGGATTTCTAGGTGTCCTTAACTGCCCAAGATGTTGTTGTTATACCAAAATAAGTCCTTCTTATTTTCTTGTGAATCACATCAGCATGTGAATCAGTCAGCTAGGGATGCAAATCTCTCTCTGGTAGACCAGGGGTCGGCAACCTTTACTATAAAAAGAGACATTTTACCCCCTTGCCCACAAAAGAAAAACAGCCTGGAGCCGCAAAACATACGTTTAAAACATTTTCTAAAGTCTAAGAAGAGAATATAATAGAAGGAGAATACAACAAATAGAAATGCAATGAGTGTGCAAGTGTAAGGGATGCCAACTAGTAGGATCATCATGATATCATCTTAGTTAGACCTCCTGACGCCTGAAGAAACGTGTAGAACAGAGAATTGACTGGCGACCAACGGCTGTGATGAGCTCACATGCTGAGCCAATTAGGAGTCTCCCACCGTTTTGGCTGACTAATTTGGAGGGAATTTTGGGGTATCAAAGTAGTTCAGATAAGAAAAGATGAGTTGATGGAGTACTCTTGCTAGTATTGGAGATAAACTTACATAAATGTATGTGAAAATGATCGCAAACTTACCTGATTTGTTTACTCTGACGCAAACAGGTTCCCATGCTGCTGTTTTTTAAATTATCTCTCATTTATTTTTTTAGAAATGTCTAATACCTCTCAAGAAAGTATGACTTTTTTTCCTCCATGTTTACCGGAGTACTGAATAGCATCCTGTCTGCTCATCCTTGTGCTCATCCAATCACCAGTCAGAACTCAGCCAGGATGCATTCATGGTCTCATGCAAAGTTGGATTTTTTTAAACTCATTACAAAGACCTGCATTTTCACTTAACACCCACTCGGGTGTTAAGTTTTTTTTTTTCGAGCATTGCAAAAAGAGCCACAACAAAGAGGCTGAAGAGCGGCACATGCGGCTCTGGAGCCATGGGTTGCTGACCTGCTGTGTTTGATTCGAATTGAATCAGGATACACAGGTTACAATAAGATTAGAAACCAATATACTTTAAAAACAAACTTATTTGATGCAGTGTAAAAACAATACAGTTCGGTTTTACAGCTAATGTTTGTTATGTAAATATTAATCTTATATTACAAAATGAATGGTAATAGTAATGGTTTTATTTCATTTGAACATGCATCCACATGTCCAAAAGGAGTAGGAAGAAGCAAAGCTTATTAAATCCTACCCCTCCATCTGGTACTTTTACAATCAGTGACTGTTACATTTGTTCACTTCCTGCTTGCCATAATACAGTTTTAGGGTTTTTTTTGTTTGTTTTTTGTTTTTTAATAATGTACCTGGTACCTCGTAGGAGGTGATATGAGCATCCAATGCCATAATGGGTACCATAGTGCATGTCAATATAGTGATATATATAGCACATCATGACTGGTTCAAGACTCTTCATCCTTGTATTTAGCAAACATCAACTGCTTGTATTGTTTCTTGAATTGGCTCATCGTTGTGCATTGTTTGATTTCCTTACTCAATCCATTCCATAGTTTGATTCCACATACTGAAATGCTATGGCTAGCATAACGTAGTCCTAGCATAGAAGTGTTTCAAATGTACTTCTTCCCTGAGATCATATTTCTCCTCTCTTGTAGAGAAGTATTGGATGACATTTTTAGCTAATTGCTTATTTTTAGCCTTATGCATTATTTTAGCTGTTTGAAGATGAACTATATCAGCAAGTTGAAGTATTTGTCATTTTAGAAATAAGGAGTTAGTATGTTCTCTGTCGGCGGCATTATGAATTATCCTTACTGACCTTTTTTGCAGTACATTTAGCGAGTGAAGATTGCTTTTATAGTTATTAGCCCATATTTCCACACAATACGTAAGATATGGTAGAACCAGAGAGCAATAAAGAGTGTGGAGTGATTTAAAAATAAAAATGCAGATGCAAAATGAAGATGCCAATTTCATGTAAGTGTCATTTTTACAATATTTTCAAATGTGTAAAAGATCCCCAAGAATACTGTAAGGCACTGGAAGGCGTCTTCATAAATTGGCAGTAGAGCTTGGGTGGTTTCAGCCAAAAAAACCTGATTTGGAACAAAAACCAGACAAGATTGGCTTTTTCTGCAGAGAAGCAAATTCAAGCAGAACGGTAATAGACATCCACATTTTTTGTTTTAGTGACATCTCAAACATCTGAACAGTTGTTTACGTCTATGAAACAACAAACACAACACAGGTTTTAAAACATAGACGGATCCACAGCCAGACAAACTCTATGCCAGTGTAAGATGCCTGTACTTTTGTCTCTGCTGGATTTCCTCATTTACAGTACGACGCCATTTTACTTGTGCAATACACCAACTTCTGTCTTCATCATATCCAAGCTGTTGCTGCCAATTGGAGGAAAACAGAACTGTTGGCCCCCTGCTGAGACAGAAATACACACACAAGAGACGCGTAAGAATTTGGTCTGTAGCTTGCGTGAAAAAAAAAAAGCAAACAAAGTCGATAGACGTCTTTGGCAGTCAACGTTGCATTTGAAAAGTAGCAAATGAGCGCATAACACAAAATAAATGCGGAATGCATAGCCCCTTCAATAATGGCTTTTTAATAAGTATTTTTCACACAATTGCAATGAAAATACATGGAAAAGTAAACATCCCATACTCAAAATGATAACTGTACAACATTCCAGACTCATATAGTGCTGTCAACGATCAATAGGAATGAGCGCGTACACTCTATACACTATATGACCAAAAGTATTTGCTCACCTGCTGTGACTCACATAGGTGGGTATTGGTAGTGAAGTGGGCTTTGAGTTGTGTAGTGACATCCTGCATTCTAGTAGTTCTGATGGGAGGTTAAAGGAGGGTCTGTTGTCGTTTAGTTTTCGTGGGTGGGGCTTAATGGCTAAAAGCTTAATGGAGACTCCAATCCCATACATCCAACCACAATGATACTGCACCACACTCGATTGATGCACATGAATAGTATATTTGGGCAGATTGGATGCTGCAAGTGTTCTCGTACATAATTATAATATTTAATTCATTGTCATACGGCGGTCGAGTGGTTAGCACGCAGACCTCACAGCTCGGAGACCAGGGTTCAATTCCACCCTCGGCCATCTCTGTGTGGAGTTTGCATGTTCTCCCCGTGCATGCGTGGGTTTTCTCCGGGTACTCCGGTTTCCTCCCACATTCCAAAAACATGCTAGGTTAATTGGCCACTCCAAATTGTCCATAGGTGATGAATGTGAGTGTGAATGGTTGTTTGTCTATATGTGCCCTGTGATTGGCTGGCCACCAGTCCAGGGTGTACCCCGCCTCTTGCTCGAAGACAGCACCCGCCGCGACCCTTGTGAGGAAAAAGCGGTAGAAAATGAATGAATGAATGAATGAATTCATTGTCATTTCCATATATGTAGCCAATCTGCTGTTTGGTTTAATCAAATAAAGTGAATCTTTGTAAACCAGTCTTCACCTTAATGCCTTTTTGTTAATGAAAGCTTTAAGAATTTTTTCTTGCAATTAAAAATGTCAATACTTTTGGCAAACCTCCCAACTTCCAAACGTATCTATAATACACATTAAAATAAAATACAATATTTTGGTGTCTTGTCAGCAGAGCTGGGTGGACAGACCGGTTGTTTGTAGGAAGAAATATGCCACAGAACAGCAGCCAGCAATTGCTTGTTAGTATATGATTTAAATGTTTCACACTTCGAGAGAGATATAATTTGTCATGACACGAGAAATTGCAGTTTCGTATAAGCGGCCATAAAAATGATCATTTTATGGTCCCATATTTGCTGACACAGGCACAAAGAATGTGCTTGATTTACTTAGTTCATGACTGCAACCAATGGGATAAAAGACTTTATGTTGAAAACAGCATAATTCAGGTGAATTGCTCAATAAAGCATACAGTTTAAGTTGGGCGTCCGCTGGCGCTTATTAATTCAGGACAGTTTGAGATAATGGATCTTTAAAGTAGAAACTGGAGTAATCCATTTCCACTCTCCTGCTAGGTTTTGTTATTTCACACCACATTTATTACTGGATGACTCAAGTTTGGGGAAAGACTAAGCACGCAAAGGAGCGTGTGAACAAGATTTCCAACAGATAACGTGTTTGTAATACTAACCAGCAGCAGCATCGATGGCCAAAGAGAAGGATGTGCAGATGAAAGTGCTGATGATTTTAAAAAGCACTAGACAGGAACGAATAGAAGGGAATAGCAATTCCAGCTCCTTTTAAGTCAACACTGGCAATAATCTGTACAGGTTTGAAGCAGGAGAAATATAACTCAACTACATTAAAGTCCAGGCAAAGCTGTCAAATCTATAGCTGTCACATTTGATGTCGGTATTGATTTTTCTCCTCGGCAGTCTGAAATGTCTGCAAGCAACACTGTTTATATATGCAAAGCTTCCTTTTAATCCCACAGCAGGTTCAGGCGCTTCCTTCTTTGGGTGCAGTCCTGGCTCAGCACGGCAAAGTAGTGTAATGTGTAATGATTGAAATATTGAACCACATAGCTAAAAAATAACAAGACAGAAAGTTTCTCTTCCCTGGGAAACACTCTAGAGACGCATTCTCCCGTACAGAGGAGGGATGCAATATATTTCAATGAATCAGGAGAAAAAAATGTTGTTGAAATGAGGTGCTTTTGAATGGATCGGGCAGCAGTTTAATGCAAAATAAATGTGCGAGCTGAAAGCTGCTATTGGACAGATCCAAGTGACGAGGCATCATTTTTCTTTCCGCAGAAGCAAATCAGGCAGACTACGGCAGAATGAGTAACATCAAAGACTAAAAATAAAAGTGAAACTTCACATTTCAAGGTCGTCTGCTCTTCCTTTGTGCCGTATTGTCATAAACCCCACACGCTCACGGAGATGCCACAAGCTATTTTTTCCCTGACGTGCCTCCATTAATGCATCTGTGCTGCCTTATCACACTTTTAGTATCTGCTTCCCCTCTCCCTGTCATTCTTAACTTTAGGCCAGTGAGTGAAGGAGTTCAATCATTAAGAGATTAGCCTACAGGCCAGCATTATCTTAGTGCGCCATGTCAACACAAACGGTATGCCAGCAGCATTCTTTTCTCTTCAAAAGCAACCGTCGCTAACCGAAGATGAGAACCCCATATGACATCCTGCTTTAAGGTGGCTGCATTATCCATGTTGTGTTTCATGTCAGACTTGTATGCTATAAATGCCTCCATATACTCCGCAAGAATAGATACATTTGTTTGTATTCGGAAGTCGGAAGATTAAAGTGCTCATGACGCCAAAAAAAAAAAAAAAAACTATTACAGTGCCAGTGGGCTGGCATTATGTCAGTTTTGGAAGCCAGCGCTGCCTCCGCTTGTTGACATAGCAGTTCATTGAGCATCTGGTATAACACAAAACAAATCAACCTCAACAGGTATGTTGTTTGTCTGGCAGCGATTGATGGATATGTGCAGAGACTGCCAGATGCAAGACGGGCGAGCTGACTGTTGGACTTTTTGTTTGTATATTTCCGTCTGTGAATTGAATTATGAGTTATGTATTCCATTTTGACTTGATGCATGTCCAAATAAAATGAAACCATCACCATTACCATCTGTGCCAGTGCTTGTGTTTGCACTTGCAGACTTCGGCAATATACAGTCACAAACTTTTCTTTATCAGAAGCACAGTATAAAAACAACTATCCTCGTCTTTTGGAAATATTAATACTTTTACTTCGTCTGTTTGAGTGTTCGGGCAAATGTCTGCCACACAACAAGCGGGCATAATATATAACATCAGAAAATCGACCAAAAAATGTACCAGAACAATAGGAAAACAATGTATTCCATACATAGTCCATTGGGGGCCTGTTCTCAAAGTAACACCACTGTCAGTTAAGTATCAACAGTAGAGCACATGTCTAACACAGGACAATTGCCTTTCAATGCTATTTGCGATCCATAACTCATTCGTTATTTGCCTGCAGCACATCGTAGAAATCAAATTAAACATAACCCCAGCAAAAATAGGAAAAAGACTAAAGGGCATAATGTAATGAGAAGGTTATTTTATTAATAATTAAGGATAACATTTGTTTTTGCACCTGTATCATGTGTTTTAGAATTACCGTAATTAAAATATATACACTATATTAAAAACATATCACAGTGACTGATATTACAAGTTTGGAACGGGCCTAGCAGGTCTTGGAACTCTTGGGAAGTCCTTGTCTGAGTGGCCACGCAATAGTTGTCAGACACCACACAGATAAAAAGATAAGAATAAGCATGAGAGCATTTTAGACGTGAAATAACACCCCTATAGTAGATACGTATAAAGGAAAATAAGACATTCATTCGTTCGTTTCATTCATTCATTTTCTACCGCTTATCCTCACAAGGGTATCCCAGCTGTCTTTGGGCGAGTTGCGGGGTACACCCTGGACTGGTGGCCAGCCAATCACAGGGCACATATAGACAAACAACCATTCACACTCACATTCATACCTATGGACAATTTGGAGTGGCCAATTAACCTAGCATGTTTTTGGAATGTGGGAGGAAACCGGAGTACCTGGAGAGAACCCACGCATGCACGGAGAGAACATGCAAATTGAATCCTATGCGCTAACCACACAAACAATGTGCAGCAGAAAATAAGACATTTTAAACATAAATTAAAGACATAACAGACTCACACGTTAGCATTGACAGCGCACTTCCTGCAGTATCTATTGTCTCAATGTAATGATGTCACTTCCTTCTGATCGGAATAGGATGTGAATGGTAGAACTGCTTTTGCTACTAGAATTATCTGGTTTAATGGTTTCATTTTATTTGAACATACATCAAGTTACAATTGAATGCATCACATAATCAATCATGTTTCAAACTTGTTAGAAGAGTACATTGCAAAGTATAGTACACCTTGTGATCCCAACTCAAGAAGAGAGTGCTGACATCCTTGCCTTCAGTTCGGAATAACGAGAGTATCATACTCATAAAAACAAACAACAAGTGGTGCATCATCAGTACAACATAAAAATATCTTCAATTGGACACATTTTGTTTCAGTAGATTTAGAAAAAGACATCGATCGGGACACTTTTTGTCTCATATTAGAAATGACTGCTGTTATTACACAGAGGATCAATACAACAACAACATTTAATATCGCAATAAGTTCAACAGCAGAAGCGTGTTTGCCATTTCTAACAATACCAGACAATATCTACAGTAAATCGATTCAAGGAACCCTTCAAAGTAATCACAATCTCGGCAATTTGCATTAACGCTGACAAAGGCATGAACTTTGAGCTGTAAGGTTATGAAATGATGTTATTGCATCAACAGCAATAACAAAAGTGGAGGAGGAGTGGCTGTGTATGTGGACAAAACACCTGAAACATTAGCCCAAAAATTGTTTGTTTGTTGCTTTCGGCTTTTTCCTGATTACGGAATCATTTTGATCCGCAGACTGATTTTGGCTTGAGCCCTTGAATATTCAATATTGATCTCCTAAACCCACACAGGGATAAGGGAATAGAGGACTTCATAGATACAATGTATAGTTTGAGTCTTTATCCTAAAATCCCCAGACTTATCAGAATAAGAGACAGCGATCTTACAGAAACACTTCCACACAACATGTATTGTTTTGGCAAGCAGTCAGCAGTATTGCTGCTGAATTGCAGTAAATTCCATTAAAACGGGAGGAATGACTGAAAAGTGACGGCGGTGAATCTTACACTTCTTACACTTTTCAAGACATTGATTAAAATTCAAACTTCACCTTGTAACAATGATTTGTTTGAGTCACTGGCAGCTTTGCAGTGCAGTCAGAGTACATTAAAAATCGATAAATCATTAATAGACCACAACAACAAAGGCAAAAAAATAACATTAAGTATCAGAGAGCAACTCTCAAAGTAGTAAACACGATGCTAGCGGTTGAATATTTAATCTGGGGAACCCTGGTGGGGAAAACAGCAGACTGGTAGATGATCAAAAAAGGATGACAGCAATGCAGTCATGAATAATAAATACCATAAACATTCAAAACTGACCTAAAATGATGTTGAATTAATTCCATCCTCTTTGTATCCACTCAAGCGCAGTAAAAGCACCACTTGCTCTTACACTCTTGGGTTGACGGATGCTAGGAAACATCTCACTGACACCCAAATGCTGCATGAGTAACTTCATTGAATTCATACATGGAATCATTCATTCATTCATTCATTTTCTACCGCTTACCCCTATGACGGTCGCGGGGGTGCTGGAGCCTATCCCAGCTGTCTTCGGCCGAGAGGCGGGGTACACCCTGGACTGGTATTAAATTAAAAACAAATTGTGAATTTCTGTGACTTATTTTTCAATATGGATACACAGAAGAGTTTCATATTTATGACATGGAAAACCTGGTTATGATATTTTTTACGTAGCTTTTTTAACATTACTAGAGCCATCTAGACATGCAATGCAGTAAAACCCATTTACATTCATATTACCCAATACAGTCGATATAATCGGACAAAATAAATTACTTTGGCGGGGCTTTTAGCTTGTTGGTTGTTTGTGTTGTGCTTGGTGGTGGTCTCACCAAACAGGTACTAATGTAGAATACTGCATTCACAAATTGGTCTTACTGGCTTTTACTGTATTTTACTTAATTTAGCCATTTTTATGTTTGAAAATGCTTACTTGGGGGAAAAATGACATACAATTTGCTATGGTAGGCCACAGTCAACGACAAAACATTCATTCATTTTCAGTACCGCTTATGCTCACGAAGGTCGCGTGCATGCTGGAGCCTATCCCAGCTGTCTTCAGGTGCGAGGTGTGGTACAACCTGGACTGGTGGCCAGCCAATCACAGGGCACATATAGACAAACAACCATTCACACTCACATTCATACCTATGGACAATTTGGAGTGGCTAATTAACCTAGCATGTTTTTGGAATGTGGGAGGAAACCGGAGTACCCACACAGGAGAAAACCCACACATGCATGGGGAGAACATGCAAACTCCACACAGAGATGCTTGAGCTTCTGTGTGGCCTGCGCGCTAACCACTCGCGCCACCGTGCGCCATCCTCCATGACTTAAAACGCTTTACAACTAATTTTAACTGTGCTTTCCTGACAGCTTTCTAACTGTCTGGATTTTCTCACCATCCATATATCTTCCATGTCGTCCCTTTCTTTCTGCCAGACTTGTGCCTGTGTAAGTGTAAAGCTAAGGCATGGGCTGATTATGGCCTGTGGGGTCGTACACAACTGCGTCACATCAGCTCAGAGAAGATGAGGTTTTGATACGCAACAGAGTCAGGGTTTGTCTGTACTTTGTACAACAACGTTCTGGAAAAAAATGTATATTTTGTCAGACATCTGGGCCCTTTTTTATGGTTTTATTGTGTTTTTTCGCCCCCGTTGTCACATTTTTCTTGTTTATGTTTGATTGCAAAGATGTCAAGAAAGTCGTCCAAAAGGCGACAAAAAGACAATATATTGATGATTCACAGACGGTCACAAATCATCTGAATCCGAGCAAATAGTAAAGTTTGTTTGCTAGTTTACTGTTTGTGTCACTTTCTGTGTCACTCCATTGCAATATCAAAAACAACAAAACTTTCTACCAATTTCATTTGAAATAGTACTTTGTTCTTTTTTATTATTTATTCAGGTATTTGTTTGTTTACTTGCTTATGTATTCCTTTATTAATTGTATTCCTAGCCTAGCTAGTCTTTGTTTTACTTTGATTGGTCAGGGTTTTTTTTGCAAATGTTGATCCAAAATCAGAGCCGACCAGTCAGCATGATGTCAAACAGTTCTATTACCTTTAAAACATCAGGGAAAGTCCAGGCACTGGGGGGTAAAGTAGTCAGTTATCTCCATTTGAAGCCATTTTGGAATACACTGCCTTCAAATGGCCTTTGCATTTTGTAAACACCCTGAAGCCCAAGAATGGTTGGAAGGGGAACCTTTAAAATCTGATGTAAAAATAAGTACCAACTAATTAAATGATCAAGAAATATCTGCCTGACTTAAATGTTCATACTGTTTAAATGAAAGTGCACACTAAGTGGACGTTTCTACCATGCACACACTAATTGCACATGTTCAAATGCCATCAATATTTTCTGAAATCTCAGTCCTTTAAAATGTGATTTTCAGTGGACAATAAATCAATATTGCTTTCCAAGCTGCACACTGTTCTATCCAAGTTCATATCTATAGTACTATCCCTTGAAAAGATATAATAAAATGGTTATGAAATATGAGGTGTGCACTCGCTTTTGTGAGATACTGTATATCGATAGCGCTCTGCTTTTCCAAAGCATGTCCAATCAATGAAATTTAACCCAAGTGAAACTTTGAAGTGGCAGTGTGGGTAGTCTGAATGGAATACATCTAAACTACTCAGGAGTAGGGATATTTGGCTTTCGGGTGAAATTTTAAAATGAACCTAAAGGGCACTGTAACCTTCACGGGTCAACTTAATTTGAACTTCTCTAAACTTTTAATGTCAACTGTTTAAGTACTCTTTCAGTACTTTTTGCTGTTCTCCAACTAGGAGGCGCGTTCACACACATCATCGTTCCTATCGCAATGCAGCCTTTGTTTATGTACATTGTGGGGGTCTTATTCAGTAAAAGTAAAGTAAATGGAAGTAGCTGCCGACACAAGTTGCACTTTGATTTCTTAGGTTCATCTTGAACATTTTCAAAAATAAATTCACACTCCCTCATCTCCTTTGGATTGTGCAATTTTCTAAATGCAATGAAGTGTAGGTCTTCTGTTAAACACAGTATTTTCAATTCTTTATCAACACAAATTAGACTGATTATGTATCAAAATAGTCGAGTGGTTAGCGCACCGACCTCACAGCTAGGAAACCTGAGTTCAATCCCACCTCACCCACCCTTCTCCGGGTACTCCGGTTTCCTCCCACATTCCAAAAACATGCTAGGTTAATTGGCCACTCCAAATTGTCCACAGGTATGAATGTGAGTGTGAATGGTTGTTTGTCTATATGTGCCCTGTGATTGGCTGGCCACCAGTCCAGTGTGGACCCCGCCTCCCCGCCCAAAGACAGCTGTGATAGGCTCCAGCACCCCCCGCAACCCTCGTGAGCATAAGCGGTAGAAAATGAATGAATGCATGTATCGAAATGTTCTATTTATAACCCAAAATAAAGATATTCTATGTAAAAAACGAATGCTCAGAATGAATGTAGACACCCCTATATAATCAGAATGGTATACTATTCCATAACGAGGTTGATAGTTGAACCAGTGGATTATTCTACGACACCTCTAGATACAATTATTTTATTGTACATCCGGCCCTCACAGTCTCTGCTGAGAACAATTGTGGCCCTTGGACATGTGTAGACGAGCCATGACCTATTCTGTATGGTCTAACTTTTAGGTCCACGTCCATGTATTCTTGTCAGTTAAGTCTGCTTGCTAGATTGGATTTGACCTTCAATTTTCCAGTCCAGTCATATTGCGGTCTTCTCCTTCAGCAAGTCTCAAGTCCCTAAATTGCTCTCACATTAATTCAAGGCATGTAGCTGTTTTATTTCCTCTGGTGTTACTGTGGTTCTTATTTGTGGAGGATGACAACATGATGTAAAAATGTCCAGACCAAAATAAGTTAAACACGTACCTCTGGTGTGTAGGTCTGAACTTAATGCTTCCCTGAATGGCACTGCACTTTAAAGTAAAACATTTTTTAAAAGAGCATGTTTTTTTTAAGTCTTGTGTTAGTTAAACAGTTTGAATCAGTGAAAACAGTGAATGATAGCACAAATATATTTGTTAGCAGTGATATTAGAATACAACATAAGGTGGCCAGAAATATTTTAGTACTGAACAAAGCAAAACTTGTTCTCAATCAGAAATCACTCCACACTCTTTATTGCTCTCTGGTTCTACCATATCTTACTTATTGTGTGGAAATATGGGCTAATAACTATAAAAGCAATCTTCACTGGCTAAATGTACTGCAAAAAAGGTCAGTAAGGATAATTCATAATGCCGCCTACAGAGAACATACTAACTCCTTATTTCTAAAATGACAAATACTTCAACTTGCTGATATAGTTCATCTTCAAACAGCTAAAATAATGCATAAGGCTAAAAATAAGCAATTAGCTAAAAATGTCATCCAATACTTCTCTACAAGAGAGGAGAAATATGATCTCAGGGAAGAAGTACATTTGAAACACTTCTATGCTAGGACTACGTTATGCTAGCCATAGCATTTCAGTATGTCGAATCAAACTATGGAATGGATTGAGTAAGGAAATCAAACAATGCACAACGATGAGCCAATTCAAGAAACAATACAAGCAGTTGATGTTTGCTAAATACAAGGATGAAGAGTCTTGAACCAGTCATGATGTGCTATATATATCACTATATTGACACGCACTATGGTACCCATTATGGCATTGGATGCTCATATCACCTCCTACGAGGTACCAGGTACATTATTTAAAAAAAAGAAAACCTTAAACTGTATTATGGAAAGCAGGAAGTGAACAAATGTAACAGTTAGTGATTGTAAAAGTACCAGATGGAGGGGTAGGATTTAATAAGCTTTGCTTCTTCCTACTCCTTTTGGACATGTTGGACTGGGAACTGATTATGGGATGCACTGAATTGTAATCTGATGCATGTTCAAATGAAATAAAACCATTACCATTACCATATTCCTTCACAGTTGGATTGGTGAGAGGATGCGGCAAAAGCTCAAATGTGAGCAATGGTCATACTCGATATTTGTCAAGATAAGCCATGAAAGGTTAGTTTTGTGTATTTTATGCTTGCTTTCTGAAGGTTCCAGCATCGTTATTTGTCATTTCAGCCATATGCAGTATACATAGTGTATGAAAATGTCAAGGAAATGGTGCTATAGACTGTAGACTTGACAAAGACCTATTGCAAGTTATCATTTGTCTTTGTCTCTGTGTGTTGTTCTGACTTATACACCCAGCATGATATGGATTTTGCAGTCTTTTGCCCATATAAGGAAGACAGCCGGTCCTTAAGCATTTTTATTACCGTTTTTCTGTATTTGAAGTACAGTAATCCTTGAGGATTCTTCAACAAAAACATGAATGTTCAGTTAGCTGGAGAATAAATTGTCCAATGGATGTGAATGTGATATGTGCAGCGTAACCTATGGCACCCAAAGTCAGCTGGGATAGGCTCCAGCTCACTCGTGACCCTGAACAGGATAAGTGGTAGAAAATGATTGAATGAATGAATAATCGACCTTGCCACATTGATACTTGGGGGTTAACTCTGCTCAACTCAGTGTTAACATGGAGTACATCGTGCGTGCTGGGTTTTTTTTTTTTTTTTTTCATTCTTTACGTACATCTTGCCAAACGCATCTAAAGCCCTGGTTGCTATTGAAATGAGATTCAGTAGGAACAGACAATATGGCTGGTTTTGCAAAGTGCACAGTGAACGCATTTAGAATGGAAATCTTGTATCTGCTACACTGGTGAACAAACTGTGTCAGCCTAGATAAGACGAGGAAGATATCTTTCTCAAAGCCAGCAACTAATCTTCAATAGAATTTGCTGCAAAATGACGTCAAAATTCAAATGAAGCATGACAATCAGATACTTCTAAAAGCACGAACAGATGTGACAGTGGTTAAAAAAAGTAGAGGAGCTCCAACACGACATTACTTTTATTTACAGAACAAAAAGCATACTAAAGATTATCATCAATGCAATTCTTAGATGGCACATAGTAAGACACAACTTAGTATGCAAAAGAGAGAGGCAGGTGGTGCATATTGCAAACAACAGAACAGTGTTTTCCTCAGACAGCACTAGAAAAAGGTTGGGCGGTGCATTTCCTAACTGGGTCTTTAATGGGGACCTCCGCGAGCCATTCCACCACTATGTATGATACCACTAATAGCATCATATTGAGATGAATATATACATACTTATTAGGGTGCATCAAATTTCATTCATTCATTCATTCATTTTCTACCGCTTTTCCTCACAAGGGTCGCGGGAGTGCTGGAGCCTATCCCAGCTGTCGGGCGTAAGGCGGGGTACACCCTAGACTGGTCGCCAGCCAATCACAGGGCACATATAGACAAACAACCATTCACACTCACATTCATACCTATGGACAATTTGGAGTGGCCAATTAACCTAGCATGTTTTTGGAATGTGGGAGGAAACCGGAGTACCCGGAGAAAACCCACGCATGCACGGGGAGAACATGCAAACTCCACACAGAGATGCCCGAGGGTGGAATTGAACCCTGGTCTCCTAGCTGTGAGGTCTGTGCGCTAACCCCTAGACCACCGTGCCGCCCTGCATCAAATTTGAATGGGAAATTTTAAATTCATAATATCAATTTCGCTGGCATTCCATTTTTTTCTAATGAACATAAAAATGTCATAAAAATCCATTGAGCTTTAGGGGTGCCACTTCACACATAAACTTTTGTAAAATTTCGGAAAATGTGCAATTTCTAATGTGCAATTGCCAAAAGGTTGACCTGGAAATGTTGAGTACAATGAACTTCTATACAGCATCATTTTCTATAGGGTTATCAAAGGGGGCCCAGACCAAAGACCAAGCTGAGACTGCTAGTCTGAAAGGAACTAGTTGTTGAGGGCAGCATCTTAGGAGAGCTGGTGGGTTGTGCTGCACAGTATACAGTAAGTGTATATCAGATTATGTAGGACTACAGTACCACTCTCAATAAATATGAGGCATCAGCAATACTGTCTACTCTATATTACTGTTGTTGATGTTATGCTTGCTCAGCTATTAGCTAACTGTCATTAGCAAACTGTAGCTAGCTAATGTTAGCTACAGTAGAGGCAATGAGCACTAAATACCTATAAATATGACTACAAATCATTCAAATTACAAAGACAAAACCGCAAATTTGCTAGTAATATGTCATAGGAGTATAAATACCAACAAAAACATAAAGATCACCTCAGAGTTCTTGAGCTGCAGTCTTTGCTGACCTCAAATCTCCATGGCGACCATTGAACTGTTCACCACTTTATTCCACAAAAACAGATGTATGGTGGCACCCCTAAATACTCATGGATTGGAAAAATATTTTGTATGTGTTGTTTCTACATATATTGGAGCACTTTTAGTACCCAGCCATATCAAAATTCAATAATTGTGTTTTTTGATGCACCCTAATACTTATCTAATAACGTCACAACAAAAACTTCAATGAAGCACATCACACTGGCCACTCACTTGTAAGTAGTAATCTGAAAGACTTCCCATGGAAGTGGCGAACAAACCACTTCCCAGGCTGGCTGAATATATACCTGAATATACCGCCTACCTGATTTCTTTTTGTTTGTTTTTCACACTTAAATGTTTCAGGTCATTAAACAAATTTACGAATACAACGAACGCAACACAACTCTAAATAAAGAACTTGAACTTGCTCCAATTATCTGACAATCGGTGCCGCTCTTTAGGTCCAATTATTACCTGACGAGAGATAATTGCACTCCTGCTTCAACGGCATGTCCACATTTTAGCAGTGGGCGGACTACTATAGAGCAGTGACATACAATAACCTGCACAAAAGCTTTCTAGATCTTCCAGTTTCTGCACCTCTTTCTGGAGTATTTCAATTGACTTCATGCTTCCAACACAAATAGTCTGTTTAATTTACTTCGTCCTGTTGGGACGCCCACTCCACTGTGAGTGGTCACACTCCCAAAAGTGATCCGAGGACTTCAGGATTTCGTTGCATGATACAACACGATAACTTGCTGTGGCTTTTGTTTACATGGCATAAAGAAATAAACATGCATTGGCTAAAAAGCATAAATAAGGAAAATCGCTTTATATTAATACTGTTCTACAACTCTACTACGACAATAAGTCATTGTAAATAGTGAGTAGTTGTAGGTGGTGATGGATGCCATAGTTTTCTTTTCAAAACAAGGTCAATCACCCAACACCCTGGGCAGATTCCATTGGCAATTGGGGGGGACATGTAGGATGGTCCAAAATAATGATGTTCTGAAAAAAGTCCTTTTCCAGGTGGGCATTGGGAACTGTAGGGAGGCTCCCTGCAAGATCTCCACATAGCCAGCTGCGGTTTGATGAGAGAACATTACAAATAATAAACTGCCAGTAATAAACCAATCAGAGAACATCACTAATATGTAAAGTATGTACGCTTAGCTTCCGCAACGCCCCCTAAAACAAAACAACATTGCGCCCAACATTGTGAAAACCAAGTGACCAAATGAATTGGGAGCTTGCCATCATTTCAGGAGGATTAACATAAGAACTCCAACCACTGGACATTGGTGGAAACGGAGCATTCAAAGTAAAGTTGCGAGCGGCTTGAGAGCGATGGATGAAAGACGGCGAATATACCTTTACTAAGACTGACTAGGAAGCAGGATGCTTGGGCTAAGGTATCTGCTTTTGTTTTCCGAGCTTTGGTGAAAACTGGCATCATTGCTGAACAGCCACCTGACAACAAGACTGACTCCGACAATGATGAGAGGGATGCCAAAATTGCCCAGCTGTTCAATTCAGATACAGAAGATGAGGACTTGTGGATGATGGATTTGTGGGAGATGATTAATCAGGAGTATTTGTATTTATCCCTTCTTACTTCATTGAATAGTTTAGTTTTGTTGCTTGTGGATGGTTTTCTCACTCACTGAATATATTTACTAAAAACAGAGAGTACTCAGAGAGAGGGAAGAGCAGGGGAGCAAGCTATATGCGTCAAAAATATACATTTTTATGTGCGTTTTGCAATGTTTTGCCATTTGATGGTATTCCCAGAATGTTGGGATCAGCCAGAAGGATTCCACTCGCACAGTGTATGTGTGTCAATGAATATAAAAACAGTCGTGCACAATCCAATTGTGTACGATTGTGTTTACTAGCATTTTAAAAAGCTGGTTTCAACCAAATTCATACAATAATTAGGATTTATTTACTGCATATGTAAATATATTGTGTTGTGTCACTCAGTAATAGTAGTTACTGAAGCCTTTCTGGCAGTCAAAGTTTCCCAATGATGTCTGGGTCAGTCGAACAGTGCCCATTCGCCAAAGACGAGGATGATAATATTTTATTCCGTGAGTTGTTGGTGTACGGTGGACCACTGCAACCATCATGTTTGTTTGGCACATTGCAGAGCTCTCTGTCCACGCACAAACACACACTGTAATTACACAGACATGACTACAGGAGGATGGAAATAAGCTGGGATTGATTATTTCGCTGTTAGACAACAAGGATTATTTGCTTCATTGCCGACCACAAGTTTTGCAGCGTTTGAGAAGTAGGTTTAATGTGCCCTTCGCTGGAGCCACTGTGTGATACTGTGGGGCGAACAGAAAACGTGACTGTCGAGGAGGAGCTCTTATTGCCACTGAAAGGGACTAATGATACATGACAGCAATTATTAATAGATGCCTTCTGTTGGACACAAATGAGTTATTATGTGACACTCGGGCTTCTTAGAAAGAAAAGTATGACATGTTTATGAAAGTTGGTAAATATGTAAAGTGGTTTGTCTGCTTATTCGAAACAAGCATCCATCCATCCATTTTCTGTATCGCTTCTCCTCAGTAGGGTCACAGGCTGACACGAGCAAGGAACCATTCATGGTAAATTCATCTTTCTGTTCCTACCGTTTTTTTTTTCTTTGTTGGAATCAGCAGTAGAACACAGGTAAGTTTCAGCAAAATATCAGTTCTCAGCAGAAAAAAAGGGAGAAAAACAATCATACAATTTCAATCATAACTTTCACTTTGACACAAATTTAACCATATATTTTTTGCCAGAATATCTATTAAGTATTTACAGTTTTCACCAATTTTTGCAACTCAACTGTGTGTGGATGCACCCGTTTGCCCATGCACGCCTTTGTGTGTCCCTTCAATGCGTGACCTTGTGCACGCTACTGGCCTCCATGCTTTTCAGCTTTCTGCTTGCTGTAGCGTGACTTATTATATAGGAAAGATGCTCTTATAAAATGCACTTCTGACACCTTGTGGCCATTTTTACAGCTTAAAACTGCACAAAAAGCCTCCTCATGTCTAAAATCACAAATACTTCAACTTGCTGATATAGTTAACCTTCAAACAGCTAAAATAATGCATAAGGCTAAAAATAACCAATTACCTAGATAGAGAAATATGATCTCAGAGAAGAACTCAATTTAAAACACTTCTATGCTAGGACTACGTTATGCTAGCCATAGCATTTCAGTATGATGTGCTATATATATCACTACCACTCAAAAGTTTGGGATCACTTGGAAATTGTTTTGGCCAGTCTGAGATATGGATTTTTCTTGGCAATCCTGCCATGAAGTCCAGCATCCTGAAGTGGCCGCTTCACCGTTGATCTGTTGATACTGACACTGGTGTTTGACGGCTACTATTTAGTGCAGCTGCCAGGTGACGACGACCTGTGAGGCGTCTTTGTCTTAAACTACACACTCTCAGATATTATATATATATCGACAGTTGTGCATCGTTTTTCTGTCCTTGTTAGACCCAGTTTGTGCTGCTCTCTGAAGGGAGTAGTTAACAGCATGGTAAGAGATTTTTTAGATGGGTTTTCTAATCATCTATTAGCCTTATAAAATGATGAACTTGGATTAGCAGCCATACCAGGAGATTGATGCAGAGGACTGACAGTTGTTGATATTAGGCCTCTGTGCAAAAATGTACATCCTTCTTTGAAAATCATCTGATTCATTTTTATTGTTTGTGAAATGGATCAAAATGTTTGTGGAATGCATGAAAAGGTGTTTTTCTTTGGAAAACAAAGAAATTTGCAAGTGATCCCAAACTTTTGAGTGGTAGTGTATTACTATATTAACGGTTAGTATGGTACCCATTATGCCATTGTATGGTCATATCACCTCCTACTTCGGTACGTGACAAAAAAAAATACAAAATAATAATATTTATTTATTTATTATATCAGAAAGGCAGGAAGTGAACAAATGTAACAGTTACTGATTGTAAAAGTACCAGATGGAGGGGTAGGATTTAATAAGCTTTGCTTCTTCCTACTCCTTTTGGACATGTGGAACTGGGAACTGATTATGGGATGCACTCAATTGGAATCTGATGCATGTTCAAATGAAATAAAACCATTACCATTACCATTACCTAAACATGATCTCTCCTATTGTGCACTTACATCATAATCTCTTTTTGCCTCTTACACAAAAACAATGTATTAAACAAAGACATATAAAAAAGTATTTTGGATCGGGCATTCAGGTTTGAAAAAACCTATAAATACATCTTTGGCAATGAATGGGTTAATCCCAAAAATGTCTAATCCTCCAGCCACAGTGAGATGAAACTCCTATAGAAAAAGGGAGAAACATCTGGCAGAGTTTCAGCTGAAGCTCAGTTGGAGATGACTTAGACTGTTAGAGGCCATGAACCCATCTAAAGGAGAGAGGCACCTTGTGCAGTTCATTGCCACCTCTGCTCAGCAGGGAGTCACTGAAGAGAGAGGCAGTACACTTGTCTACTTCCCTTACTCATCAGCTTTGAAGTGATTTAGGGGAATAGTGCAAAATGTATATCCCAAGGGACGAGAAGTGTGGTGCTGCGATACCGCATGCGGTGTCATACTCATCAGGGCAGGCTTTTTTTCCCCCAGTAGTTTTTCAGTTCTACAGTATTATGTGCGATGTGTGCAGTGATAGAGGACACATCGGAACTAAGTCTGCACCCTCGAGCAGTGGTTCCCTGCATATTAATTTGATAACAAATTGAAGGGAGAAGCCTCATTTTCGCCCTCTCATCCAGACACACACAGTGACAGGTGACAATGGAGGGATTGGAACACCAATAGGAATGACATCTTTAAGCTTAAACACTCTTAATGCAGAAAATAATCATCAAAAATATATATACATATATACATATGTAATGTAATGTAATGTAATGTAATGTAATGTAATATAATATAGACCTCACAGCTAGGAGACCCGAGTTCAATTCCACCCTCGGCCATCTCTGTGTGGAGTTTGCATGTTCTCCCCGTGCATGCGTGGGTTTTCTCCGGGTACTCCGGTTTCCTCCCACATTCCAAAAACATGCTAGGTTAATTGGCCACTCCAAATTGTCCATAGGTATGAATGTGAGTGTGAATGGTTGTTTGTCTATATGTGCCCTGTGATTGGCTGGCCACCAGTCCAGGGTGTACCCCGCCTCTCGCCCAAAGACAGCTGGGATAGGCTCCAGCACCCCCGCGACTTTCGTGGGGAAAAGCGGTACAAAATGAATGAATGAATAATATAATGTAATGTAATATAATATAATATACAGGCTGCACGGTGTGCGAGTGGTTAGAGCCCAGACCTCACAGCTAGGAGACCTGAGTTCAATCTCCCCGTGCATGCGTGGGTTTTCAAAACGAATGTTTACATCGGATTATGTGAGAGAGATTTATGGTAAATGAGTGGTTGGCAGAGCACAACATGCAAAGTGGCTTTAATGGGGAAAAAAAACAATCAAAAGCTATTAAAACTATTTGTGTGAATTATTGCATAGCCTTTTTCCATCCATGCATTCATTTTCTATACCACTTGTCCTTATTAGGATTATGGGTGAGCAGGAGCCTATCCCTCCTGACTGCGGGTAAAGTCAGGATTGGTCACAAGCCAATAGCAGCGCACATGCAGTCAAACCATTTTGAATGCTCCATTTTTTTTTTATTTAGTTTTCTCCGGGTACTCCAGTTTCACATAGTGTGAATGGTTGTTTGTCTATATGTGCCCTGTGATTGGCTGGCCACCAGTCCAAAGTGTACCCCGCTTCTTGCCTGAAGACAGCTGGGATAGGCTCCAGCCTGCCCTCCCCCCTCCCCCGACCCTTGTGAGGATAAGCGTTAGAAAATGAATGAATGAATCACAATAGGGGTGTAACTATGGTGCTTGGCGGAGGTCTGCGCTCTCTGAGTGCTTTTCTCGTTGTAAATACGTGAAATACATAAATAACTAGCCATAATATGTTGGAAAAGTAATTTGTCATAACAAAACAGTGAGACACATTGAAGTAGTTGTGGGTCAAGATGGCCACAAGGGAGTGTTAAGGAACACCGAATGTACCAGGGAAGGACATGCTCTAATTGTGTTAAGTGGCCAGATAGTTAATTATCTTTTAAGGAAACCCCAAGACACAGGTGTCAGCAAGTATTACATTCATAATAATAGTCACCATCCACCTAATGAGGGACTCTACAGTGAAGTCAACAGACTCTTGCACCTGACACATTTCTGCATCATTAAAGCCTGTGAAATTACGTGTGAATGTGAAGATGCTGGTGAGCGTTGAAATACCATAGAACAGGGGTGCTCATTAAGTCGATCGCGATCTACCGGTCGATCGCGGAGGTGGTACTGGTCGATCGCTGGTCGATCGCGGCGTGACATCACTTGATTGATATACAGGGCAATCATTCAGATGACAACTGAATGTTGCCCTTCGGGCGACCAATCAAATCAAACAACGTCTCTAAGTGCAGCAGAACTTACGATGTCAGCCTATCATCCATCCCCGTTACTTGATTGACATACAGGACAACCAGTCAGATGACAACTGAATTTTGACCTTTAGGTCACCGCTCATGCGTAAACAACGATGCAAAGTGCTAAGCTAGTCGGCGAATTGCGTTAGATTTTAAGCCCTCACACACAGTCAGGAGATCCAGGTTAGCATTTATTATACTGTATGCTCTGACAGTCCAGGTTGTACCAGAGTCAGCTGGGGTAGGATCTAGCCTACCCCCATGACCCTAATGAGGATTGCTGTCTTCATGCTCTGTGATTGGTCAGTCACGACCACACCTCCCTTGACGAAAGATGCCATTCTCAATATTTTTTCTCAATTTCAACTTGCCTCTCGTACATAATAAATAGATTTTAATTTCTTAAATCCTCCCCAGTGATCTTACCACAGGTACTAAGCGGAATGTATCGAGTTTTCACCCAATCATCCCCTCAACTGTGGTGGAAATGTCTAGTGGGCAGGTGGCTCTTGATCAATAGTTAATTCCCCCAAATAATCAAGTGACCCCTGCAATTGGAAGGTGTTGGAGGCGTGATGATTGATTCGTTTTGCTCAACATTCTCCCCAGCGGCTTCACTCTGTATGTTATTCCACCACATTCTATTGAGCTGTTTTAGAGAAGAGACACACGAGGTCACAGTTTGGATAGAACTAACATGGACAGAATTCCCTAAATTTCCCTAAAAAGTGTACGATAAATATTGATTGATTGACAGTGGCTCTCTAACGTTACAAAGAAAGGACGATTGCTTGTGATTCTGTGTTAAATTGGACCATAAAATACTTGCAGACCCATTAAACAGGGACAGAAAAGCCTTGGGATCTAGTTCTTTGGATGTGTAACCACATTTGACCACACATCCCTTCTTAATCCCAAGAGCCAACAGCTTGGCTGAATAGAATAAAATGTTTTTTCCAATGGAGGATTATGTTTAAGAACCAGAACAAATCTACAAACTCACTATCAAGATATGAAATTGAATACTTTGGATGCCTTTTGGCTTACCTGTATTTATGTTCCATACAAAATGTTGTATTTGCAATGTCAAGTAACTGTCAAAGTTTAAAATATAACAATTTTACAGTTGATTAAATGTGGAATTCGGGCCTCAGCTGTTCTGTGGAGGCAAAGAGCAAAGATGAAGAGAACCAGAGGCAAGTATTACGCGTTCCACGCCGTTCCCATTCCTCATCTGTGTGAGTACATGTGTGTGTGTGTGTGTGTGTGCATGCAGGACTATGACAATGCAGTAGAAACAGTAAAAATAGCAGAGAAATATTTCACCTTATTTCACCTGGGCCACCAACATTGTCACGAGGATAAAATATCAAAAAAAATGTTCTGGCCCTGCATGCAGTCATACAAAGGATGCGCATAATCTTTTAGTAGTTATGATTTATTTGAAGACTCAGATGAAACGACGACTATCATCGCTATAGGTCATCATTTATCTACAGGGTATGGACCTCATCCATCGGTCCATACTAAAATTGATTGCATAATTGTATCCATGACAGAACACAGGCTTGTTTTCCAGTGGGCAAAAAAAAAATCCTCCAAAAAATGAAAGGGTTAAGATTTAAGCAAAAGAAAATGAAATGTTTTATTCTTCTACGCTACGATACCCACATTAACACAACAACGTTTCTTTCTGACTATTTCACTTTTTGTCAACTTAGTCCTCAACATGACCCGCATTTCGTTTTGCATGTCCCGCACTGCTTGCCTGGTCATTCCCATGTCCCTCCAGAGTTCAGATTTGCTGTTCAGTGAAGGTTCGCTCAAGGTCATGTGGTGCTGTCACAGACACTGATTTGAGATGGCCCCATAGAAAATACACCAGCGGTGTCAAATCAGGTGACCTCGGGGGCCATTCCACCAGGCGGTATCAGTTCCAGTTCTCCTGTGGTGGGGTGAAGAACCATCTACTCCACCAAGCACCTGCCAACCGACCCTTTCCTTGATGATGAAAATGAACCATTCCTCTGAGAGTACAAATGACAAGCTCATTCAACATTCTGACATAATTGTTACCGTTACCGGAAAAAGTATGGTCCAACAATTAAACCATTTCTGCATAGAAGAACAAAAATTTTCATTTTGCATCACAGTTTATGACTTTTACTTAAATTTTAACCCTTAAGATTGTTTTGTCTCCTGGAAAACAGGCCTGTGTTCAGTCATACATGCAATGATGCACTACTTTTGGTATGGATCGATGGATGACATCTATACCCATTCATCCATTTTCTATGCCGATGGTCCTCACTGGGGTCGCATGTATGTATGCTGGAGCCTATCCCAGCTGTCTTCGGCCGAGAGGCGGGTTACACCCTGGACTGGTGGCCAGCCAACAACCATTCACACTCACATTCATACCATTGGACAATTTGGAGAGACCAATTAACCTAGCATGTTTTTGGAATGTGGGAGGAAACCGGAGTACACAGTGAAAACTAAATCAAACCAAAAGTTGGAGTGTTCAAAATGGTTTGACTGCATGTGCGCTGCTATTGGCTTGTGACCAATCCTGACTTCACCCGAACTCAGGAGGGATAGGCTCCTACTCACCCATAATCCTAATAAGGACAAGCGGTATAGAAAATGAATGCATGGATGGAAAAAGGCTATGCAATAATTCACACAAATAGTTTTAATAGCTTTTGATTGTTTTTTTTTTCCCATTAAAGCCACTTTGCATGTTGTGCTCTGCCAACCACTCATTTACCATAAATCTCTCTCACATAATCCGATGTAAACATTCGTTTTGCTGCAGATTTTATATTTTCATTGAGGCAAATACAAGCAATACTGGTGTAAATACTGCACATTTACTACCCCATTGCAAACATGTGTCTGGATTATGCTGCTCCAGCTGCTCTGGGAAACATGATGGACAGTATTGTGCCTTCATTTAGAGCTATGAACAGACTGATTACCAACAGAGGAGCAGATTTGAGCTTTCTATTCTGGTTTTATTACCTGATGCGCTGGTTCATTTCACAAAGAAGTTTGCTTGACAAACCTGTGTCAGCTGTAAAACTGCTAAAACACTTTGGCCTTGATAACATCTGCACCTAGCACTGGACCATTATTTATAGTCAATGTTCCTTGCACAGTAGTAAAAAAAATATATTCTCTTAGGAAAAGCTGAAAGTGCTGATAATGGTAGAGATAAGGTTTTTGACTCATTCTTAAAAATCTATAAATGGCAACAATAATTCCTGGCATTTGAGTTAGTAAATAAAACTAGAATTACAGTAATCCCTTGTTAATTGGTTCCTGATTCGACCATGAATTTCTACAATGTAGGATTTCTGTCACGCTCTTCGGTGACTCAGGTCCGTCTGTGATTATATTCTTGTGTTTCTCCATTTGTGTTGTGTCGCTCTCTCTCCTCCTATGTTCCCTACTCAGACCCTGACACCTCCTGAGCTGGGCGGAGCTACTGGGACCCTGCAGATGTTTCCAATTAGTTCCCTACTTATCCTCCTCACCTGCAGCCAGCCAGTGCTGGATTATTCTCTAAGGTGGAGTCTTCACGCCATGTGCTTTATCGCTCACCTACCCTTTCTCTTCTGCCAACCGCAGCTTGCTTTGCCAACTCCTTGCCATCCGGCCGACCTGTACTCCCGCAGCCCGTCCAGCTCATGTGGTATAACCTTCTATGTTTATTTTTCGTCCACGGTGCCACCTTTTGTTTTCACCGTCGACCCTGTCCACATTTTTGTGTTTTTATAAAATGATTTTGAGCCGCTTGAACTGTCCCTGTGTCTGCACCCTGGGATCCATTCACACTGCTCAGCTGAGCATGACAATTTCTTCTTCATGAATGGAACATTTTTGCAGTTACAACAAAGAAAACCTTCTAAATACAGGTCTTAACATTATTAGAGCCCTCAAGACATGAACTAGAACATATCGTCACCTTTAGATTCATTACATTACCCAATATAGTAGAGCCGTTTAAGAAATAAATACAACTCATGCTTGTGTGTGTTGACAGGAAGTGACGTCAGTCGTTCAGAGTTGAGTTTTAGCTGGATTACGGCCACAACAGCAACGTGTCAGTCAGAGGTCTAATGGACGCCACACACGGGAGTCGACAAACAACCGCAACCGGCGAAACCGCCACATCGGCAAGTGACACACTCACATCCAGAGTGAAATGGAACTGGACGACTCCCCCACAGTTTAGACCGGTTGTCAGAAGTGGAGAGAATATGGGGATATCAAAGTAGTTCAGAGCCAGCCAGCATGCACGACTCACCACAAAATGGCGACAAGACCTGCCAAACGCAGCTGCCCGTTGCCTCCTGTGTGTGGCGCCCATCAGGCAGATAACCCAAAAGTGGTTGGATTCGCCCGTCTACCTGGGGGGCCCTGTCGGAGTGCAATCAAGCTGAACTCGCATCCATATTCTCCTTAAAGAAGGAGCCTGACCCTCTAAGTTTTACCAGTGATTTTGAAAAAGTAAGCGAGTTGTGTTTTTGTCTAAATTGTATGCTTCCCCTTTCATGTCATATAGCGAAGGCGTCACCAATGTGTATTGTGTCCACGGGCACCAGGAAGCCTCCTGCGACATGAGGCAAGCCGAATTGTTTGGAAAATAGCTTTGAGTTGGCCCACCTCATGGATCTTATCAAACAAAGTGCTTGAAACCATCTGAGTGAGTAAGCAATTCCTCCAGTACAAACAACTCCATTGGAATTTTGATTTCGAAAGTGGAAACAATAATGTAGCACGAAATTCACACCCCTTCTTAATAAGGGTGGCAGATCAGACTAAAAGTCAAAATAACTTAACTGTACATGACTAAAAATGGCAGCACTTTAACTATTACAACCAGTCTGTATAAAATAACACCCTAAAAAGGCAAAAGACAGTCAAAAGTGATAATTTTAACTACAGCAAAGCATGCTGGGAAATAAATATAATCTGGCCATTATATGTGGCCGTTATATATCTCTGATCTAAGTGGTCTGTATCGGTACTGGCGGATTTCACACATGGATTATCAGTATTGGCAGCATCCCTAATTTCCCTTTCCCTAAAATCCATTTTTCATACAACACACCAACCGGCCACCTGCAGAGGTTCTCCGATGACATTGCAACCATTGGCCTCATCACAGATGCGGACGACAGGGAGTACAGAGGACTGACACAGGACTTTGTGGACTGGTGCCAGCAAAACCGCCTCCAGATCAACACGGGGAAAACTAAAGAACTGGTGGTGGATTTCCATAGGCGCGTCCACTCTCCTCCAAAACCAGTGAACATTCAGGGAATGGACATCCATGGTACCAAGTACCTGGGTGTTCACCTCAACAATAGACTGGACTCATAACACAAACGCAATATACAAGAAAGAGACTGAGGTCTTTTGGATCGCAAGGAGCACTCCTGAGGACGTTCTATGACTCTCTTGTGGCGTCAGCCATTTTCCAAGGAGTAGTTTGCTGGGGTAGCAGCATTTCGGCTGCCGACAGGAAGAGACTGGATAAGATCATCAAGAAGGCCAGCTCTGCCCTGCGTTGCCCCCTTGACCCGTGGAAGTAAAGGGAGCGAGGAGGATGATGGCTAAGCTGTCATCCATGTTGGAGACCGACTCCCACCCCCTGCAGGACACTTTGACAGCACTGGAGAGCTCCTTCAGCGATAGACTGTTTCACCCCAAGTGTGTGAAGGAGCGATATCGCAGGTCTTCCTGCAGCTGTCAGGCTGTACAACCAGCACCGCTCCCATTAGACTTGACACCGCTATGTACATCTGTGTAATACTTTTATGTATTTTTTTCAACATCTCATAGTGTATATACCGGTCATATATTTCACACATTTAATATTATCTTGTAAACTGTATTTGTATATAATCCTGGGTAAAATTGTTAATTTGTTATTACTTTTTAGGTTGTTTATATTGTCTATTTTTTATTCTTTACTATTTAACTGGTTCTGTCCTCTTTGCTGCTGTGCAATGTCAATTTCCCCACTGAAGGACGGATAAAGGTATAGTATCTAATATCTAATCTAATGAATAATCAATGTACGACAAATCCAACGGTTTCACAAGTTTAACGTGTAACATTCATAAACACACATCCTTATAAAGCCAGCCGCCTGCCACATACGTATCCTAATATCGAGTCTATCAATTGATTATCTTTTAAATGATGGTAGATTGATATATGTCACCCTGAATGGAAACATTGCTGGACGTAGATTGATGAAGTCAGATCATAAATCGGCATATCGATGAATTGTTATATCCCGAGTATGGAATTTTGAAATGCCAAATCCATAGGAACCCTATACAGGACGATATATGAAAAAATAAATAAACATAATATTCCAGTTTTAATATTGTTGTTTGTCTGTGGTCATAAGTATCCTTTCACATTGTAGCTTTATCTGTCATGCAGTATTATTCTTCGATAGCAGTCACAAATGCACTCAGCTTTGAAAACTCCCTGTAACCCATTTAAGCAGAAGCCTATTCAGTATTCTCAATGCCTGCCAATGCAAATCTCCCTCCCGGCCATATGAATTTGGAAACCTTTTGTGCTTTGTTTGTCTTTCTCAACTGTCAGAGGAGGACGCTGACCTTTCAGATCCACCCCAGTGACCGGACAGCAGCACCAGTGTGGAAAGATCACAGACACATACTGTATTGCAATACACTGTTTGAACTGCAGACAGCAACGCTGTATTGGAGTATTGACTTGAAGAGAATGTTAACCTGATGTTTCGTGTAATTTTTCACCCTTTATAGAATATGTTACTGAGATGTGCATCTTTGAAATACAACCCAGGAACATCTTCGTTGTCAAACCAGTCTGAAGCGTAGGTGTTTTCTTATACACAACAATAGCTTCAACCTACTTTCACGTGTACATTTGATACGTTGCTTGGGAATAAACATTTTGACTTTATTTTTAAGACAAACTAAATGATTATAAAAACATATAATACTATAATTAACTATGTTTGGGCTTGTATGAAAATTGTCTCGACTGAGCTTTGTTTAATCCAATTCTTTCACAAGACAGAAGCATATCAACATAACATGTATGCCAAATTGACCTGATTTCTTGGACTAGATAAGAGATGATAAAACTGTAAGACATACCAGAGTAGCTACCACTTGTAACACACAAACACAGCACTCGAACAGCAAACAAAATGGTTCAATCGCTTCACAGTCGTTTAAATTGCATGTAGGGGTAGAGCAATGTACCCTACCGCCTCATGGCGATGATCTTCTTCTTCTTTCTCTTTGGGCTTTTCCCTTCAGGGGTCGCCACAGCAAATCAATCTCCTCCATCCAACCATCTGTCTCTCTCACACCAACTACCCTCATGTCCTCCTTCACTACATCCATAAACCTCCTCTTTGGTCTTCCTCTACGCCTCCTACCTGGCAGCATCCTTCTACCAATATATTCACTATTTCTCTGGATATGTCCCAACCATGAGAAAACTTGTTGTTTTCTTCTTCAACTTGAACTCCCACTTGTAACTGCAGTGAAAGGATAGCCCCAAAACCGCAATAAAATAGTCCTTCCTACAGCCTGAACCATTTGGGTAGCAACACCCTCAACTGTATGTACGAACCCCCTAGTACTACACGGTCTAAAACAGAGGTGGGCAAACTAGTGCGGCCCGGGGGCCACATGCGGCCCGCTAAGCATTTAAATCCGGCCCACCACTTGCTTCCAAAGTATTTAAACCTGAAACATTCAAGCTGGCAACATGTCAAGTTGTAGTCAGGGATATTCACATACTCTTTAATAGTCAGTTTTTTATTGTAATTCTATTTTGTTATTTAATGGGGTCTGATGTTTCAAGTGATCCTGAAAAAAAGGGTACACTTCTACAGATCAATTATTCCTGGTGGACTGTTGGAATTACAAACATAAAACAGTTGGCATGTAACAAATATATTCTACAATTGTGTTAACTGAATGTGGCCCACAAGTCAACAAGTTTGCCCACCCCTGGTCTAAAAAAAACTAGGTTTTTCGCAGTCGTGGAGTAGTGGAGCCTTGGAGGCGTGGCTAACATTAAGCATATACTATACGCATTAAGCCATATTCCCTGATTGGTTTATTGTTACCAGTGTATATGCTGCACATATTACGTACTGTCCTCTGATTGGTTTATCGCTGCCAGCGTACTATTTACATCCTTGTGTCAATGGAAAATTGTCAACATTCTGACACAATTGTTACCGTTACCGGAAAAAGTATGGTCTAACAATTAAACCATTTCTGCATAGAAGAACAAAAATTCTCATTTTGCATCACAGTTTATGACTTTTCCTTAAATTTGAACCCTTAACATTTTCCAAGGAGATTCTTTTGTCCCCTGGAAAACGGGCCTGTGTTCACTCAATCAAGCACAGCGCTAACCTCAGTAGCACAACAACATTTTTACTGATTTTTTCATTACCCTTATTATGACATTTTCTATGTTATTTAAAAAAAAATATTATTTTGTAAAAAAGGTTGCTTTGACCTCACTGCTAGGAGACTTGGGTTCGATTCCACCCTCAGCCATCTCTGTGTGGAGTTTGCATGTTCTCCCCGTGCATGCGTGGGTTTTCTCCGGGTACTCCGGTTTCCTCCCACATTCCAAAAACATGCTAGGTTAATTGGCCACTCCAAATTGTCCATAGGTATGAATGTGAGTGTGAATGGTTGTTTGTCTATATGTGCCCTGTGATTGGCTGGCGACCAGTCCGGGGTGTACCCCGTCTCTCGCCCAAAGACAGCTGGGATGGGCTCCAGCACCCTCGCGACCCTCGTGAGGAAAAAGCGGTAGAAAATGAATGAAAAGGTTGCTTTGGTAACTGTACTAATATTTGTTTATTTGTTGTGTGTTTTGTGTTGGGGTTTTTTGTTTTGTTTTTTTTAGACCGTGTAGCACTAGGGGGTTCGTACATATGGTTCAGGAAGTAGGAAGAACCATTTTGTTGCGGTTTTTGGATCATCCTTTTGCTGCAGTTACAAGTGTGAGTTCATGTTGAACAAGAAAATAAAGTTTGCTCCTGCAGTTTACACTCTGCCTCAGACTCGATTTAACATGCGCCTTATAATACGGTGCGCTTTATGTATGTTTTAAGTACAGAAATCAACCCTGTAATTAAGACATGCATTCAGGTAGGATAAAGTAAGATGAGGTAGGCCTTATGGTGCAGAAAATACGGTATATTTTGGTTTGAGTATTGATTTTATTGCTGTATCAGAAGTAGCGAAATTTCATTGATCCACACATCACGAGGCACGGGTCGGAGTTAAATCAACAAAATCAGACCTCATGAATGGATCTGCGTTATTTTCTCTGCCGTCGTATCACTTCGCCCAGGTAGATTAAGAAGGGAGGTGAGGGAAGCTCTATGCGTCAGTGGAGCTCCCCTGGCAGTCTGGACCTACGGAAGCATAACTAAGAGATGACCTAGAATGTGCCTGAGTCAGCTCTGATGACAGGCGTTGTCAAAAAGGAAAGTCTACTTTTGAATAGAGAGACGCTGGATATTGGTTTCACTTTTCGGAACTGCAAAAGTACGTTTGGCAAAAACTTTTCCCCACCTTGGTGTGGCTCAGCGGCCTGCTGACCTGAACAGAATGGAATTATTGAGGGAATGAAAGCAGCTATCTGAAAGAGAAATCTGACATGTAGATGTTTTGTTTCATTGTTTTTTGTTTTTGGGTTGTTTGCCTCATTGTGAGGGAGCTGCCAATCCTCCCTCACTGATCAGGTGTATGCCCCGCCTACACACTGTCATGTTTCCTTTGTGTATATAGCTAGCTTGTGTATATATTCTGGTTAGTACTTTAATTATATTTGTTTGCCATTTAAGTTGTTTAATTGCCACTTTAGTTTTTTCATTTAGAAGTCAGTGGTTTTGTTCCTAATTTCTCATCAGTTTCTCCTTTCTTTGAGGTGATTGGTTGGGGCACAAGCATGGAGGCGCGCCCATGTGAGTGCAGGCCAGAGTCATATGATCACCTTGATTGGACTCTCCCAAGTGTCACCTGGAGGAGGGGGGGTTAACTGGGTAGTTGTTGGGTAAATGTAGTTATGTGTAATCCAGTGCTTAAAATGTATACAGGAAGTGAAGCTTAAGTGTGGTAATATTGAAAGGCTTTTGTAACATAAAAGAAGGGTGTTGTAAATGTAAATATGGTACCTTTTAGACAAATTGCCTCACCCTCTCATTGGGGAATTTTGGTTGGCCCTTCACGGGTAAAAGGGCCTGGGTGAATTGTTGGTGAGGAGGCCTGTTGTGTGTGCTGGGGGGGGGAACTGTCTGAAACTGAAAGAGCTCTCAAGCCATGGTCTGGTGTGCATTTCAGAGGCTATGGCTATCCCACGCTAGTAAGAGGCCATTTTTTCAACTTAAAATCTTACACTCATGATATAACTGATGATTTAATGTTGAATCCAAATGACACAAATGTAGTTTATCCTAAATTTCTCTCACATACAAATGATAATGATGATAGTAATAATCACAGAGTATGGTAACAGAACAGGGAACATAAACAAACTGTCATGCAGGAACTTACTTAGGGCGGGACACATGACTCATGTAGACAAAAGAAGTACAACTTGGCAGTTCGAATTCCGTAGCTCTGAAAAATGTTCTGGTTGAGTGGCCTATTATTAGTAAAATAATATGCATAGTGAAGCAAATTGTACGTACGTCCCATCATTAAAATAACGAAATGAAGTAAAATACAAATATAAGGCACTCAGAATATGTTCTATGTAGTGTAATATCTGTGATTTTTGTGTGCGTCTTTAAAGGGGAACTGCACTTTTTTGGAATTTTGCCCATCATTCACAGTCCTTATGAACACATATTATTAACACATTGCTTTCACTTTTCTGTGCATTTAACGTTCAGTCATTTTCATTCATTTTCTACCGCTTATCCTCACAAGGGTCGCGGGGGTGCCGGAGCCTATCCCAGCTGTCTTCGGCCGAGAGGCGGGGTACACCCTGGATAGGTGGCCAGCCAATCACAGGGCACATATAGACAAACAACCATTCACACTCACATTCATACCTATGGACAATTTGGAGTGGCCAATTAACCTAGCATGTTTTTGGAATGTGGGAGGAAACCGGAGTACCCGGAGAAAACCCACGCATGCACGGGGAGAACATGCAAACTCCACACAGAAATGGCCGAGGGTGGAATTGAACCCGGGTCTCCTAGCTGTGAGGTCTGCGCGCTAACCACACGACCACTGTGCCGCCCTACATTTAACATGAGAAAACAAATTCATATGAGCTAGCTTATAATGCTGTCATTGGGACACACCTACAGTATTTTGACTATGAAGACCTTTAAAAAAACCTTCTAACAACATTTAATCTTTTGATATCCATGCTGTGATCATGCGTTAAGACGTACACTGACGAGAACATGTAATGGTTGAAGTATGTTGTCGTATTTCTATGATTTAAAACACTACCCAAAACTGATACACATACTTATGCTAGTTCTGTCAAGAACAACAGTGACAACACGTACGATTTCTGCTCTCATTGGGATGGCTGTGTCTTCCAGACGTGTGCTCCAGTCTTCAGGTAAAACATGCTAACAGCAAACCAGCATCTTGTTGAGTCTTTGGAGCGAAAAGGAGACTTGGGTATCCACTCTTCTGTCTGTGAATGACGCTGAGACTAGCGATTAGCGACACATCGCGTTCCGTTCGCGAGGTAAAAAAAATGTTTTGATGTTAGCTGCTACAACAATAATATTGCTGTAGCTTGGTTAATATGCAAGTCAATGGAACAGTCTTGGGTTTTTTGTGAGGGCTTTAGTGTCACCCTATAACTTCCTCACGCTGGAATGCACAGTAAAGGGGAATAAATATGTGTTCATATTTCAAATAAGGATTGTGAATGATGGGCAAAATTCCCCAAAAAGTGCCATAAATAATATTTAGCATTCTACACTGGTCACTCGGTGTCAGTAATGTTACAGAAATGTTCAATGAATCACACACACCAGACTTGATTGCCAGAACAACAGGCACTATTGCAGGTTTGCATTATTTTGCGAAATGCACAATAATCCCTCAAAAACATGGGCTACTCTGACAAGCTAAAAGTCAACTCTGAATCCCTGACATCACCTCCTGTCTACACGCCATTCTGTTATTTTACGGAACACATTTATAGGAACACACCTGAGTCTTATTCATGTCTTAAATGGCCTTCGGTCTAAATACTCTTCGGTGTACTGTATTGGGTATTGGGTAATACAAGTGTAAAGTATAGAGTGTAAGTTCATGTCCAGAAGGCTCTAATAATGCTAAAAACATATTTAGAAGGTTTATAAATCCTTCTTCTCTGGAATGTACTTGTCACGATCCAGTCGAAAACTAATAAATAATAAACAAGGTATTACAATATATACGGTACCTGTCAAATGTTTGTATGGTATTTCTATGTTTTTGAGCAGGGTGTGTGCAAACTTTTTATAAACATTTTAGGATTTAATAGACTTCCATGTTGGATTAAACATGCAAGATGTGAATTTCAGCTTTAATTTAAAAGGTTTAGTATAACTTTTACTATTTATTAATTGCAGCCATTTCATACAGACCTGGTCTAACAATATGTAGATTTGCACTATTTAGATAATGCTGAGGCCCTGTGCAGTTTTTCCCCCCAAAAAATACCATTTCAGGGCACTCAGAATGCCATTTCCATGTGGATGACAGACTGAAATGTTTTGACCTTCCGTGTGGATAACCCCTCAATGACCCCAGTCTCCACTGCACTGTTGACCATATTTGGTGTACATGTTCATGTTGGGGGAAAAACAAAAACAAAAAAAGTAGTTCTAATTGTTAAAGTAAAATGATTTCATTAGTGCAAAGCAAAAAGAAAATTACATTGATTTTAGCCAATATTCATAACATTCGTTATAACCTCCATTTAGATAGCATCATTTAATTTCATTCAAACCTCATTTCATTCGAACCTGTCCAACCCCCCCAGATGAAATATGAACATTTCATTGCAGGGATGTGGTGTCTTTAATTGATTTCAGCACCCTGCCAAACTCGTCTCATCCAAAACTGCTGAGGCTTCTGGGTGGATCAAAATAAACAAAGAGTTTATCGAATTGTAATGCTTAACTCCTGAGTGTGTGAAGCACTCAAAACACCCCCTGTAGAGGTGCAGTGGGGGAGAATGTAATCTCACCCGAGGAGAGTCATTATTGCACAACTAATCTACATCACAATGTGACACAATTGTTGAAACCATACAAAGAAAGTGAAGGGAAGTCCAATCCATAGAGTTTCTTTTTGCTTTAGAATCCACACGAGAGCTAAATTACTTGTGAACTCACAGGATTTAAACAAAAGCCAGACTTAAATCCCATTGACCTTCTATGAATGATCATTTTCCACCTCCAATAGTTTGACAATTTTCTTTTACTTGTTTCATATAAAAATAAAAAAAAGTCACACACTGAATGTGTTCTCCTACAATTGAAATGCAAAGTAAACATAAGAAAATGACATTTATTAACATAGAAAACATAAACCAAGCAGAGTTTTCACACTCAAGTCTGAATTTTGCAAGTACAAAATAAATGAATGCACCGGCCTAAATAAGCAGTTACAGTCAGTTAGTAATGAAAATGTACAAAACATGCATCAACAGCGGAAACATCAAGACATGTCACAAGCATCAAAAACGTCTATCATCGGTCTGCAATGCATAATTAGTGCAGAATACAGTGTTTTTTTCCCCTTTAACACCCCCATCTCTCTCATCGCTGTCGCATAAAGTGCTTTTTTGACGGATTGGTGTCAGATTCTAGAACAAAGCAGAATTACAACAAAGCTGACCCACCACCAGCATTTCAAATTGTTGCAGGCAAGTTGGTGTGCATATCAATCAAAACCCAGAGAAAATGTTGACTGATTGCAAGTGGAATAAAGATACTGACATGAGATAATGCGGCCATGTCCTTTGATTGGGTGTTTTTGTTTGTTGGGTATTGCAAAAGATTTGGATGGGAGCATTTAAAAAATGTATAATAATAATAATAATAATAATAATAATTTCCGTTTTCTATGTGCTCAACAAAATATAGTGAGAAATACTTGCTGAAGGTTGTCACTCAAAGTCAAATAAAGCTCACGAGAAGAATAACAATGAAATTATAATTTAAAAAGTTTTAAAACAATTGTGCATTTACTATATAATCTCTACTCGGTATGCAGCAGTTGTATGCTGTGTAACTCTCTAAGGTGCACCTCATCACTGTAAAAGAAAAGCTCATATCTCTGTTTGGACACCTAGAGGTCACAGGATTTCAGAAGTTTGCTATGATAATGGAGCTGTAGCTACTGAGAAATCCTAAAACCAAATCCATAACTCATTCACTGAATACCAAGCACTCCGCTCGGGTTGGAATATTATTCTCTTTTGGTTGACAGTCCGGTAGCTATGGTCCTCGATAACTGGAAGACCAGCTCAAATCCTGCTGGCTGTTGTCCTCAGCATGTTATGATTAATATGATTCTAGGAGGAGAAAAGGTTATCATATTTGACTAGGATAACCACCTGTACTATTACCAAGATAAATTCCCATCCAATATTGATATGCTGTCATCCACCATTAACTGAAAAGCATTTATCAAAAATAGTTTTGTAATCATGTGTTACATTATCTAAAGGACGGATAACTTTTGACTATCAAAAACAATGAAACACAAACAATAGTAGACTTTTACGTGGCGTACAGTTGTCAATTTTTCCCTCGAAAAATCACGTCAGACTTAGTCACAAAACTCCTCATCAAATTTTCTTTTTTCAAGGCAGTGAGGAATAATCCCTGAGTCTTTTTAATTTGTCTTGCGTCCTGGTATGTTGCTCATTTGAATGTTGTCTCCTTGAAGTCCAGGGTTATAATAAGCTGAGCCACCAAAATTCAGATCCAACGGGTCGCTATTGTCCAATCGGAGAACTGGGAAAAAAAAAAACATTTACATATTGAGTTTACAGCTGTACCATAAAAAAATCCTATTATGTTTAAAGCAGAGAAGAATGACATATTTGTTGTAGTTTACTGCCTTTGTAGTTGATGTGGTTCTGTTTGAACCTACACTTTCTAAACCAAACATTTGTAGCCTAGAAAATACACTAAACACACATCTTTGTTATCCTGGCAAACTAAGTAAGTGGGCACACCAAGTAATAAGGGTACTTGGAATAAAGAAAGCACTTGTACAACTATTGCTGTAAGACATTGATAGAATAAGATGATCTTAGAGTGGAACCTCTAAAGACAAGCACAGTTTGTTCCTGGAAACTAGTCAGCCTCTTGTTTGTACAGATTTATAATTACAATCAATATAATGCACCTAAGCGCAAATTTCAGATTCATGGCTTCATGGTGTTATCTACTTATGTGATTTAAATTTTCTTAAGAATCATAACACAAACTTATTGAACTGAACCATGAATTTTATGTATCGTTGTACCCTTGGTATGTAAGTATTTCGCACCATAAAGCCATGAAGCTCAAACTTGTGTTCAGGTCCATTCTGTTTCCATTGATCATCCTTCAGATGTTTCTGCAGCTAAATTGGAGTCCACTTGTGTTAAATTTAATTGGGTATGTTTTGGAATGGCACACACCTTCCTCTCTAGTAAGGTATTGTATATACATAAGTATTGTTAAATTATTCATAAGTTGATTTTTTTTCCTCCCTAAAATATCTGTCTACTGTGTTTTATTTCCTCTACCAAGGAGGTTATGTTTTTGCTAGTTATAGAAATAGAAATAGAGCCAAATAGACAAGGTGAACTGGAGTCGAGCCAAGCAAGCAGCAACCATGGCTCCAACTTTTACACACAAAAACACAATACAAACAATGATGCTGGTTGCAAGAGTCTTTTGGGGAGGGGCAGTCACTGTATGTGACTGGCCAATCGGATCATGAAGACAATTTTCCTTCATCACAATTACAGATAATGAACTTGTTTCATGCTCATACTGTACATTATCGGATAGCTTATAAAAACAAAACTGCAAAATCCTTCAGTAATCTGGAAGAATGGCATGTAAAAAGTATTGTATTGTAAAATCTTCAAGTGTCATATTTTCCTCTATATTTTTATTGTCCACTGTGACATTGTACCAAGTAGCCAGGACATGTGTCTAACTTTTCTATTGCACAGTGACTCGATATTGTTGGTATCTGTCTGTGGTGACATTTGGAATAAGTATAACAGAGGTCTCCTGAACTCTGTTTTTCTTCTGAAATATGATTACATTTCGTATTTGCCGACCACAAACAACTTCAATTCATTCAGTTTTCCGAGAAGACATTTAAAGATCATCTCATCATCTTATACGTTACAGATGTGACCACAGAACGATTACAGAATATGGATGTGTGCGAGGCAGATGGGAAAAAAATGCTGTATTTCTTTGCTCAGACCTACAGGTAATTTAATATTGTATAGTTTTATTTATGGTGTATAATCCCAGAGACATTTTTTTCTAAACTCATGGTGAAAATTTGACAAATTGCCATTGAGCACGGTTAAATTACATGCTGGGGTGAACTCTTTACAGCAGGATAAAGAATCATCTCTGTGTGTCTTTCACTTATTAAATCATTATTGTTACATGAATAGATATTGTTGTAACGCATTATTACATCATTATTCCTATGGTGCATTTTAGCAACTAACTACTTTAAGACATACCTGGGTCAGCTGGGAACACCTCAACCAGTTTCCTGTGAGAGAAACCTTTCTGGTGTTTCCTTTTTAAGATGATGTATGCCACCAGTCCCACAATGGACACGACCACCGCTGTTCCCAATACAGCCCCCCACGCTTCACTTCGCTTGCTCTTACTGGCCTCTGATGAAAAACCTCCATTAAAAAACAATGAATGGAATGGTTAGAAAGGGAAGAAAGAAATGAATTCATTCTCAAACAAATGTATTTCTATGCTATAATTCTATAATTTTCTACCACCCGTGAGCTGGAGCCGATCCCAGCTGATTTTGGGCAAGAGGAGGGAACTTGTGTTGGCCACCAGTCAATCACAGAGCACATACAGTATAAACAAACAACAGTTTACACTCACATTCACGTCTATGGTCATTAAAATGAACTTCAGTATACCAACAAGCATGTTTTTGGACTGGGGGTATAAACCCATAAAAGCATGGGATAATATGCAGACTGGAGAAAGAGAGGTCTAAAACCAGAATCACACGGCTTTGAGTCGAGGTGGGCAAAACCTTTCATTTCAGTGAACCAGATCATTTTGGTTCATTCAGTAAAAAGATCCATTCATTTCGGTCATTTCACTCAATTGGTCATTAGCCTGTGAGCTCCTCCTGTGCATAGACCCGGTCAGCCATGTCGAGTCAGTCCGTTCACTCATGTTCATATTCGTTCCGTCTCAACAGCGCAACAACACTTAATGACTAGTAGTGTGACGGTCATGAACGAACGGGTCAAAAGAACTAGTTCTTTTTTGTGAACGGAATGAACGAGGTCACCGACAGTGTCGGTCAATCTCTCAGTCTCGGAATTTCAGTCAGCTAACCCCACCCACCCGCAGAGCGAGGCGCAACGATAGGGTAAGACAGGCAAGCACGCGGTTAGTCCCGCCCTGCAAAAGTGAACTGACTCTCCAGCCAAGCAAAATGAAGCATTTGCAACTGAACGGACTGAACGGTTATTTTAGGGGTGTGACCTTGTTCATTCCGTTCACAAAAAAGAAGTAGTTCTTTTGACCAGTTCGTTCATGACCGACACACCACTAGCTGTGAGGCAGACATGCTAGCCAGATCACTATCAAATAGTTTGAGATGAAACACTGTGCTGTCTTATGCTGTGCTATGCTATGACGTGTGTGCACCATTTAAGAGGTGGGGCCTGGGAAATGACATCACTTAGCTAGGGTTGATTGTGTTTAGCTGAGTGTTGCATGATTAGCAGCAGAGTGCGAGTGACCGGAGTGAGTTGCGGCCGACAACAGCTCCTGTGTGAATGTTCACAGCATATGTGTTCCCTGCTTGTTAATAAAGTGATTCAAGTACAACATGAACCTCTTCTTAGTTGAGTAGTAGTTTACACTGGTTACTAGGTGTCAGTTTCCAAAGCAATTTCCGAAGCAGGAATTACCTCACTTAACACGGTCAGGTCTGGAACCACTTAGTAACAATAAACGAGGGATGGTATTGTAATGATATTGACCCAATTTTCTGCTTTGAAATTGTCTTTGTTTAAGGTATTTAGGTAAATATCATTCCATTTTAAATACCTCCAAAAAGTAGAGCATTACTTATACAATCTTTATCAGATGCAAGGATGTATTCTTGGTTAATCAGAATGTGTTGACATTATATATTAGACAGTGTATATTAGCACAAATACATTCATTCATTCATTCATTTTCTACCGCTTTTTCCTCACGAGGGTCGCGGGGGGTGCTGGAGCCTATCCCAGCTGTCTTTGGGCGAGAGACGGGGTACACCCTGGACTGGTGGCCAGCCAATCACAGGGCACATATAGACAAACAAACATTCACACTCACATTCATACCTATGGACAATTTGGAGTGGCCAATTAACCTAGCATGTTTTTGGAATGTGGGAGGAAACCGGAGTACCTGGAGAAAACCCACGCATGCACGGGGAGAACATGCAAACTCCACACAGAGATGTGCCGAGGGTGGGAATTGAACCCTGGTCTCCTAGCTGTGAGGTCTGCGCGCTAACCACTCGACCGCCGTGCCGCCCAGCACAAATACATATTTATGTCAAAATCAAAATGGAGTAATTCAAATTGCCATTACAGGTGTGATGGTGTTTAGAAGCTACATGTGAAGAGCGGTCACTCCATAAGCCGCCAGTATCTGATTATATACCTTTCAATAGCTAGTTCATGTTGTTGGTAAAGTTTGAATATGTGTTTAAATGTGGCCAAACACAATCTATTTCATGTGTTTACATGCCTTTTAAAAATGCTTTTAAGGCAATTTTTGCAACAATCCGTTGTTGTGGTGCATGCAAATGCACTAGGGGCAACTTGCGGGGCATGTGTGAGTTGAGTACTCGAGTACTTGATTCACTTAATTGAGTGACTCTCAAGAACTTGAGTAAACGGAATCAAGTTTCCAAACCCTTGAATCTGCCATATATTTGTTATTTTATTTTCATCAATCAAATTGTAAACAGTTGTTTTTTAAAACATGAGGACACATTGCTCTTATTTTGTGGTCGCATACTCCTGTGTAGAAACTAGGTATCTTTGACCCCAGTCTCAGACCATCTCATTGAGGGTTTTCCCACTATAACAGTGTGTCATTGTCCCTCCTGAGTAAGACGTTATAAAAGAACCCTTCAAGCAAAGTAGACAGCTGAAACCCAAACCCAAGCTTTTTTTTCACTTGAAAGAAGGGATGTTTGTCCTCTGCCTGTGGAAATCTAGATGGATATGGGTTGGTGGGAAGGTGGAAAAAAACAAATAAGAAAGGGATTGTATGTGCTTTGGGTTTAGCGGAAGACAAGCAGGTTTTGGGTTTAACTTTCCAATTGAAAACCTGACAATGATCTGAGGTTACATTATGTCACTGGTAATGCCCCTATTTCCTTCATTTGTGGCAACACACAAGTCAGGCAGCCTTGCTAGAGAATTGGTCCTACTAAAATGAAACACATATTATTTCTAAAAAATCCAATGGTCTCTCTTCGGTGACCTTAAACGTATATCTCTTGCACACAGAGATTCTGTAACATTTGTGTATCTTGATAGTCAAGTCAGAATTTCGAGTAATGTCTTTCATGGAGAACGCATCAAAGCAGGGGGGTGTGACATATGCAATACCTGTCAAACAGAGATAACTGCTTTCAACACGGAGGAAGTAAACTGCACACACCAGTCTAGGAGTCGTGGAATACTATTTCAATCAGCCAGCATCCCACCTCTGTTGTAGCCTCTGATACTACATCCATCCATCCATCCATCCATCAGTTTCTATGCTGCTTATCCTCACGAGGGCCGCAGGTATGCTGGAACCTATCCCAGCGCGAGGCGGGATACACCATGGACTGGTGGCCAGCCAATCACAGGGCACATATAGACAAACAACCAATCACACTCACATTCATACCTATGGACAATTTAGACATGCCAATTAACCTAGCATGTTTTGTGGGAGAAAACCGAAGTACTTGGAGAAAACCCACGCTCGGGGAGAACATGCAAACTCCACATAGAGATGCCTAAGCGGGGGAATCAAATCCAGGTCTTCCTGATCTCCTGACTGTGCGGCCTGATGCTAGATCAGAAAACAGAAAATATCAAACTAAATCTGTTTTCTATTCCTTGTCCTGTTCAGTGTCGCACAGAGTTGGAGCCGACCCCAACTAACTTTGGGCACAAGGTGGACGACACTCAAAAATACTATAAAACCGTACCTCTTTCTGAGCTGCTCCCAGCGGATGCTTGTTTATCCGTGAGGTTGCCCTTAGGTGTTTCAGAAGCAACAGTTGTCGTCACCTCAGGAAATAATTTGGTGGGATCAGAAGGCAACACTTCTGGCGGTGATGTTGTAGATGTTTTGTTTATCTTGTTTCTTGTTGTGGTTGTTACAGTTGTCGTGGCAGATTGCGTGACATTGTTTGGTTCCGTATCATTTCCTGCTGTTGTGTTGTCATTTGGATTAGTCACCTCTGGTGGTAGGCTGGTTGACTCTATATCTGTGCCATTGGAACGTTCAGGATTGGTGGTAGAGTTACCATCAAACGGATGACTAGATGGTGTAAGAGGGGGTTTGGTTGAGTTATTCAACTCCTCCTTATTTCTGGTGACGTTGTTTTGGTTTGATTCTCTAGTTCCATTTGTCACTTCAGGTTGTTCTTTTGTGGTATTTGCAGATGTGGGAGGCTCAGCAGTTGTGGCAACAGGAGAATCATGAGCTGTTTCATTTTCACTCTGCTCTTTACTGCCCACGTGATTTTCTCCGTTATATGTGACACTGCTGACATCATTGCTTGGTTGCATAGGAGACACGTCTCCTCCTGGTTTATTTTCTTCTTCCTCTTCAGCATCAGAGCTCTGCTCACGGTTCCAGCTTTGATCAATTGTGTGCCTTGGAGAATTCGTCGAATTTTGGAGCGATACCAAGTTAAAAGTGTGTACAAGCAGTAGCAGACATATTGTGATTTTAAAAAGTAGTTCCATTGCTTCCTTTTGTGGTTGGTTACCCCTGGAACAAACAAGACATGACATTTTAAAAGGAATTGCACAACCGCCTCCAAATAAGTCAACATAAGGACAAAGTTCATCCAAGACCAACAGTTCAGGTTAACAACGTGTAATGGGGTGATTTTGGTGACTCAGCTCCGGCTACAGTTGAAAGCCAAAAGTCCGACGGCCAGCACTCCCCCAAACGTATCATGGGCGGCCACTGTGCGGAGCTGAACTAATCAGGCGGTCTATTTAAATGGCACGTTCTCTTTCTTTTCATCAGCGCGTCACCTGCAGCGGAGAAGTGCCGATCACTCCTGACCTGGTTTAGCTGTGGAGATCACGGTGAAGGTAGTTTTCATTTTTCCTTTGTTATATTCAGTTTGCAGTGGTTAACGTGTTCATCATTTTGTGTTTCAGTAAGCCACTGCTGACTTGTTATGCTTTTGTTTTGCTCGTTATATTAAGGGTGGTTGCACACACTACTATTACCTTTTTCTGTGAACCTCCGAAAGCACGGGACTCGCAGACCAATGGGCTTTTAGCCCCGCCCTCGTTACAAATGCTTAAACCTAAATAAACTGTCAATGGCCAAAGCTGTTACCAGTTGCTGGAGTTTAGGCTGCTAGTCCGTCAGACTTTTATGTAGATGTAAATTGTTTGCTAAATGTTTTCATATCATTTAAAAGTATGTTGCTACATCATTCGACCTGTGATTCACCTCTCAACCAGATTTTCAGTCAATTTTAATTAGTGAATACAAAAAGGAAGTTTTGTCCATCCATACATTTTATATGTCATTTATCCTCACGAGTGTCACACGGGTATGCTGGAGACTATCCTATCTTCGGACAAGAGGCGGGGTACACCCTGGACTGTTCGCCAGGGCACATATGGACAAACAACCATTCACACTCACATTCATACCTATGGACAATTTGGAGTGGCCAATTAACCTAGCATGTTTTTGGAATGTGGGAGGAAACCGGAATACCCGGAGTGGCTAAATACTCGACCACCGTGCAGTCTATGACACATATTAAATGTGTCTTCTTCTAGAACATTCTGACATTTAGTATTAACAGGTCAGTTCTTACAACATCCTGATTCATACAGCTTTTGTTTGTTTCCTTGTTGGTGTAAACAAAGGTTTTCCACTGAGTAAATACTGAAAAGTCAACTCTGCCGTGGTGTTTGAATAAATATGTTAAATATGTTTTGTAAAACAATACGTACACCATAAGTGAAGACAAAGCTTTGTAGTATTATTTGTAAATAGTGTCAACATTAAAGCTTCCTTTTTACACCATGCCTTTAGCTCTACCTTCCACAATTTTGCTGTATTTGCAGCACATTTCGACCATATGCCGCAGCCCAGTAAAAAACAATGGCCTCCAGGCCATACTTTGGACACCCTTGGACTAAATGAGGACATGTGTCCTACTAAAAACTGTTCTGTTAAGCATTGATGCACTGACTGCTTATGGAAGTACAAGGTACTGAACATGTTACATTAAAAAAAGTGTAGCTTTTGCCCCTCAGAGCATACATATGATTTCACAAAGTTGTGCACTGCCAATGTTTGTGCTACTACTACTACTACTACTAGTACTACTACAACAGCTATGGTGCAAAATGTTAGCACAGCTAATTAACTGCAAGCTAAGCCCCTCTGATGATTTTGCAGTGCCTACCAACCCGCGACCGGACTCGGCATGCCACGCTTGAGCAATCACCCACTGGAAGGGGAGTAAAGTCGTTCACTGATTCGGCCTCAAAGAAGAGTTTCCACACATATAAGGCCCTGAAACTTGTTTTTTTTTTTTTTACCACCATAGAGTGTCTGCTTTTTGTATTCTTATCTTTTATAAGAATAAAAGAGACGGACAGAAAGAGATCTAGTTTGGCTAGCTCATCTCCTTGGATGTCAGCCTCTGCACATATCGCATATCACAGCAAACACACAACACGTAAACACACTCATACAGCCTGACTCGCACTCGCTTGCTCTGCTACATTCAACTTTTTTTTTGCTGACTGTTCCTTCTCCAAACAATGACAGCACTTCATTTACATTATGTCAACATCCACATAGTAGATTCCATTTTTAATGGCCGGTTCCACTGTTTCCCTTAATGCATTTCATTCAAGCAAAGCACGCCATTGATGCCTGCCGGCCGCTGCAATAAGGGTTCAACTGGCTCTCTTTGGTCGACACAGGTAGCATTGCAGCACCCCAATGAAATGCTTTGCTTGAGTGAAATTTATTATGGGAAAAAAACAATTTTTTTTCATTTTATTTTGGTTTCCTAGCTACCTTTGTTTAAGTTAAGTTGCTGTGTGATGAGTTTAACATTCTTTGTAAGATGACACCATGAATCACTGTCATACTGAGTAATGACCTCCTGTGATTTCCAATGGGTTGACAAGCTTGTCATAGTTTTTTCATAGCTCATGATTGGTTCCTGTCAAATAAAGAGCTGCTGGTCCTCACAGACGCATACACACCACGATATGCCATTTTATGATGTAGACATAATCATTTTACAGTCCGGTGCAAATATTTTTTTCTCTATAAAGTTAGTAGGTGTGGCCTAAACTGTGGTGTGTCTCATACACTGGAAATTACGGTAATTATTGTATGACGAAGAGACTGTAGATGCCCTGCCCTCAGTTGAGTATTGATTATAATGCTAATTGTAACAGAAACTAGCTAATCTGGAAATATTGACTTTCTGGATTTACTATTTAATTACAGTATATTTCATTGGTGACCTAGGAAAGGTTTATATGGGAGAAGTGTTTATTTTACACTTACAGTATTTGTGATTTTTTTTTACTTTATGAATGGTACAGTAAATGGGAAAGGGATGGGTGGGACTCCTAATGATCAGTCCTCTCTGTTACATCTCCTTAAGGACCGCAGTGAATTCATATTAGCTGCTTGTTGCTCTGTATGACCAGCCAAGTCCTGTGACAATGCAAGTATCATTAGCCCAACAATGCATTTCTTGGGACATTTACTTTCTTAATTATAACAGCAAGCCAATCCCAAGTGCATGTGCTGCGTTTAAAGAGTCTGGGATTAACTGGCCTGCCTGCATTCCAAAACTGTTACCTGTTAATTGGCAGAAAAAATATCAGTGAAAATATGTAGAGCTTTTAAGCAACATGCTGCAAAGGGTAGGTTAAAGTGAATCAAGTTTGGAGTTTATAAGCAGAGTTCTACTAACAAATGCCAGAGATGATTCACAAAGATTTCCAACCCTGCGAGTTTTTTCAGAATCTGGAGCATATAAAATCCCAGCTGTTCTGTCAGCCATGACTTCATAGCGTCTCACAAAAACATACTCTCGGTCAAATCTGTAGGGCTACCTACAAATTATCTAACATTTGGACTGTTAATTAGTATGGTTTAAGTCCTGTCTCGTCTTTAGAGATGACGCTTGTTTGGAACAGTACAAGGGCTGAAACTTCAAATTAATCAGTATATACAGTATCGATTTGCGGTTCACCGTGAAGGGAGAAGAGGAGGGGTGCTGGCACTGAATCTAATAACACTTTTATTCATCTAATAGTCACTTTTATTGCAAATATTCACTTAAAAACAAAGAAGAACATCAACGTCAAGGTAGGAAGAAGGTTTAGAGATGGGAGACTGCGTTGTGTGTCACAAATAAACATTTTTATGAGCATATCAATTACTTGCGGTTTGGTTTTCCAAATACGGGGATTCTTATCTGCTAAGTCTTATTCTTATTCTTGGCGTAAATACAAAAATAAATAAATGGGGCTAAGAAGTCACTGGACACAATTCTTTTTCCGAGCGGGATGGGAAATAATAACTCCATGGATAAGTTTATGTTGTATTGTGTAGCGACCCTGAAATTATGTGTGATTTTAAGAGTCCAACTGTTGATGTGAAAGCATCAGGAAGTACATGGTGTGTGTGTGTGTGTGTGTGTGTGTGCACGTGCACGATCAAAGAGAGTGACAGTTGGCTACATGTTTATTTTCCTGCTATGTTCATGCTGATCCTTATAGCATGGTTGTGGCAGACAGCAACCTGTTTTGAGTAATAATGATTTCTTGACTTTGGCTAAAATATAATATAGAAAAAATATATTTTTTTAATTATAGAAAAAAACTATGAACTTGTTCACCCTATTGCCGTACCGAGATGAATTGTTCTCACGTTTGTTATGGAGGATCGGTTCCCAAAATAAGTGAAAGTCGCAACTATATTTTTTACAAATAATATATACATTTTAAGTCAGTAAAACCCCTCACTTTATACACTTTTATCACACAGTGAGACAATTCGAATTCCTCACAATTTTTTGTTGTTTAAACTTCATTTGAATTTTAATGATTAACCTACAAGGCTGGACACAAGAAATTATGACATGAATCAATGTTTTTTTCCACTTCTTTGACTGTTTTTCGTCACCTTGGTGACCTTGGTGGCTGTATTGGAGCGTTTTTGTATCCTTGTTAAAAGATATTTCTCCTCTTGTCGTATTTTCCTTCTACTTTCATCCTTCCGTAATGGTGCCCAACAACTACAACTTTTTCTTCCTCCTTGCCTCCAGGGTGCCAAACGCATTTTTCAAAATATGAATGGCGAGGGAACACTGTATTATCATGTGCCATGTTAAACTTCATCATCATTCACTTATCTACACAACACAATCCACATTAGAGGCTTGCAGAGACAACATTAAGTCATATTATGTGTGTATAAACACAGATGTTTTTAGGAACAACATAGTTGAGGTCTCACAAGGTTTTGTGGAGGGACAAAAGAGGGACAAAAAACATGGCTCGTTAACGATGCGGCGCATTTTAAAAGCAAAGTCATGTTGCGTTGCTTTCAATGGATCACCAGCCTCTTGACGATACCATGGGGAAGTGGATGCTGCGCAAGACATGTGCAAGACAGCAAAGACCATTTCATATGTTGTTTTTCATCATGTAGAGTGAGTTCAGTGCTATTTAAATCAGGGGTGCTCATTAAGTCGATCGCGATCTACCGGTCGATCGCGGAGGTGGTACTGGTCGATCGCTGGTCGATCGCGGCGTGACATTAAAAAAATATCATCCCAGCATCAATGCAGTCACTTGATTGATATACAGGGCAGCCATTCAGATGACAACTGAATGTTGCCCTTCGGGCGACCAATCAAATCAAACAACGTCTCTAAGTGCAGCAGAACTTACGATGTCAGCCTATCATCCATCCCCGTTACTTGATTGACATACAGGACAACCAGTCAGATGACAACTGAATTTTGACCTTTAGGTCACCGCTCATGCGTAAACAACGATGCAAAGTGCTAAGCTAGTCGGCGAATTGCGAGATTTTAAAGCCCTCGCTAAAGTTTATGGTCACTAAAATGAGTGAAGGAGCTGGACCAAGTAAAAAGGCAAAAACTGGACCAAGTAAAAAGGCAAAAAACATATCACTTCCATACGGATATGGAATATTATACGGATATTATGATACGGATATTATCCATGACTGATAAACATTTGGAAGTGTGCTTGAGGCTGGCTATCAGCAGCTACTGTCCGGACTATGCATCCCTGGCTGGTTCAATTCAGTGCAAGTCATCAAAGTAAACTCAGGTAATTACAAAAAATGTTAATAGTTAATTATGTGTGTTTTGCAATATTGGCTCATTTGGTTATGTAAGGTACATCAACATACATTGTACGTACAAATAATCCTCAATACATTTGAAAATAAATAGATGTTTTGCATTTTTGTAGTGGGTAGATCATTTTGACTCGGTCATTTTAAAAGTAGCTCGCATGCTGAAAAAGTGTGAGCACCCCTGATTTAAATCATATCCATAAGAAAAGTACTAGTTTTGCCTTTTCAATGTTATTGACGCTTCAACTTCTTTCCCTGATATAAATATCAACTCTGGAGAATTTTAAGAAAATATATCAGCAGCATGATATGTTTCAGTACATTTCCCATTCCCAACATTTACTTCCTAAGTTGGAACCTCTCCAGAAACCGCCAGGCAAATGCCCACATTTTGTACATATTGTCCAGTCGATGTTTGACAACACTTTTTTAAATGCTTCTGCAAGGATGAGTTTGAAAAGTTTTAGTTTCCTTGTTAAAATATTGACACACTTTACAAGTTATTTCCAACGTGTACTTCCTTCGAGTCTGACATTGACCTTACACTCTCCAAGAAAATGCAACAAATTGAGCCTTTCTCAGTCAGTGCTTACCTTATTGTGAGGCTGTCTCAGTGAGAACAGGTGCACAAGCGGCAAATTTCTTCACTGAGTGATCAACTTGAGTGATTCAGCAGTCACCCGGCGAGAGGAGGGAGCACTCACGCAGGGAACAACCTGCTCAACCTGCTTCTACGCCTCTCAGCAATAATGACACACCCTCAACCACCGTCATGCTATGACAGTCATGGAGATGGAGATAAATACATACAGTAGGTGGATCCTAACTTAGCTGTTAAATGTCACGTCCACGTTGAAAGAACTTGGGCGTATCCATTTCTGGCTTTCCAGGCGATAGCTGTGAATTCCCCCAATGAGCAGAGCTTCTGGCGACAGGTCCCATGTGTCTTTTCTTCCGCTGGAATCGGCTGCTGTCGTCATAGCAACACAAAGGTGTCTGGAAAGCTCAGGTTTCATCCACACACCTTTGTCTATCTGACGAGTGACGTGACTTTCAGAGCTCACCTTTGAGGAGTGTCAAATGAACCGTGATTGTTGTTTCATTTTTATTCGCTGTGTCTGTGGCTGGAATTAGATTCTAGTGCTTGAGTGAAGCGGATGAAGTGGCGCTCTGTGTTAAGAGTGTATCATCTTTCACTGGTTAGCAAATGAGCATCCCAAAAATCAGAGCAATGGACGCAAAAAAAGTGTCATTCCTGCCACGTAAATACAGTACACACATTGAGAAACAAAGAAACTCCTCCCTGGGTGGAGCCGCCTCAGTGAAATATGATAATATGAGGTAAAACACAATCACAAGAGGACAAACATGCAACCTCGCCCATCAAGAGAAATGAATGCCAGTGAGGGTAAATAGACATTTGTTATTATTATCTTGATTTCACATGTGTTACCCTTTGCCCGTGTCATTTTATGTGATCAACAAAGATGCATATGATGAATGTCATGCTAAATGGGCTATGGACATGCTATGTATTCAAATAATAAGTGAAGCATAATGTCAAGGTTCCAAATAAAATGTTTTGCCTTTGTTGGCAAATTACTTTTAAAAAGCTACTTTACAAAAAAGTAATGGTAATGGTAATGGTTTTATTTCATTTGAACATGCATCAGATTCCAATTGAGTGCATCCCATAATCAGTTCCCAGTTCCACATGTCCAAAAGGAGTAGGAAGAAGCAAAGCTTATTAAATCCTACCCCTCCATCTGGTACTTTTACAATCAGTAACTGTTACATTTGTTCATTTCCTGCTTTCCATAATAAGGTTTAAGTTTTTTTTAATTTTTAATAATGTACCTGGTACCTCGTAGGAGGTGATATGAGCATCCAATGCCATAATGGGTACCATAGTGCGTGTCAATATAGTGATATATATAGCACATCATGACTGGTTCAAGACTCTTCATCCTTGTATTTAGCAAACATCAACTGCTTGTATTGTTTCTTGAATTGGCTCATCGTTGTGCATTGTTTGATTTCCTTACTCAATCCATTCCATAGTTTGATTCCACATACTGAAATGCTATGGCTAGCATAACGTAGTCCTAGCATAGAAGTGTTTCAAATGTACTTCTTCCCTGAGATCATATTTCTCCTCTCTTGTAGAGAAGTATTGGATGACATTTTTAGCTAATTGCTTATTTTTAGCCTTATGCATTATTTTAGCTCTTTGAAGATGAACTATATCAGCAAGTTGAAGTATTTGTGATTTTACAAATAAGGAGTTAGTATGTTCTCTGTAGGCGGCATTATGAATTATCCTCACTGACCTTTTTTGCAGTACATTTAGCGAGTGAAGATTGCTTTTATAGTTATTAGCCCATATTTCCACACAATAAGTAAGATATGGTAGAACCAGAGAGAAATAAAGAGTGTGGAGTGATTTCTGATTGAGAACAAATATTGAAATATTTCTGGCCACCTTATGTTGTATATTTGTAATATGAGGTTTCCAGCTCATATTTTCATCTATTATGATCCCCAGAAATGTATTTTCCTTCACCCTTTCAATGTCTACACCGTCTATTTGTATTTGCTGGTACGTGTCCTTTCTGCTGTTAGCAAACAGCATGATTTTAGTTTTACTTAGGTTCAAGGACAATCTATTATCATCAAACCAGCATTTTAGTGTGACAATTTCTTCTCTGACCTTTCTAATGATTTGGTCTGTACTCCCTCCAGAACAAAAAGCAGTGGTATCATTCTTTGAGTGTGTAATCTTGATAGAACTGATACGATTATCAGTTTCTTGTATTGATATGATGATGATATGGTAAGAAGGTGCTTCGGTGTCTGGACATCTGCGGCATCCAAACAAAAGGTTCAATCCCAAACGGATCATTTTTATTAGTGTGAGCCTACAACAGGGATTTCAATCTTGCGGAATGCTTCCAGCGTCCATGACGGTGTCAGTATGAACCCGAGGTCAGTATGTTTTTAAGCTAAGTAAGGAGCCAGCAATTTGACAAAGAAGGTGAGAGATCCTGTTGAACTGGATGTCGCCATGATGTACAGCAAGTCTGCATCATCCATTTGTCTTTAGTAATTATCTCATACTGTTTTCTGTACGTAAAACTATCATTATGCTTTGTTAAATGTTTTTTTTTGTTAATATTTTTAGGTGTCTGTAATGGATTACTTGGATTGACATTAATTACGGTGGGAAAAAATTGTTTTTGTATGTTTCAGTTTTCATCAAAACTTTTTAAACTCTATAGCGTTGCTTTCAAAAAAACAACTTTTAACATGACAAAGGATGCCCACATACGCTGTGCCGAGCAACATAACGTACACTACGCATGTACGTTCTTGCCTTGTACAGCAATGATGTTGAGGCAGTGCTCGTACTTCCGTCATGAAAACAACAGTTTTAACTTCACAGATCACTCCGGCTCTCCATTCTGCCATTGACATCTTTTAGTGGTTGGGAGATGTATCGTTCCATTGAACCGTGTCTTTAGAACGTCTCTTAAGTGAACGTGTAGCAACAAATCCCAATGGCATACAGTATATGATCTTTTTATATCTTATATTCTTATACCTGTAAATTGGTGCTCACTTAGAACAGCCGTTCAAAAGACAAGACGAGTTAACACAATTGGCCAAGAGACCAGCTTATAGATTTGATACAAGCACACTAGTTTGACCTTATGCTTATAATTCTAATATTCAAACTGGAATTATTTTATTGTATGTGCTTGAGTCTCTTTTATGTGCCATCAGACCACATCAAATAACAAACTTGAATTTTGCCTTTTTTTTTTTTTTTTTTTACTGAATAAGACACCCAAAATGAACATTAATAAAGGACGTAGTAGCTCAGCGCTCGACATGGGATCTCTTCCTGTTTCCCAGAGTGCTTTGCTGTACGGTTGTTGTAAATGGTGAATAAATGACATGTTTAAAGCTGATATAGTTGGTATATATATTAGGGGTGTGAATCTCAGCACTGAGGACGATTCAATACACATCTCGATGCACTACTCGATACCATACTTTAATGATACATGGAATTTTCTGGCGATACGATGCAATATGATGCGATTCGATGCAATAATCATTTAGTTCAAATCAATGCCATCCGATATGATATGGTGCAATTTCTTGCAATATGATGCAATTCAACATGATGCAAATAAGCAAAGGGAAAAAAATGGAATTTAGTGTGGTCCAACAAAAAGGATTTGTATATATATATATATATATATATATGTATAAATATACGTACATACATATACATATAAATACATATATTACCCAAAACACCGTCAGTGACTGATGCACGATCGTGCCCATGCACGGTGTAGTTATGAAACAAATTTAAGATTGCAAGGTGCATACTGCAATGCAACGAATTGATAGGGGAGTTATATTTTATGTATGGCTCATGTCATGCCATACACGCTCTTGTGTTACGTGTACCTAATGTTGTGGCCAGTCAATGCCGTTTATATGTATGTATTTAGTTGTCGAGCATCTGCACTGTGCACCGCCCAAACGCGCACGTTACATGAGATACAAACCAAAATAGAGGCCAGCTGAAGAAAGTGCCATAAAGTGGAAGCATTGTGACAAAAGTCGAGCCATTTTCAACTTCCCAATCTCCTCCGTGGCTGCGGTGGTCGAGAGGCGGTCGCTGTATGTGCCTGGCAAATCACAGAGTGTGCAGAGGGAATTTATGATGACATACATAATCAGTATTTTCTTTAAACACGAATACGGATATTGATGAAATGTATTTATTGATGAATGTAGTTAATACATTTAGACAAATGCTGTTTAAGTAACAGTTTCACAATTAATGCTGTGTTACATGGTTTCCTTTCTAATTTAGCGAGTGGCAGCAGGATAAGTGAACAAGTTAGCAGTGATGAATACCTGCAAGTCCCGGTTCAGCAAAAACTGTTTGAAAACATTTTGAAAGACTCAGTACCTTCTCTACTCTGCAGCCATTAATGCATTTACATTTAATTCAATACACTATTATGCAACTAGTTATTACAAGCAGTTATTTTTCTTACCACTGTTTTATTTTATCAGAAATTGTCCCATAGCCAGTATACTCACCTGCTTTTGTTATTTTTCAAGGACCCTGAATTTCAAAACTAGTTATCCAGCAATTTCTTGGTATAAAATGATAATTATCCAATGTAGGGGAAATTATGCAGTAGAATGATGGGGAGATTGTACATTTATATGGTTTCACAGTTATAACATGCCCTCTGAGGGCACTGATAACGCCAATGTGAGCGGCAATTAAAACAGGTTTGAGACCATTTACATTTTTGGTGTCCCATTTAAATCCAAATGAACATTTACTGTGGGAGGATGTTAATGTTGGTGTTCGCACTTCAGGTCTTTCTCACTTCAGTTTAACTTACATTGCCTAACGTTGTTTGTGTCAGGTCTTGGCATGAACCACCTCTACCGGTGCTGTGAGGTCGGCTGCAGAGTCGTCAGCTGCTTCCGCAGTTCAGTGACGTTTCACCACCTGAGCAAGTTCATCTCTGGGCGAGGGGTCGGGTGTAAGGTGTAAAACGGGGCGTCTCTCCAACCACTTCCCTGCTGTTCCCTTTACTGAGGCGTGCACCCTCAACTGTTGGCTTTCCTCCTCAGCCACTGTCACGTAGTCACTTGCCTTCAGCCTCTTCCTCTCGCTCTTTCAGGGCTTTCTGCCCCTCTCTCGCCCCTGCTACCCCTGCCACTTAGAGCAACTGGACTGCTGAGACTTTGAGTCTTCCGCTGAAATGCCACTGGCATGCCTTCTTCCTTGGAGGATGGGGAGTTCAATCAGGAGGGGACCCCCTTCTATCCAGCACAGACCACATCCGCATCTCATAGTTGTTCACTAATGTTAGCGATACACAACATGCTGCATCTCTGAGTGGAAGCCTTGAGCGTGACCAGATTTAAAAGAGAAATCAGGGGAAAAAGCAACTAGTTATTAAATGGGTTACCTATTATGGGTTTAAGCGGCATAGAAAATTAATGAATGAATGTTACAAATTATTGTATATTGTAAAGTATAAATGTGAGAGTCAAATGTTCATATTTACTTATGAGACAATGCACATTCCTAAGCAACATCTTAAGGGGGGCCTATTATGCTTTTTCCACTTTCCACTTCCACTGACCTATAAATGTAGTTGTATTCTTGTGTTAAACGATGCCAAAGTTTCAGATAAGGAGGTTTGCGTATTTGGAAGTGAGCCCTAAAATAAGTTTGGGATGGCTCAAAACCTTCAGTTTCAGAAGGCGTGGTAAAACTGCCCCTTTGTGATGTCACAGAGGAGTGGACTTCCTTATATGAAGAGCTTGCAACCAAAAGGCGCTAAATCCAATTTTCACTAAGTTGCATGTTTTTCATGAGTTTAATAGACCTCTGTCATGTGTATCCAAATCACATATTTTGGTCTTGAAATCATTTTAAAAAATATGAAAAAAAGTGATATGAAATTTATGCTTTCAACCAAAAGGCGCTATTTCCATTTCAGATTTCAACCAAAAGGAGCTAAATCCCTTTCTTTATTCTTTATTCTGATTGGCCCAAGTTTCCCATCTATTGATAATCTGACCAATCAGAGAGAAGAATACAATTGGCACTGCACATACAGAAAGCCAGTATCAGTGCGCATGCTGTTTTGTTTGTGTACATTAAGTACACGTATGATAGTTACAGTATGTTATGCAATTCAGGAGAACACAAATTGTGTTTTTACAGTATTCTGTAACATGGAAGTTTTTTTTACGCCATAAAAGGCATGTCTCTACCTTGACACCTCCAACTTTCATGAGAAACATTATTTTACTTGTACTAAAAAAACATACAATGTAAAGAGTTTGGAATGAGATGATTTTTGTCACTGTCACCTTCATGGTGCAGTCAAATATGAGCACTGCTTTTAATAACATTTTTATTATTGTCTGCAAATTGTTATTTTTTGTGTGTGGCTCTACTGCAGCCTACAGGTTGAATGCACCTGCAATGTATGACATGTCTTGTACCATTGTCTTGTATAATTGGGTATGTTGAGTTGTGTTAAAGCTGATCATCATGGAATGTGAATGATGTGAATGTGTGCTATAATATCTTAACAACATTTTATCAGTAACAGTGTACTAGTGGTTGGTTATAACATTTTGTTTCTGTAATGTGTGAAGGTGAACGAGTGCATGTGTGTGTGTGTGTTGTATTGTATGTTGAGAATGGCTTCTGTGTTGTAATTATTTTATTAGCATAGCACATTAAAGCACCTTACATTCTTTTACAACAATGCCATTGAAGAAGTTAAAGGTGACTTCAAATTTATTTCAGCCAAAAGGCGCTAAATCCCCCAAAAAATTAATTAAAAACATATATAAAATACATGATGTGTGCAGGATTTTTATAGCATGTATTTTTATGACCTATATTGATAGCTCTTTCATTTGCAATATAGACTTGATGACCAAATAGATTGATATGTGCGTAATTAAAAATCATTGATTTTCTCGAAATCAGTCAAAATGGATTTAGCGCCTTTTGGTTGCAAGCTCTTCATATGGGCGTGACTGTAAGCCTGATAAACCCCCCCACCCCCAAGCTCTGCTTCTATGTTTGCGTTGCTAGCAATGGCTCAAAAGGGAAAGCCACATTTGTTGACAACTCCTAAAGACGTCACCATCAGGCACAAGTGGTTGGAGCTCCTGATTCCCTACCAGCATTTTAATCTGTCAATGGCATTTCACTGTTTTGTGGACATGGGCCAGTATGCAGCCGGACTTGCCGACAAACCTGCTGAAGTCCGACGCCTTTCCAACATCACTTGGTTGTGTGGAAGAGTCAGAAGAGCAAGCAGTAAGTAACAATTTATCAGTGTCCTAACTGTGTTTATTTTGTGTAAGTCATGGAGCAAAAACGCTTGTCTGTGTAGCATTATAGCGTGTGCATACAGGACGCAGGGTTACTAAAAGCTGTTTCCTGCAAAGTCCCGCAAAGTCCCGCAAATCACATTAGATGTTACCGATGCTGAAGAAAACCATATCGCTAAAATGCTAAAGCTACTTACTATTGAGCGACATCTTGAAGTAACCTCTTTTCTTCAGAAACTCCGCACTGTCCAGTCTCTACTTCTGGATCAGATTTAGGATTCAACACATTTCAAGTTGGGTTCACAGCAAACAGCACAAGCCGGAAGTTCTTCTAAGCTCTCGGCAGTGCGACCAACCTCAGCAGAGGGGGCGTGCCTGGAGGTGGGCCATGGGTGGAATACATTAAAATCACGGGAACCACAGACTCTAAAGTAAATATGAATAGGTGCAGATTCTGGAAGAACTAGAAAGCTTTTTGTGCTGGTTATTGTGTGTAGCTGCTCCATAGGAGTCCACAACTCAATACAAAGGGCCTAAAAATGAGCATAATAGGTCCCCTTTAAGACAAAAGAAATTTGGAAGTTCAGAGTGTGCAGTGGTAACACCAAAGTGGTTATCAGGTATGTGTTGCATCAGGCATCACACGCATTCAGCATCAATTTTAGGTATATGGGCTGCTTCTTCTGTTGAAGATGCACATTTTTGAGAGCAAAACAAGGACAGACCTCAAAATAATCATTGCAATTGCACGGTAAATACTGTAATGGCTCTAATGATTCTTCAGAAGATGGAAAGGAGGTGCAGCTTGTACAACTTCTTTGTTATATTTTCCTCAAAGGAGTTTACTAAATTGTCTCTGATAATGTCTTGCAGTACAGAGTGCTTATTTTTGTCTATATAATAAGACCCATTTTCTTCAATATACCACTGCAGATCAGTTGGCCACACTCTATATTATGAATCAAAAGCACTCCCTCTGCTTCTATTTTCGAAGGTCGTTGAAAAAGGAATGCAAATGTAAAATGAAACATAAAAATAACACATCGCACATGCAACATTTTATTGTAGCTGCAGTCCAACATGTACTTTATACTTCATAAATGGTGAATGCATCCATGTTTTGTTTGTCCATCATCGTTTTCAAAACAGTTGAATACAGACTGCATTACTGCTGTATGCCTGGTAGAAGTAATAGTACTGTTTGATTTGATTTTGGTTAATACACAGCATGCACAATAAATTCAAATAGGTGCTTGCATAAATGATTCTCTTCTTATTCTCTATATCTACATGAATTAATATACAGAATGAAAACATCCTTTTTTTTGTATTGTTTATTTGTTTATCATCCAAGTTACTGTGGACAAGATTCATAATATTCACCCAGAGACTTGAGAATTATTTTTGGATATTGCTCATTTGTCCTATTTTCTGCTGCTAAGGTGTCGTGTCTGTGGGCAGGTGTTGCTTCGGTGCAATGACGGGTCTCCCAGGGACTCCAGACGGTGTGACAATGGTCTCCCCTCAGTACAGTATGGCCAAGCAGGCTTATTCAATACAACATGTTTGCTTTATCCATATTTCATAGATTTCAGGATTATGCTTTCAGTTTAATATACCATGTGTTTGAATTATTCCCCCACTCCAGGGCATGATGATGTCTTTTTAGGTTACTATAGAAACCTTTAAGATGAATTTATTATCGTCTTTTGATGTACCTTTTCTTTGTTTTTGTCTGAGAAGACAATTCCTTTTTAGAAATGTCAGCCTCAGGGGCATGTCGGACATATTTGTGTTTTTTTGTACGAATATCCTGGGAAGGTTTATTCATGGGAGCATTACAAATATAGTCAATATGTAATAAATCAACCTAATCAATATTAAACCTGTGATTAATTAAAAGATGCTAAAGGAGGTGAGTTGGGAAGAAAATGTCTTCTTATCAATTAAAATATTTTATCATGATTAATCACAGTATGTCCAAAATTAACACATAATTAATGAATATTAATCATAGCCAGAAATAAGTTTCTATTACTGATGGCCATTATTATCAGCCACCAACAATTATTGGCCCAATATTTGCATTAAGGTTGCACGGCGTTCGAGTGGTTAGCGTGTAGGCCGCATAGCTCGGAGACCCGAGTTCAAGTCCACCCTCGGCCATCTCTGTGTGGAGTTTGCATGTTCTCCCCGTGCATGCGTGGGTTTTCTCCGGGTACTCCGGTTTCCTCCCACATTCCAAAAACATGCTAGGTTAATTGGCCACTCCAAATTGTCCATAGGTATGAATGTGAGTGTGAATGGTTGTTTGTCTATATGTGCCCTGTGATTGGCTGGCCACCAGTCCATGGTGTACCCCGCCTTTTGCTCGAAGACAGCCACCTCCAGCACCCCCTTGTGAGGACAAGCGATAGAAATTGAATGAATGAATGAGTATTTGCATTAAAAGCAGTTAGTCACGCCATTATTGTGTTCCAGTGGTAATCGAATTAATTACAAATAATATGGCAGGTTATTATGCACTGATTCTAGCTATCTACCAACAGTTCCAGGTGACCTTGAACAACTTTATTTCACCACTTTGTTAAGCTTTTTCTCTTTACTGTGAAGGACAGTGTGTTTATAATTGTATGCCAACCCCACACCGAGGCACACCTTTGTTGATTGAGCTGGTATTTGGCTCATGAGTCAACACAGATGATGAGTGACAGGGGTTAAGACACCCTCTTTATTACTTGGATATTTGTTTAGCCTTTATTTCATCTTGATGGGCAGGTAATATCAAGACTAAGGGGCTTTGATTTACTGTGCTAAGTAAGCATGGCAGTAGGCTCCAGGCAATATTTTAGTTGGAAAGTTTTACCCCAACAGCCTAAGTGATGGAAACAAACACAAATAATTCAGATTGATAAATTATCAGGAGGACACTCTGGGACACTTCAGGGTATGTAAAATGTTGTCACTTGTTAAGAGTTATCCGCACATTTTTTAAAAGAAGAGAATGTGCTTTAGATGTGACATATGAACCCATAGATAGATAGCTAGATAGAGAGATAGATAGATAGACCTGGTCATGTTTTTGTCACCACTAGATGTCAGCAGCAATCAACATCTCCTCCATATGCATCCACAGCCATTCATAGCCATCTTTTTGACACATGTTTGTTTTGAACATGCTTAACAGTGTTACGTGAATTACATCACATGTTGACAGTTGCACCATTCAAAGCAGAGCATAGTTCTGCGTTCCATCCAGCATTTACTGACAATGCTGAGACAATTCATCCTTGCTGGAGGTCTGTGCTCTACCAAGCGGCATTCCAGTCATATATGGTCATGAAACTATTGCTAAGACTTTCACACAGTACTTAACCCTTTCTCAATACCAGATTATACTATATTATATATAGAGTTGATTAGAATGCACATGTCATTTTCAAGCAAAAATATCATAAAATTCACTTTAATGACAATTAAGCTGTCTGCACAGCAGGCAAGTGGTTAGCGCGCAGGCCACACAGCTAGGAGACCAGGGTTCAATTCCACCCTCGGCCATCTCTGTGTAATGTTCTCCCCGTGCATGCGTGGGTTTTCTCCGGGTACTGCGGTTTCCTCCCACATTCCAAAAACATGCTAGGTTAATTGGCCACTCCAAATTGTCCATAGGTATGAATGTGAGTGTGAATGGTTGTTTGTCTATATGTGCCCTGTGATTGGCTGGCCACCAGTCCAGGGTGTACCCCGCCTCTCGCCTGAAGACAGCTGGGATCCCCGCGATCCTTGTGAGGATAAGCGGTAGAAAATGAATGAATGAATGATAATCAAGCCAGGTTATGAATAAACTGGGGCTTAATTCCACATAGTGAGGTAATTAGTATAATCCTCTAAATAACCTCAATTCTGCATGCAAATTAGAATGTAGCATACTCCAGTGACCTCAGAGATATCAGATTCCCTTGGAACATGATGGATTTAAGGTGAAAATAAATATTTGTTGCATCCTTTCTTTTTACTATTCAAGTATTATCAGGAAATGCACATATTTTTGTTTAAATTATGTATTTTCAAGCATAGAAATGGCTAAATGAACTAAAATACAAATATAAGGCATTCAGAAGGTGCATGTGTGTCAGCACTGTTATATAGCTACTGCAGTAGCTGTTGTAGCTACTGCAGTAGCTATATAACACTCAAAGCACTCGGTGTGGCCCTCCCTATGCTACAAGTTAGAGTCACGGTCGGGCCTGGAAGCAATTATCCGTGATAAATTGCTGTATAGAATTTTTCGACAATGGCTCAAACAAACTCTATATCCAGTCTCTGCAGTTCATGATGATGAAATATATCAGATACAACATGAGTATGAGTGAGGTAGAACACAAACATTTGCAACACAGAGCTACAGTGCCTTATCACCTTGTACTTCGGTACGAGGTACATTATTAAAAAAATTTTTAAAAAAAAACGTAAACTGTATTATGAAAGCAGGAAGTGAACAAATATAACAGTTACTGATTTGTAACTGTAAAAGTACCAGATGGAGGGGTAGGATTTAATAAGCTATGCTTCTTCCTACTCCTTTTGGACATGTGGAACTGGGAACTGATTATGTGATGCACTCAATTGTAATCTGATGCATGTTCAAATCAAATAAAACCATTACCATTACATTTACTCGTTATAAATGAGTATCCATTACAGATAATGCATTTTTACCGGAGTACTTTTCATCACTGTACATATAGCAGGATAATATCATTCGTTCATTCATTCATTTTCTACCGCTTTTTCCTCATGGGGGGGGGGGGGGGGTGCTGGAGCCTATCCCAGCTGTCTTTGGGCAAAAGGCGGGGTACATCCTGGACTGGTGGCCAGCCAATCACAGGGCACATATAGACAAACAACCATTCACACTCACATTCATACCTATGGACAATTTGGAGTGGCCAATTAACCTAGCATGTTTTTGGAATGTGGGAGGAAACCGGAGTACCCGGAGAAAACCTCTCCACACAGAGATGGCCGAGGGTGGAATTGAACCCTGGTCTCCTAGCTGTGAGGTCTGCGCGCTAACCACACGCCCATCATGCCCCAGGATAATATCAATCCATGTTAATTTCACACTTAATATAATGGACGGATGTAAGCCCCACACGTCAGGTTAAACCACACCCACTCCCGGTTTAGGTCCCGCCTATTCCAAATATATATATATATATATATATATATATATATATATACAGTATATCAAGTACGGTATGTCAAATTTATGTAATTGCCTGTTATTCTTTACACAACTCAGACTTTGAAAAGAACAAGTTCCCGCAAAAAATGTCTGTGAAAGGACTATAAAATGATAACCCACATTATCCATCATCCATCCATCCATCCATCCATCCACTGTATCTTGAGAAACTTTATTTAACTGAGACACAAAACAATGCTGGTGCATTTTTTGTTATTTATTGTCCCATAAATTGAGGCTCAAAGATATCAAAGAAAATATTGTCAACATTTTTTTAACCAAATGTGATAATATATGATAGTAATGTGCCATTGACAGATGAAAATATTTTTTTCTTGCTGGGATTCACTAACTCCAACCACTTGTGCCTGAGCTTGCCTCGTAGAAAGATTTCCTGGGAACCATAGCTAACAACGGTAAACAGAGAGGAGCAGAGCAGTCCGAGAGCGTATCTGGCCTACAGTCCATGTCCCTTTAAGGAAGCCTGACTCACTGTGACATCACAGGGAGCGAGTGTTAGAAACACTCCCTGAAACTGAGCATTCAGAGCCATTCCAAATTTCTTTCACGGCTCACTTCCAAATTTGCAAACCTCATTATTTGAACTTTTGGTGTCATTTAGCATGTGAATCAACATTCTAACAAAGCACAATGGGTCCCTCTTTAGGCATCGTGACTGTTTTGTGCAGTGTTTGTCAAACTGAAAAGAATACTTTCTGCTTGGCTTTTGGGGACAGAAATATCCCATTTGAAATCTATTACAGCTTGGAGACATTTTGAGCAATGCCTCCTTGTAAAATGAAACCAAATTCATTGCCTTCGCTTGAGAAAATGTGCACCTACAGCTTTCCCTTCATTAAAGAAAGATGGTCATGAGTTCTCAAAGTGACCACACTAATATTTAATAGGAGATGAAAACTGATGCCGGTTAAAGCATTTCATTTGTATTTATGTAACAAATGAAAAATAGACATTATTCCGTGACAAAAAAAGTGTTTACAATGATTAATTCCTGAATGGCTTTTATTGTGAACTTTAAATAAAATGCCTCATTAAGAGATGTTTATGACTAATAAAACTATATTACTCCTCAGTTCTTGCATTAGTGGGAAATAAAGACATGAATAATACAGGCATTCAACTCAGCACAAATGAATAAAGTAGGTCACCAAAAACCTCAAGTGCAATTCCCAATACGACATAAAGAATAAGATATGAGGTTTATAATATAATGATTAATTGAAAGTGATAAAGTAGTATAAAAACAACAAATACTCGTTTCATGTTTGACTTCCGCCAACTTTGGTCGGATATGCGGAGGTTTGATGTTTGATGGATAATTGGGGTTCTATTCTGGTGACGGACAGAAGTTCAAAACCTTAAAGTGTGTCCATACATGCAAGTACATAGCAAGCGACCATGAATAATCCAGCGTCTACCAGGTGCAGTCCACCTGCTGAAATGAGGAGGAGTCTAGTCAGGTACGCCGAGAAGCTGGAAAGAGGCAGGAGAAAAGAAAACAAGAGTACAGACTACGAATGACAGACTCACCTTTAGTCAAAATGTAACTTCAGAATCATATTCATTCATTCATTTTCTACCGCTTATCCTCACGAGGGTCGCGGGGGTGCTGGAGCCTATCCACCCTGAAATGGTGGCCAGCCAATCACAGGGCACATATAGACAAACAACCATTCACACTCACATTCATACCTATGGACAATTTGGAGTGGCCAATTAACCTAGCATGTTTTTGGAATGTGGGAGGGAAGATCCACGCATGCACGGGGAGAACATGCAAACTCCACACAGAGATGGCCGAGGGTGGAATTGAACCCCGGTCTCCTAGCTGTGAGACCTGCACGCTAACCACTCAACCACTGTGCAGCCCAACTTCAAAATCACTATTAATAAAAATAAAAGTAATCTATCAGCAGATACGATTGCTTGTGCAGTTACAAAGTAATATGTTAGAGAGACAAGGCTTGCAAATTCATTCCAAAAGAACTGGGTCTTCTCTTTGGTGCACCAGGACTATGTCCCAACGGAGCACAGTGTGGACATTAATGGTGTCATTCACTAGGATCAGCTCCGTTCTGTGCCAGACAGTCAGCATACTCGCAAAGCCTCAGCCATCATTCATGTAGCGCCACGATCCAAAGATTACCGCACTGGTTCAGCTGTCTTGCCAGCTACCACAACAGCTTACACCATGTGGAAAGCATGCACACACACACACACACACACACACACACACACACACACACACACACACCATGAGGCAGAGCTTCAGATGAACTACTCCATTGTGCTGTTGCTGAATGGCTTTTGGAGGATCTGCATGACATGGAGTCCACCGCATGCTCGGAGTTGAAACACATCTGATGACTCCGTCCCGACTGAACAGTAATAATTACTGCATGTGCCCGGTCTCAGTGGTTTTCAATTATTTTGTCATGCCCCCCTCTATTTCTTCACCACACCCCTCCTAATTTGAAACGCTACTGAGAACCTCATCATTTATTGATTTCTTTTTAATAAATACACTAACAGACCTGCCAACTTTGAAGACAATTTGTGAGTAGTCCGACCTGCATCTCACTTAGCACCACCCCACCCCTATAAAAATAATAAAACAGAGATTGATTTGCATACCTCGCATGATATACTAACAAAGTACACAAATGATTTCAATTCTTTGATTGAATCTGGGGGGGGATATCGATTCTCCCCAAATGCACTTCTTCATGTGGAAGTAAACCAGTCAGAGTTCCAGCTCATCACACGCCGCCACCTGTGTGACCTTTCGCAGAGGATAATAAATGTTTTGGAGCAGCAACGCACTGCAGACTCTGTGCCAAAGCCATAAAACCACAGCCTTACTTAAAGGACAGACATGGTCTGTTTCAGGGCTGCCTGCCTCGCTTCCATGATCACGGGCCAGACAGTCAATCCTTTGACGACGTCCAGAGTCCATCCAGTATTTGAGAAATGTGGCTGATTGGGGGGGGTGTGAAGTGGCCAAATACAGTTATTACTGTGTCACCACCTGATTGTACTTGGTTGTAAGTCACACTGACGTATGGATGACTTGCTGTCACTCACCACGGACAATTATACTCCATTTTACAGCTTGTACTCCTACTTTTAAAAGTCATTTACAGGAGACATTTTTCACTATTTTATATTATATATATATATATATATATATATATGACTGTGGTTAAAAATAATGTTAAACAACCAGATTCATTTCAATATAGATGATAAATAGTAGGGGTGTGAATCTCAGCACTGAGGACGATTCGATACACATCTCCATGTATTGCCAGCGATACCATCCTTTAACGATATATGGAATTTTCTGGTGATACGATGCGATGCGATATGATGCGATACGATGCGATGCAATACGATGCGATGCGATACGATGCGATACGATGCGATACGATATGATGCGGTACGATTCACCCTCTTCACGATGCGATACGATGCGATACGATGCGATACGATGCGATACGATGCGATACGATGCGATACGATGCGATACGATGCGATTCACCCTCTTCATGATGAGATACGAATCACCCTCTTCATGATGCGATACGATGCGATATGATGCAGTACGATGCGGTACGATGCGGTACGATGCGATACGATGCAATACGATGCGATACGATGCGATTCACCCTCTTCATGATGAGATACGAATCACCTTCTTCACGATGCGATACGATGCGATACGATGCGATATGATGGAATACGATGCAATATGATGCAATACGATGCAATACGATGCGATACGATGCAATATGATGCAATACGATGCGATACGATTCACCCTCTTCATGATGAGATACGAATCACCCTCTTCACGATGCGATACGATGCAATGCAATACAATGCGATACCATGCAATACGATGCGATACGATGCAATACGATGCAATACGATCAATACGATGCGATACGATGCTATACAATTCACCCTCTTCATAATGAGATACGAATCACCCTCTTCACGATGCGATACGATGCAATACGATGCAATACGATGCGATACGATGCGATACGATGCAATACGATGCAATACGATTCACCCTCTTCATGATGAGATACGAATCACCCTCTTCACGGTGCGATACGATGCAATACGATGCAATACGATGCGATACGATTCACCCTTTTCATGAGATACGAATCACCCTCTTCACGATGCGATACGATGCAATGCAATACGATGCGATACGATGCAATACGATGCAATACGATCAATACGATGCAATACGATGCAATACGATGCGATACGATGCTATAAAATTCACCCTCTTCATAATGAGATACGAATCACCCTCTTCACGATGCGATACGATGCGATACGATGCGATACGATGCGATACGATGCGATGCGATGCGATGCAATACGATTCACCCTCTTCATGATGAGATACGAATCACCCTCTTCACAGTGCGATACGATGCAATACGATGCAATACGATGCAATACGATGCAATACGATGCAATACGATGCGATACAATTCACCCTTTTCATGAGATACGAATCACCCTCTTCACGATGCGATACGATGCGATACGATGCGATACGATGCGATACGATGCGATACGATGCGATACGATGCGATACGATGCGATACGATGCGATACGATGCGATGCGATTCACCCTCTTCACGATGCGATACGATGCGATACGATTCACCCTCTTCATGATGAGATACGAATCACCCTCTTCACGATGCGATACGATGCGATACGATGCGATACGATGCAATACGATGCAATACGATGCAATACGATGCAATACGATGCAATACGATGCGATACAATTCACCCTTTTCATGAGATACGAATCACCCTCTTCACGATGCGATACGATGCGATACGATGCGATACGATGCGATACGATGCGATACGATGCGATACGATGCGATACGATGCGATACGATGCGATACGATGCGATGCGATTCACCCTCTTCACGATGCGATACGATGCGATACGATTCACCCTCTTCATGATGAGATACGAATCACCCTCTTCACGATGCGATACGATGCGATACGATGCGATACGATGCGATACGATGCGATACGATGCAATACGATGCAATACGATGCAATACGATGCGATACGATGCTATACAATTCACCCTCTTCATAATGAGATACGAGTCACCCTCTTCACGATGCGATACGATGCGATACGATTCACCCTCTTCATGATGAGATACGAATCACCCTCTTCACGATGCGATACGATGCGATACGATGCGATACGATGCGATACGATGCGATACGATGCGATACGATGCGATACGATTCACCCTCTTCATGATGAGATACGAATCACCCTCTTCACGATGCGATACGATGCAATACGATGCAATACGATGCAATACGATGCGATACGATGCGATACGATGTGATACGATGCGATACGATACGATGCGATACGATGCGATACGATGCGATTCACCCTCTTCATGATGATATACGAATCACCCTCTTCACGATGCGATACGATGCAATGTAATACGATGCGATACGATGCAATACGATCAATACGATACGATGCAATACGATGCTATACAATTCACCCTCTTCATAATGAGATACGAATCACCCTCTTCACGATGCGATACGATGCGATACGATGCGATACGATGCGATACGATGCGATACGATGCGATACGATGCGATACGATGCGATACGATGCAATACGATTCACCCTCTTCATGATGAGATACGAATCACCCTCTTCACGGTGCGATACGATGCAATACGATGCAATACGATGCAATACGATGCAATACGATTCACCCTCTTCATGATGAGATACGAATCACCCTCTTCACGATGCGATACGATGCAATACGATGCAATACGATGCAATACGATGCAATACGATGCGATACGATGCGATACGATGCAATACGATGCAATACGATTCACCCTCTTCATGATGAGATACGAATCACCCTCTTCACGGTGCGATACGATGCAATACGATGCAATACGATGCAATACGATGCAATACGATGCGATACGATTCACCCTTTTCATGAGATACGAATCACCCTCTTCACGATGCGATACGATGCAATGCAATACGATGCGATACGATGCAATACGATGCAATACGATCAATACGATGCAATACGATGCAATACGATGCGATACGATGCTATACAATTCACCCTCTTCATAATGAGATACGAATCACCCTCTTCACGATGCGATACGATGCGATGCGATACGATGCGATACGATGCGATACGATGCGATACGATGCGATACGATGCGATACGATGCGATGCAATACGATTCACCCTCTTCATGATGAGATACGAATCACCCTCTTCACAGTGCGATACGATGCAATACGATGCAATACGATGCAATACGATGCAATACGATGCAATACGATGCAATACGATGCAATACGATGCAATACGATGCGATACAATTCACCCTTTTCATGAGATACGAATCACCCTCTTCACGATGCGATACGATGCGATACGATGCGATACGATGCGATACGATGCGATACGATGCGATACGATGCGATACAATGCGATACGATGCGATACGATTCACCCTCTTCACGATGCGATACGATGCGATACGATTCACCCTCTTCATGATGAGATACGAATCACCCTCTTCACGATGCGATACGATGCGATACGATGCGATACGATGCGATACGATACGATGCGATACGATGCGATACGATGCAATACGATGCAATACGATGCAATACGATGCGATACGATGCTATACAATTCACCCTCTTCATAATGAGATACGAATCACCCTCTTCACGATGCGATACGATGCGATACGATTCACCCTCTTCATGATGAGATACGAATCACCCTCTTCACGATGCGATACGATGCGATACGATGCGATACGATGCGATACGATGCGATACGATGCGATACGATGCGATACGATGCGATACGATACGATGCGATACGATGCGATACGATTCACCCTCTTCATGATGAGATACGAATCACCCTCTTCACGATGCGATACGATGCAATACGATGCAATACGATGCGATACGATGCGATACGATGTGATACGATGCAATACGATGCAATACGATTCACCCTTTTCATGAGATACAAATCACCCTCTTCACGATGCGATACGATGCGATACGATGCGATACGATGCGATACGATACGATGCGATACGATGCGATACGATGCGATTCACCCTCTTCATGATGAGATACGAATCACCCTCTTCACGATGCGATACGATGCAATGTAATACGATGCGATACGATGCAATACGATCAATACGATACGATGCAATACGATGCTATACAATTCACCCTCTTCATAATGAGATACGAATCACCCTCTTCACGATGCGATACGATGCGATACGATGCGATACGATGCGATACGATGCGATACGATGCGATACGATTCACCCTCTTCATGATGAGATACGAATCACCCTCTTCACGATGCGATACGATGCGATGCAATACGATGCAATACGATGCAATACGATGCAATACGATGCAATACGATGCAATACGATGCAATACGATCAATACGATACAATACGATGCGATACGATGCGATTCACCCTCTTCATGATGAGATACGAATCACCCTCTTCACGATGCGATACGATGCGATACGATGCGATACGATGCGATACGATGGAATACGATGCAATACGATGCGATACGATGCGATACGATGCGATACGATGCAATATGATGCAATACGATGCGATACGATTCACCCTCTTCATGATGAGATACGAATCACCCTCTTCACGATGCGATACGATGCAATGCAATACGATGCAATACGATGCAATATGATGCAATACGATGCAATACGATCAATACGATGCGATACGATGCGACACGATGCTATACAATTCACCCTCTTCATAATGAGATACGAATCACCCTCTTCACGATGCGATACGATGCGATACGATGCGATGCGATACGATGCGATGCGATGCGATACGATGCGATGCGATACGATGCGATACGATGCGATACGATATGATGCGGTACGATTCACCCTCTTCACGATGCGATACGATGCGATACGATGCGATACGATGCGATACGATGCGATACGACGCGATACGATGCGATACGATGCGATTCACCCTCTTCATGATGAGATACGAATCACCCTCTTCATGATGCGATACGATGCGATATGATGCAGTATGATGCAGTACGATGCGGTACGATGCGATACGATGCAATACGATGCGATACGATGCAATACGATGCGATACGATGCGATTCACCCTCTTCATGATGAGATACGAATCACCCTCTTCACGATGCGATACGATGCGATACGATGCGATACGATGCGATTCACCCTCTTCATGATGAGATACGAATCACCCTCTTCATGATGCGATACGATGCGATATGATGCAGTATGATGCACTACGATGCGGTACGATGCAATACGATGCAATACGATGCGATACGACGCGATACGATGCGATACGATGCGATTCACCCTCTTCATGATGAGATACGAATCACCCTCTTCATGATGCGATACGATGCGATATGATGCAGTATGATGCAGTACGATGCGGTACGATGCGATACGATGCAATACGATGCGATACGATGCAATACGATGCGATACGATGCGATTCACCCTCTTCATGATGAGATACGAATCACCCTCTTCACGATGCGATACGATGCGATACGATGCGATACGATGCGATTCACCCTCTTCATGATGAGATACGAATCACCCTCTTCATGATGCGATACGATGCGATATGATGCAGTATGATGCAGTACGATGCGGTACGATGCAATACGATGCAATACGATGCAATACGATGCGATACGATGCAATACGATGCGATACGATGCAATATGATGCAATACGATGCGATACGATTCACCCTCTTCATGATGAGATACGAATCACCCTCTTCACGATGCGATACGATGCAATGCAATACGATGCGATACGATGCTATACAATTCACCCTCTTCATAATGAGATACGAATCACCCTCTTCACGATGCGATACGATTCACCCTCTTCATGATGAGATACGAATCACCCTCTTCACGATGCGATACGATGCGATACGATGCGATACGATGCGATACGATGCGATACGATGCGATACGATGCGATACGATGCAATACGATTCACCCTCTTCATGATGAGATACGAATCACCCTCTTCACGGTGCGATACGATGCAATACGATGCAATACGATGCGATACGATTCACCCTTTTCATGAGATACGAATCACCCTCTTCACGATGCGATACGATGCAATGCAATACGATGCAATGCAATACGATGCAATACAATGCAATACGATCAATACGATGCAATACGATGCAATACGATGCAATACGATGCGATACGATGCGATACGATGCTATACAATTCACCCTCTTCATAATGAGATACGAATCACCCTCTTCACGATGCGATACGATGCGATACGATGCGATACGATGCGATACGATGCGATACGATGCGATACGATGCGATACGATGCGATGCAATACGATTCACCCTCTTCATGATGAGATACGAATCACCCTCTTCACAGTGCGATACGATGCAATACGATGCAATACGATGCAATACGATGCGATACAATTCACCCTTTTCATGAGATACGAATCACCCTCTTCACGATGCGATACGATGCGATACGATGCGATACGATGCGATACGATGCGATACGATGCGATACGATGCGATACGATTCACCCTCTTCACGATGCGATACGATTCACCCTCTTCATGATGAGATACGAATCACCCTCTTCACGATGCGATACGATGCGATACGATGCGATACGATGCGATACGATGCGATACGATGCGATACGATGCGATACGATGCGATACGATGCGATACGATGCGATACGATGCAATACGATGCGATACGATGCGATACGATGCTATACAATTCACCCTCTTCATAATGAGATACGAATCACCCTCTTCACGATGCGATACGATGCGATACGATTCACCCTCTTCATGATGAGATACGAATCACCCTCTTCACGATGCGATACGATGCGATACGATGCGATACGATGCGATACGATGCGATACGATGCGATACGATGCGATACGATGCGATACGATTCACCCTCTTCATGATGAGATACGAATCACCCTCTTCACGATGCGATACGATGCAATACGATGCAATACGATGCAATACGATGCGATACGATGCGATACGATGCGATACGATGCGATACGATGCGATACGATGCGATACGATTCACCCTCTTCATGATGAGATACGAATCACCCTCTTCACGATGCGATACGATGCGATGCAATACGATGCAATACGATGCAATACGATGCAATACGATCAATACGATACAATACGATGCGATACGATGCGATTCACCCTCTTCATGATGAGATACGAATCACCCTCTTCACGATGCGATACGATGCGATACGATGCGATACGATGCGATACGATGGAATACGATGCAATACGATGCAATACGATGCGATACGATGCGATACGATGCAATATGATGCAATACGATGCGATACGATTCACCCTCTTCATGATGAGATACGAATCACCCTCTTCACGATGCGATACGATGCAATGCAATACGATGCGATACGATGCAATACGATGCAATACGATGCAATATGATGCAATACGATGCAATACGATCAATACGATGCAATACGATGCGATACGATGCTATACAATTCACCCTCTTCATAATGAGATACGAATCACCCTCTTCACGATGCGATACGATGCGATACGATGCGATACGATGCGATACGATGCGATGCGATACGATGCGATATGATGCGATGCGATGCGATGCGATACGATGCGATGCGATACGATGCGATACGATGCGATACGATATGATGCGGTACGATTCACCCTCTTCACGATGCGATACGATGCGATACGATGCGATACGATGCGATACGATGCGATACGATGCGATACGATGCGATACGATGCGATACGACGCGATACGATGCGATACGATGCGATTCACCCTCTTCATGATGAGATACGAATCACCCTCTTCATGATGCGATACGATGCGATATGATGCAGTATGATGCAGTACGATGCGGTACGATGCGATACGATGCAATACGATGCAATACGATGCAATACGATGCGATACGATGCGATTCACCCTCTTCATGATGAGATACGAATCACCCTCTTCACGATGCGATACGATGCGATACGATGCGATACGATGCGATTCACCCTCTTCATGATGAGATACGAATCACCCTCTTCATGATGCGATACGATGCGATATGATGCAGTATGATGCAGTACGATGCGGTACGATGCGGTACGATGCAATACGATGCAATACGATGCAATACGATGCAATACGATGCAATACGATGCAATACGATGCGATACGATGCAATATGATGCAATACGATGCGATACGATTCACCCTCTTCATGATGAGATACGAATCACCCTCTTCACGATGCGATACGATGCAATGCAATACGATGCGATACGATGCAATACGATGCAATACGATCAATACGATGCAATACGATGCGATACGATGCTATACAATTCACCCTCTTCATAATGAGATACGAATCACCCTCTTCACGATGCGATACGATGCAATACGATGCGATACGATGCGATACGATGCGATACGATGCGAGACGATGCGATACGATGCAATACGATTCACCCTCTTCATGATGAGATACGAATCACCCTCTTCACGGTGCGATACGATGCAATACGATGCAATACGATGCAATACGATGCGATACAATTCACCCTTTTCATGAGATACGAATCACCCTCTTCGCGATGCGATACGATGCGATACGATGCGATACGATGCGATACGATGCGATACGATGCGATACGATGCGATACGATGCGATACGATGCGATACGATGCGATACGATTCACCCTCTTCATGATGAGATACGAATCACCCTCTTCACGATGCGATACGATGCGATACGATGCGATACGATTCACCCTCTTCATGATGAGATACGAATCACCCTCTTCACGATGCGATACGATGCGATACGATGCGATACGATACGATGCGATACGATGCGATACGATACGATGCGATACGATGCAATACGATGCAATACGATGCAATACGATGCAATACGATGCGATACGATGCGATACAATGCGATACGATGCGATACGATTCACCCTCTTCATGATGAGATACGAATCACCCTCTTCACGATGCGATACGATGCGATACGATGCGATACGATGCGATACGATGCGATACGATGCGATACGATGCGATACGATGCGATACAATGCGATACGATGCGATACGATTCACCCTCTTCATGATGAGATACGAATCACCCTCTTCACGATGCGATACGATGCGATACGATGCGATACGATGCGATACGATGCGATACGATGCGATACGATGCGATACGATGCGATACGATGCGATACGATTCACCCTCTTCATGATGAGATACGAATCACCCTCTTCACGATGCGATACGATGCGATACGATGCGATACGATGCGATACGATGCGATACGATTCACCCTCTTCATGATGAGATACGAATCACCCTCTTCACGATGCGATACGATGCGATACGATGCAATACGATGTGATAATCATTTAGTTCAAATCAATGCAATCCGGCATGATATGGTGCAATTTATTGTGATATGATGCAATTCATCATGATGCAAATAAGCAAAGGCAAAAATGTAATTCAGTATGGTCCTACAAAAAGGATTTGGCTTTATTCCTTCTAAGCACTTGGCAGTAAATCCAACTAAAGTGCCGTTTGTCTTTTTTACTATGCACCACTTCTTCATCATTCTTTTTGCCATCTTAAAACAGCAACAACTTTTCAAAAACAACTTTCCTCCCACTTTCACATGGGCTATGCTATTCCAAGAGCCGTGGTTCAGTGGTGGAGTCAAACAATTCAACAATAATTACTGCTGTAAAAAATACAGTACAGCAACAACAAAGTTAAAGTGACACTTTCAACAGTGGAATCAATGTTTGTTTATATTCCTGTCTGCTAAACATACTGCTAATATTAATTCAGCTAGCAGCTAGGCTAATACAGTAGTGGGGAGCAGAAAGTGGAAAACAACTTCTACCATTTTAAAATTGTTTAAATTCAGGAAGAAGCCAACTGCTCTGCTCTTCTAATGTCACCTGCTGTGCTGAACACTCCTTCGGGGGGGGACACTTGTTGGGGACGGACAAATAGCTCCTGGACAATTTGGAAAGCAGCGGAAGATCCACTGACCTGATTTGCTTGGTTCTTCCCCGGGTGTCAGACGAGGAACTAGACGGGGGGGGTAGACTTGTCCGTGTTGTGGTGTCCCCTTTTTAAGGGGGTCTGTCGTGCTGCCGTTGTCCGGCTTCTTAACGTGGCATTCTTTTCAAATGACGAACGTTTTGTCGAGCTTTCCACCGTTCTTTGCGAATCCGTAGTGTTTCCAAACATACCATTTAAACGTTGCGGGGGGGTTAAATATCGAAACTTCCTCGCTGCTGCTTGCTACGAACGTCCATGCTGTTTTACTAGTAGTTGTATGTGCCTCACAGCTTCCGTCAGTATTCAATACAAAACACAAAATAATGATGGTGCATTCATGGCACCTGGGGAACAGCATATGGGGTGAAGTTGAACATAAATAATATTAATAAAACGGCGCTTGCATCGGATTTTACCGATACCCACAAACGCATTGCGATGAATCTAGATTTCACCCGTCAATTGCATCCATACCCAGTGAATGATCCGATGCACTTGCATCGCGCGCATGCGCATCGATGTATCGATTAATATCGACTATTTTCCATACCCTTATCTTGTATCTGTTTTGCTTATCGCTTGCCACCAAAAATGCAGGAGGAGAGTTCACTCTGTACATCGGTTTCAGCATGTTAGCTCATTGTGCCATAATTCTGCAGTTTAATCAAGTTACTACAAGAGCACTTTTGGGGTCCTGAAGGTGAGGGAAACCTCTCATACCCTCATCAGGGGTCCTGGAAACATTCAGAAATGGCAGAAATTGACACTTTTTCGAAGTGTTATTTTTTGACAAAAGTAGTAAGATGCGGATTGTTCCGCTTTTTTTTTTTTTTTACTTGCTTCAAATGTATTGTTCTGGCTTGCAGAAAATGCCACTTTTTCCATGTGTTTCCAGGTTCCAACACAAGTAGTAAGAAGGAGCCTTACTTAATTTGCTTATTTCAATCTTGCTTCGAGGGAACAACAGAAATCACACACTATGATCATTTTCTGCCTAAAATAAATTCACAAAACCACTGTGACCATGTTTGAAAATAAAATGTTTTTACGTTTTTACCATACTCAATGTCAAGCTTAATGATTTTACCTGGAGTATGTTTACTCCTTTGTAGAGAAAAAAGAGAGAGTCAAAACAGTGAAAGCTTGGTGTTGATAACCAATCACAACGTCTCCTGGTCTTGACTTCTGTGTGTCCCTGGGGGGCAGCGCTTGACAAACAACAACAAGGTGTTACACAAGCTGCTGTGATTAGGATGACCCCAGCAAATGCAAGCACTTTGCATGCAAGAAGAGCAAGGCTCATTGAAAGGCTAATTTCATTTTAGCCACTGTCTCTCAAAATGTAAACAATTCTTTAGATGCATTGAACCTTTGCAATGATGGAGAATTTGGAGCAGGGCACTCCGGGAGCAGCTTCTATTGATCTCGTATGTTATTTATGAATTCGGTTGCCATTCTGTTTTGATCATTTGTTACACAGAGATACTGTGTTCTACACAGAGGAAAACATATTGGTGTCGTTGTGCAAATGTTTTGGCCTTGGACTGGTGAATTTTAATTCACTAATTCACCCTCATCATTTACCATCTAATGTAAACATAAAACTAAATTAGCTGCATCTTTAATAACTGAATTCACGGGGATAATAACTTTATTTCCATCTATGAATGTGTGTCAAATCAGCAGCTGTTTGTGTGCTGTGTGTCTGCCTGTCTGCCAATTTGTACATACCACACTATAGGAGTCAACAACTAAAATACAAAAGGTCAAAGAATGAGCATAATATGTCCACTTTAAAATGATTTCTCACCAAAGTAAGTGTAAAATGAATTTCTAATATGTGGCGCGAAATATATGAAATGTTATATGTTGTATGCTGTATGTGGGATAGGCTCCAGCATCCCCCGTGACCCTCGTGAGGATAAATGGTAGAAAATGAATGAATGAATGTCTGCTGTATTTGGAAGAAAATGCAACAAACAAATAAGTCAAAAGCACTAAGACGCATCTCAACGAGACCAAAGAGGTCCACTCTGATTGTGTGTATTATTTGTACATTTCTAACAGTTTATGGTGAGAAAACACAACATTGACAACATTACATAACAATTATATTTTTAAATGTACAAAACTAAAAGAAAAAGCAGTATCCAGCTAACAGTTTTGTTAGTTTTTAGTGAGGACTGGCATTCAGAAGCACATAGTGCCTCAGCGTTTGCTTCCTGCTGTTCATTTTCCAACTTTCCAGCTTTCCAGCTTTCCTGTGTGTGCAACCCGTTTCTCTCCCTTCTGCTTGGTGTGGACACACAGCACCACGCATTTGGACTCATCACGTGCAACTATAACAGAAAAATAAGTGTCCTCCAAGAACTCTTAAGAACCGTTTTGTTCTTCAACGACCCATCACCAGTCATCAGTTAAGATGGTGGCCTCTCAAAGAATCCACATGCAACAGTTTCTGGGATTTTTTGTGGGGGGTGGAGTCGAAAAAAATGTGCTTCCACACTGTGCCAAATTAGTAAATATTTCAGACTGGGATGAATTACTGGGTGAAAATGATGTAAGACACAAAACACACCTACGGCATACACACACACACACACACACAGAACCACATTAGCAAACTAGCAGCAGAAAGGACACATGTGCATAATGTCTTCCACTTTCCAAGGCCCATCTAGACTTGTGGAATTACTTCTCCGAGTCATTTTGGAGTATCGTACAACAGAATATAAGGAGAATGTCAACAGGGGTGAGTGATGCCTGTCCAAATGTTTACATATTATGTTAGCATGTCATCATAGCTGGGCGGCACGGTGGTCTAGGGGTTAGCGCACAGACCTCACAGCTAGGAGACCAGGGTTCAATTCCACCCTCGGGCATCTCTGTGTGGAGTTTGCATGTTCTCCCCGTGCATGCGTGGGTTTTCTCCGGGTACTCCGGTTTCCTCCCACATTCCAAAAACATGCTAGGTTAATTGGCCACTCCAAATTGTCCATAGGTATGAATGTGAGTGTGAATGGTTGTTTGTCTATATGTGCCCTGTGATTGGCTGGCGACCAGTCCAGGGTGTACCCCGCCTCTCGCCCGAAGACAGCTGGGATAGGCTCCAGCACCCCCCGCGACCCTCGTGAGGAAAAGCGGTAGAAAATGAATGAATGAATGAATGAATGTCATCATAGCTGACAGCTGTTTTTCCCATTCTGGAAGCCATTTTTAGGAATACCATTTTAGGGCACCCAGAACGCCGTTTCCGTGTGGATGAAGGCCTTCTTCTTCTTCTTTCTCCTTGGGCTTCTCCCTTCATGGGTCGCCATAGCAAATCAATCTCCTCCATCCAACCATCTGTCTCTCTCACACCAACTACCCTCATGTCCTCCTTCACTACATCCATAAACCTCCTCTTTGGTCTTCCTCTACGCCTCCTACCTGGCAGCATCCTTCTACCAATATATTCACTATCTCTCCTGTCTGACTTTATCTCCAAGGCCTCTCGTTCCTGATCCTATCCATCCTGGTCACTCTCAATGAGAACCTCAGCATCCACATTTTTGCTACGTCCAGTTCTGCTTCCTGTCTCCTCTTGTCTTCCTGTCTTAAGGGCTGAAAAGCTCAAATAATTTTGGACCTGAAAATGTTTTCTTGTTATCCTTGTTGGTGCTTTGTGTTTTTGAAAGAATGTTGTAAGTAGGTTGTGTCCCATATTCACCTCATATAAACTGACTTTCATTCATTCATTTTCTACCGCTTATCCTCACCAGGGTTGCAGGGGTTCCCAGCTGTCTTGGGGCGAGAGGCGGGGTCCACCCTGGACTGGTGGCCAGCCAATCACAGGGCACATATAGACAAACAACCATTCACACTCACATTCATACCTATGGACAATTTGGAGTGGCCAATTAACCTAGCATGTTTTTGGAATGTGGGAGGAAACCGGAGTACCCGGAGAAAACCCACGCACGCACGGGGAGAACATGCAAACTCCACACAGAGATGTCCGAGGGTGGGATTGAATTCAGGTCTCATAGCGGTTAGGTCTGCGCTAACCACTCGACCGCCGTGCAGCTCCAGCATTACAGCATATTGCAGCAAAAACATGTGGCTGCTCCAAGACATTTTCTTGGAGAGACTGCTGCTAAAATGTGCGTCACACACACTGGCGAGACTTTTGTGCAGAAGTGTAAGGATTGGCCTGAATAATAGTTTAGTATAAAGGGGCACAAGTATGACACTGGTACTTGTGTAACACTGCAGTACTGTGTATGTGTCCGGCGCAATAGTATGGTGCTTGTCGAGTAATTAAGTTCATGAATTAGTTCTCAAATTCACCAAATGTAAGAGCGCTCATTCACCTTATTGCTCCTAATGAGCAGGTTGGCGCCTTCTCCAGCATTCCAAAAGATCACTGCAGGAGGAAGCTAAATATGAAGCTTATAACTCAAATAATGTGTCAGCTATTCAAGCGAATTAGGCACACCTGATATAACCAGTTTAATGCAGACAATCTCCAATATGTAGTATATGTAGTTCATTTAATATGACAATAGAGCACAGACAGCATTTTCAACTTGTGTCACTTGGTCTCAAAGATGATTAACAAACGATTGCCCTTCTTGGATCGAGCAAAAATGGAACCCTTGTCGGCCCTGTCAGTGGGCAGAAAAGCATAATAGACAACTTTCCGGAATCTCTGGTAATCATTTTCAGGAATTAAGCTGGAGACTAAATGTGCTGCCTGCATATTGATTTGTCTCTATTCCATGTGAAAATGCGTCATCTTTCCCATCCACATTCAAATAACACGCCCAGAAGTCCCTGAATATGATCTTTTCCATTAGACGTGTATTCAATTGGTAATCAGATGTTCCCGACAAGGATTTGATTTGATGAACCCTGCAGCTTACACAGCGGTGCGGTTAATTTAAGGCTAAGTTCTAATCTTGTGACATCGCCGTTACTTCATAACTATTACTAATGATTTCAAAACTGTGCCGCTCACGAGTCAGGAAGGAAATGGTGGCTCCTTCTTTGGCAGGAGCCAATCACAATCAACATATGGGCAATATAATATAATATAATATAATATAATATAATATAATATAATATAATATAATATAATATAATATAATATAATATAATATAATATAATATAATATTCCAAAAACATGACCATGACCAAAAATTGTCCATAGGTATGAATGTGAGTGTGAATGGTTGTTTGTCTATATGTGCCCTGTGATTGGCTGGCGACCAGTCCAGGGTGTACCCCGCCTTACGCCCGAAGACAGCTGGGATAGGCTCCAGCACCCCCCGCAACCCTCGTGAGGAAAAGCGGTAGAAAATGAATAATATAATATAATATAATATAATATAATATAATATAATATAATATAATATAATATAATATAATATAATATAATATAATATAATATAATATAATATACAGCAATGACAAACCAACTGAACACAAAATGTAGTTTTTAAATTAAACAAAAATCCAAACCTACATGGCACTGTGTGAAAAATTGCCCCCCTCCCCGCGCTCTCGTCGAGAAAGGTGCATTCATGTCAGACATGCTGGGTGTCCTAGAACACGGTCGTCCAGCAAAAAAACGTGTAATGACCACATTTCAACTACCGATGTCATGCTAAGATAGTCTGCAGGTAGTCAACGTCCGGCTTCTGAGCTCCACGGCCCCAGGGACACACACTCTGACAAAGTGTGTCCAACAATGAGTGCTCCTCCTCGGGCAGGCGAGGTTGGAGGAGCATAACCACTCTTTGAGTTCAGAGGTCTCCAGCCAGTGTTGTTCGCAGTAATCACAAAGTAGCTTGGGAGTGAGACCAATCACAAAGGAGTAGGCATGCCCAGAGGCAGGCCATGGGTGGAAGGAATTAAAACAGACAATTTTGGCGGGTAAGACAAATCCAAGGAAATACAGCAGGAATAGGTACAGATTCTGTGACATCTAGAAAGTTTTCTGTGTGAGTTATTGTGTTTTACTACAATGCATTATATCCAAGCAAAGCATTCATTGGTGCCTGCTGGGGTGCTGCAATTATATCAGCTCCCTCTGAGCCGCAGCATTGCAGCACCATCCATCCCTCCATCCATTTTATGTGACACTTGTCCTCCAATGAAATGCTTTGCTCAGATGAAAAAATGCATTATGGGAAAATGTTAAACTTGTTGTTTTGTTTATTTTATTTAAACTTGTATTGGTATTTGCATATTTCCCAGCTACCTTTTGAGTGTTGCTATCTGTTGCTCCTGCATCAAGTATGGTGAGTGTGTGTCTCAAACATACTACGTTACATATCTTTTTTTTTTTCCCTTTATTTGGGCAAATATGTGAAACATTACAGTGCTTTTCTTACATCAATCAAAATATAACTTTCCATTATTTACATTTGTATTCAACTATCTGATCCCAAGCCCAAAAGGAGTCGGCTGAAGCAAAAGCTTATAAATGCCTACCCCTTTTTGCAGGATATATTCATGTTCATGCCACTGTCTTATTTCCCCTGTTATTATTATCATTGTAATATTCATTCATTCATTCATTTTGTACCGCTTTTTCCTCACGAGGGTTGCGGGGGGTGCTGGAGCCTATCCCAGCTGTCTTCGGGCGTAAGGCGGGGTACACCCTGGACTGGTGGCCAGCCAATCACAGGGCACATATAGACAAACAACCATTCACACTCACATTCATACCTATGGACAATTTGGAGTGGCCAATTAACCTAGCATGTTTTTGGAATGTGGGAGGAAACCGGAGTACCCGGAGAAAACCCACGCATGCACGGGGAGAACATGCAAACTCCACACAGAGATGCCCGAGGGTGGAATTGAACCCTGGTCTCCTAGCTGTGAGGTCTGTGCGCTAACCCCTAGACCACCGTGCCGCCCATTGTAATATTATTAATATTATTATCATTATTATCATTATTGTTATAATCTTTATCATTATTACCATCATTATAATCATCATTAATATTACCATTTTCATCATTATAGTTAAACATTTTGTGATTTTTTATTTTTTATTTTTAATTATTTAATTTTACAGACTTCATTGCTTCTTGTAGAGTGTAGAGATTTCATCTGTTATTTACTGAAATCTGCAGTCTTTGTGTGTCAATTTATTAGCCCACTTTTTTGTGACATTTACTTATTTTCTGGATTGCATGTGTCTAATCTTATGCATTAAAAAACAAGAAGTTGAGACTGTGTCTGGACAGGTGACCAACCCAAACATCAGTATCTTCTTGTTAAACCCTACCTGAGGTTTTTAGACGTGTTTATTAGTTTGTGTGTGTCTAGTCTTGTGCATTAGGAAGCAAGGTTTTAGGTCTGTGCTCAAACCAATTTTTGAAGCAATGATGTCTTGCTGTCCATTATTACTATTTTTTGTAAAGTAATAATTAATAATAATTAATGATAACAATAATGATAATCACTACCTCTATATTTATGCATGTTAGCCTAGGTACCTCTAACAATTTATAGTTACAAAGGTGTTAAGGTAATATTCTTACATTTCTCATATCAGTCAATCACAGATTCCAGCAGAGATGACAAGACAGTAGAATGATCACTATTATAATACCATTCCCACTTATATTTATAATCAGACACTTATCTTGTACTGCGTCACATTTCATAGAATTTACAACTAAATTCAATTCAGTAGTGCCACCAATGTAGACAGCCCCCCCCCCCCAAATCAACAAAATTTTTTCCTGTGGCTACCGACAACCAAGCAAACAAAATAATGAGTAACATTTAAAGAGGAGAAAGGGGGGAAAAATATATGCATTTATATACGTATACACATACATATACACACACATATACATACATATATATATATATATACATACATATACTCATATATATATACATATATATATACTATATATACATATATATACATATATATACACATACATACACATACACACATATACACATACATACATATATACATATACACATATACACATGCACATGCATATACACATCTACACATAGATGCATACATACGTACATATGCACATGTACACAAATAAAATATTGAGGATAAACATAACTGCAATACAACTTTATATACACGTTTCCAAACTAATATGACCTGCATCAAGTAGTCAGACCTTTTAGTGTCGTTTTACTGATGGTGAAATTGGGCTAACTTATAATGTCACTATTATAATTTGATAAAATCCAATCTTTACATTTTTGTTTAAATTGTGATATGCTTTTACTCTCCTTAATTTCCGACGGCAAACTCTCCCATTGCTTTATTCCACAATTGGAACCTCAGAAACCTTTTCTTGTGGTCCGGTAACTTTTAGATTTAAAATGGTTTGGATTTCTTAATTGATAGGATATTTCTTTTTCCTTGAACAGACTTTGAATGTTTCCTGGTAAGAGTTTATGTTTGGCTTTGTAAATGATCTGTAAGGTTTTCAAGGATATTATATCTGCAAATTTGAGCAGTTTGGATTGGAGGAATAATGGATTATTATGCTCTATGACACCTACCTTATGTATATGCCGAATTGCTCTTTTTTGCAGGAGGACCAGAGGTTGCAGATTGGTTTTGAAGTTGTTTCCCCATATCTCTGAACAATAAGTCAGATATGGCATTACAAGTGTGGAATATAGGATGTGAAGAGATTTATAGGTTAAAACATGTCTTGCTTTACTGAGAATTGCAACATTTTTTGCCATTTTTTTTGCTGTGTAGTTAATGTGTGATTTCCAATTTAATTGGCTATCGAGAATTACACCTAAAAATCGGATTTCATTAACTTGTGTGATTGTTGTTCCACCAATTGAAATTTTAATCTCTTTCCAAAATATATACATTTTGTCTTGTTCATGTTCAGTGATAATTTGTTTGAATCGAACCATAATTTAATCTTGAAAAATTCTGATGTTATTTTGTGGATCAATTCCTCGAGATTTTTTCCTGAGGAAAACAAACTAGTGTCATCGGCAAAAAGAACTGGTTTTAAAAAGTCTGACACATGACACAGATCATTAATATATAATGAGAAAAATTTAGGTCCTAGCACAGAGCCCTGGGGGACCCCACAGGTTACTTGCAAATGTTCCGAGTTATAATTTTCCATACTAACATACTGTACTCTTCGGTCTAGGTAACTTCGAATCCATTTTAATGCTAATCCTCTTATTCCATATCTGTCCAATTTCCTCAGTAGAATATCATGATCTATGGCAGGGGTGCTCCCACTTTTTCAGCATGCGAGCTACTTTTAAAATGACCGAGTCAAAATGATCTACCCACTACAAAAATGCAAAACATCTATTTATTTTCAAATGTATTGAGGATTATTTGTACGTACAATGTATGTTGATGTACCTTACATAACCAAATGAGCCAATATTGCAAAACACACATAATTAACAATTAACATTTTTTGTAATTACCTGAGTTTACTTTGATGACTTGCACTGAATTGAACCAGCCAGGGATGCATAGTCCGGACAGTAGCTGCTGATAGCCAGCCTCAAGCACACTTCCAAATGTTTATCAGTCATGGATAATATCCGTATCATAATATCCGTATAGTATTCCATATCCGTATGGAAGTGATATGTTTTTTGCCTTTTTACTTGGTCCAGTTTTTGCCTTTTTACTTGGTCCAGCTCCTTCACTCATTTTAGTGACCATAAACTTTAGCGAGGGCTTAAAATCTCGCAATTCGCCGACTAGCTTAGCACTTTGCATCGTTGTTTACGCATGAGCGGTGACCTAAAGGTCAAAATTCAGTTGTCATCTGATTGGTTGTCCTGTATGTCAATCAAGTAACGGGGATGGATGATAGGCTGACATCGTAAGTTCTGCTGCACTTAGAGACGTTGTTTGATTTGATTGGTCGCCCGAAGGGCAACATTCAGTTGTCATCTGAATGGCTGCCCTGTATATCAATCAAGTGATGTCACGCCGCGATCGACCAGCGATCGACCAGCGATCGACCAGTACCACCTCCGCGATTGACCGGTAGATCGCGATCGACTTAATGAGCACCCCTGATCTATGGTATCAAAAGCTTTGCTCAAGTCCACAAATATTCCAATGGAGTGATTTTTTTCTTCAAGAGCAGATGATATTGTTTCTATAGTGTCCATGAGTGCTAAGGCTGTTGAATACTTGGATCTGAACCCATATTGAGCATCGGACAGTAGTGAATGTTTGTTCATAAATTTTTCCAATTGATTATTGAATAACTTTTCGAGAATTTTTGAGAACTGCGGTAATAATGAAATAGGTCTAAAGTTATTAAAGTCCTGTTTGTCACCTGATTTGTATACTGGTATCATTTTGGCTATTTTCATTTTGCTGGGGAATACACCTGAACTGAAAGACAAATGACATATGTGTGTCAGTGGTAAAGCTATATGTTTAATTGTGGATTTAATTGTTGACATGTCGAGATCATTGTAGTCTGTTGATTTCTTACTGATGAATTTGTTAACTGTTTGTATCATTTCATTTGGTGAAATTGGGGATATGAACATGGATGAGGTATTACGTTCTGTTAAATTTTCTTTCCAGCCTAAGGGGAGTACTGGATCTGGTATTTCCCTGGCCAGTGTTGGTCCCACATTTACAAAATATTCATTTATTTTATTTACCACAGTATTTTTCACAGAAAAAATTGGGGTAATTAGATTAGATTTTTTTCCTTTGTTTATCACAGTTTTTAGAATACTCCAAAAAGCCTTCATATTATTTCTGCTTTTTCCTAACTGGGTACTGTAATAATCTTGTTTGCTTTTCCTTAAAATGGAAGTTAATTTGTTTTTATATGATTTGTACCTACTTTCAGCATCCTGTGTTCTTTGTTTGATGAAGTTTTTATAAAGTGCATTTTTTTTTTCTTACAAGCATTCTGAAGACCTTTTGTCATCCATGGACATGGATTATTATTCTTTTTTATACAATGTTTTTTGATTGGACAGCACGTGTAGTGGCTATTTGTCCTTCACTAAAATAATAAACGTAACTTACACTATAATCAAAAGGCCACTGATGCACCATGGGTTTTGTTTTACGCAGGCAAAAGAGTCATTGTCCAAACAATCTTGTTCCGTTTCTTCTTCTTTCCTTTTATTACCGAGCAAGCAAACAAACAAACAAAAAAGGAACAGGGGCCTTTTCCTGTTGCCTCTCTTGCGCTGGTACAAAAACCATAGGCCCACCCCGGTGCATGCTGGTCCTGTGAGCACTGCCTACCCAAATGTATTGCAAGTGCCCGGGGTGTTATCCAATTAAATAAACCCAGAAATTAACTACTAATTAACCCCAACAAAATATGATAGATAAACAAATAAATAAATAACTAACATAAAATATTATCAAGTAATCCAAACAAAACAACAACAACAAAAAATAAATCAACAGATATCAGAAACCTAGGAACACACTAATAAATAGCTCCTACAGCACGCATTATATATATATATATAGTATTTAAAACAGTCAGAAATCTATTGTATGCACTGTCCACATCATTATCTGATAATACCAAATCCCAGTTCACTGCTTTCAATTCATTTTCCAATTTGTTAAGTGAGTTATCATCTTTGATTCTTCTGTAATATATTTTAGATGTGCCGCAATATTTTGTTCAATAATTAGTGTCGTATAATAAAAATATTGGTAAGTGGTCACTGATATCGCTCAAGAAGATCCCACTTTCCAGGCTATTGGTGAAATTGTTTATGAAAATATTATCTGATAGTGTTGCACTGTGAGTTGTAACTGGAGTTGGTCTGGTTATGGATGGGTACAAATGCATACTGTATACTGTGTTTACGAAATTGTCTATTGTCTTGTCATGACCGGTTTTTAGAATATCAATATTAAAGTCTCCACATATGAATAAATTCTTATGATCTTTCGGTGAGTATGTTTGTTCCATCCATTCCTTAAATTGTTCGATATTTGCTGACGGTGGTCTATATACACAACTCACAAGTGCACGCTTATCTTTTTCATTCAATATTTCAATTGTTAAACTTTCTACTAATTTACAGCGTCTTTGTATGTGTCTTCTGAATGCCTTATATTTGTATATTATTTTATTTTCCCATTTTATGCTTGAAAATACTTCATTTAAGGCAAATAACATTGTGACATTTGCTTCAATGTGCATATTTTTTGCAAACAATAAGCTGTATTGAAACACAGAACAGAGTGATTTTTTAATTGATAGATAAATAATAGAGTCTTCAAAGGTTACGTTGACACCACAGGTTATGATGCCCAATTTGTATTTTTTGTTAATGGGGCCTATTATGCTTTTCTCACTTTTTGTATATGTTGTTCCAATGTTGTATTCCTGTGTTAAACGATGCTAAAGTGTCAGATAACCGGGTTTGAGCATTTGGAAGTGAGTCGTGAAAGACGTTTTGGATGGCTCTACTCAGTTGTTTTTATAGAATGTATTTACAGTACATGTGCAAAAGATGATGTCACACTCATTGCCGTGTGTTAACAGACAGCAGACTATATTTTCTTCACTAAATGACCCCACATTGGATATTTCGTAGGTTGAGGGCAAGAATTTGGGTTATGGCAGCTCATGGAGAATTAGCTGTCATGTCTGTTCTGAGGAGTGTATACGTAGGTGGTTGTCTGAGCCATGAGTGGTGGGACACTGGTATGAGTTTTGCCTACATGTGTGAGTCTCACCCCATAAAACACGGCTTTGGATGATGTCCACCATGCCGCTTAACCTCGGATCGTGGGCATATAATGGAGCCTATCCCAGCTAATGACATATAGGACCCTTATATGTGACCAGACCTTTCAGACTGCAGTATAGTAGTCATAACAGTCATACAGTACAGTCATAATAAAGTACAATGAAACTGTTGAGGTTGATTTTGGACAGCATACATTGTCAATTATTTTGTGCATAACACAATGAAAAGTGATGGGAGTTGGCTTTTAGTGTTTCCCAATCATTTAATTATGAGGGCTGTGGTCTTTTAATTGCCTAAATTTGTCAACTGTAGTTTACTTATTAAATATGCAGGCCAGTATGTAGTGCAACTCTGGAACGACAATTTTCTTTCCATTTAATTCCGGTGCCAATATATCTTTCATAGTTTCAGACATTAAAACAAAACAAAAAAAACAGCCGGTGTCACAAAGCGATAACATTGCTGCTCTGCTACATTATGAACTGGAATGTAATGAAAATGCAAATGTGATTAATCCGTACATAATAATTGCAAGTTACTGGAGATGATGCCTTTTAAATTGGTCAGTTTTAAAATAATGTTTATATTTCATTAAATAAATGGCAATGCTGGGGGGAATGAAAAATACTTGCATATACAGTATATATCATTATTACAAAACAGATGATTTTGCTGAACATGTCATTGTTATTATGGCTCAGTTTATCAGACAGTAACATATACCTCTTCTTTATGTAAATGATCATCAAACACATTAATCACATTGTGACGTATACGCTGAAATCCGTGTGTTTCTGATGAGGTCATTACTCAGGAAGAGCATGAACATCCAATGTTGCATTTCATTTCATTTTCTGTGGTGTATAATTTGTGGCAAATAAGTGCAGGCCTGTGAAATTCATGCTGACAGCACAGAACTACATTTTCTCCACTATTTGCAAACTCCACCAGCAGGGACAAAACATGGCTGTTCTCAGGTTCCTTTCTAGTATACAGATAAGTTCATATCAGGCCACATATCGGCTGCTGCTCAAAAATAAGTTGGTGTGTCTTTGGTGTGAATTGACACTCTGCCAACAGGCGTCCATGCTTTGCAATCACTCATAAGCGTTTTATTTTGCACAATAAGTCAAAGAATATGAGCCAATCTGTGCAAGGCAACAACTGGAGTGTGCCAGCAAACACAGGGAAAAGGAACCATTACTCTTGATAGGCGGGAACAAGGGATGCTATAATGAATCACAGGCTGTTAAGGCCCCTAAAAAGTGTTCAAAATCATCTGAACTCAGTTTATTATATTTTTCCCTCCCTGAGCTGGATGTTTTCATCTGTGTTGCTGGAGGACAAGGACAGTAATAAAAGCAAATAAGTTCTACACAAGGTAATTAAGCATGTGTACAATTTTCGCTTCATAAAAATGACAAAAAAATCCAATGTGACTGAATCCCGACTCCGCATTCAAGGTTCACCGGAGCTTGGAGCTTGAGCTAGAATGACATGCATCCACCAGGCACCCATGCTTGACACCTCAAGTCTTGATTGGAGTGTAAACACGCATGCTATAATCAACCCAATGACTCTTTCTCTTCAGCTATTCACTAATTATTGAACTATTTATTACATTATTCAATTATTTTCCATCCAAATGGCCCTGTTCCAAATTCACATACATGCATTATATAAATAATACTTGCATTACATAAATATTAACAGAGCATCATAAAAACAGAAAGGAAACTCAACATTCATTCATTCATTTTCTACCGCTTTTTTCCTCACAAGGGTCACAGGAAGTGCTGGAGCCTATCCCAGCTGTCTTTGGGTGGGTACACCCTGGACTGGTGGCCAGCCAATCACAGGTCACATACAGACAAACAACCATTCACACTCACATTCATACCTATGGACAATTTGGAGTGGCCAATTAACCTAGCATGTTTTTGGAATGTGGGAGGAAACCGGAGTACCCGGAGAAAACCCACGCATGCACGGGGAGAACATGCAAACTCCACACAGAGATGGCCGAGAGTGGGATTGAACCCTGGTCTCCTAGCTGTGAGGTCTGCGTGCTAACCACTCGACCGCCGTGCAGCCCGAACTATTTATTATACTATTAAAAACAGAAAGGAAACTCAACATGATCGACATAATAGGAACTTCACTCTTTACACAGTAGCATACCAATACAAAAAAACATGCATCCACTTGTTACTGTTTTCCGTGTACACAAAAAAATATTTCCTATCTCCTAACAAATGTGTGTTTTAGCTGTGTAATAAGTTATGTTTCCTCACTTACGATGTTTTTGAAGGATTCATCGTCTATATAGGTGTATCCCAATGACAGCATTGTAAGCTAGCTCATATTAACTCGTTTTCTCGTGCACATAAAAGGGAAATAAATATGTGTTCATGTTTCACATAACGATTGTGAACGATGGGCAAAATTCGAAAAAAGTCCAGTTCCCCTTTAAACCTTGATTGTGCTCGATTTAACTAGTGAACAAGGGCAACTGAAGAGAGGGTTCTAATCGAATACTTTCAACATTGATTTTTATTGCATATTTTGATGAGAAATCAGAGAACGCCAACATAGCCAGCAGGAAGGTTAGGAGGGTTAGGAGCAGGCCAAGTGTTAAAGATAGACATTTTTATGGGCGTATCAATTACTCGCAGATTTGCTGGTAGATGTGGAATTTAACTCCCATGAAAAGCGGAGATCTACAATGTGTCAAGAATAGTTATTAAAGAAAACACCAATTGTGAAAACAAATATGTGTGAATTCTGTTAGACCAGAGCTACTGCAGAGGCTTGAGAGAATCCACATAAAGTATTTTGCCACCGCCACCGTCCTGTCGTCACTCAGTTTACTGGGTCACTTATTTGGCCTGAGGTATTTGCAGCAGACTGTTTGAAGTAGACTGTACCAAGTGTGGTGTCTGGACCTCGTTTGATTTCAACTGTGACATAAGGGCTTAAAGTTAGTCATGTTTCCAGATGTGCAACCAAAAATATTTTTACCGAGTTTGTTCACAGGCAGGGCAAGTATGTTTGTGTTTCTATTTAGTTGGGGACACAAAGTTCAGTTCATATTCAGTTTGTTTCAAAAGGCTCTTTTCCCGACCTCAGCTAGCATGTTGACCTTAAATAATTGTGTTATTTAGTACTTATTATGGGCGGCACGGCCGGCGAGTGGTTAGCCGCAGACCTCACAGCTAGGAGACCAGGGTTCAATTCCACCCTCGGCCATCTCCGGTTTCCTCCCACGTTCCAAAAACATGCTAGGTTAATTAGCGGCTCCAAATTGTCCATAGGTATGAATGTGAGTGTGAATGGTTGTTTGTCTATATGTGCCCTGTGATTGGCTTGCCACCAGTCCAGGGTGTACTGGGATAGGCTCCAGCACCCCCGCGACCCTTGTGAGGATAAGCGGTAAAAATGAATGAATGACTGCTGTACTGCTGACTAAGAGTGAAAGTCATGTATGAATGTGAGTGTGAATGGTTGTTTGTCTATATGTCCAGGGTCCTGGGACCAGTCCAGGGTGTACCCCACCTCTCGCCCAAAGACAGCTGGGATGGGCTCCAGCGCCCCCCGCGACCCTCGTGAGGAAAAAGCGATAGAAAATGAATGAATGAATGAATGAGTAGTACTTATTATGATTTCCTTATAACACAAGGAAAAAAGTCTTCCTTACGTCAAAGACAAATTGAAAGCCAGAAATGTATACTAAGGATTTGGCGCTATTAGTATGGAACACAAACAAATATTTCTGCATGAAGCGACATCGAAAAACAACATACAATCACCAAAACCTGCTTCTACAACATTAATATCTCATTTCAGACTTTAATTGCATGTCGTGATCATTAAAATGAAAACATAAGAAGCACTATGTAATTTGCAAAGTCCTGCAGCTGGTATATGCCATTTTTTCTATATCACTGACTAGGACCAAAAATACTTCAACTGCAAAGTGTTCCTCTATTTCATAGTTTCAATGGAGCCTCTTCGAACCACGAAGCTCCTTGGGGCAAATTTAAGACATAATATGTCAGCGTGACATCGACTTGTGGGTCGCGGTCAAAGAAATCGAGGGCAGAGGAGGGTTGCAATTAAGATGATGCGCCTTGCCGCTACTTCTCCAATACTGTAGTGTCTCAAACTATAGTATCAAACCTAATGTGACAAAAAAAAAGAACATTTGTTGTATTGCCCTGTATGTGATGGGACCATCATTACAGATTGAACTACGGTTTCCTCCATCGAACCCACTGACCCGTCATCATTTTTGCCAGTAACTGCGTCTGCCAGTTGTAACCTGCCAGGTCGTTTCAGCTTGTCATTACCTCTTAAACAGTGCTCCCCCGTCATTTCCCAACATTAAGCTCGCACCTGATCATCACACCTGCTTCTCTGCACGGCACCCCCCCCCTAATCAGACGCTCTGCATGTGTAGCTCATCTCAAGCTGGAGCTCGTTTGGATCACGCTGCAGTATTTTCTGCTTCGTTATTCACTTTCCATCTGCCTGTTTCCGCATTTTACCGCCTTGTTCTTGCCAACAGTCGGTTCTGATCTTGACCTGGGTAATTGACTTAATAGTAGAGCCACACACTTTATCACATTTTATCCCACTATTGCTATTTATTTGCTATTTATAGGGCTGCTATTATTACCGTATAAAACTCATAAAATGTCTTCAAGGTTGGCAAATCGGAATTGCTTCTACTGTATATAAATAAAAATAACCTAGACTTTACAGTGTAACCATACGCTAATTAGACTAGGGCAGTGGTCCTCAAAGGTGCAAACACATGATGTGCCAAACATCAGCCAAATAATGGAAACTATTAAGTCTAACTAGAAAGTGCTTATTCATGCAGTACTTCCTCCACTCTGCAGTGGAGTTGATGATGCATACAACAATGACTTGTATGCATCATAATGAAGCCGCAGTTGAAGATGACTCGGTGGGGAAGGCTGATGCGCTTAACAAATTAAATGCTACGGTTGACCCGGATACTCCTTATAAATGAGTATCTGTTACGGATAAAGCATTTGTGCCGGAATGACTATGAAAGGTGGTTAGCACACAGGCCTCACAGTTAGGAGACCGAGTTCAATTCCACCCTCGGCCATCTCTGTGTGGAGTTTGCATGTTCTCCCCGTGCATGCGTGGGTTTTCTCCGGGTACTCCGGTTTCCTCCCACATTCCAAAAACATGCTAGGTTAATTGGCCACTCCAAATTGTCCATAGGTATGAATGTGAGTGGGAATGGTTGTTTGTCTATATGTGCCCTGTGATTGCGCATGCTACAAAATAAGTTTACCATGTAACTTCAGATACAAACCAAATTAGTGGCAAGCTGAAGAAAGCCTAATAAAGTGGAGGCATTGTGACAATCGCCAAGCCGTTTTCAACTTTCCAACTGCACCATGTACTCTACGTGCATGAGGCACGGCTGAGGTCCATAGCGGTCGTCGAGGGGGAGGCGGTCGCTGTGTGTGACTGGCCAATCACAGATCATGAAGGGTGAATAATAGATAAATATATAATTTTCTTTTAACACAAATACGGATAAGGATGGAATGTAATCGTTTCATACTCGTATCTGGCAAAAATGCATCATCTGTAATCATATCTATCATCCCTAGTATCCAGGCCAAGGTGTTATTTAATTAATCAGTCAGGAATTGGTCTGGATCGCTTATTACCTTAATCTAGTTGTTCTAGTTTAATCTAATCAGTTTTCAACAATTGTATGTGTCTTAACATTGTGCCACCACTACATACTGTAAAAGGCCCTTTCCTGTTCCCAGTGCGCAAGGCCTGACCTCAAGCCCATCAAAAAATTTTGGGATTTGGAATGAATGGGAACAGAGACAGTAAGAGTGAGTGGGTGGAGTTCTTTACTGAATTATATAATGTACTGTAATTATAATGGATTTCATTACATTCACGCCCTGTGATGGATTGGCCACCAGTCTTGGGTGCGCCTCACACAATCAGCTGGAATATGCCCCAGTTCCCCTATGAGTGCATTCATGTATAATTACATTGAAAACTGAGAATTATTTCATTTCCTTCTCCTTTGTGACCCCGCAATGAGACGACTTCAGTAAAAAGGTACTTTTCCATTCTCCTAATGTTTCACAGCAACTTCTCTTCAAGTTGAAGTCATTTCACATCTTTGCTTCTTGTTACTGTTGGAGTGGTCGTCAGTCTTGGCAGCCATGTCAAACGGTCATAAACATCAGGGTTAACAATGACGTGAAGACAGACTTCCTTGCACGCAATATTGACTCACACTGATTTGTACAGACTGGATTACATGAGGATTGTTGATGTTCACTTTATTTTTTTCATTCTATCAATAAATCTGAGCAAATAAACCAAAACCTAACATTGTATTTGAAATGTGAAACTTCAATTTGAAAGCATTTTGGATGAGAGTCCTACGCTAAGTCTTCCAAATAAACAGTCATGGAGTTAAGGAAAGATGGTGGTCTGCATCATCTGCATTTTCCAGTGGAAAGATCTGCTCATGGGAGTGGGATTATGGGCTTGCACTGATGTGTTGTAGATATATCCCCCTTTGACACAGAAAGTATGGTATTTCAGTATAGGGTTGGAATCTTCTTCTTCAATTGGGGATGCTCCAATCGTGGTTTTATGCTGCTGATACCAATCATCCATGAGTGAAATCAGCTGATGCCGATACCTATACTGATCACATAGATGAAGTATAAATGTTTCAATGACTATTGCTATTTTAGGGGTCTCCAACATGTTTTCTTTCCAGACATGAAAAGCCTTTCTAACAGTATTATTAACATTTTTTCCCAAAAGAATGATTGCTTTTATTTCTAAAATTGCCATGCATTTCCATAACATTTTATGTAGTTATTAACTATTTAACAATTACATTTTTTTTTATGTTTCTTCTTTAAATCATTGGTCCTGAAGGTTTTTCACGATCCGGTTCGGCTCTGCTCCAGGAGACCTGAAAGAAAGGCGGACAGGACATTTGCTTAGATATACATTTTACAGTAAACCTCGGATATATCGGACTCGGATATATCGGAAATTCGCTCACAACGGACAGATAAAAAAGAACCAATTTTTCTGTAATGCATTTCTAATAAAAATTCATTGCATATATCGGATTTTTTATAACGGATTTCGCCTATTTCGGACAAAATCTCCAGTCCCGTTCCAATGCATTTCCATTAAATTTCCCTCGCATATATCGGATGGCCGCATCGTGGCGCTCCAATTCGCCGAATCGTGACAGGCCGCTATACGACGTCATTTGCAGCGTTTGCAGCGTTGCCTGCGCGTCCAGGTACATTGGAAACATAGTCAAGGAAGTGCCTTTTTATAACGGATAAAATCCGATTTACGCATATACCGGATATAAATCCGATATATGCGTAAAACGGACATTTTCCGGTATACGCATATAACGGATTTCGCTTATATCGGACCAAACCAGTGGGAACAATTGAATCCGATATATCCGAGGTTTACTGTATTATACTCATAATAACAAATTAATATATATTTGAAAAATGTGATAGCGTGAACCTTTGCAGGTGGCGAGAGATGACTGTAGTTACCAGGGAAAGTCATTATTGCGTTAAAACTTCAAATATCTGGCATTTGTCTAAGAGAGATTACAATATCATTGAATAATATAACGACCTGCTTGCGTTTTGTGTTGACGTTCGGAGTTCCGATGTCTGTGAATGCACCTCAAGTGTAATAATCAGAGAATGAGGAAAATATTGTGTGCGTATGAAGAGGACACATAGATGGTGTACAAATTGAAGATACCATGGAACCTCAGTTAGGGTACGCCCTGGTTTGTGTATCTTTTAGTTTACATTGAAATTGTACTTATTAACAAATTTTGCACTGCATAAGTAAAAAAAAAGTATTTGGTTAAAGTACATTTCACTACATTCTGGAACAAATGAATGACTCTTACCAAGGTTCTACTGTATAATGGGTTGGAACTGAGTACTTCTTTTGACGTGTTAAGGTCAGATTAAAATAAAAAAATGAGCCACGTTTCACTTTCAGTAATGGCGTTGTAATTTTTGAAATAGTAATTAATTAGATTGCCTGTTGGTAATGTTCACCACTGTCATTCCCAACACTCCCAAATGACGTCTTCATCTTTTAATAAAGCAGAAGCTTTACCTTTGCAATGACACATAGCCTCGCCTGAGGTGCTTGTTAATATCAAGGTTAATGCTGCCAGGATTTTGTTGCACAATTTGTAGTATAATGTACCTAGACTAGAGGTATATTGCTGTTCTTCATGTGGGAACAAGTGACTTATATTATTAATAGCACACAGCAAATTTTGGTCTTTGGAATAAACTCCATGTGAGTTCAAATCAACTCAATCTGAGTGTACATGCGTGGCCATCCATTGACTCCACAGGAAAGTTAATAGAACCAACTGCGTTCGTGGTTTCTCTCGTGTGTATAGAATAAAAAGATATCTGAATACAACACAATTAAATACATGTATTTGTACGCTTGTGTCTTCGTTGGAATAGGTGTGTATGCTATGTCAGTTGGTTCTTCTGTTGCAGGCATGTGTTTGGCCAGCTATGTGGGGCGGGTTGAGCATGACCTGTGAACCAGGAAGTGAGGGAATCGGTGTGTGTGCTGTGCTCTGGTGGTGGAAGTGTGAAAAATAAAGTTGACTGGAAGCAGCCGTTCGCCGTGTTCTTTTTTGGTATTGAAATCCTTAAGCAAAGATTGATTTAAGCTGCTTTTGTATCGATATACGCAGACCAAATTGGCTGGCGGGAGATGAAAAGGGCATCGTAGTAACCGGATTATCATAATAACCGGGTATCGTACTAACGGAACTAATTATATCATAAAAGACTAGAAATTTGCCGGGAAATGAAAATAGTATCGTAATAAGCAGTAATTCGCTATAACCTATATCGATATAACGAGACTTTACTGTAGTTAATTTAACACTATTTAAAGTTGACATTAATTTTATATTACTGTGTACGACATTCATTCATTCATTTTCTACCGTTTTTTCCTCACAAGGGTCTTGGGGTGAGAGGCGGGGTACACCCTGGACTGGTGGCCAGCCAATCACAGGGCACATATAGACAAACAACCATTCACACTCACATTCATACCTATGGACAATTTGGAGTGGCCAATTAACCTAGCATGTTTTTGGAATGTGGGAGGAAACCGGAGTACCCGGAGAAAACCCACGCAGGGAGAACATGCAAACCCCACACAGAGATGGCCGAGGGTGAATTGAACCCTGGTCTCCTAGCTGTGAGGTCTAACCACTCGATCGCCATGCCGTCCCTGTCTCCGCTGTTTCACAGTTAAACACAGTCATTTTTTACAACAAAAATATAAAAAACATTGTATGATAAAGCCTATTGAACCCTGACTTATAAAAAGAAAGCTTTTTCGCATAACCGCGTTGGCGCTACTTGGAATTGTTTCTTTCCTTACCGTTTTCGACAAGCAGAACAATAAACATTTTCACGAACGGTGAATGATGAACAGAAAGGTGGTTAGCTAACGCTAAGTAGTTTTTGTCAACAAACTGAGCAAAAACCTTAACACATGTGGTAGTCTGGGTTAAAAAATCAACTCCAAAAATTCAACTCTTTCACTCTTTTTAGTTTAACTCCAGATTTTTCAACTCTCGAAATTTGCTGTGTAGTACTTACATCACTCCTTGGTCATCATGGCCGCTTTTAGATCAACTCGTATTACATACAGTGACAAAAAAAACCTCATTAAAAATTTGCCATTCAGTCACTGAACGGCAATTGACAGGCACTTAAACATGTGCGGGGCTCCTGTTTAGAGTAGCAGCAGGCTGGCCAGACCATAGCGCTGCCTTCAAGTGACGACACGGGCTGTAATCTGAGAAGAGAAGGTGTATTATTAACAGGACTCTTCGCGCTCCACTCCAGTCATCCACATGTTGCGTTTGCGGCACCAACTAAAGTCGGAAGTTGAATGGTTTCCACTTAGAAGCTAGCTTTTACTCCAGAAGCATCGTGGAGACTGCCAGGCACCACAGGAGGAGAAGACTGCTACCACTTTTGACACCACTTTGGCTGTCTTGAGCACATCGAGGACAGCCACATGAAAGTAAACAGGGCGGCTGTTTGAAATGTTTCCCCGCCGACTGAAGTAGTCACAAAAACGGACTCTTGTTCTGTGGTGTGAAGTGGTCGTGCGAGAGTGCTTTTTTTTGGGACAACATGATGGCTTTTCTGCACTTGCTGCTGTGTGCGGGGATGTTGCCGATGTGCGGAGCCTACTATAGCGGACCTTTACAGCCAGAGATGTCTAACGGCACTTTTCACCACTACTTCGTGCCGGACGGCGACTACGAAGAGAACGACGACCCGGAGAAATGTCAACTACTTTTCAGAATGACCGACGAGCGAAAGTGCGGTCCGGACGAGGACCAGGACTCGGTCATCCGGGACGATTTCACAATCGTCAAGCGGCAGATTGAGGACTCTTCTCGGGTGTTGGAGGGCATAGGGAGAAGCATCTCATACGACTTGGACGGAGAGGACAGCTACGGGAAGTACTTGAGGAGAGAAACCACGCAGATCAGCGAGGCGTTCACAAACTCGGAGAAATCTCTTCTGGAGCTGGAGGTGAAGTTCAAGCAGAGCCAGGAGAGCGAGCTGAAGGAGGAGCACCGGCTCGGCGACGACTTCCTCAACATGATCGTCAACACTCGGGACGCCCTCAAGGAGACTCTGGACATTTCTTTGGGCCTGAAGGACAAACATGAGCTGCTGTCCCTCATCATCCGCAGCCACGGTACACGGCTCAGTAGACTGAAGAATGAATACATGAAACACTGACCTACCTTCTACTTTTTAATGTAGTTACTTTAGGGGTTGTAAATCAATCCATCACTCACACGCCAGTATGACCACAACTGCCACATTTGGGGGAGGCTCGGTTTGGACAATATTGTTTATTTTGGTATGGTTTATTTGTTTCACACATGCTTGACAAGTTGCATTCAGGAACATGGCATGGTTACATTTACACAATTCAGCATGAAAAGGAGTAAGAAGAAGCATAGCTTATTTAATCCTACCTCTTTCTATGTATCTGTCACCGTATCTGTCATCATAAATAATGTCTCTAGGTGCTTTTTTTCACCTACATAAATTTTAGTTTTACTCAGTTTAGAAACACCACATTTCCTTAAAAAGTTCATATAAGTTTCATATAAGAGCTCCAATGGACACATGTTTTTTTTAAGTTGTTAGTTTATGGATGTTGTGCACTTTACATTATCATCGTATAGAATTGATGCAAACTTCCACAACATCAGTGCTGTAATAATTATAATAAGTCAACATATGTTTTATATAATAGTTATGTTATGTTATGTTAGGTTAACAAAACATAAAGCATAAAGGCTCAAAACTGCACATTTTCTTTCTGGGTTGTCAGTGTGTTCAGTATTGTTTGTATTCCTGTCAAACAACCGCTTGGTGAAGCTCGGACACAGAGTGACCACTGTGATCACTGGAGGACATCTTTTCAGGAACATAAGGTAAACAGATGGAAAGAAGAAATGTGTATATTCTGACATTCAGGATGAATGTTTCCAGGGTATGACGGGATGTTTACATGCAGTATCGATACGGTTGTTGTTTTGCTTCTTCGGCCAGCAGATGTTGCACGGCTCTTTACTGTTCTGGTGCTAAATGTTTAGCTCAAAATGCGAGGCCGACAGAGGCAATACAAAAAGCACAGTGTATTTTGCAAGTACAACGTAAATACTGTGAGTGCCAGTATATATAGTATTACAGAAGACTTTAATGTGTATTCATTTTTCATGTAGAGTTTTGACATAGAGCATCATATATGTATTCTTTTAAGATACAGATGTAATACTTACACGGTATATGTAATATAGATGAAGACTGCTGGCAGCACTCGAGGGTTTCAATGTCAAACACTCATTTGTGTGATAACACCAACAGTCTGTGTTGTGTTTTCTCAAATAAAGAGATTGTGTTTGAAGAAGCTGTGATTGAAGATATTTGATGTTCTTCAGGAAATATGGCTGTTCAGTCACTGCATTTCTTGTCATTCTTACTCATGAGTGGGGAGAAGCTCACATTGCTCCTTTGACTGAGCCCACAGGGTGAGAGTAGTCTAATCACTACTGTCCTGCCACGTGTTTTACAATGACAAAGTTCCCCTCCATGCTTGCTATACAAGGTTTAGAGGTCTGCTTTAAATTAAACACACACACAGCCCCTCTAATTATGAGTGTTTTGGAGGAAGAAGCTGCTCATTGGAATTTAGGATGAGCCGAGATGGAAGTGTGTGATGGAACAGTGGGCCTCACAAACGTGCTTTTTTCCATTCCTCTTCTCCAATGCAGGGAAAATGGCAACTTTAAGGGGTGTAATTGCTTTTAGGAAGTGGTTAAGTCCACAGAAATTGAAAAAACAATTCTAGCAAATGTAATATACCACGCTGAAAATGTCATTTGATGTAATGTTGCCAAGTACAGAGTAACAAATGTGACCTTTGCTTTCATAGTAGATAGAGATTGCACTTTGGAAGTGATAAATAAGTGTTAAAACTCTACAACAAAGAGTTTGCGACCTTTGCTCAAATATCTGCCACATACATTATGTGCAACTACTGTACTCAAATGGATTACTACTTTTATAGGATACATGAAACAATAATGACGTCAAGTATTTACTAAACATTTTCACTCAGATGCATTTGCATGGTTTCAGTCAGACCGACAATGTGTTTCATTATACTACGACTAACAAATGCTAAGAACTATTGACAAACAAACATGTAGTAACACAAAACATCTGTTCAAGCCTGCCAGTGATGACTGAGTGCACAAAACTGCAATCTTTAACCTCTGCGTATATGTTCACCACCTCCAATAAAATAATAATGAGAACATTGTTGAACTCCATTTATTTTTGAGTACGTGAGTACAGCCACAGTTGTGGGTAGTGTGCTGGACACAGCTAAATGTATATTGATCAATAGGGCACAAACATGGCTGCAGATGAAAAATACTACAATCACATACAAAGCTGAAAGATAAGAAACAAATATGTAGGAACATGCCCCAAAACACAACACAAATCCCCAAATCATCTCCATGACAGGAAGCAGGCCTGACATGAGCGGGATGGTCAAAAGAAAGCTGCTCGACCTTTGAAGAGGCAGGATGAAAATTAATGTTTGTTTTTATTTTGCACTTATTTTTTTTTAAATTCTGCAGCACTGAAGATTTGCATCATTTCCCGTTACATTTATTTTTAAGGTGTGGGGTTACTCTTTAGTGTTACTGCTGTTGTCATGCACGCAGATTTGTGTCACAAAGGTGACTGAGGTGCAATCAATACACAGCCTTTGAAACGTACGTTGATTATTTCCATGGTAATCAGTCCCTCTTTTAATTCGCTCTACTACCACAAGGCAAAGCTAGCATTAAATATTACAAAACAATCATACATTTTCGACAAAATAAAAAATATGCACACATACATATATGAGCTTAGTTAAGAGCAGTAGATCAAGTTTAGATTAGTGGAGATACGAGAGACGGCTGAGAACGCAGGGACGCTCTGGTTATGTCATGTTGCACTACCTCCTCCTGCGACCTTTTACCTACTTTCCCCTCACATGACAGTCGACATTTGTGTTAGCGGACGCCGAGCCAGGGGAGCAAGAAAATCTAAACACAGGTAGCAAAATGAGTCGTGTTCACTGTCTTTTCACAGCTTCTGAATACAATGGTTACAAAAATACTGAAAGTAGCGCTAAAAGCCGACGAGTAGGGTTTGTTTACATACTAGCTCGCTAGCAAGCAACCGGCATAGCTTGGATGTACTCGATATACAGTAGATATAGATGTTAGCGGGTACAGGAGCTGATACTGTTAGTTTTGCTTCGATTCCGACACGTTACAATCCTAATTGTTAGAATAACATGTAAAGGGGTCATTCGTGAAATATTGATTCGAACATGTCAGTATTGGATCAGCGTGTGCGAGCTTGTGGAATGGATGTGTCCATATTGACGAAACACTAGCAACTTTTAATTCAGAGTTGGGCTCATAATAACAATAGTAATGTAACTCTCTTTAAAATGTTTTTGTCAATGCTGTTGGAAAGGACTAATGTCATCATGGCAACTCCTAAATACTATGATGCTAGTTCCACCAGGATGACATCAACCTACTTTTGAGATGGCAGCAAAAGCCGCCTAATGCAGTGTTACCCACAGGTCTGCCATGTACCTGTGGTTGTCGACTGCAGGGGAAGATTATTTGCTGATGCAAATAGATGGGAAAAATTGAAGAAAATTTACTTTTTGGTTTGTGTCATAATAAATTAGCAACATCATCTCCTTTTAAAGGGCTGCATGATGGATGAGCGGTTAGCGCGCAGGCCTCACAGCTCGGAGACCCGAGTTCAATTCCACCCTCAGCCATCTCTGTGGAGTTTGCATGTTCTCCCCGTGCATGTGTGGGTTTTCTCCAGGGACTCCGGTTTCCTCCCACATTCCAAAAACATGCAAGGTTAATTGACGACTCAATTGTCCATAGGTATGAATGTGAGTGTGAATGGTTGTTTGTCTATATGTGCCCTGTGATTGGCTGGCCACCAGTCCAGGGTGTACCCCGCCTCTCGCCTGAAGACAGCTGGGATAGGCTCCAGCACCCCCCCGCGACTCTCGTGAAGATAAGCGGTAGAAAATGAATGAACGAATCTTCTTTTAAAACCTTTGTCACCAGCAGAACATGAAGCTGGTTTTCGGATGTTGGTGTCAGTTCTCGCAGTGGTAGTAGAAATGCATGTGTGTGCCTTATAACAGTCAAAAGTGTCCTTGGCACCATGTACAGTAAGTGTGTTGTAATTTCAATGGTACTTCTCATATATCACTGTATTGTCGCTGGTGTACCCAGCATGCCTTGCTGGCACGTTGTAAAAACAGTTAAATGTTATGTTTGTGTTGTTAGCTCTATCGTTACACACAAAGATTGGTAGGTTACTGTTGTGTGATAACTTACCTGTTGCGTGTTGACTGTGTACCGCTTGCACATTGAAGAGCACCTTCTTTAAGCAAGCTGAAGAGCCTTTATGGAGAGTTGCAATGACTCTGGATGGGGTAAAAAACTTTTATTGTAGCCATTTATTATAATTTGGGAGTGGGGGTGAACAGGTAGTAACAATAATAAAATAGGACCAATCCTTTTGTGGCAGTACAAAAATAGTTGTGGTGAGCCACCACAAATAAATTAAGGTATGGGAAACCCTGAAATGACATGCATACATACTGTAATTTTGCCTGAATAGCTGATACGCTGGTTTGCAAAACATTCACATGAAATTATTATTAGGTCCATGGCATTGCTTGCTCGTCTGGTAGACCACTGAGTAAAAATGTATAAACACAAAGAGGGTCCTGGTTACAGTTTGTTTGTATTTTCTGGCACTCTCTGTGCTGTTGTCATCTAAACAATCAGCCACAATTAATCAAATGTTGATTGTTTTATGTTGCATGATCTGCATCTAAGCTTTATTGTTTAAATATCGTTTTTTTTTTCTTGAACTTCACAGTAGGTGGTCCTGTCTGAATTGGAAGAGAGAGCTGGAAAAATGTTGAGGAATATCTTGGCCCGTTTTTCCCGACCTGCTCTGCAGAGATGCACCTCTTCTACAGCTTGCCAGGTTGTTAGGTCTTGTAGATCGGAAAAGGTTCTTCGTCCACCCCCTGCTTGTCCGACATTTCTGCAGCTTCGTGGACAGCAAACTTTGGGTTCAGCCTCCCTCCCTGTGGCCAGCCACTTTATGAGACATGCCCGGGCGTTGGATGAAGAGCGACTTGTGGAGGTTGAGTGGGAAGATGGAGGCCAGAGCCTGTACCCCTTCACATGGCTGAGAGACAACTGCCAGTGCTCTCTGTGTACCCTGAAATCAGCTCAGGCCCGCAAACTGTTGATGGCCGATCTGGACATCCACACAGGCATTGATGTTGTGGAGGTTACCAATGATAACAAGGTAGGCAAACCAAGTTACCATAATATGATCATAATATAACCAATATTGTCAGTTATTGCCCTCTGATACTTCAGCAGCATTTGATCATTAGACTTTTGAGGCATTGGGATGGAAAACAGCATAAATAGCATAAATAGGAGATGACATGGAAGTGACACTTTCAAAGTAAAAGGATAGCGCCAGATTGATCTGTGGCAGTGAAGATCAATAAATGAATGTATGCAAACGTTTGGAGTGATATTATTTACAGACAACCTGCGCTACCTGTGCCACAGCTCTCTGGCCTGGCCAACCTGTCAAACTGTAGCCTCATTATAATATCTTAAAAACGTACAGCCTTGTGGCTCCAATAAAAGTTCTTGCAGCTTTACTCAGTGTGCCTGCTTGTCAAACACGACATGGAGATGGTATTCTAATGCACAACGCCGAGCACAGTGAGTCACTGAAGATCCAAATAGAAGTCTTTTGTTCACAAAAGGTTGATCATTACCGGCTGTGAGTCTTATCAAGCCAACGAGAAAGGCAATAAAAGCAGGAAGTAGAACTCAGTACTTAACAGAACACTTCTGCCTGGTGTCATTCCAGTATGTTGTGTAGGCATACCAAGTGGCTTTATATAAAGTGTATTTTACAATACCAGATGGCTGTACTTTAGCTTTCACCTGCGTTTGTTTTAACATTCCGCTCTGAAAGGGGATAAGTTGTGGATAAGTTCCAGCACCTGGTTAAAAAAAAATCCAAATTAACTACGCTGCAATCATCTGCCTTCTGTCTTTCCCTGCCTGCAAGACTGAACAAGTGCTAATGAGTGTCTCTCTTTGTAAATAAGCAAACTTTTCAGCTTCACAAAAAAAAAAGCACCAGAATGGTCTATTTTTTTCTAATCATAACATTATGCTCAGATTTTTATTTAAAAGGCCAAAATTACCAACAGCTGGAAAGCCATTAAAAGCAAATTGTTTTTGCTATTGTGTGAATTATTCTAAGACGTTAAGACTAATGTCATACAGTGTAGCCCTATTTTTGTGTAAACAGGTGAGGACAGATGAGCTCTTTCACAAAGCAGAAATTCCTGATTGCTTTCCAATAGAGCTGCAACCATCTAGGATTATTTTCCTAGTCTATTCATCTGGAAGTTGTTGTGGTTAATCCAGCCATCTGACCAAATCAGTATGAAACAATTATTGGTTTGGTCCACAACATATCAGAAAACAGGCAACATAGAAAACTAATGTGTCTGAATATCTTGTTTTGTCTATAACTGATAAAGGAATTTAAAAAAAAATCATATTTGAGAGGCTGAAATCAGAGGGTATTTTTAATATTATATTATATGTATATATTATATATATTATATAATATTTTTCTATTTTTAAACATATAATATAATAATATAATATTTAAAAACATTTTATATTTTTAAATCAAAAAGCAATTAATCAGATACAAAAATAGTTGTCAATTAATGGGGACGATTGATTATCATCGATTAATTGTTGCAGCACTTTCCAACACACAACAGCGTTTCACCCACCAAAATGTTAAAATAGCTATAATAGAACCCTAGAAACAGTCCTGTTCAGACATTTTCATTTGCAACACGAAAACAACGGTCAACGCTCATGACCAAAAAAGTGCTGCAAGTTACAGTGAGACATGCTGTATACTTGGTATATTTACTGCATGTATATACTGTATATGTGGGCATAATCCCGCCATCCCAGTGAGTATAAGCGGTATAGAAAATGAATGAATGTGGGCGTAGTAAAACAGTTTGAGCTGCCTAACAACATATACAAGAATGTATTTTTCAGGCATAAGTCCAGAAAGTCCATGAACGCATCTCAGGTGTTTCATAGACGAAGACGGAAATAATAATATTTGGGTATTTATCCAAATAGGGAATCCAGGATTGAAAATTATTATTCGTAATAATATGCAAACACCTACACATATAGGACACGGGTGACATTTGCTCTGAATTGAGTGCGCTTGCATTTGCCAGGTGAGTTCTCAAGCACTGCCAAGGTAATGGAAGTACCTGGGTCAAGAGCTGTGAGCGAACACGTAGTGGGAAATAGGTCAGCAGTGACATCACCAAGAAGTGCATCCATTGATTTGTAAAGAAGCGACACCAGGGTCGGTATTTTGGAAGATTTACACAAAATATTTAGTTGGTGTTTATACTATCTACATCTGTCTGATGTTTGATTCTGATTTTCCTCAACTTGCAAAGCATAAAGACAATGCAGTCTAACAATGCTGCCAAAGTTGGCGATTATGTTTTTCCACGTTTCCCATTTACTAAACTGACATTTACTATTCTAGTACTAGTCTCTGAGATGTAGAGACATCATCAAGATGCTGTCTTTATCCTGAAATGTATTAAAAAAAAATCTACCTTGATGGTGAACCCTTGACACAAACTTCCAAAACAATGTATTGATGTATCCCTGATTACTTGGCAAGTTAGAACACTTAAAAGACAAATACAATTGTTCAAAAAAGACTTAAACATGAGACGTTCTGTCCCAGGTGTCAATTGTGTGGCCTGACCAGCATACCAGTATGTTTGAAGCAGAGTGGCTGAAGAAACGCAGTTTTTCTCAAGAGGCGAGACAAACAATGCAAGAAGAGCTCTTCCTCAATGGTGAGTGGTCTTCCTCCTCATTCATATTTATATTTATTTAATCGACCAGTCGATTCATTAATCCATCACTTTTAAAATGATGATGTTTTTGATCCATCTGTCTGTATGTCTGTCTGGTACATTTCAAACCAGGAGATACTCTCTACAGATTACATTTTCACAGTATATTCACATCTTTGCCAATAATATCCCATAAGACATATGCGCATGACTAAATATGACACATTTAGTGTCTGGTTTGGTTTAAAGAGCAAGAGTCAGCAGCAAATCAAACGGCTGTCTGATTCCTGTTGTTTCATGAGCGCTACATCACCAGGATTTCCCCTGGAAAAAAAATATGGTTGAGAGTTTGATCATTCTTTCTCTGGACAGTTAATGCATTTTGTGAATGAATTTACTGTTTTCCACTATCCTAACTCGGTGGTTTTCAGTTATTTTCTGCCATACTCGTCAAGGGTATAGCAAGGTATGCCCTTATTTACATTTGTCATCATTATATTGGCATAGTCATAAAGTAGCTACTGCCATTGGGATGTGCATTGTACCAGTCTTGTCTCTTCTTGAGCCGCTGAAAATGTTTACCTGATGTTATGTTATGCTTATTATACACCATTAGTTTAAGTGGAATGTGTTCAATTCATTCATTCATTCATTTTCTACCGCTTATCCTCACGAGGGTCGCGGGGGGTGCTGGAGCCTATCCCAGCTATCTTAGTTGTCATAATTGGAGGTGTTTTATTCGCTAGTGTGTACTGCGCCCATCCTGTATCTCGGTTAAATGGTTCCAGACCCGACCTTGATAAGTGAATTCCTGCGAGGTAGGATTCAATGTTGATATATCAATGGTATGGATATAGCGATTGCTAAGGGTATAAAGGATTTCCAAAGTCCTCTGCCGCCCCACCCCCGCTCCCCAAGCGTGCCCCACTATTTGAGAAGCACTAATAGGATGAGAAAAAGAGAGGAAAAATGTCTAAAGCCTGTAAATTAAACCAGGAAAGGTGATTAGCTTTGGACTAAGTCTGCAATGATCCAGTCGGCCTTACACTGTGCCAGACATGCAAAGAGAAAGTTGAGCTGTAGAGCAAGGTCTTGGCACGACAGTGAAGCAGGGGTGGACTGTACTTGGTCTATTCTGCACTAGGTCCTGAAGGACCCACAGGGTTGAGTGGCTCCCGAGCTGTCCCTGCGCCAGAATGATGACTGTGTGTGACTCTGTGACTCTTCATTCATAAGAAAAGAGATACCCCTCATTGCCTCATGTAAGGAGGTTCTGTTTTCATTACAGTTCCATGTTTGTTTGTGAGCCTGATTAAGCACAAAGCACTTGGGTGACCACGGAGTGAACTTTTGTTCTTTGCGTGGGGAGGTCTACACTCTCTTGACAGTGCTTTTGAGATTTGAACTACTACCATGAAAAACAGGAGCACCTCTCATAGATCACAACATAGAATGAAAGGACATACTCACATTCTGGAGGTTTGTTTATTTCCCTCTCCATATCGTTGTTGCTGTTGTGTGTTATTTAGACCTTCCACTGGGCAAAGTCTCAAAACATCCACATGAGATGGATAAATTATTCCTAAAGAGCTTTTTTTCATTAGCATTTCACATAATCCCACCTTCCTCTCTCTCTCTCTCTCTCTCTCTCTCTCTCTCTCTCTCTCTCTCTCTCTCTCTCTCTCTCCGTCGCTCTGTCTCACACAGAAGCATAGTTCACACTTATTTCCCATTTCATACAGTGCACCTTGGCTTTATAGGCCCAAATGTGCCTATTAAAACTATTCTTGAGAGCGAATATACTCACTGCGCAGGCCACTGCGAGGTCAATATGATAACTGGCCCTTTGGGGATTTTAGTCAGCGAGTACTATACGTCTGTTTTCATGTCTGGGAGAATGTTTTCCCCTCCTGCTGCTGTTCCTATGGCCACACACACTTGAGTGTGTGGTTGGACTTGAGTAGCTATTGTTGCAGGACATGGAGCTATGAGCATTCATAAAAATATTAAACCAATATTTTCATAGGTCCATATAGGGCTGTGTGATGTGACCTACAGCTCATGTCCAAATGAGGGTTCATACACCTCTAATCCTCTATTGAGATTAAAAGAATTTATATAAAAGATCTGACAATTCAATTTTCAAGCAGAAGTGATCGCACAGTGTCACGATTGTATCAGTGAGCTTTTAAAGTTGGGTTTTAGTCTGAAATAAGGTGCAGCTTTAGAAGGTTAAAGGAGGTCCGTTTTTAGACTCCTTCTCTGCCACATGGAAAACTGATTTAAAGAGAGGTTCAAACAAAGATCTGCATGTTCTTCCCAAATGCAAGCCCACTGTTGTCAGTATTTCCTCTCTGGGAATGAACAAATCCCACAGCCTGTAGGTATGTTTTAGAAGACTTACTGCTTTGTTTCTCTAACTGAGAAACTCTATTGGACATGCTCTGGGCCACAGGGCCCCATTCCACTTTCATATGCAGTTTGACTGTTGGCTCACAATTATAGACAATTTTCAATCTTGTGTTCAGTGTTCACTATTGTGTATTGTCCTTTTTTTACACAGGAACAATCTGTTAATGTACTTTTTATTTTGAATCATCTCATTTGATGTATTTCCAACAAACACTTTTACCTGCTAGGGTGGCTGGTCAGACTACTAACTTGGCTTGAAACACACCCTTTTAGCCGCATGGTGGCCGAGTGGTTAGCATGTTGGCTACACAGTCAGGATGGGTTAGATTCTCAGCTTTGGCATCTCTGTGTGGAGTTTGCATGTTCATGTTCTCTCCGTGCATGCGTGGGTTCTCTCCGGGTACTCCGGTTTCCTCCCACATTCCAAAAACATGCTAGGTTAATTGGCCACTCCAAATTGTCCATAGGTATGAATGTGAGTGTGAATGGTTGTTTGTCTATATGTGCCCTGTGATTGGCTGGCCACCAGTCCAGGGTGTACCCCGCCTTTCGCCCAAAGTCAGCTGGGATAGGCTCCAGCATACCCCTGCAACCGTAGTGAGGACAAGTTGATGCAGTCTGATTTTCAAACTTCCAAATACATTTTCTCAAACACATGCAAGTTTGAAAATGTCAGCACAAACACATCTTAGTCACAGTTGAAGAGTTGGAATTCCAAAGTGGTGCTCTGCTGCTAGCATGCACTCTTTAGACCTTGTTTGTCACTTCGAGGTGAGGGATGATGTGTACACTCTGGTTCATCAAAAGTTTGTGTAATGTGAATCCTTATCTATAATGACTCATTTTCTGTAATTCCTTACAGAAAATGCCAGTAATTTGCCTGCCAGATGTGTTTACCATTTGAACTGGTTTCATGCATTTCATGTTTATTTAGCTGGAGTGGAAATCATGACGAATGGCTTAATGTGTATCAAAAGGTCGGAAAACATGCAAATGTGCAAATTATTGTTTGTGGAAAGTAAATTATCTATAATTTGTATTTGTATATATATCGTATATATATGTAATTGGTATAGTGCTGTACATCAGCAAAAATCAAGGGGAAAATAATGGTGGGTCTCTTAGATTTTAGATTTTGGGGAAATCAACAGTGTCTTGCTGTCCACTTGCTCAGTATTATTGTTGGCTGACTTGTCCGTCTCATCGTCTTTTTTGTTGTTTTCTTTAAAGGAAAACTACACTAATTTTATATCAGACTTTCATACACACGTCTTTCTCTTTTTTTCATTTTCTTTAAATGTATACTTTTTCTTCCAAGTGATGTAGTACTTTTAACTCACTCAATCCCAAACATTTTTCCTAAAACAACCTCCTCAGTACCAGCCATTTTAGACAATTTTGACTATTTTTAAAGGCACATAGAGAATATAGAATATACTGAGTGGCTATGTAAACATGGAACCTACCAAAAGAAAGGTTAGACTCTCATCCTTCATCAGAAAAAAGTAGTAGAAAAAAATAGTTTTACAGTTAGTCGACGATTTTGTAGCAATGTGTGCAGGCGATTACATCCCATAAGAAAAGTAATACACTGTGCAAAATTGGCCAATGATGTATTGCACCAATAACGGTAAGGGCTTTTGCATTTAATTGACAGACATTGTATTTACTGTCATAAAAGTACACATCCATTGCTAAGGTAAAAAAACAAAACTGAATTCTAAAAAAATGTAAATAGAATTTGGAAAAAAATAAAACAGATTCCATGGTGAAAACACCTAATGTATACTATAAATTGATCAGCACAGTATAATTGGATATAGTAATAAAACACAAACAAGCTCAGTATAATTTGGATGTAACCTACGAGGAGTCATACATTTCACATCTCTTAATAACCGATGTCCAGTTGCAGAAGGTTCCGACCTCTGTGGGTACACTCACAAGATAAATGGTATTAAAAATGGATGGCCCAATGAATGACCTTAATTTTCCTTGTATATCGCATCCTGACAAGCCTATTTCAAGTGTATGTTAGTTTTGTTGGTTTTTTGTGCTGAATGTGAAACAAACTCTCAAGTCTTCCCTGTCTTTCCTGAATTATTCAAATGAATTGTGTAGCGAATTAAAATTACAGGAAGCACATCTTGGCAGAATGCTCATAAAGTGAGTGCTTTGTATTCTCAAGAGCACTTCTCATGTACTCACAGAAAAGCATTTGTTTAGACAGAACTCTATTGTGAAAAGTATTTTCCGCTTCAACATACTTGCCATTGTACTAATGTAAATGGCTTCATTGTAAGGTAAGACAGATGCTCTCAGTGTATCATTCACACGACTTATCTTCAATGTGAATATGATTCTACAGGGCACCAGACTAACTTTTCTTTTTTTACTAGGATCATAGTGGCCACTTGCTTAAAATTTTGGGAGCGTAAGCAGAAAATATAGGAGTGTGCTAAATGACAACTGTCTTCTCTCTATCTACCCTGTCCATGGCTTCTGGAAGGTCACAATGGTGGCGTCATGTACATTATAACAATATACACCTTCTTCTTTAGTGTTTGTCTCCCTTCTTCTTCTTTAGGGGTACTGTAATGTTGGTTGGCAAACATAGCTCATTTGCACGTTACCGTCAACTACTGGGCTGAAGTGAAGTTGACACCCCACATCACTCAAAACTCTGGTCAAATAGTCAACATTTTTTAGTGCTACGTTAGTGCTGCTTTTGTTTTTTAGTAATTACAGTTGACGACATTTGTAGGTCAACCAAAGGTCAACCAGCTCCCCAGCATGCTCGGTTAGTGCTGTTTTGTGCAGTTAAAATGAGCGTTTGTGCTGCTTTTGTTTTGGAGTTAATTAACGATTTAAAATTTGGCCTATTAAATAACCAGCCCCCCAACATGCCCATCATTCACAGTCCTTATGTGAAACATGAACATATATTTCTTTCCCTTTTCTGTGCATTATAACACGAGAAAACAAGTTAAGTTCAGCTGGTCGAAGTAGGTGTATCCCAATGACAGCTTTGTGAGCTACCTGAAATGAACATGTTATTTTATGATGTTATGAATATGTTCATGTTTTACATAAGTATTGTGATTCAACTCAACACGAAACACATACTTATATTTATTTATATACTTGTATATGCAAAAAAACAATACTCACAATATCTTATATTTTAGTTGCAAAATGCGACCATTTAGTCGCAGTCTGGAGCCCTGTATTTTGTCCCACAAATTGGTTCTTTTATTCGGACAGCTGGGTTAGTATTTATGAAATATTTTTGCATGAACGGGAAGTTTATCCCAATTCGGCTCTGAGCCTTCTTGTGTGCATTCCATAGATGGCTCATTGAAATGACAGCAGCTCTGTGATAAAAACTCAAGTCAAAACAAACTTCTCTTTGGAGGCTGTAAAGGGTGACGCAGCCCTCCAGGCTTTAACAGTGCATAGTGAGGGGAGAGGCAAATCGCCTTGAGCTGCCTGACAGCCACCGGAGCCACAGCTTCAGGTTTCCTCGTCTGGAAAAGCCACTGTTGCAGACCACATTTGTCGGTCGGGCGCGGTTTATGTACATATACTATCTTGTCAGGCTGTTGCTGTCCTTTCAAACATGTGCCTCCATAGATCTTCCTGTCAAATCCCAAGTGATTGTACATAAATGAGCACACCACAGTAACTCAAGGCTGTTTCAGTTGGACACTTAGACACTTAACAACACATATGTTAATTCTGACATGGCTTCTCAGCTCACCACAGCTGGAAACTATGCATGAGACAGCAACGTTGATTTCTCATTGGTGCTGTGGAATCACAAGCCTTCCCAGATGGGAAAGAGAGTGGTGATTTAATCTCTCTCAAACTTTTTCCATTTAGTTTCTTTTTTTTTGCCTTAATGCTTCAAGATTGACATAGACAGTCGTAAGCTTTAATCACCAGTCATGCCTTTCCCTTAATCCATGTCTAGTCACTTTTTTATGCCCCAAGTACAATCCTCTCCTCAATTACTTACAGCTCTGCAGTTATACAAATTGTGTTGTTACTTGAAGTGCCTACAGAACACATGTAGCTATACAGGTACAGTATATGTGTGATTTGGTTGTTTTCATAAACTGGAATTAACAACCTTAACAGGGTTAAATACACTCCTGATCAAAATGTTAACACCAGTTGAAATATTGCAGGAATTTCCATTGCACTGTTGGGTCTCAAGGAGGTTCTAAGTAGAGCTTCAAAATGCAGAAAGAAGAAATGAGCGTGAGACAACATTTTTGAGTAAGCCATTTTTTGAAAACACCAATAAAGTGAAGTAGACTGTCTTTAAAGGCTTGCCTTTAGAAAGTAAAATCTGAGAGAAAAAGGTTTTCTCTTTGAATGCAGGCAGGTTGTTGAGTTGCATAAGCAAGGCCTCTCACAGCAGGCCATAGCTGCTGAGGTTAGACACAAGCATTATAGTCATATAAAACTTCTTAAAAGATACTAATACCCACCTGACGTGTTTTCCACACAGCACAGTGGTGTTGCCTTCATGATCTGGGGTGCTTTTTCCTTCAATGGAACAATGGAGCTTAAGGTTGTGCAGGGGCGTCAAATGGCAGGTGGCTATGTGTAGGGGGCTCCCTCATGGCTAAAGGCCCTCGTCTGTTTGGGTAATGACTGGGTTTTTCAATAGGACAATGCTGCAGTTCAGAATGCCCGCCTGACAAAGGACTTCTTCCAGAAGAACAATGTCACTCTTTTGGACCATCTTGCTTTTTCCACTGTTCTGAATCCAACTGGGATTTGGAGATGGTAAGGGAGTTTGTTCCAAACAGCTTATGCCCTCAATGAAACCATCTTCCTCACCCGGAGCAACATTCCCACTAGCCTGGCGACAAGCAAGCCCAAACCAAATTTTGAATTGGTATATTGTACATGTAGTATATATTATACATATACATACAGTATCTTCACAGACAACACTCATAACTGTGTTCTTTTTTGAATATTTCATTTCTTTTTTTTAGCTATGGTCTTGAACTTTTGATCAGCTGATGAACAGCCTACTTCAGTTTAACATTTTGCAAAAAAATACAAATAAAATTTAGTTTTTGTCACACTCCCATTTTTTTGTGCATATTGTAGCTTTAGACCCTCCTTAAAGGGGCCTATTATGCAAATATTTTGGCCCCTTGTATTGAGTTGCGGGCTCCTATTGAGCATCTACACACAATGACCAGCACAGAAAGCTTTATAGTTCTTCCAGAATCTGCACCTATTCGGCTGTATTTCTTTGGTCCATTTCTCAAGATGTCAAGACTTCCAAGACGTCTCTCAACAGTAAGTAGCTTTAGCATCTTAGCGTTTTCTATAGCATTCGTAACCGAATGTGGCCACTAATTGTGGTGGGAAACAACTATTAGCAACCCTGCGCCCACTATACAAGCGCTTTTGGTCCTTGACTTACACAAAATAAACGCAGTGAGGACACTGGTAAATTGCTACTCACTGCTTGCTCAGTCCAGCTCAGTAACATTGGAAACACGTCGGCTAGCCCAGCTGCATACTGGCCCATGTTCATAAAACAGTCCAGTGTGAAATGTCAACCGATTAATCCATTTATTTTGCTGGTAGGGAATCAGGAACTCCAACCATTTGTGCTTGATGGTGGCGCTGTTAGGAATTGTAAACAAAGGTCGCTTTGCTAGCAAGTAAACAGGAGCAGAGCTTGGGGGAGGGTGGAGGAAGCAGAGCTTGGGGGAGGGCATAGAGCTTATCTGACTTACAGACACGGCCATATAAGGAAGTCTGCCTTCACAAAGGGGCAGTTTTACGACGCCTTTTGAAACCGAGTGTTTTGAGTCTTCCCAAATGTCTTCCTGGGTTCTCACTTCCAAATGTGCAAACCTCATGATCTGAAACTTTGGCATCGTTTAAGACAAGAATACAACATTCTAACTACATTTATAGGTCAGAAAAGTGGAAAAAGGATAATATGTCACCTTTAAGATCCAACAGTGCAAAAATGTATCTTCTTGCAGTTTTACAAGTGGTCTTGAAATTTTGATCAGGGGGTGTATGTCCGTGTGAGGAGGTGAGGCAATGATCAAAAGGCTGTTATTCATGCAAAAGTTCTCATCTTTGAATCAATGGCAGCCAAGTGCGTGCTATGCTTCCCCAAAGAGATATCTGTAGAAATGCAGCTGGGACTTTAGCAGTGATATATAAGCATGCTGTGAGAAACGCTGTAGCCCCTTTGTCACAGGTGACATTTTAAACCACTGCTGGGCCTGTACAAGACATCCAGACCCAGTTTCACAAGAGTAATTGTAACATTTAGGCTTGACCTTTGCTCCTGTTTCTGCTTTGTTATCCTCTGCCCTCTTTACATGTTTTAACAAGTAGAGTTCCTCACCCTCCTACGAGAATCTGATTGTGAAGACAGTCTGCAGGGATGTCTGCCAGTCATGATCTTCACTGTGTCTTTGACTGATGTTGCAATTCTGCTTTCCTTTCAAAATGAAGCATTGCAAATCCATGTCCTGAAATAATGCACAGATCCGAGCCGGCTCGCCTTGCGAGGTGCCCATCTCCTGCGGGCTGTTGCCTTGCAGTGTGTTCGCAAAGGAGACGTTTGAAGCGCTCTCAAGAAATGGGTACCAAAAGGAGGAATGTGGAGGCGCTTCAAACGTCAGCCAGGTACAGACTCTACGCTCTTAAATCCTCCTCTTACCACAAATATACTTTGCAGCTGTTATGTGGAAGTCACTGGAGAGAGGCTGTGTGGAAAAAGGAGTGGAGCCAGATGGGTGTATCGCAGTGGGAGGATTTTTTTCCACTTGTCTGTCTGAAAGAGCCTTGCTGATTTTCTTAGTGTGCCTGTCATATTGAATTGCTTGCAGTTGCGAGCTATTTTAAATGACAACGGTACTAATGAAAAAGCCAATTAATAAAAGCCTCTATATTTAAAGTTAACATGAAAGACATTTGCACTGCCGTTAGTGTTTTATTGTAGTTTTTAGGGTAAATGTGTGCTCAAATGTATATTGACCGTTGTTCATGGGGCAAGACGCAGAGACCCTTGGAGGATAATGTGCTCTCAAGGTAGTGATGCGTGTTTAAGAGATTGGCCACGCTCTGCTGCTCATCTCTGCTCCAAACGAGGATGCTTCTTATCCATTTCATCAGCACCACTCCTAGGAGAGTTTTATGACCCAAGCCTCATTACCTCAGCACAAAACAGCAAAATCGTGAAAGTATTTTTTTTTCTTTATAATATAGCATGAAATTGTTCAAGCTGCATCAATATTGTATTAGACTTGTGAATGAAATGCGTTAATCATATTAATAGGTTTCTGTCTTATCATTCTCCAAGAAGCAAAATGCTGATCTTAATGAGATCGACCGTGAAGAATTTATCTGTAGGCGTTAATTGTCATTACCTCTGCTGGATGAATTGAGTTTAAACAAAAAATATATATTTTTGTTATATGGTATTTACTGGTACTCCTGGAAAAGTTTCCAGTTGTGTTTCTGCTTTTATTGAGAATTTGTGAGTGTCTTTAAGCTTTCTTGACTTGCAGATGGCTAGCCGTTCTGATAGCTGCCAATTGCTGCCCCACGTTGTTTGGAATAGGCAATGAAAAAAAAGTCCCCAGTTTTCAGTGATGTTTTGGGGGAAAATAAAGCTCCTCCTTTTTTGGAAAGGCGTTTGGGAGACAACTGAGAGAGAAGAGAAGAATTCATGCAATACTCTAGGGACAATGTGACTGAAGTTTGACTATACTCTGTGACCCTCTGAGACAATTCCCGTGATGCAAACACTGAACTCTGGTAGAAGGTCGGGGTTTGCTTGTTGTGGTGATGAAGAAAGTTTCCTCGGTGGCTTCGAAATAATCTCAAGACATGTTCAAAAATCTGATAGATGGGCTCTGACACTTTGACCCGTCACTACTCGTCATAATATATGTATTAGTTTGTGCATTCACTAAAATATTTAAGGCTAAGTGGTTTCCAACATCTCTATCTACAGCTACTAGTGTATCCATTTCTGCTGTATCTACATAGATTTGTAGTAGAACATGCTGTGTCCCAATTTTTCTTCCAGAGGGAGTACAGTTGCATCTCCCAGTAGAAACACATTTTTTTTTGGTTTGGTTGGTTTGGTATCCACTGTGAGGCTGTGTAATACTAAAGTAGATCCACACTTTTTGCGAGGGTTCCAATTCAGGAGCACCACCGAATGGCAAACAAACGTGACTAATTTAGAAGAAAGATGTTGATTTTTGACACATGCCTTGAGGCACAATGTAACCTTTTGCAATGTTGTCAGGCTAGCACTACAGTGGGGGTTGCCAACCTTTTTGAAACTGAAAGCTGCTTATTGGGTACTGATTCATTCAAAGAGCTACGAGTTTGATACAGACTGCAGAATTAGCCAATTTGTGACTGCCGAGGTGAAGCCGATCACTTTTGCACATAAGGCCTGCTGGTGAATGATGTAGTATTAATGCAGAAAGTTTGGAAACTCAGCCTATCATTGCCGACGCCCGTCTGTAGTCACTGATACAAGATTTTCTAGCAGCAGCTTTTTCTCCACCCAAAATGCTTTGGCATTATAGATGTCAACTTCCCTTGTAGTTGTCTTTAAGGGCAGTAGTGTCAGGAAGTCTTGGGGTCAACAGTTCAGAACAATGGAGATTGTGAAAAGGAGGTGAAGGAGCGTGTGCAGGCAGAATGGAACGGGTGGAGAAAATGGTAATGGTTTAATTTCACTTGAACATGCATCAGATTCCAATTGAGTGCATCCCATAATCAGTTCCCAGTTCCACATGTCCAAAAGGAGTAGGAAGAAGCAAAGCTTATTAAATCCTACCCCTCCATCTGGTACTTTTACAATCAGTAACTGTTACATTTGTTCACTTCCTGCCTTTCTGATATAATTTAATTTTTTAGGGAAAGCGGTAGAAAATGAATGAATGAATGAATTTTTTTAAATTACGATGTTGTATTATTTTATTTTTTTATTTTTTTGTCACATACCAAGGTATGAGGTGATATGAGCATCCAATGCCATAATGGGTACCATAGTGCGTGTCAATATAGTGATATATATAGCACATCATGACTGGTTCAAGACTCTTCATCCTTGTATTTAGCAAACATCAACTGCTTGTATTGTTTCTTGAATTGGCTCATCGTTGTGCATTGTTTGATTTCCTTACTCAATCCATTCCATAGTTTGATTCCACATACTGAAATGCTATGGCTAGCATAACGTAGTCCTAGCATAGAAGTGTTTCATATGTAGTTCTTCCCTGAGATCATATTTCTCCTCTCTTGTAGAGAAGTATTGGATGACATTTTTTAGCTAATTGGTTATTTTTAGCTTTATGCATTATTTTAGCTGTTTGAAGATGAACTATATCAGCATGTTTAATTATTTGTGATTTTAGAAATAAGGAGTTAGTATGTTCTCTGTAGGTGGCATGATGAATTATCCTTACTGGCCTTTTTTGCAGTACATTTAGTGAGTGAAGATTGCTTTTATAGTTATTAGCCCATATTTCCACACAATAAGTGGAGAATCAGAGAGCAATAAAGAGTGTGGAGTGATTGTGGAGTGAAAAGTGCCAGGCGTGATGTGTGATAGAAGAGTTTCAGCTAAAATGAAAGGAAAGGTATACAAAACTGTGGTGAAACCAGCCATGTTGTTTGGTCTGGAGACAGTGCCACTGAGGAAAAGACAGGAAGCTGAACTGGAGGTAGCAGAGATGAAGGCTGAGGTTCTCATTGGGAGTGACCAGGATGGATAGGATCAGGAACGAGTACATCAGAGGGACATTACATGTTAGAGGCCTTGGAGATAAAGTCAGTTATCGGCCAGACTGAGATGGTTGGGACATGTCCAGAGGAGAGATAGTGAATATATTGGTAGAAGGATGCTGCCAGGTAGGAGGCGTAGAGGAAGACCAAAGAGGAGGTTTATGGATGTAGTGAAGGAGGACATGAGCGTAGTTGGTGTGAGAGTAACAGATGCGGAAGACATGGTTGGATGGAGACGGTTGATGAGCTGTGGGGACCCCCAAAGGGAAAAGCCGAAAGAGAAAGATGTGTCAGAAAGTTTTTTGTGGGTAAATCATCAACCGCCATCCTGTCAGCTGTGCCGTACTGCTCCTGGATGCTAAACCACCTGCACCTCTCCAGATCACAGTCTAGCAGGTTCAGCCAAGTTCCTGGACATCGCTGACACTCTTCTTCCCATTCATTTGGCCCCTGTAGAACACAGGAGGTAGTGGAGATGACAGCGGGCCCATATATCTTGTCTTTGAGGTGAGCTTCCCTGTGGGTAGTTAGCATGGTAGCTTGTGTGACATGCTCTCCGCATTGGGTTATGCTGTCGCCCTGCAAATGAGACACACGCAGGCTCCTTTCACAGTGGTAAAAAAGTGTTTTAAAAATATATTGCCATTTCCCATTTAGATGTTAGCGTGATTTGAAAAGAATAGAAAGCAATAAATTGATGCTACTCACTGGTAAGTGGTGCAATTTGAGGTATTTTTAGAGTGGGCTGTGGGCGACTCACGTGATTCTTAGGGGCGACCTGGTGCCCGCGTGCACCGTGTTAGTGGCCCTGTGCGAGAGGCTAGCAGGCTAGAGAATGTGTTTCTCCGAGCTGCGTGCATAATTCACACTGCTTTCCTGTTGTAATTCCAGTAACGACTTCCAATCATATATTGCTGTGTGTGTTCACCTTACTGCAAGTTTTAAGTCTGGATTTACTGTTGTAGCTAGTACTTCCGTAGCCAAAGAAACCTTTGCTTCTCACAGCACACAACAATGGTTAGTCATTTTACATGAAGTCAGCCATGAATGAATCGTACGACATGACATAGCGAAACTAAAATCTCCTCCCATTTTGTGTGGAAGTGGTGTGTTTTTGGCTTCTTACTTTGTCCTTCTTCCCCACTCAGATTCCAACTTGAGTTTAGAATAAATAAATTGGATGCTAACTACTTAGGTCGGCCGTTTCTACGCATCCATTTGGTTTGTGATTTAAATAATAAATCATATAAACCGCCTCATGTTGTGGGCTAGTGATGAAGATGCTATCAGGAAATGATGTTAATACTGCGTAAACTATAAACTATATTGGTCAAAGAAATGACAAACAATCAATCCAATTATTCACCCTAAGATTGGGGTTTGGACATTCTTAAACTTCATTAAAGACTTCATTATAGACAGAGTGAAGATATTTTGGCATACTTTTTGTGAAACTAAGGCCAAATTGTCCTTCTTGTTTCAGAACGTTATCACTGGGACAGCAAACTGCATATTCCCACGGCCAACTACCAGGATGTGCTCAATGATGACAAGGCAGCGCTGGCGTGGCTTGTGGCTTTGAAACGCGTCGGCATGGTCTACCTGAAGGGGGCTCCGGCAGAGCTTGGTCAAGTGGCCAGACTCGCTGAGAGGATTGGTTATCTCCGGCTGACGTTCTACGGGTGAGACCCACTGATGCTCGCCTCTTGCACTCCTGTCAGCTCACTAAATCTTCAAATGAGTTTTCCACCGAACACAATTTAGTTGGCGGCAAGCCCGGGAATTGTTATTAAATAAAAGTAGATACATTATTTATGTACTTTTTTCAGCGATTCCAAGAACAGAGACAAAGTTTGTGTGAAAGCCTTTTATTTACAACATTGGTGTTTTGGAAAATGTGTGTTCTTTTCAATTATCTGTAGGTTTAATTTATTTGGGTTTCTCTGGGACGCTAAAAGCGAGTCCTCTGGGCCTTTCATCTTGGCCGAGTTTATCGCTTTGACTTATTACTTGAAGACAGAGATGGGGAAAACAAGCCAAAATCATTCCAGACGCTTTAAGCCAGAGGAATTACCTGGTGCACTCAGTCAGAACAGAGGTATGGAGCGTGACGCCTTTCCACTGCCAGAGGATGAGCTCATAGAGCTGGAAGTAAAAAGCTGTCTGTTTCCCAAAGTCGGAACATGGGAGCTAGCGTTACCCCATTAGCACTCCGCTCTTGTTGCCTCTCAGGCTGCGGTGGCAACATCGGGAGACATTCGGCAGCAAAGATCATTTGACGTCTTCGCTGAGCTTTTGAAGGCAAACTGAAAGACCTCAAATTGGCTTGTTGTTTGATCTCCACCAAGCACAAAGGACAGTGGAAGAGGCTGTGCCTTTACCAGTATTTTAATCATTCTTACCAGCTCATGTTTTGAAAAAGTTTAGCCTGGGACAAAGAAGATAAATGATAGCGACAGGCCAGGGCTCCCCTTCAGTTGGCTGGCAGTTGATGGTTACTCATGCATGGCCCTTTATTTCCAAGGCCAAAGTGGCCAACTGGCTCCCGGTCTTCCAAGCGAATATGGCGACTGCAGGAACATTTCACCCGTCATTGTCTTCTATTCAAGCAAACGCTACAGTACATGTCATCGAACACAACATAGAACTTGATGTTGAAAGTCACCATAAAGTATCACTTTCTCCAATATTCTCTCCAATATTAAACAGCCTCCACCCACCTATCACGGAAATATGGAAAAAAGAATAGCCATAAAAGACAACTAAAAAGCAGGCTTGGGGGCATATTACTGAATAGAATTGGAGTTAGTCCCAACTAAATCATGGGAAGGGATTGTTTTGTGCCAAGGACAAAAAGGTCAGGGGCTGCACGGCAATCGAGTGGTTAGCGCGCATACCTCACAGCTAGGAGACCTGAGTTCAATTCCACCCTCTGCCATATCTGTGTGGAGTTTGCATGTTCTCCATGATTCTTCTGGGTTTTCTCCGGGTACTCCGGTTTCCTCCCACATTCCAAAAACATGCTAGGTTAATTGGCCACTTCAAATTGTCCATTGGTATGAATGTGAGTGTGAATGGTTGTTTGTCTACGTATATGTGCCCTGTGATTGGCTGGCCACCAGTCCAGGGTGTACCCCACCTCTCGCCCGAAGACAGCTGGGATAGGCTCCAGCACCCCCGCGACCCTCATGAGGAAAAGCGGTAGAAAATGAATGAATGAACAAAAAGGTCAGTTCTCGCTGTCCATACACACATCGTGATAGTAGAGTTTGTGAAAGTATTCACCCTGGTCTTAGTTTTGCATTTTTAAGTTCAGTCTGGATTTTCTCAGCATTTTTACAAATTGATGCCTGATTTTGCAACATCTTTTTCCAAAACATTATGGCACAATTAGAATTGGTTTGAACCTTTTTAAAGACATTTAAAAACCATTGGATCCGCTTGTGATTTTATGACATTTTTTCAATGTTTTAAGTGTTCTTTGTAACCTGAAACACACAGGAGTTCAACAAATGTTTCAAAATGTTTCATTCGTGCACAAATGTATGCATGGCTTGGAAAACCAATGTAGATGTTTACCTTGTTTTATTGCCACACAGAGGTCAAGGAAAGCTAACTTAAAACGAGACACTAGATGAGAGTAAAAGCACATTCTGAACCCATTGTCAAATTACTGCAAGGCTCCCTGATTGACCCCTGTCTCCGTGTATAGCGTACAGTGTGCCGGACAACGTTCATGTTAGCACACATTGCAAATAGCTTACCTACGCTTTCGTGATAAGAGACGATGACAGATTCATCACATATTGAAGATGTGGGTGTGTTGGTAAACAGTTGACATTTTGTTACGTGTTGCTGTTTCTGGTTTGTTTACATAATCTATATAAACATAACAGTGGGTGGGCGACGCCACAACACATTTGATTGGTTAGACCAGGGCTCTCAAACTCAATTTACTTGGGGCCCACTGGAGCTCGGGTCTGGGTGAGACTGGGCTGCATCAGGTTTTCCAAAAAAAAACAAAAACGCATTTATTAAAAACGAAAAAATTTAAAAAACTTTGCTTTGGTTCCAAGCTCTGATAAAACATTCCACTGTTCTCAAATATCTTACTTTTTATTTTTCTACACAAAATAAGATGAAAAATAAATAAACAAATCAAGAATAAAGAAAATCAATCAGTAATAAATAAATAAATATAATAATAATAATAAAATGGCAAATAAAAAAACTTACAAAACCACATATAGTTGGTGGGTAGACAAATTATTTTTTTCAGATTAAAATGAACAAAGCATTATTAGAGCCCTGTAGACATGACAAAACACGACTATAGTCACATTTATACTCTTTTTATTTACAACATATTGCGCAACTGCAGGGTCTTGAGACACATGCTAACTCGCAAACTAGAGAGCTAGCGACCTAAACGGTAGCCTTCAAGTTATTTCCTTTAAACTTAAATAGCAAAAACTTACCACTTCCACACGGATAGGGAGGATAACTATTAACAGTTATTTAACCTTTAACATGAACATTAATCAAACGTAATAATTTTTTCTGGGTACATGATACCATACAGCATCCATATCAAACTTGCGCGGGCCGCACTAACATTAAACTTTCATATCAAGGCGGGGGCCTCAAACTAGTGTCCCAGCAGGCCGCGTGTTTGAGACAATTAATATTTGATTTGAGACAATATATTTTTCAAATATATTTGATTTGAAAAAATATATTTGAGACAATTAATATTATACCAAACCCCCCGCCCCAGTCGACGTTAGAAAATTGGCTGATGAAAATGACGACGATGCGCAGGGAAGTTGCAGGGATTAAGCAAAGTTGCAAGGCCACACAAAAGTAGCAGGTATTGGTTGTGAATTGGCACAATTGCAAAATGACAGCAAATGTCAAAGGGACAAATTCAACAGCAAACTGCTTTAAAAAAAAACTAAACAAATCACCAAAACAACTGCAGAGCAAAGCCATTTTCCAGAGTCTACTATTCCTTTCCCAAACTCATGATATTCCATGAACTGCTAAGCATATAGCAGTTATACATAGTGGTCACATGACCTACTATTACTGTTCTTCGTCTGCACTCTACTAAATGCTCTTGTTCATGTCATGTTGATGGCTGTCCTCAGGCACACATGGCAGGTCCAGGACAAGTACATGGCCAACAATGTAGCCTACACCCCAGGAAGACTCAGCCTCCACACTGACTACCCTGCATTACACTTTTCACCTGGAGTAAGTAGAGTGAAAGTCACATGCTTTATTTTGAGGCCTAACATATGTGGGAATGTGTAGTATAAGAAGCATATCATGTGGTACTTTGTGTGTAGGTGCAGTTCCTGCACTGCATCAACCAAGCCGAGATAGGCGGGGAGAGCGAGGTGGTGGATGGTTTCCACACGGCCGAGCTGCTGCAAAGAGAAGACCCCGAGGCCTTCCGCATGCTCACCTCGCTCCTTGTGGACTTCACTGACATGGGGACGGACTACTGTGACTTCCTGCTGCAGTCCAAGAAGAGCATCATCGAGTAAGTGAGGTTGGCTTGTCAGATACACATAATAACATTTAAGAGCCATACTTGCCATGCTTGAGTCACAAACACAAAAGGTGCACCTGCATGGCGTTGGTGACAGATTAGAAAGGGAAACACTGTCATCTGCTGGCCAACATTATTATTACTACATACACACACTTGCACATCTGCATCATTACGCTTCATCACAATTTCATTGACGTGATGCAGTGTAAATCTGACCTAACAAGAGTACATGCCAAAAAACTCTTGAATGGGGTGTGATTCAGGTGTGCAGGTATTATTGTGCCCACCAAATGTATGTATATCCTCTTAGTAATACAGTAGTTGGCACATAGTAGTGGGACTACGTTATGCTAGCCATAGCATTTCAGTATGTGGAATCAAACTATGGAATGGATTGAGTAAGGAAATCAAACAATGCACAACGATGAGCCAATTCAAGAAACAATACAAGCAGTTGATGTTTGCTAAATACAAGGATGAAGAGTCTTGAACCAGTCATGATGTGCTATATATATCACTATATTGACACGCACTATGGTACCCATTATGGCATTGGATGCTCATATCACCGAGTACTTTGGTACTAGGTACATTATAAAAAAAAAAACCCTAAACTGTATTATGGAAAGCAGGAAGTGAACAAATGTAACAGTTAGTGATTGTAAAAGTACCAGATGGAGGGGTAGGATTTAATAAGCTTTGCTTCTTCCTACTCCTTTTGGACATGTGGAACTGGGAACTGATTATGGGATGCACTCAATTGTCATCCATAAGTAATGGATAATGATACTGCGGTTGTAAATGAGTTGCAAGTAGTCAGGTTTTAAATGTATTATTAGTATGCAAGCATCTGTTTTGATACCTTCACAGTGTGTGGGAAACATCATAGTTCATGTATGGTGTTTGTTTGGACTCTCTGTGCAGCGTCAATGCCCAGGGTCGGGTTGTGAGAATAAACTACAACAATGCCACCAGAGACTCCGTGCTGGACCTCCCTCTCCATCAGGTCCAGCCCTTCTACAGAGCGCTCAAGGCCTACGTGGACATCATGAACCGACCTGAGAATGTGGTCACCTACAAGATGGAGCCAGGTCAGTGTGGGACAAATTCATATTTGCTTTGAGATACAAGGAAGATCTCAAGGAAGTTGCGATGAGAAGAGTCACAAGGTCATGCCGACCCCCCCCCCCTTCTTCTTTCTCTCCAAGTGAAAATGAAGCCTGACAGTACCATGATGTCACTCTGAGGATGACACCACACAGTGTGTCCTTGAGTGAGCTCCAAAAGGAACTGATGCGTGCAGCTATAGACGAGTCATCAGTCATTAGTCATCGTTATGTTCAATTCCGGACCAATTGTTGCAACGTCATGTCACATTTAGAGTCTCATATCAGACACAGTCTGGTAGTAAGCGGTGTTGGCGTTATTGTGTGCAGCCATGGAAATCATACCTGTCCTTTCCCCCGGGAAACTCCTGTCATTTGCCCCCCCCCCCCCCACCCCCACCCCACTTCACTCTTTGAGCCACTCAGTAAACACCCAGGCAACATAGGCCCAACACATCCTGCAGCCAGATACATTAGCTGATGTTTGCCTTATTTCCTCTAAGTGTCCTTTATTTTAAAATGCAAATGTTACCAGGTAGGATTTAATGACCTTCTGTAAAAAAGTGCAAGCAGGATTAAATATGGGAAAGGTAACACAACCTAAGACAGCCCTCACTCTGAGCTTCTCCATCCATTTTGGTTTGCCCTTTAAACGGCCCACACATCACGTTGGACTGCAAGTGGAGGAGATGTGGGCACAAAGAGCAGTGGCTCATTTTCCATGAGAGAGGAAATCTCCCCAAACTGGCCTGATTAGACACACGTGTAATTATATGGTACTTTTAGGATTTGGATATTGGTCTTACTAGAAAAAATATTACTTTATAATAATATACCCTTTCAAAGTATCAGGGAGAGATGACAATTAATATTATATTAAAATGTTACATTTCCTACATTATTTATATCGGGCTGCACGGCGGACGAGTGGTTAGCGTGCAGACCTCACAGCTAGGAGACCGGGGTTCAATTCCACCCTCGGCCATCTCTGTGTGGAGAGGTTTTCTCCGGGTACTCCGGTTTCCTCCCACATTCCAAAAACATGCTAGGTTAATTAGCCACTCCAAATTGTCCATAGGTATGAATGTGAGTGTGAATGGTTGTTTGTCTATATGTGCCCTGTGATTGGCTGGCCACCGGTCCAGGGTGTACCCCGCCTCTTGCCGATGGATGGATGGATCTGTGTGTGACTGAGGTGTGAATAGCGATTTGGTGATGATTACATCATCTCTCATGTGCTCCCACCCCAGGTGACATTGTGACCTTTGACAACTGGCGTCTCCTGCACGGCAGAAGGAGCTACGTCAGCAGGCCGGACAGGCTGCGCCACCTGGAAGGTGCCTATCTGGACTGGGACGAAGTCATGTCTCGCCTGCGAATACTCCGCAACTCGGTGGACGAGGCGGACGCCACGCCATGATTAGCCATGATTAGCCATGATTAGCCATGTAAGCAAACAGGTAAATGAAAGGTAAAGTCGTTTACAGCAACGGGATTACATGATGGACATTGTCTTCCATGCTGCCAAACTGTCAGTTCGCAGACCGTTTGGCCAAATATATCTTAAATATATCATAAATCATAATAGTACAAGACCGTGCATCAGGTCACATGTTGGGGTAAAAGCCTCGGGTTCTACCTGCAGACCTTCAGTGCAACACGCCAATGCAAAGCTCTGCTATTTATGAACGCTGCTGTTTTATGACATTCTTAATGTCTTTTTACAAGTCAACTTTTAAAGGAATCGGATTGGTTGTCTTTCAAGTTTGTTCCAACATTTTGTACCCCCCCCCCCACATTGTTGTTGCCTTCATGCTTAACTCTTCTTTGTGCACAAAGAGGAGGTTTAAAGTTTGTAAATGTCAAGTTTCTTAACTTCGGAAGGGACTTGACCTCCCACCTGAAGGTGTCCTCATCTCCAAACGTGTGAGTAACTGTGGCTCGTTTTTGCTTCATGGCGGATTCTCATGGTGTTTGCCAAACCCCAACCAAGAATGCTGATGTTAGAATACCGTACTGCGTGAGAGTATTAGGCCACCAGTAACCTCGTTGAGTCATGAAGTCCGTCACAATAATCATTTTGATGCAGTGAAAAGCAAATAATCGGACAGACAGGAGGAGTAGGAGTACCGTGGATGTTGAGGATTCGGGATTGAAATCCTTAAAAACGGTAGTTGTTCCCACTGGAATCCCGGAATGTAACCCTGGCAAAAAGTAAATATCTGCTGTACATAAAAAAAAAAATCAAAAAGTGATATGCATCAAATTTTGACAAAAGAATAACCCATTTGGGTCAATGGAATAACCCATTCCATTTGGTGAGCATCTGGATACACGGACGAATACGGGAATTTGTGACGACTGCGTGAGTCACCGCAGTGGTTAAAGTGATTCCTTTTACTGACTCCATTACTCGTGAGTCACTCACTGAAAAAAAAAACGTCTTACTCGATACATTCATCACCAAGTGGATGTCCAGAAACTGAAACCACGTTTAATCATACCAGCCAAAGGTAATGGAGGTCAAAGTGTTGTGTTCAAAGACCAACATCCCCTGTATTGACAGTCCATCTGCTGTTCAGGTTTTATTTTAGCGACCTGATCCCAAATCTCTCTCGCAGCCTTTTGGCTTCTTATGCAAATAGCAGGAATACAATTTTAAATATAACTGTACAAAATATATAACTCGCATTGTTGTTCAGTTGATGATTCATTCATGAATCACATTTCAGTGAAACACGAGTATTCGCCCACCGGTGAGTCAATTTACTGATTTCCGGAGTACCTTTGACTCGCCATAGGCAGGAAACAGGAAATGAGAGATGGTTTGAGGCAGGCAGTGCCAATTGATGCTAATTGATGTTGTTTTTCATTTAGCTGGAGGATTGAGTCAGTGAACAAGTTCATGGAATGAGAGTCAGTGGGTCCGATGGTTTGTTCATGAGTTGCACATTTTGACTATGTTGCCGTGAATAAGCCAAGGAGTAGCCTACTGACCATCAAACAGATGGACAGTTGCATTTTTCTGAGTTTTGTTAATTACACCTGAGTCAGGAACATGAATTAACTACAAATATATATATATATATATAATAAATATGTACCAATATATGTACCAATACCAATGTGCGCCCAAACGGTCAACAAAAATGACTGCTTCCACTCTTTCCTCTCTCCTACCCTCAGCACAAGCAAGTGCCCGCCATTCATGGCCTCTGGGTGTGTAAGCAGGTACACCCACCTGTGCCCATGTGACCACGCCCCATACGCTCATTTACGCTCTTTTAACACAAACTTCAAAGTATCTATCAGTGGCTTAAGACTTTTGCACAGTATTGTTTGTCCTGTGGGGTTTTTACAACGGCCAGTAATCAAATCCAATGATTTCTGACACCGTAACTATTTCCTGTTAGTATACTTCATTTCCTTTCTGTTGACTTATTTATTTGTACAGACTGTTGAATAATTGTTTGCAAGTTAGTCTTCTTGTGCCTTTTTCTTCTCCTGGTCTTCATTGATTCTGCTGCTTCTTGTCAATCAGTGACGTTTTGTAAAGAGTACTGTCACTGTACTATACTGTACTGTACTGTACTGTACCTAAAATAAACCAAAGTTGGTCATCTTTCAACCAGAGAAGGACACACTACTCCAGTTTGGACAAGTTTATTCTACATCTCGCTAAAGCTGTACAGTCTATGAATATTTCCACCTGGTCTTTCATACGTTCTCACACCACAGCAGCCAGTCGACACGACCACAGACGACCACTTCAAGCACAACAAGCTTTGTCGCATTCAATTTCAATTGAGTGGAGACGATTCAGGTGTTCTCGTCACATTTAGGAGGTGGCGTTTTTGCCCCAAATTTCAATTTCTTACTTATTCGTATTAGTCACATGATTAAAAGTACAAGCTTGTCGCAGCTGTAACCATCATGAGGACATGTGAAGAAAATGTGACAGGTTCATCAGTCTGAGTGACTGCAAAGTATTGAATGAATGAATGAGTGGTACTAGTAGTACTAATAGTACTACTCAAGTGCTAGTATGTCCTCATCACTTTTCTGTACTTTATTCACACTTTTAGGATATCACGTCTCATTTATGTCCCGATATAAAGAAACCCTGTGAAAGCTGTGACAGGAAGCTGGCTGGAACTACTCAGTATTGCACACCAAGCAATTCAATAGTTATTACTTTTTTACCAACTATACAGCAACTATATATATATATATATATATATATATATATTAATATTTATTTAGGAATCATGCTAAACATGATTAACAGCAGAGCACAGACGAGGTTCGTAATTCCGGTTTAAGCACGACAAGACAAGTCTGGAGGTGTAGGCGGTTTGGAGAGAGAGCGACGTCACAGTAACTAAGCACATCATCATGGGGGGATGGGGGGGGGGGGGTGCATGGGACCTGCATGCACTCGGTTCCATCTCTTATTATTAAAGAACATTTTCCAGACAATACAAGAAGACACAAATGGAGGAGGAAACAACATGATGACATTTCCTGGGATCTGAGGTTGGGGGGGGGGGGGGGGGGGGGTGCGGGTGGGGGTGGGGTGGGGGTGTTGTGCTAAACGACAGTGAAGAACAGCATCAAGTATTTACACGACATCACACGCTACAGTCAAACACCGACACGGAGGCCGCTTATTTACACGCCGCGTGTGCTTCCATGTCGCTGAGGGGTCGGATGGTCCGGTGTTTGAACTGTGACGCCACCTCTAGTAGAGGCACATGGAGAGAAAGGGGGGCGGGGGGGGGGTACACTAGCTAGGGAGGGGCCTTGGCGATAGAATCTTGGCTTTTCCGTCCGCTTCCTTCCCCTTCACAGCTGCCACGTAGGAGAAAAGGCAGAGGACTGAGTAGCAGATCTGATGTGCCTGCAGAGGAGGAGAAGGATGGAGATCATGGAGCCGTTCTTGGTGTCGTCATGCATTCAATACAGTTTAGTGGGCTGTGACGACTTGGGGTCACGTTGTGCCCACCAACAACTAACGCCTCGCAGGTTCTTAGTAATAACCCATTGATACTTCGTATCAGAAGATCCCACCCACGGTGGTAAAATTGTTGGTGTCACGGGGGCTTCGATCCGTGCGGACGGACGAATGGAAGCTGGAAATACCATCGTCATTTTTGGTCCAAAACCTTCAGGCTTCGGCTGGAAAGTTGAAGAAGGAAGTAACCCTTTTAGGGCACGGGTGTCAGGCAGGTTTTCCCTCCAACCAGCCAACCAACATTCTGTACTTCGGAAGTGGATGCCGAGCCAACAGTCCCATTCAGTTCTAGTGTCCTGGAACCGGACTGTCCCAACCATCATTACGGATCAAGATGGTGGTATACCGTTTCTCCGGATGGTTGGAGATGAGGCGATGAGGAGGCTGATGTCGGCTGAGCCACGCTTGTCGCTCAGCATGGGGTCGTCCTCCTCCCACACCCACGCATCCACCGCGCAGTTCACAATCCAAGACATTTGGAAACTTAACAGTACACATGTTGCTACTTGTCGGCAGTTTAGTGGTCTTACTGCTGAGATGGAGAAGTACTTTGGTTTTTATTTGTCATTAACTTTATCATTTCATTTCATTCTGGTATTTAGTGTTTTAGTACTTTGAGTGACTTCAACGTTAACTCAGGTAGAACGTAAGCATAAGAACAGACTTCCAGCAAAAGTCTTCCATCAGTAACCCACACGTACCCAAGAACCGCCTCTATACGTCATCACCCGCTACCGTGCTTCAAAATCTGCTGTTTCACTGAAACCGTCCAATGTTCTACTGCCGATTTATAAAGACCCCAAAAAGCTAGAAACAGACTTTTTCTGATTCATAGTTTCAATGTGTATGTAGTCCTAGAACTCAATATTATGTGGGTCTTAGCAAAAAGCTCTCGTCTGTCAATTAATTAAAAACAAAAAACATCGGGAGGCTGCCTACAGCCACAGCCTTCAATGCCACGGCAGCTATTCCCTCTGGGATTTGTTAGCAATAATCAATCATCTTTATCCTTAATCACGGTCGTATCTTCACACCTTCTCCCCTCTGAACTTTTTATGATGTTCCACTTCCACTTCCGGGATGATGGCTTCCTTTTTCCCTTTTTTGGTCGCTCCTGCTTGTGGGATCAAATAAAACGTGAACTAGTGAGTTAACGATGTTAACGATGTTAACGATGTTAACGATGTTAACCATGTTATTGTTCTGCTCCAGCGAGCCTGGTGTTCATGCACCAAAAGCTGTGCAAGTGTAGCTGGCGCTATGACCTCCAGTTGACCTATTACCTACAAAACAGCTTAACAGAGAGGCAAAGCATAAGCTGCCCTGGCCACAGCTTAGTAAGGTCTCCAAGTCGAGCCCTGAGGGCTGATTATGGAACGCAGGTCCCACGGTACTACAATAAATCCAACTTATATAAAGACAATCCTCAGGTGTGTTAGACTTAGGAACTGTGACCTCGTATGGGACAAATGTATCTTGGCTTGAAGTAAACGTCTGAGAGAGCCAGTGGCGTGCTGGCGGACTGATGAGGACTTACCATGGGGGTCTTGTACTTGTGGATCACCACTTCTTTAGTTTCAGGAACTATGCCGATGCAAAAGACAGAAGAGAAATTCAAAGGCAGCAGGAACTTGAATGAGTTCAACTTTTGGTGTTGAGGAGGTGAAGTCACCAACTATCTAATGCAAGTCACGTCCACCACCAGTCAAACATTCTCAAACGATAGCTTAAGGACAGGCTGACACGTCCTGATCTTCTAGACTGGAGGAGATTTGGGGGCTAATGCATCTCTGCTATGGTTGACTGGTAAGGACGGAATTTAGGCCACAAAAAGGTCTTTTGAAAAGAGAATGACATGAATACAAAAAGAACAAAACACACACAGAAGAAAGACAATTGCCCCGCTACCCCAATGAAGTGAAAGTGAAAGGACGTGACAAAGAAGCAGCTACACAATGCCAACCATGTTTGGCCCAGGACCACTTTGCTGTCCTCAGGACAGTCTGACTTTTCATTAGTAACTGTGAACCCATAGCAGAGAAGAAGTGCAGGCAGAGCCAAGTTAAAACTCCTCTCCCAGCACCCGAAAATACTAGTCTGGAACATCTCCCCTTGCTGAGACGACAATGACCAATGAGAGATGGAGCACAGCTGATGAGGGGAGCACGGGGAAGGAAAGGAAAGGAGGAGTGAAGGAAAGGAAGATAGTGTGTGCACAATTCATCTGAATAAGAAAGGTGACAACACTTTACCTGCTGGAGAATGAAGGTTTTCATAGTGGCAAAGATGAGGGCAACATTACAAAATCAGCACAGAGACAAGACAGTAACCCAGCCTGGCGCTTCACTTTAACCTTGGATGACCTTGACCTGCTTGTCCTACCTGTAGCCGCGAGCATCGCACCACGACGTGCTGCAGCGTCACGCTAGGTTAGCCTGCCTAGACGCTCCGTCATTGGAGCAAAGCCACTCAGACGATGATAACAAATATATATAACATAAGATAACAAAATAATCTTGCTTCTGCAGATTTGATTTCAAATTGTTATTATAAAAATAAAACAATTTGACTGGTCTTTGTAAACGTAGTAAATCCCTCGTCGATTGCGGTCAATCGGTTCCTGACCGTGATGAGCGAGTTTCCTCATTAGTTATACGGTTTTGGACATTATTAGAGCCCTCCATACATAAAATAACACCCCTATAGTCAGTCGCCTTTACACTTGTATTACTCCAGATAGTTAACATAGAGTCTTCCAATGATAAGAAAATGGCGTATGCCAATATAAACGATAAACATAAACAAGCCGAGTTGAGAATGGAATGCTGTCATCGTAAGGAGAAGGAATGTTCGCGTGGGGAAGAATTTGCTCGGCGGACCATTCTCACCGGAAACACTAAACCGCCTCCTACCAAACTTTACAGCTTGAAATGGCAATAAACACCGGCGATGAATGTATAAGCTAGCTTTGTTTAGCATGCTAGTGTTGTTGCGTGTGTGATTCGGGCTAAATGAGTATATCTTCACCGCTTTAATGTAAGGGGTGTTTCATAATGTGGGGTGACAGCGTGAAGACGGGAAGTACGTTGATTCTTCTACACGACTCATCGTACAAACATTCCCAACGCACAGAAGACATACGACCGGCCTTCAAAATAAAGGCACTGTTTGCTGTCTAACTGTGTAAACAGGAGTCATGAAAACATATGCAGTTGGAATTGCATGGGTGACTACATCTTCCTTAATGTGGAGGCTGACATCCTATTAGAAAAGTTAGCCTGTTTGCTACCAATAAATAAATGAGTGTATTTTATTATATGGGTTAAGGTTTGTAGCTTTTTATGTTAACATTTTATATTGTTTTTTATCGTCATTTCTTGATATATCCCCAAAATATAATGTATATGCTTTGGCCCAACCCTAGTTGACATAATAAGAGAAAATAAGACATAAAGATACAATATAGACTTGGGAGAGTCCCTTGCTCTTTTTTAGTTTTTGTACATACATACCACTGCAGAAGCTTCGTCTCATCAATGTAACATGACTGACACCTAGTGACCAGTGTAGAGTACTACATGTCACAACATGTTGGAAAATTTCATCTGAATGCTTAAATTTGTATTTTACTTTATTTAGCCAGTTTTAGGCTCGATTTTGGCCAATATGTCAAATTTGCCACGTAAATATGCCTTTTTGTTACTATAGTAACCAACCATATAACATCAATGAAGTATTGAGCAATATATTTTTTAAAAGCCTGATAAAGTGAAGCCACAAACTGGCACGGGACGACTGTATTATCAGTACTGATATATGCTGGCTTGCAGTATTCCTGCATATTGTTATTGTTTCTGTACTTCCCGTTTTCTTAAAATCATCCAAATGTCCAGAATAACACAAGTTTTACAAGCATGCATTTCTTTTTTACTTCTAGTCCTACTGCAAAACAGAACTACTGTACTATATTCTTGGCAACAGCAGTGCTTCCAATGCAGAAGTCATATTTAAATTGCACCCTTTCTTTGAGTATACTGTACAACCTTTACATAATACTATTTTTCTCCCAGTCCAAGTATTTGTGACCGAGATGAAACGTGTCTGTTGGAGACTCTAAAGCTCACATCCAATTTAGGGAACTCTTATTAGCCGTGGCTTTTGCCATGAAGCTGGGTTACTGCCGTGTCAAGTACAGGCCTACAATCAATAGATGGTGTAATTACCAAATTCCTCCAGGACAAAGACTCCCTTCACTGTATTGCACTTTTTTATGTGACTCAGCTCTATGAAAACCTAAAAAAACAAAAAACAAAAAAACAACACAAGACAGAACATTATTAACTCAACAACACTGGATGAAAGATCATAGTTTGTATTGAACAAAAGAACTCAAAGAAAAGAAAGAACCGGGTTCAAACTTGTCATATTCAGGATGAAAGGTCAAATAAAACGGCTAAGAGTGGAATGCAAGCTATTAACGGCTAACAGAGGGAAATCAAACAAAGCAAAATATGAGAAGTTTCCATGATACGTGGGCAGTGGGACTTCAAGAGGATGAAAATCATTCTTCTTGGAAATTCAACAGTTTTGGGTGAGCATTAGAAGCAAAATAGCCCATAGATGCATACATGGAATTTCCATAGAAAACAATAGAAAAGGGACATACAGCTACAACAGTAAAAGGAACAGATAGAAAACAAAAAGGAACCCAAGAAGATGTTACAGCTAAGAAGCAAACACAGCAGAGGTTGTGTACCTTCCGCTCCTTGCAGGGGGAGAAAGCATGGGAGAGAAATGGTTTGGATTATTATCGGACAGAAGAGCACAAACACTCAACGACACTCTGGGTGGGTGGGCACTGTCTATCCGCAGAAGCTTCGTAGAGACTTCATCCAGAATCTATCCAAGACCCAAACAATAGAGACCCAAACCTTGCAATTACCAGAAAAAAAGGACTGAGGTGTTAAGAGCTGACTTCACCTTTGTTTTCCATCCCCCCCAGAGCCCTCCATGCCTCCTCCTCCAGCAACGAGGGCTGGCACCACACGCTCACGCAAGCACAACAGATTCATGAGGGCAGTCATTGATGGACACCTGGGATCTCACCTCCCACAACTCTTCGATGCAAATGTAATGCAACTTGTGCTTGCTCACTTGGAGCGTTGAGAGTTTTCATTTAGAGAGGGACCGTTTCGATGCCGAATCCGTCCCCAGTTTAAAGCTTCATTAAGCCTTAGATGCATAAGTGGGTCAAAAATGACCCGGTCAGGTTGTCTTCTTGAAATATCTTCGTAATTAAAAATTGTTATCATTGCATATTCCAGGTATTCCTCAAATATCATGTCATTTACATTTTTAACTTACCTTTTATACATTTTAAGAAATTGTAGTTTTTGTGTTACTACCCCAACCTTCCATAAGTGGGTCAAAAATGACTCCCATGCATTTTCTATGGAATCCAATAGGAACCTTTGATTCTTATCAACTTTGGCTGTCAGGAATAAATTAACTGTAGACCCCACAGACTATATCAGAAGTGTCACCCCTCAGGAAGATTATTTTACACATCAAGTGCTAATACATGTAAGTATTATCTTCATATAATATTGTGTATGTGTCCTTCATGACTGTTAGTATTATCAACAAATGAGCCTACTTTATAACTAGCTGACACTAGCTGGCTAACATTACTATTACTATGTATTGTTGGGCGTACTTTATCAATAGCTAACACTAGCACAGTTTTTGTAAAATATAATATGCAGTATAGGTATTACACCTGTCTGAGATACTGTCAATCTGGAATACTATAGCATTGGCATAGTCAAGTATGCTATAGCATTATTCCTAACCAAAATGGCAAAAATGGCTTAAAAACACATTGATTCTAATATGGCTCATTTTTGACCCACTTATGGAAGAGTGTAGGGTCCGGTCACTCATGCATCTAAGGGTTAAACAAATCACAATCTGGCTCTGAGATTGTTTCAATGAGAAGACCAGAAGAAGATACAAATGAATAGTGTTTTGCAGGGAAAATATCTAAAAAAAAAAAAGAGTGTAAGAAACAAGTGTGTAATAAAAGAGGTCTGTAGTAAGAGTGGATCCTACAAAAGTCACATGCCCTCACGTTTTCGCGAAAAAATAGGCCTCAAAATATTGTGTGCTGAAAGCAACGATCAAAATAATTAATAAAAAGGAATGAAATGTAAACCGCAAAGAGGGCCGGGTTTGAAAACAGTTCTATGTGCGAACGAGCCGATACGAGACTGCTGGAAACACCAGAAAGGATGTAGCGTTGGATGTGATTGTGTGGCGAAGTTACGCAGTCTGTTCTTGGCGCAGGCACGGCAAACTTAAACATCAACAATATCACCTTTGGATTGCCCTTCGTCTGTCCATCCAATGCATGTATGAAATATTGCTCAGTTGATACAAGTGGCGGCGTCGGGAAGGAGCAGTACCAGGTACTTTAGAGTCACGTGACTGTGGCCTACCCAACTGCACATGCTAATTTTAGTACGTATGCTCATTATCAAAATACAACGGATGAAGGAGAGGCATTTTGGTGATGCAAATGTATTCATGTTTTGAGCGTATATTGTTGTGAGAAGCCAAATGCTTTATTTAAGAAAAGGGAAAATGAATCATCACCACCAAAATGCGACCAGAACTCGGCTCACAGGACCAAATGGGGGAGGGTAAGTGACTGTTGATGCACTACACTGCTGATCGGGATGTCAACTTGCTTGAGGAGATGTTTTATATGCAGTTATATGTACTATAAAACTAGATATGCAGTATGGTACAAACCAACAGAAGCCTACCTGACTCACGGTACAACCAATACACAAAACACATCCGAAACATGCAATGTCACTGTACCAGATGCTTACACACTATAATACACATGCAAAACAATACTACTTCATAAGATAAGATATGCCCTATTCATCCCTCAGTGGGGAAATTTGCACTGGTTTATAATATTGGTTTATAATACTGGTTTATAACGCGCAAGGCATGCTGACAAGCCCACATGCACACTTTTTTTTGGTAGCAAAAATCTGAACCGTGAATACATCATTTTAAACAGACTGTGTATTTTAGCGTTAATGTTTTCATAAAAACGTATGCAACACATCAATTATTCATGTCAACAACTTGTAATCCAAAATATCACAGCTGATCTGCAACTTAACGTTCCACTAAACGCCACACAGTGACACATTGGAGAGGTAAAAAAGTGAAGCTAAAGGTTTAAGGGACGACAGCGACTTCAAGGAAAGATTGCTGGAACATCACAAACTGGCTCCATCCATCCATTTTCTATACCGTTTATCCTCATTTGGGCCGCGGGTATGCTGGAGCCTATCCCAGCTGTCTTTGGGTGAGAGGCAGGGTACACCCTGGACTGGTGGCCAGCCAATCACAGGGCACATATAGACAAACAATCATTCACACTCACATTCATACCTATGGACAATTTGGAGTTGCCAATTAACCTAGCATGTTTTTGGAATATGGGAGGAAACTGGGAGAACATGCAAACTCCACAACGAGATCAAACTGGCTCTCACACTGAAATGCCAATGTAGTAATATATCAGACAAATAAAAATACAACATGTATTAATATCTACAATGAGCCGATAAAGAGGTCATGGATGTCAGTGATCCTGTTGCTACATCATTCATGAAGGTTACACTGGTTTCTCTTCCGATCTGATCTCAACGCATACATTTTAGGGATGCTCCGGTCAGGATTTTATGCTGCAGATTCCGATACCAATTATCCATGTGTGAAATCGTCTGATACAGATAAAATTTTGAAAAATATTTTGAATGAGTTCTATTGGCTTGTGGTGCCGTAAAGGTCCCATGACTGCCAGTAGGTTAAAAAAAAAAAGAGAAGTTTTTCCTTTCCATGGGGCCTAGAATTCCTGGGTGCACCCCTGCTATGGACTTTGTGATATGAAAAAAGGGAACTCACCTGCATTTAGAAAAAAAACATATTTGAACTACTTTTTCAAGAGAGCATGAACATAATATATATGTTGTCTTGGTGCAACTTACAGGATTCTTCTTCAGCCTTTTGCAAGGAGATTACAAAGACCGATGGTGATCTAGCAGGACTTCCAGTGGCACACAACTCTAAGTGAGAGAACAGTTGGCAAAGCCGGTGTCTTCCCCAGCTAAGAGAGTCGGGTCATTTAGTCTGATGAATTCATATTTCTTGGGTTATTTGTGCAAATTGTATATTACTCTCAAAAAAAAAAATCAGGTAAGTTCCGCACAGCAGTTTGGCATCCCTGTGCTGTGAAGGAAATTGGGCAGGGCAGACGCTCACTACACGCTGCACACCACACGCTGCAATAGAACAAATCAGAGATGATCGTATTTTGTGATGGGTGTTGAAAGGCATTCATCGGCATTTGCTGACCACATGCTTTTTCATGGAAATCGGACGATCAGTGAGCGATCGATGGGAGCATCCCTAAATATCTGCCAATATTGATACCGCGGCTCTGTTTGCTTCAATATTATTATTATTATTATTATTATTATTATTGCAGCGTCCACGGGCTCTATAAGAATTACAAGGATGAGGTCAACCAACAATCTCGTTATTGAACAAAACAACTGTCGGCTGCCACCACGCCAAAAGAATATCAGCAAATGCAGCTAGAAGAATATCAGATCACGCAGCTGCCTCCACAAGCACGCACGCAGATGCACTCAGCCTGATGTGTTCATGGCTTCAGACAGTTGGACAACACAGAACTCTTAACATGGCACATAACTTCCAAGTCGCTACATTACCATTGTAGTTAATTTCATATGAGGCTGTAATACAAGAAAATATGATAGGGTAGCAACCCAGAAGTTTCATTTGTGTTAAAGAGTTTGTGATACCTTTTGTGTGGCGTGAATGTGTCAGTCGGAGCGGTTGTGAGTATGTGTGTGTGCACAAGTTCTGGATACGTTTGCTGACAACGTTAAAGGCTCATGTATCAGAAATCTCTGCAGACGGTGTCGGAGATTTCCAATAAGCGAGTTGTGCTGGTGTCAGAATCCGATACCGGTAGAAAGGGAAAAAAAAAACCTTAGAAAAATGGCAGTTATCTCTCAGTAGAACACGTATGTGCCAAGGTGCACTAAAAAACGCCAACTAAGACTCTTAATTCATCACTCGCCTGGCCAAACTCACAAGATGATATTTGAGGGTCTAAGTGTCTTAAGTTGCTAGTGAATAGCCCAATTATTAATGAAAAGTCTTTGAACAAGCTCATCAGTCTTACCACTGATGAACAACACACACACACACACACACACCACATATTAACACTTCATTTGCTCCCACACAGTAAATGAACAACAGGTTTTATCTCCCAAATGTGAAAAGAAACACGTGGAAGGATGTGTTAATATTGTTTTGGAAATGCAGGCATGCAGGCAAACACAGAAACTAACACAAGAAGAAGAAAAAGCAAAACTAAAACAAAAACACAAACGCGGAGACATGAATTCTTCCTCTAAAGGAAAACATATGGTACTGGGGAAAAAATGCCAATCAACCATGATATCAGACACTACCTTTGGATTATAAGTTATAAGTTATAGTGGCTAAAAACACTAGAGGAAGACAGTCACGGCAAGAAAGAAAAGGTAAAGAGGCAAACTGGAGAGACGAGCAGAAAGGCATAGAAAAGGATGGGATGAAAACTAGATTTTAACATGAGTGAGTTTTCATGCCCCTGAGTGAGATGGGTGGTCCTGGCTACTTACCTGACTGTGCATGAATTTCAGGTTGATTCCCTCTAGAGTGACTTGCAGCAATCCTCCCTCACCGGTTTTCATGTCCTGGACAGGGAACTCTCCCCCCAGCTCTGGACCTATACATAGAAATAGGTTAACAAGTACTAAGGGCTGAGTAGGTCAGTAAGAATGTTGACGCTGATGTCCACATCTGGTGGCTTATTTTGATCGTAACATGGACACATGAAAACACAAAGATTCAACCCTGAGTTATTCTGTATGGATCCGGTCTTTTTCCTCTCACACTTTAGACGTACTAGGCCATATCCAAACAAACACTGATATTTTCAAAGCATCATATTTCTCCAACTCCGGTGTCAAAAAAAACTTCATCTACATCAGTGGAGTTTTTAAAAATCTCTTTTGGCTGACCAGAAGCCTGAAAAAGCAACAAGTAACTGTGTCACGCATTATAACACATAAGTTCATCAATATAGTGACATATCATATCATCGCACACTTTAACTGTGGATGGAGTTTTCCAAAAGCTCAGCTTTTAAGTCAAATTAAGTGTGGATGAGAGGCCACAACGCATTTTTAAAATAACTTTTTTCGTGTAAACATTGCTTTATTCTGTAACCTAGATGAAGTGGAGGGTTTTTTTTTAGATAAAAAAGTACATACTAAGTCCCCATCCAAAGTGGTTAAAATAGCTGATAATAGGGGTTAAAAACAACATGCACTAATTGGACGTTTCACCTCAGCTACCCCCCAGCAAGGCCAGATTTTGGAGTTTTTATAGACTGCTTAAAAAATGTACTGACAAGAAAGCAGGGTCACATTCTAAGTGGTTGTGTTGTTTTTCAGGCACCGCCATTCCTCGTACCATGATAAAAAAAAAAAAAAACATGACTAGTTAACCCCATAAAGAATTGTCCATACCTGGTTTTGAGCTTTGCTGTCTGGCTGCAGCTCTTTCCATACTGTCTTTAACACAGTAGTAGAGTTCTCGACACTAAAACCAGAGAGGAAAGGTGAGGAGACATTTAGTAATTAACGCTAATCTAAAATGTTAAAAACAGACAAAATAAAAAGACTTTTGACCTTTTTGGTATAGAACTTATTGAGTTGTGTCTCTTGGCCGTTGCGTCTCCAGAGACATAAAACCTTGGTCTTGGGGCAGTAAGTCATGTTGATGAGCTTTTCGTACCACCAGCGTTCATACACTGTGCCAATGTTGCTACGCAGGACGATGCAGTCATCACATACCTGCGACATCAATAAGTGACATGTCAAACAAAGCCCAATCAATTTAGAAAGGCATTGTGACGAGAACGCTGACCTCCATGAAAAAAATATCCCCAGTTGTATCAGTACCAGCATGTACAACAAAGGTTTGCTTCTTGATATGACGGCTCCCACAGGCCCTGATAGACAGCTCACGGCCGTTCTAAACAGTAAAGTCAAGTAAGCGATATGCAGCAGTTCAAACATTCACTTCCAAGAAACAAACACTGACCATTTGGGCCAATTTGTCCAGCAGCTCATTGATCTCTTGGCTGTAAGTAAGGCCAATGTGGGACTTGCCCATCAAACGCCTCACTTTCTTCCTGATGTCATTTTTGTTCACCTGCACAAACGTGAGGTTAATGGGGAGAGGGAGAATAGTTGATGAGTCTGATGTAAACAAAGTGTCATACTTTCATCATTAGCATGTATGCGATCATGTTGTGCAGCAAGGTTGCCAGCAGTTTGTCCTCATCGTCCTCCAGACGCTTGCGGTCATGTTCTCCCAAGGACAGGTATCTATTGGAAAGAAGAACAGGGAACAGGAAAGTGTTTTCCCAGCATTCTATCTGGAATTGGGGTATAACTCGGTATGGAATTGTCTTCTGCAAAGCACAAATTGTTAAAGCTTTTTCAAGTTAGGTGGCTGCTCTCTTGAAGGATAATATGTGTTGCAAGTACACAAGTGTGGATGACTGTTGATCTGTTTGTGGCATGACCCGCCTCTCACCCCAAGTCAGCTAGAATAGGCGCTCTCGTATCGTTATAGAAAATGCACAATTTGAGTATTTTAGAGGGTTTCTATCCTGTGAGATGCAACTTTTCAAACCTTTCAATCATTTCTTGAGGTCCTTGGTCCAATCCCATCCCCTCACGCTCTAACATGACAGCATCTAAGAAGGCATCCTCCCAAAACTGCACCTGGTCCCAAAGCGTGGAGCGCTCTTTACCTGAAGATGGGAAGCATAATTCAAATTTTGCAAAACCTTCTATGCTTCTATACTTGTTGTCAGTACACATAGCCAATTGAGTATTAGTGAACGTAGCCATCTCTACACATCCACTGCAGTCATCATCGTCACTCGCAACACACACACACACAAGGGTTCCACCTGACACATTTACGGCCACACAGACTTGATGATTTATGACCACTTTACAAAATGTCCAAGTTGCTACAATGTCATACATTACTTGCTTGTAGAGAGTTTACTACAGCATAATATAATAACAATGATAATGTATGTTATATGTTAAGAGTTCTGTATTGTCTGCGAAGCCATGTATGCATCAGGCTGAGCATGTGTGTGTGTGTCACGTGACGTGTGGAGACACCTACGTTCGCCGATCTTCTTCTAGCGACATTTGCTGATATTCTTTTGCTGTTGCAATTGTTCATCGACCACCTTGTTGTCATTCTTATAGTGTCTGCAGATGCTACAATAACGATAATAACCTTGTTGTCATTCTTATAGTGTCTGCAGATGCTACAATAACGATAATAATAATAATGTTAAGGCAAACAGAGCTCTGGGGTCTTCACAAATAGCCAAATTCAGGTTCAACTTTGATTTGGCGCTCACTTATGTACTAGAGAAGCCAACCTCACTCCAAAGATTAAATTCTGAGCTACACTGAACGGCGTTTGCACCCCACACACTGGAAAAAGGGCAACAACAGGAGATTAGCCCTACTTAGGGAAAAGGTTTCCATGGCAGCATCCTCTAGTTGATCCCAAACGGAGTTCTTATCACGGCCTGGAAGATTTTCCCAGGAGGAGATAGAAGCAGGATAAAAGAGAAGCAGAGGGAGTTAGGCAAAGAGGTGAGAAGTGTTATGGCATAAGGAGCAGACCAAGCCCAGAAGATACAACAACAGGGACAGAAGAAAATCCGACTGACAGCAGTGATTATGATAGGTGGGCTCTGACCCAGACAGAACATACCAAGCAGGCCTTCACAAAGGTAGATCCTCATACTGATATCCTCCATAGGCTGAACGGGAATCCCCTTTGCCATTGCTGATGCATGTTCTTTTGCCCCTGGTTTTAGCGTGTGTGTTTTTCCCTGTGGAGGCCAAAGAACTGTCACATTACTAAGTCCTTATTTCTAAAATCACAAATACTTCAACTTGCTGATATAGTTCATCTTCAAACAGCTTAAAATAATGCATAAGGCTAAAAACAACCAATTAGCTAAAAATGTCCTCCAATACTTCTCTACAAGAGAGGAGAAATATGATCTCAGGGAAGAAGTACATTTGAAACACTTCTATGCTAGGACTACGTTATGCTAGCCATAGCATTTCAGTATGTGGAATCAAACTATGGAATGGATTGAGTAAGGAAATCAAACAATGCACAACGATGAGCCAATTCAAGAAACAATACAAGCAGTTGATGTTTGCTAAATACAAGGATGAAGAGTCTTGAACCAGTCATGATGTGCTATATATATCACTATATTGACACGCACTATGGTACCCATTATGTCTTTGGATGCTCATATCACCTTGTACTTCGGTACGAGGTACATTATTTAAAAAAAACAAAAAACAAACCTTAAACTGTATTATGGAAAGCAGGAAGTGAACAAATGTAACAGTTACTGATTGTAAAAGTACCAGATGGAGGGGTAGGATTTAATAAGCTTTGCTTCTTCCTACTCCTTTTGGACATGTGGAACTGGGAACTGATTATGGGATGCACTCAACTGGAATCTGATGCATGTTCAAATGAAATAAAACCATTTCCATTACATTCGTGTTACAATAAAAAATGTACATTAAGTAAAAAAAACTAACAAAAAAAAACAGGGACATCATACAAGATTGTATGAGCAAAAACATCTGAAAATAACTTCACGAGCCATAACTGGTGAACTTACAAAGACTGAGCTGGTGGCAGGGTTGGTTTCGATCTCGCTGTCAGAGAGGGTCCCTCTGGACTGGGCTAAATGTAGAGCACTTCTCCCACCCAGGCCATCTCCCGCTGTGCTGCTCAAGTCACTGTCAGCACCAAGAGTCTCCCCAGAGCTATTGCTTATCTAAATATACAGAAAAATAATTGCAATAAATCATGCTTCACTGTACAGATTTCTATAAATGAGTTGGTCATGCCCTACCACTGTGCTCGCCTCAGAGTCTTGACTGGTACTTCTCGTTAAGATGGGAGGTTCTGAACTTGTTACAGACTCTGAGTCACTCTTCTACAAAGCCAAGCAAATAAGAAAAAAGGGGTCAATGAATCAAAATATCCTGCATATCAGGGGTCGTTGTGCCCGTTGGGACCAAAGGACCCAAGTCGCCTGCAGCCTGTTCTAACAATAGCTCAAATAGCACCACTTGCCAGTGAGCTGCATCTCATTTTTGGATTGCTTTTCGTGTTTACTTATACATATACACTTACACCTGAAGGGGAAATGACAATTTTTAACATAAATGAACTCTGACTTGACTTTGACTGTTTTCTTGTCAGTGTTCTTTGTGCACATGACCAAAATGTAGAGTTTGTGAAGCTCATACAAACATGGTAGAAACAAGCGAGTGGGCGCAGCAAAAAATTGACCTATTGTCAAAAATTGCTAAAACCGTACTTGAAGACAAGAAATATGGAACTGAGATAATCTCCGCTCTCTATGGTGTTATCTGATTCTTTTCTTATGAAATCATTGTTGATATTAATTGTGAGATATCATTAACCCCATCAGTGTCTAATGGATGGACAGATGGGTGAAGTGTATATCAAAATGGTAGTCCTTTGCATTATCCAGTCCCCAAAAAGCAGCTCACAGTTTCAAAATGGTTGGTGACCCGTTGGTGCACGCTGTGTTCTAACCTGAGATGCAGATGTAACACTGAGTCCACTATCAGCGCTGATCTGTGATTTCTTCTCCTCAGTATCGGTCACCGGAGGGCGCTGCTGCTTTGCTCCTTCAACTCCTGAGGGGTGAACAAAACTGTCAGGCTGTTATCAATATTTCAGCACCCTTACCTTGCTGGGAGTCCACCAATGCAAAGCCAGCACTGCACAGCAACACTATATTCATGTACGGTAATCAAATTAGCACAATGCAACAGTGCCCAGACCATGCAGGTCTAATGACCATTACATCTTGTAAGAAAACCTATTTTGTCATAAATAAGCTGCTGCAAAAGTTTCACTTGAGAATTTAAATTACACCCATCACATGAAGGTCATGGCAATATTGGGATTTCATAAATTTATTTTAAGAACAAAATAATTGTATAACAGGCATCTCTATGTGAGAAGTGTAGTGCAAAGTTTTGGCTGTATATTATAAATGTAATATTACTAAAATATACATGCGGCTATCTTACATACAGCTTAGCTAATGGTCAGGATCACTCCAAGAGTGTAACAACATTCTGAAAATGATCAAGAGAAATAAAACATCTGAGCACACCTGATATATTACTTTTTCTAAATAAGGGATGTTGAGTAAAAGTAAATGAGTGTAAAGAGTTTAAAGAGTTCTGCATTGAACCCATTTTATGTTCATACATAACATTGAACTGTTTACCAAAAAAATTAAAAAATTAACTAAATAGTTCCAAAATGTGAATTTAATAATATGAAATTATTGAAAAGCCCCTAATTACAAAGACAATTCATGTAAGTGGTTAACATACAGTATGTAAACCATGACTCAAGTGTAGCTCAAGTAAGTTTAGGAGGACCAGACAAAGAAGGGACAAAGGAGCAAGCCCAAAGTGCAGTCAAATATTGAAAAACAATCACAAATGAAAAGAAAACTACAAGAGCGTGTAGCGGTGTAACAGTCCATCACTTAGCGCAACAATAAGTCTTGGTCAGTGCTGCCAACGTGGCTCAAGTTACAACAACAACACAGACACAGGCAGTTAGGCATGCCGACAAACAGAAAGTGTTTTTTGTCCGACTGTCACCTTCAGCGGGCTATCGCAGTCTGGTTCTTTTGGAACATAAAATATTTCCAAAGACTTTGATAACATTTCCCCCCCCCCACCCAAAATAAATAACACAATCTGGAAAACGGAAAGCATAGTTCAAGAGCAGAAAAGGGCAGCAAATTTTAATTTCTGCCGACAAATAGTCTACAAATGCTTAAACCAGTAAACTACAGCATGCAATTTCCCATGGTTCATTGCAACTGTAGACTTTACCTTTTTGCCCAGACCATCAATTTCAGTCATATAATTCTAGACTGTAATCAAACGACTGACAAGAAATTAGTCAAAGAAGACAATGACACTGCATGTGACATACTACTGTACATGTTAAACTGTGATCACACTAATCCCTATGCATACTGATGTTTTAGGTCCCCCTCAATTGGAATGGGCGCAATGCTGTACATCTACTGATGTAAAGCCATCATTGGCTATAAAAGGACAGAAAGGGGTGAAAGGAAAGAATCAACAGTTTAATACCCCAATCTTTTTTTTTTTTTTTTTTGGATGTGTGAAGTTTCTTACTCTGTGGTTTTTCCATAGATTTTTGCTTATCCTGGTGCTTGCTCCACAATTCTACCCAAGATGCATTGCAAGCAAGGAGAGAAAGACAGAGAGTCAGAGAGCAGGTTGAAAAGGTATGTATGGCGGATGAGCATTGAAATTAAAACTAAATAAAGAGCATTTAAAAGAAAATGGCATTCGTAGAATGTTTTGTAATGTCTGCATGTAGCTGCATGTAGACCAACCTCATGCGAGGCAGCCACTATGCTAACATTACAACACACTCATAGCACCCGGAGAGCCACACAAGCCTCAGAAGGTGCACAGGATCGGACTGCATGACACCCTTCATAAATTCAAGTCGTTTGGCTCTCCAGAGAATTGAGAGAGTTTGGAAAAAAGCATGAAATGCGGGTTGATAGGCTGACAAGCCACAAGGTGAAATGAGAGCAGTTGCAAAAGCTGGGATGCATATCTCACAGCATTCTGTAGAATTGAGGGTGCAGCTTTCCAATAGGAAGAGAAGGGGTGCGGGGGGGAAAGAGGTGTCACATTGCTTGACTGAAAGTGTCCCTGGTATACAGACCCAGAATAAGTCTCCAAACAAATCATTTCAAATATGAAATTTAGTGACGATATCAACCAAACATTTCCATTTACTTCTGAACTGGGACTGTTTACTGGGAGGGATGTTTCCACCTTCCATGCTGGGAGCAAAAAGGGGCTGCAATTTTATACAGCAAACATTGTAGGAACCTGCAGTAAAGGCACAAGTGAACGCACATGTTTCTAGTGATGCCCATTTGACTGGTTTACCTCGTCCACTACTGCAGATTTAGGTATTAGAAGAAAAAAGAAAAAACAAAACATGCATTCTAGGTGCTCAGAGGCTGACGATAGACCTCTATAGAGGAGGCAAACAGGGACACAGATGTTTAAGGACGGCGAGACAAACAATCTGAGCAGGATAGCAGGTTTATATTCCAAACACTTGGACAGTTTCAATAGTTGAACAAATATGTTTATATAATACATTTGATTATACTGTATATGTATTAGGGCTGCCAATAGATTCAAATATTCAATCGCGATTAATCGCATTTGTCCATAGTTATCTCATAATTAACTAATTCACCCCATATTTATACTTTTACGTTTTATTTGCACGAAAGGCACAAAGAGGTGATGATGCAACATTACTATATCATGTCTATATTTATATTCACTGTGTGCCTCGAAAAATCAGTCAAAATCATCCAAAATGGCTGGGATCTAATTAGTTAATCGCACTCAATCACAAATAAATAAAAGTTTTTCTACAATAACTAGGGATTTAAATCTCTTTGTGGTAAACTATTTGATACTCAACTATATCAAATTTTATTTAAAAAAAAAAACAAACTACCAGTCCAGGTTGTACCCTGCCTCGCGCCCAAAGTCAGCTGGGATAGGCTCCAGCTTACCCCTGCAAACCGTAATGAAGACATTCAGTGATGGTCAATTAGAAATCCCCCAGGTTTGGTACGTTTAATGTGAGTGGATTTTTGCCTACTTTGTTTGACAGTACTTGAACGCACCTTCTAACTTTGTTCCACATTGCACAGTACTACGAGAATGTCCCAATGCTAATTCTTGCTAACTCTTGATAATAACCGCAATCACACAAGTTCTTACATCAATCGCTATGGCTTGGTACTGCAAAAAAACAGGTAACATACTTGCAGTGGTACCAGCCATTAAAATGAACAAGAAATTGAAGAAACAAGGTTGGTGTCATTAATTGTGTCAGTAATTGTATTAACACCTCCAAATGAACTGAAAAATGTAATACTAAAAGATACTACACATGAAAAGCTATCATGCACTCATTTTGACAGCCCTTATATGTACATATTTATTTTTAACATAATCTATATGTTTTTTGCATATCGATGGTGAGTAAATGTGTGGAATATTGTAACACCTGCATTGTCAGGGATAAGTGAAAGGGATTTTCTCGAAAATGGTTGGAGAAGGGATAAGAACGGGTTCTAGGGTTGATCTCACAGTGCACATGCAAGCAGGCCGGAGTGGTGTACACACCAATCGAGGCAATAAAGTTTTCTTCATTCAGACTCCTGGTGTCAAAATGGCGCGCTCCTCTGCCCGTTGTGTGATGCGGCAGCTGCAGATGTGGAATGTTCAGAAGACCTTGAGGTTTGGTAGCCTCCATACGACCAGAGGGACTCTCTTTACTCCCTGGGCTGCCAGCACTGTCTGTGGGGCTTCGTTTGCGCTTTTCAGGGTCTAACGAGTTACCAAAATTAAAGGGGCACAGACGACATTCCACCAAAATTTTGAGGAAAAAAAGGTTCAAATGAAAAACAGGAGAATGCATATTAGTTCAAGGAGGAGAAAACATTAGTAACTGACTTCAAGTGGATTATCATCGAGCATGCATGTTAAAGCTCAATACACATTTGGGTGTAAAACCAAGGGATGACCAGTGGTTGCAGCACAAAGCCAAAGCTTCTTAGCAAAACAAGCTTGAAAGACAAACAGGCTTAATCCAATAAATAACAACAAAAGATTCTGTCCACCTGCCCGGTGGTGGATGTGAAACTTACCTTTGGTCTGATAATGTGTGCGCGCTATCTCCAATACGCTGAAGACACTCGCCATTCCTCCCAGGCCCGCATTTGTGTAGGAATGCTCCAAACTGGACACAGTACACTTCAAGATGTCCAGCATGCCCTTGTACACCTTCCTGCTCACCTCCTGAAAAGATAGTTTTTTTAAAAACACGCTCATGCCGATCCTGCTGTTGAAATACGTATAGCTACTTAATTTCATGTTGACAATATTACAATGTTGGCAGAAATAGTTTCACAGTCATAATAAGGCAATATTAACTATAGTTATATAAAGTTTGGGAACAATATGCTGTGAGTTAAAAAAAAAAAAAAAAAAAACAACTCACCACATCACGTATGATCTCCTGTCTGGAATCTTCCTCTGACTGGGTGGCTCTATTCAGTTTACTCAGAACAAAGACGCGAAGCTGCTCATTCTCCAGCAGGCGGCGCACTTTTTTCATGTTGAGCCAACCAACTCCTTGTCCATCCAGAACACTCTGTACAACCTCCTTTAAGAACTGCTGGTTTTCACTGTCGAGATAAGACAAGCTCAGATGTAAAAGATCATTTCATGGGTTCATGAATGTATGCAACATTCAATATTGGACATTGTGCTGATATTTCATGCTTACAACACAATACCTTGTGTTGTTGCCACCCTGAGGAGATGGCGACTCTCTCTTCACTGTTGGGCTGTGCTTGATGACAGACGACTTCTGATCCACAAGTGCTCGGGGTGCACGTGCACCTATGAAGGAAGCAACATGTCAAAAGCACCACAAAGGAAGATCGTCTGACAAAAAGAATTCCAAACTAGAACATTGACTACAACAGCAAACAGAGGAACACTAAATAAGGGACCAGGTAATGTTTCTAAAAATTGTTTGTTTTTCCCACATTTACAACACTGTAAAAAGAGGATGTCACACCAAGAATGACCCGCTCATGTTAACTTTGGACCATATAATTAGTAGACAAGAACAATATTATCACAGGAGAGTTGAAGGGCAAAACAAACAAGGATATACACACGGAAGATTGTGCTCTGGGTGGTGGCATGGCCCAATATAGATAAAAGAGACCAGGACTATTCTTTGTAGAAATCAGCTATTCCATGCACAAAAAAGGAGTGATAAATTCATAGGAGTGATAAAGTTAGAAAACAAAAGAGCACAAGCTGACTCATCTGACTTACCACAATGTCATTGGTCATACTGTGGGGGTTGTGTCAATCATGCTTTTAGTACAAACCACTGCAGTGTTAATGAGGCAGCCAACCAACGAGTGAATCCGAGCTCAAGCAATATTTGTACAAACATCAGATAACGCAATGTGTATATGTGAGATCACAAGATGTCTTGCTTCAGTTTGCAAATGTTTATCATGAATTCTAAATGAGTCAAAGAGAAAAACAAAGTACAACACCACCAGTTGAACCATATTCAAAAGCAACAAATAGGGCTACGCAAAACTTTCCTTTTTTTTTTTTCTTGAAATAGAGCTGCAGAAACGCTGCAATTTGGCGATGGATAACATGATAGATAACACTTCCTCCTCACTGGCCAGAGCGATTTGGCTCCACTGCCCTGGTTCTACCCGCTAACATCTGATGCCGCCAGCAGGGCTCCCTGTCTATCATTCATCAGCTCACGGAGAAGCGATTTATTACGTGCATAAATGTACTGTGGAGTGAGCAAGTATGCCATATTTTTTATACCTTGATGGATTTTTTGTCTTTCTATTTAAAAAAAGTCCCCTGTCAACTGTCCTCCCATAAAGAACAGCAGACCAACCATTTAAGTTTCTTTAAAGCAGGGCAAGACAATGATGAGTCTAATAATATGTGTCTGTGTGTGTGTATAAAGTCACCCCAGAGAATGATAATCTCAATTCTAAGCAATAAAATCATAATTGATTTTTTTTTTTTTTTTTTTTGCAGAATCGTGTAGCCCTAATTCATTCAAATGTGTGAGCCAAAAAAATAGTCCTGCGGGTATGCCATTATGCTACATTTATATTAGTTTTTAAATGACTGCCCAATTAAACAGGCTTTCCAGACCAACTATGGCAACTCCTAGGACTGTACATTAGGCAAGAAAAATGAAATGTTGACCTTAAGCTTGGATTAACCAATCTTTTGTTTACTGTAGATAAAAAAAAAACTGCTTTCAACTGTTTGTGTTGTGTCGACGCAGTACAAAAAGGGACAGCGGAAGTAAACAAGTTATTTTTAATTTGTGTTTGGTGCAGTTTCCCTGTGTTTATGTTACATAATGTCTTTTTAAATCCTTCCTTTATGGCTTAATAATTACAATACACATAATGTGAAGTGCTGCATGGTGGACGAGTGGTTAGCATGTTGGCCACCCAGTCAGGAGATTGGGAAGATCTGGGTTCGAGTTTGCATGTTTTCCTGGAGGAAAATGTTCATTCCAAAAACATGCTCGGTTAATTGGTGACTCCAAATTGTCCATAGGTATGAATGTGAGTGTGAATGGTTGTTTGTCTATATGTGCCCTGTGATTGGCTGGCCACCAGTCCAGGGTGTCCAAATACAGCGACCTGCGACCCTTACGAGGATAAGCGGCATAGAAAATAGATGGTTGGATAATGTGAAGTGAAAAAGGGGATGACAGAGTATATCATTTAAGACACACACAGGGACTTGAATGAGCAAAAACAAAACAGAAAAGGATTTTGGGAGATGTAGTTGACTGGCTTGGAGAAGCATGCAGCTCACTCGGGGAAAGGGCAGACAGAACCCACCTTCTACACTCCCCGGGCGGGCCTCTGTTATTATCTCCATTAGAGAATTTAGCCCAAATACTGCACACAAAACCCAGAATTAGTGCCGCCAAGAAGTGCACAGAGAGAGGGATACCGGCCCTAACAGAACCAGTCTAAACAACCCATAAAATAACATACTGTACATACATGACATGCATACCACATCAAACACGGGGGAAAAAAAAAAAGCACGACTGTACACACGTAATGATACAAATCATGTTGTATCAACCCCAGTGTTCCGCCTACCATGATAGAAGATGAAAGACATGTCAATATTGTATATATTTCTTTCAATTGAATTTGTGAAATGTAACTGTTGACGAGTGATTGCAATACAGACTATGCTGCATGCGTGCATGTCTACGGCGTAACACTGCCAGGCTGGATGACCAATCCGTATTTGTTACTAAAATCCCGTCTTTTGTGTTCTAGGTTCTCAAAGTGAGGTACATGTATACCCAGGGTTACACCAAATTATAATAGGAGGTACATGAATAAGAATTTAAAACAATTAGCGCCTAATACTCATAATTACAAGTGTGCATGAATGCTTCACGGCAGAAGGCGAACGGAGCAGAAAGGAGCCACAGCATGAGGTTGTTCTTGTCTGTGTGCATCATATGAATAAATAAGATAGTTTGGTAATTATTTTGTGCACTAAGAGTGTTTAATCTCTAAGATTTAATTTGTATTGGTTTTCCATTCCCACAGGGGCACGAGGTAGCAGTGAACACCTGTCACTGTGAGTGGGAATTTCCCTGAAAATCAGGCTTTATGGTTGGTCGTATGTATTTTTGTACTTCGGATACTGCTTTATCATGATTGTTACATTTTCCCCTTCAATTTGGTATTAAAGTTGCCAAATGAAACCACAACCATCTTGAGGGGACAAAAAAAGTGAAGCTCAAATTCAACCCATGCAAATGGAAGGATGCCAACATCAGACTGGAATGAAATAATGTATGCAGGGTGATTATCTTTTTATCAGTGCTCATGTGAAACATTAGCAAAATGTGACCATAAAAATACACATTTCTGACCCAGAATTACTTTAATTCACTTTGTTCAGTAGTTCAAGTTAATTAGGACAAAAAGTGTGTCGGAGTAGGGAGTACATGGCGTCAGTTGAAATGTCTGACAGGGTACATTACGCAACTGTAAAAGGTTTGGGAAACACACAGTGTTGATGGGGTCGTTCACATTACCCAAAGAAATGTGATTTTCCGTGTGAGCACAAAGCATCCAGAAAGTTCTAAACTAAAATTTCAAGATTTTGTGCAATGAACCAAATGATTAATATTATGGCGAAGAACTTGCTGCAATGTCTGTCCCGGGGAGCGTGTCAGTGTACATTAAAGCCACCATGCTGGTGGGACATTGATGTGAGTCCGCTTCACGGACACTGTTTGAAATCATTTTCTGATGACGAGAAGAACATTTGCCTACAATTCTTGGGAAGCACGGCAAAGTACATGTATTGGTTAAGTTTGGTTGGATATACAGTGGGGCAAAAAAGTATTTAGTCAGCCACCAATTGTGCAAGTTCTCCCACTTAAAAAGATGAGAGAGGCCTGTAATTTTCATCATAGGTACGCTTCAACTATGAGAGACAAAATGAGAAAAAAAAATCCAGATAATCATATTGTTTGATTTTTAAAGAATTTATTTGCAAATCATGGTGGAAAATAAGTATTTGGTCAAAAACAAAAGTTCATCTCAATACTTTGTGATATACCCTTTGTTGGCAATGACAGAGATCAAACGTTTTCTGTAACTCTTCACAAGATTTTCACACACTGTTGTAGGTATTTTGGCCCATTCCTCCATGCAGATCGCCTCTAGAGCAGTGATGTTTAGGGGCTGTCGCTGGGCAACACGGATTTTCAACTCCCTCCAAAGATTTTCTATGGGGTTGAGATCTGGAGACTGGCTAGGCCACTCCAGGACCTTGAAATGCTTCTTATGAAGCCACTCCTTCGTTGCCCGGGCGGTGTGTTTGGGATCGTTGTCATGCTGAAAGACCCAGCCACGTTTCATCTTCAGTGCCCTTGCTGATGGAAGAAGGTTTTCATTCAGAATCTCACGATACATGGCCCCATTCATTCTCCCATTTACACGGATCAGTTGTCCTGGTCCCTTTGCAGAAAAACAGCCCCAGAGCATGATGTTTCCACCCCCATGCTTCACAGTAGGTGTGGTGTTGTTTGGATGCAACTCAGCATTCTTTCTCCTCCAAACACGACGAGTTGAGTTGATACCAAAAAGTTCTATTTTGGTTTCATCTGACCATATTACATTCTCCCAATCCTCTTCTGGATCATCCAAATGCTCTCTAGCAAACTTCAGACGGGCTTGGACATGTACTGGCTTCAGCAGGGGGACACGTCTGGCACTGCAGGATTTGAGTCCCTGGCGGCGGAGTGTGTTACTTATGGTAGCCTTCGTTAATATGGTCCCAGCTCTCTGCAGGTCTTTCACTAGGTCCCCCCGTGTGGTTCTGGGATTTTTGCTCACCGTTCTTGTTATCATTTTGACCCCACGGGGTGAGATCTTGCGTGGAGCCCCAGATCGAGGGAGATTATCGGTGGTCTTGTAGGTCTTCCATTTTCTCACAATTGCTCCCACAGTTGATTTCTTCACACCAAGCTGCTTAACTATTGCAGATTCAGTCTTCCCAGCCTGGTGCAGGTCTACAATTTTGTTTCTGATGTCCTTTGACAGCTCTTTGGTCTTGGCCATAGTGGAGTTTGGAGTGTGACTGTCTGAGGTTGTGGACAGGTGTCTTTTATACTGATAACCAGTTCAAACAGGTGCCATCAATACAGGTAACGAGTGGAGGACAGAGGAGCTTCTTAAAGAAGAACTTACAGGTCTGTGAGAGCCACAAATCTTGCTTGTTTGTAGGTGACCAAATACTTATTTTCCACCATGATTTGCAAATAAATTCTTTAAAAATCAAACAATGTGATTATCTGGATTTTTTTTTCTCATTTTGTCTCTCATAGTTGAAGCGTACCTATGATGAAAATTACAGGCCTCTCTCATCTTTTTAAGTGGGAGAACTTGCACAATTGGTGGCTGACTAAATACTTTTTTGCCCCACTGTATGTGACCTCACCGTTGAGACACATATTTACATATGAAGGAGTCGCACTTGAAAAAATGTGAATTGTACCGCTCACATTGACATGAAAAAGAAATCACATAGGGGTCACATAATAATCAAACCAAAAAACCCAAATTGACCTGCAGTGTGAACGTAGCCTACACCACCCACCACACTTGGAAGATGACTCTGCTAGTCAAGGTACAAATATAAAAAGTTGTGCTACCTTGGAGGTCATCTTCATCAATAAAACTCCTATCAGTCACACAAAAAGGTATGGCCAAGGAAGAGACAGGAAGGTGTGGATATACAGCACACCACAGTGTCTTCTATCTTAGTCCTATGCGGAAATAATAGGCAAACTAAGATAGGTACAGGCCACATCAAATCACAGAAAGAAAGCCTACTCAGGAGCTAATACAGACTAACACTGCAAACATGACATACCCGGGCTGTCAGGCGCATCTGGATAACAAAGATAACACACATCGTATTCAAAGGAATCAAACAACATTTCTATGGCAGCTATTCCCTCGGATTGGAGCGATTGAGTGTCATGCTACACCCGTTTTATTTCTCTCAATTGAAAATCTATCGTATTGATGTTCTTTTAATCATCCTCTTAGGGAAAATTTTTTTTTAATTTGGTAAGGTTGGCCAATATCCTACGTTTGACCGGTCAAGCCTCCCATTTCCCCAGGAAACTGTAACTGTACTGTATACAGTAGCTACTTGTATTTCCACTTTCATCCCAAAACAAGAGAAAATCAGTGGTGATGATATATACAGTAAAATATAATGATGAGTACAAATATAAACACTGTGCATTAACAGTATTGGCCTTGCAAAACCACAACAAAATTGAATGCAAAGACTTGTTTTGACAGGATGCATCCATTTACAGACTTGAGAGAAAAACTATGTTTGAAATCCTCAATGCTCTCCTTTGAAATAGTGCCATGTTTGTTCAAGCAATCGGAGGGAAGAAAAAAAAGTCAGGCTAGAAAAACAGAATATCTACAGACCTGCTTGGTCCGTCTCCTCCTCAATATCAAAACTTAAATAGTCTTTTATGAAAAAAAAAATCAAGGAATAAAAAGCAGAACAGAAAAAAAAAACAGAATGATAGTCAGTGAAATGACAATCAAAAACTACACTAGAATACTCAACTTTACTTGGTAACTTGGTAAGGTGCATTCATCTAAAGCAATGACAGGCTATAAATACGGTGGTGGATCAGAAGATAATATACTAAACTAATATATTGTCAATAGGAAACACGTGTATTAATGATGGCAGATGATAACTGGCAGTGCTATCATACCTTTGAGGCTGGGGAAAGGTGTTGACTTTTCTCTCGCAGCTTTGTTGGGTAGAGCAAGATGGGACAGACTAAAGCTGGTGCCATGATTTTTGTAAAGATTACCTGTATGGAATATATGAAGATATTATCAAAGTGTGGTTGCAATTCAAAGAGGTATCGCTTGAGCTAAACAAAGAAAACCTCATATAAAATATACACAAATATGCCTCTAATATACACATTTCTAGAATGAAATCCCATACACAGGATACATTCTTTTTGTAACTTGTAAATGAAAAAAATACAAATAAAAATGATCTTACTAGCAAAGGACATGAGTCCTCCAAATCCATCATTGCTGCTGTTGGAAATGGTTGAGTTTGGTGAGCTGTTATGGGAATCCCCTTCTCCATCAGACTCCCCAGGGAGCCTCAGACTACTGGGACGTGAAGGACGCTGAGCCCTTAAATAAAATCATAAAATGCTATTAGTTGTGCCTCAAAGAAGCACAGAAATGCGCATCCAATATGTGAAACATGTTCCAAAATGTCCAACAAATCATAAGATTACACCACCAATGATTCAAGACCACCATGAATGAAGAACTAGTGTGACATGCTGGGTGTTGCCATTGCATGGTTGGTCATAGAGCCCATTTGAATGAAGAGAAAGAATTCATTCAAGTGATGAACAAGTTTAACACACTTGTTGCCATTGAGGTTCTGGTTGAATCGAGGGGTGTATGACTCCACTTGTTCTTCTGCATCAGGATCATCTTCAGAGGGGAAGCCATACTGAGGCTCAAAATAGGGGTTGTCATACTCTCTTTTTCTTATTGCCGGATCCGCCAAGCAAGCGTCAGCTGTCGATCTGAGAAGTGGCTGGCCGCCAACTGCTGGGACAGGCTGCGGTGGGGCGGAAACGGCTGATGCCTCGCTATCAGGCGCTTCCCCGTGGTCCTGGAAAGAAAAAAAGAATACAAAGATGTATCATGTTTCTATGTGATTGTACTTCTTTCACACCAGTCACCACATTTGAGTTCCTAACAGGCAGCTAGGTATTTGTAATGGATGATTAAAAATTCTGATTGGACGTATTACATAAATATAAAATGATCTTTAAAAACAATTCACATTATTTTTTAATTAAACAGCGATATGTAGCAATGGCATTGATGACACACATGGTTGACTCCCTGGATGATTGTGCTAGGGCTGGAGCTTGCAGTTGTGCTGGAGCTTGAGCGATGGGGTTGTCCATCTGATTGCTCTGCAGGACCTTCCCCGCTAGATGAACTCCCCGGGCCGTGTCCTTCTCTGAAGTCCTGGAAATCTTGAAACTCCACCTCACTTGCATCTCCCAGAGCAGCATGTGTATGTGGTTCAAGGCCTAAGTCATCAAGTTTAGACAATACAAGCAAGAGCAAATGGTTGTTTGTTAATATAAAATCAATGAAGAATACAGGACATCAGCAGATCAAGTGCAAGATTCTTTGTGAAATGTAGTGGAAAATAATAGGAACATACTTGGTGTGTTACCCTGAATATCTCCTTGAATCATCTCACTTACAAGGTCTCCAAGTGAGGAATAGGATGAGCTTGAGTCATCATATGCCTCGCTGTCACTACCACTGAGACAAAAATGCGTTATTACTTATGAAACAAACAGCTCAACCATCTCAATCAATACCCAAAATGTGCTTGTTCTTCCTTACCTGTCTGTAGGGTCAGAGTCATTGCTCTCATCCTCAAATGGACTTGCCATGGCCTCAACCAGCTGGGAGCTCCCATCAAACACTCTGTAAACGACTGGCTGAAGCTGGTGAGCATACCACTTGGGTTTGTCACCAATTAAAGATGGGTCAAACACATCTGAAACCACAGTGTGCAAGTTGTCCTTAGTACTCGTTTACGTATTAGCAAGCAATGCATTTGGAATGAACATCTTACTGTTATGTATCCTCTGAAACGCAAGGTTCGTCGGATTAAGAGCCCACTCTCCATAGAACTCCACAGCTTGTGTGTGGGAAAGCTTATCTGCAAAAGCGGAGCGCCTCGGTCGAGATGCAAGAAAAGATGATGACTGAAAAGCCACCACAGGGCGTGGAAAGAGGCGCAAAGTCCTGGTGTGCATTTGAAAACCATGGAGAACATTTTGGGAATTGAAGAACCGGACCATCGCCACCCTGTCAAACAAAAGAAATGGCATGAGCTCGATTGTCCCAAACTCCCAAAAATTTTGTCCCAAAATAAATTCAATTTTTCACCCCCAAACTATAGAAAAGACTTGCCTTGTGGCTACATCCACAGAATCAACATCATTGCCATAAATGAGGGGGTTGAACTCTGTGGATGATGGCGAAGCTTTATCACGTCCAGGAGGAAGCAGAGGCATTTCCTGCCCTTCCTGGAACTTCTCCAGGTTTAAAATGGGCTGGGTGTTCAAACTCATGCTCGCCAAAGCCTGGAACGGGTGACAGAGATGTAAACTGAGTGAGCAAGCGGGAATAAAAAAAAAAACACCAACAACACTTCAATAACGCACTTCCTAGACAGGCATCAACAAATTGTAGTATTTGTCTGAATCCCCGTTTTAAAGGGTGACTGTCCTCATTTTCAAGGCATCACCTTAAAAATATGGCTGTCTCATAAAAGAAAACAACAAATGTTAGATAAACTGGTTGATTTTGTGAGTTACAAAAACAACAAATGATATGTGAATTATCTAATCATTTAGTCTCCTGACTGAATTCCAATGTATTAATTGAATTATTGACTGAAGCTTGGCCTTGTAGTACATGTTGATGCCTGTCGGGGGTGTGTCATTGCTGAGGAGAGGCAGGAGGAGGAAAATGGGGAGGGCAAAGTTACTGTCTTGCTTTGAGGGAACTGCTGCAGACTTCCCAGTGTTTAGCTAAGCATAATGGAACATTTAGTTGCTGGGACTGGTGGAATGTCTTTGTTAAAAGGATTAGCTTAACCGTATTTGCTGCTGGTTACCAGGGCTCACTGATGCAAAAGGCAATGCACACATATTGAGTCATGCTCAAGCCAGACCTAAGAAGTGTGTAATTAAGTGGTGCATAAAATATTCCGAAGCACTCATATGCATTTCATTAAATTCTTGAGCATGACAAGTGGTAGTGGTAGTCACAAGCAAAGTAATATGAAAGAGGATGTCCGTGCAGGGGCATGACATTTCCACAGGAGCGTAAATGAGTAACCTTATTTTCACAGGAGAAGATCTGCTTTTGGGTGATCACAGTCAATCTAAGCAGACACTAAGAAGGGAATACAAAAATATGCAGGGAAATTTACATGAAGGGCCAAGGTGGCAAGTGTCACTGGAATGGAACGACAGAATGACAAAATCATGGCCCGTTCTATTTGTTTTGCCATATGTCCACAGTAAACGACAAGTGTGACAAGCATGAATTGAATATATACACATACATACATATACTGTGTGCATATATATATATATATATATATATATATATATATATATTGTTTGACACTCAAAGGGTTGTGAGAGGAAGAGGTCCAAAAGACTAATAATGTTTTATGATGAAAAAGAAAATAAGGAAAACAGACAAAGCACTACTATTGTACACTGCAAAAAACCCAGGCACTAATATTAATACAGTTGTGGTCAAAGATGTAAGTTGTGCAATTGTTCTCCCTTAAATTAAAAACAAAAATATTGCGATTATGTATATGCCCACAGTGAGGTTATGGAAACTTATGACCACAACTGTAACTATGTATAGTGTTCAAGCATGCCAACTAATTCAACTGGACCAACATTTACAGTGGGGCAAAAATGGTACAGCAGCAGATCTTTCCAAAAAACTAGGCAAGCACTAGCATACTTTCAACTGCTACTGCAATAGCACAATCTAAAAAATATGAAAGGCTGATATAAAAGCAACACAAAGTTTCTATGTTAAGTAAAAAACTGCAGTCTACAGTGCAAGTATGTTTTCTTTCACATCAATAGCTACTTATGCTTTATGTCTGAATCTTCTAAAAAAATAATTGAAAACATTTAACATAACATAGTCCACACAGCTAAGAGACCAGAGTTTGATTCCACCCTCTGCCATCTCTGTGTGGAGTTTGCATGTTCTCCCCGTGCATGCGTGGGTTTTCTCCGGGTACTCCGGTTTCCTCCCACATTCCAAAAACATGCTAGGTTAATTGGCCACTCCAAATTGTCCATAGGTATGAATGTGAGTGTGAATGGTTGTTTGTCTATATGTGCCATGGGATTGGCTGGCCACCAGTCCAGGGTGTACCCCGCCTCTCGCCGGAAGACAGCTGGGATAGGCTCCAGCACCCCCGCCACCATCGAGAGGAAAAGTGGTAGAAAATGAATGAATGAACATAACATAACCATAATCAGTACTAGTTTCTCCTGTTATGCGTATATGCATTTTTTTTTTTTTTTTGCAGCTTGCCAAAAATGAATTTGGACCGTCACAAATACATTTGGTGTTACCCGTTTTTCCTTGCTCAAAAACACACTGTAATGGGACTGTCTGTGAATGTAGTTTGTCATTATAAGCCCGTACCGGAGGTGGCATTGTAACGCTGCTTCTGAACACACCTCAAACACACCTGGTCTCCCAGAGAATAAGACGATGGAGCAGGAGGAATCAGTGTTGTCAACTTAGCTATATTTAGTGAGTATTTAGACTGGACAATTCTAGAATGTGTTTCAAAATGAATCCAGACCTGCCAACATAGAATACATTTTATGAGTACCCCCACTCCACCAACATACATACAAACAATATAAGGGGGCAGGGAACAGATGCATATAGTTTTTATGTTGGAAAAATGTGATGGTACCTTTTCCTAAATTTTTGTTTTTTGCACATTTCTACAATGTGCAATGGGCCAAGAAAAAATGAGCCATGAGCTGCAAGTGGCCCTCATACTTTGGACAACCCTGCTTTTGTAGAAACAGAGCTTTTTAGTTTGAAACAGGGAGAACATGCAAAAACCACACAGAGATGCCCAAAGGAGACTGAAACGCTGATCTCTTGTCAGTGAGGCAGGTATGCTCTGCAATACTCCTGCATGCTGCACAGAGAATTACTTCTGCAGGCACATTTCACGACCAACATTGAGTCTGTGTATTGTCAGAAACTGAGTAACATAACTTCTTCAGGAGGGAAAACATTTGGACTCCCTTTGAAAAGTGAAACTCAGGAACAATGTCTGAGAAATGAAAGTGAAAGCTATACTCAACCAGAAGCCAACCCACTGCAAGGCAAGGCCTCTTTAGTACTACACAGTGGTAACAGCAGCTCAACACAGTTTTTGGAGGGTTTTGAGGGTATCAATTATTTGGACTTTTTTTTTGAGAACCTGTCAAGTTGGTTGCTGGCAGTCACAAAGTTCCAAGGAGTACTTCACATCACTGAAGTGGAAACAGAAGCTGCTCGCATAGCACGCAACAACCGCACTGAGAGTCATGAGGAGAACATATACTGGGGGTACAAGTTTGAGCAGTACATAGTATGCTCAAGTAAGATGGGCTATTTGATCGCTTTGTACTCTGGTTCTGTTCTGTAACATTTAACATAATATTTGTCCCTCGAGACAAAATTGATGGTTCGCCGGATTCAAGTCGTGTCATCAACTCTAACGAGGCCTTCTTCACCATGGTCCAAACCAGCCTCGAAGATCACAGACTCCTGTTCTCTGCACAGGTGGACTGCTGGGATAAAGCAAATGTCCTCCGGCCTGCTAAATTGAGCCGATATAATAATAATAAATTAACTAACAAGTCCATAAGAAAAACACATTATCGTAATGGCGTTCATGGCCTGAATGGCGCAACCAAACAAGTGACTTTTCCACACAATGTTGCGGCTGGAAATGGTGAAAGGTGTGTCCAGCCGAGTTGTTTTATCCACCAGCCACACCAGAAACCGCTGGGATTTCATTGTTGGCGCACAGCGGCAGCGACGACGGATACAGCGACCGTGAAACGCGGCGTTAAGACTGATACGCGTCACAGCGTTGTTTTTAATTGCTGTTTAGCCACATAATCCTGTCATTTGAAAAACTACAAGATATATAAGACAAAAATTAAGTAATAAAATGCTCCTATATTCTGTTTGCATTACAAATACTAGCCAGTAAAACAATAATTGGAGAAAACTAAGTAAGTGTCACAAGAGAAATGTCAAGTTGTTTGAGAATGTTTGTTTTTTAACTCACTCTAAATATGAAGATGTCCCCCTTGAGCTACTTTCCTATAGTTGTTTAACTGAAGGATGGGTATGGACATTTGTGTGCTTATAATGCAGAAGCAGTAATGCACAATGTGTGTTTCCAGACCCACACTCTGACGATACATGTTAGAGGGATCCAAAATTGCTTCCAGACTACACAGCTTTACAAAATGGCTTTGCTTAGATAGCAGTGTCCTGATTTGATTTTACCTTCAAGAGCTACAGCGTGCAAACAGAACAGAAAAACAGAGCAGAAAACATTGTTTTTTGTTAGTGCACAACAAAAATTAATTTCCATTACTTTCACATGAGATAAAAGTTGAAAGACAGGTTGATAATTTTATTCTACAGAAGTCAACAGAACGAGCAATGATTGGCTACCTAAAGATTACCTGGGTTCCAGAATTCTTAAGAAATGTATTGCACTTAGTATTTAGTGCAAAGTGCATGGGGGTTGTTTAGACAACCACAAAAAAAGAAAAAAAAATGCTGTAAAGCAAGTAAAAACGCAAGGTATAAAATATGAGTCCGTTTTTTAAAACACTTGTTCCTGTGTAAAGTGTGAAAGATGGCTTTTTCTTGTTTTATTTAATAAAGGGACGCGTGTGCACATGGACCTATATGTCACATCCCTTCATAAATGACAGGGCACAGGACTGCTGAAGATGGAGAACGCCAATTCCAGAGACAAATATATGCAGAGAAGGCTTAAATGTAGGCTTTTGGATGAACCTGGAGGAACACACCGATAGATCACATGGACAGTATGCAAATATTTTTGCAGATGAAAGAAAATTGAGATTTTTTTAAAAATAAAGTCATGTGTACCCATAACTTTGGGAAAATGCAAAACTGCAAACTGTAAGCAGGCGCTGGCACGGTAGTGGACTCATGTTATAAAACAAGAAGTGACAGCAAAATTGGACAAATCACAAAGTACCTGCTTCAGATGCTTCTTAAGCTCGCCAGCTTCTGGCTCTGGAAGAGGTGGCAGAATCTCTGCATTTGTAGGTGCTATAACCTGAAAAACACATGCATGTAGAATACTCTTTAGTTATCTTCGTCTCTTGAGTGATCGAAAGACGACAAAAGGAATGAAAATATTGTGCCCATCGGTGATGCTGGTAACATGTCTGTGCATAACTCTTGCATAACCTTTTTTTTCAGTAATCTAACACGTTACTATTTCAAAACAAGTCATCTGATTTAAGTTACTTATCCACAGTCACTCTGCGTTATTATATAACTATAAAAGCAATCTTCACTGGCTAAATGTACTGCAAAAAAGGTCAGTAAGGATAATTCATAATGCCGCCTACAGAGAACATACTAACTCCTTATTTCTAAAATCACAAATACTTCAACTTGCTGATATAGTTCATCTTCAAACAGCTAAAATAATGCATAAGGCTAAAAATAAGCAATTAGCTAAAAATGTCATCTAATACTTCTCTACAAGAGAGGAGAAATATGATCTCAGGGAAGAAGTACATTTGAAACACTTCTATGCTAGGACTACGTTATGCTAGCCATAGCATTTCAGTATGTGGAATCAAACTATGGAATGGATTGAGTAAGGAAATCAAACAATGCACAACGATGACCCAATTCAAGAAACAATACAAGCAGTTGATGTTTGCTAAATACAAGGATGAAGAGTCTTGAACCAGTCATGATGTGCTATATATATCACTATATTGACACGCACTATGGTACCCATTATGGCATTGGATGCTCATATCACCTCCTACGAGGTACGGGACAAAAAATATGTTATGGATAATTATGGAAAGCAGGAAGTGAACAAATGCCCACTCCAACCCGCAAGCTGAACCCGACTGCCTCCAGTGCCCACACACAAAACAGCAGCTTGGAGCAACACAACATACCCGACGCTACATTTTTTTTCAGCAAATAGAAAGCCAACTTTCAACTTCAACTTTAAAAACATGTAACAACTATAACATAGTTATATTTTCAATATTACTACTTTATATAAACAAACCGGTTGTCATTCTATGGTGAAAGCCGCTGTTAAGTAACTGAAAAAGTAACTTGTAATGTAACTTTGTTACTTTAAAAATAAAGTAATTTGTTTTAATTCAGTAATCAGTACTCATGAATCAGATGACTTTTTCTTAGTAACTGTGACATCACTGGTGCCCATGTATTTACCTTGCTGCTGTCCAGATCCACAAGCCACACATCATCTGGAATTTTGAAGTCCGATTTGTAAAGAAAGAAACTGGCTGGTACACCAATTATATAGGGTGTAGGGGCAAGAAGGAGCTGTGCAGAAGGAAAACTTCATAAGTAATCAGGGTGACCTTTTCCATATCTGCTTCCCATCGCAGTTTCTCTCTTCTATAACCCCAATTGTTCACATGCACATAAACAGAAAACTACTGAAACACATTTCTCAGATCACAATTGCTCATTGCTTATTTTTGTAATCACATCTAACACAGCTGTAATGTGTTGTACCTGTTCAGCTGAGGTCATGCATGTTGGCAATAGGGGGATGACAGGGAACATGTACTCCAGAGGGTAGATCATGGCCACAAATGCCATTACACTCATGGATAAAGCATTGTAATCCCGAGATTGAAGGATAACCTGAGGAAAAGACAAAGGGAATCATGTAACTACTGAACTCTGTAAAATTAAAAAAATAAACAAAAAAAAATCCAAAAATTTTACAACTATAATGGTGAAAATGGTAATATTAATGATGATTATAATAATGGTGATAATAATAACAATAATAATGGTAATGATGATAAAGATTATAACAATAATGATAATAATAATAATATTACAATGATAATAATAACAGGGGAAAACAAGACTGTGGCATGAACACGATTATATCCTGCAAAAAGGGGTAGGCATTTATAAGCTTTTGCTTCAGCCTACTCCTTTTGGGCTTGGGATCAGATAGTTGAATACAAATGTAAATAATGGAAAGTTATATTTTGATTGATGTAAGAAATGCACTGTAATGTTTCACATATTTGCCCAAATTAAAAAAATTAATTAAAAAAAAAACCTCCTACCTAATTTGAATCTGAAACTCATAACTACAGAAGTCGTTATTTTTTCACCCAAATTTTCTGAAATTGTATAAAATTTTGATAATGTATTTTATGTGCCTTATTTAACCACCACAGTGTGCTTTTTGTGTCAGTCAATAAAATGTACATTATTAAAATCCAAGAATTCTGACAATGACTGATGCAATACAGAACTGGATGATGTCCAGTATTTCAGAGACAGATGTATCTTGGCTAACGTTTTTTAAATTCTAAGTCTAAAGTCCATGCTTTGCTCGTGGTTATGGAAGACATCGTCTGTAATGGAACTGAAATCACTTTGTTAATGTAAGCTATTTTACATGAGACCCTTATTTTGGTGTGCACGATTAAACAGGATGTCCACAAGTGTGTTGTGTGTGTTGGGAATATCATTTGTCTGAGAGTGAGATGAGCTGGGTGCCTTTGTGACTGTAGTCTTTATTTCACTCACAACTTGCACAAAGTTAACAATCATTCTGAAACACTCATACGACAGAGCTCGTACAAGTCGAAGGCCTCATACAGCCTGAGTTACACAAGCACAGCGTGCACCGCTAAACTGAGCTAACACAGCCATTTTACACTCGGTGAGACTTTCGTGTAGTTGTCGACTCATACAGTGTTTCAGGTCTGCGTGTTTAGTTCGGGAGGGGGCTGGTTAGTGTTGAATGAGCAGTCGCTTAAGGAGATCTTTCCCCCCTGCCGAATGTTCCTTTGCGTCAAGATGACAGCATTTCATTCCGACTATGTCAATTTCCATGAAATTTCGCATTTAACAGTAGATTCCATGTGTACACAATAATGTGGAATGAATTAATCATCAATATGTGCTTACCTTGTGCTCGAGCAGGACGCAGGCAAGAACCTGAAGACACGCATCCACGCCCAGCAACTCCAAAGGCAGGTGCAATGGAAAATCAACCATTGAGAAGCGGGAGTTGTCAGGCAGGGCAAAGGTGAGAGGTCGTTTGATGTCGTGGGGCAGAACTTCCACATCCACACGCCTCTGACCTGCCACTGGCACGGGTGAACGTTGCAACCGGTATATCCAGGATTCAATATCCCGCAGGTCAGCCAGCAGCTGGCTACTCTTCTCTTCCACTGAGAGGGCCCCAGTGAACACTCGCCACATGGTGTCCCTGAGGAGGGCATCATTAGGCAGAAGTGAGTAGCAGTTAACTCGTTTGTATGTCATTTTTAAGAAATTGAGAAATAAGCACATGGCGACATGTTAGGGCGAGGCCATATGGACCAAAAAAACTCATATCCCAATATATTTAGGTTGAAATTACTTAAAGAAAAGTAGACAGGTGCATACATTTCGGCATCCCAACCCAAAAGAAATAAACGCTTCATATAGCTTCCAATGAGGGTCTGGATTCTTGTTGAAGGTATTTCTGACCATTCTTCTTTCCAAAACATCTCCACTTGAATCAGGTTTGATGGTTTCCAAGCATGGACAGCCCGCTTTAAATCATACCACAGATATTGAATAATATTCAGGTCTGGGACTGAGACGGCCATTCTAGAACGTTGTACTTGTTCCACTCCATGAATACCATAGTCTGGCCCAGGGGCCACATCCGGCCCGCCAAGTGTTTAAATATGCCCGTTCTTTCCAACGTATTTCATTGAAACTTAATATACAACCTGGCATCATGGCTAGAGCCAACCTTTTGATGGTTTAGGTAGCTTTTTTAATCAATTTGGTTATTTGATGTGGTCTGCTGTTTACAAAGTGCTCCTGCAAAAAAACACAAGCACATATAGAAGGTCGCATGACACTTTTACATATATAATAATTCCAGGTGGACTGTTATATTATTATTATATTATTATAATTATATGTGTAATATATATAGTCTGGTCAATTGTGTTGAATCGATGCGGCCCACGAGTCAAAATGTTTGCCTACCCCTGGTCTAGAACGTTGTACTTGTTCCTCTCCATGAAGACCTTAGTAGAATTTGAGCAGTGTTTAGGGTCATTGTGTTGTCAAGTATCCAGCCCCAGCACAAGTTCAACTTTGTCACCGATTCTTGAACACTGTTGGTAAGAATCTGCTGATACTGACTGGAATCCATGCGGCCTTCAACTTGAACGAGATTTCCAGTACCTGCACTGGCCACACAGCCCCACAGCATGATGGAACCACCACCAAATGCTACTGTGGGTAGCAAGTGTTTGTTCATCTGATGTGTTCTTCATCCACCATGCATACATACACTTATTATGTCCAAATAACTCAATTTGAGTTTCATCAGTACATAGCACTTTATTCCAAAATGAAGCTGGCTAGTCCAAATGTGCTTTACCATACATCTAGTGACTCTTCCACATGACAACATTCCCTTATGCAAAGTGTGGCTGAATAGTTGAACGATGCACAGTAACACCATCTGCACCAGGATCATGTTGTAGGTCTTTGGAGCTGGTCTGTGGGTTGACTTTGACTGCTCTCACCATCCATCGCTTCTGCCTATCTGAGATTTTTTTGGACTGCCACTCGGGGCCTGAACTAGAACTGTGCCTGTGGTCTTCCGTTTCCTCACTATGTTCCTCAACCTGCCCACTGAAATCTCTGAGCTACCTCGTATCCTTCCACTAGACCACATGTGTCGACAGAGGGCCGAAGCACTGCAGGTTGTTCTTTCCAACCAGTTTCTCCAGCAGGTGATTTAATAGACGAGCTCCTTCCCTCCAACCAAAGGAGGGTTAATCATTAAAATCACCTGCTTTAGTGACCGCCTGGGAAGAATACCTGTAGTATCTCAGCCCTCCATGGCATGAGTTTGACACCTCTGCCGTACACCAGGATGTTGAACAATCTTGCTCTCAGGTCGTTTGACAGTTGTTTTGATGCTGCCATGGTGCTATTCTTCAGAGAAGATGCAACCTGCTATTGGCCACCTTAAATACCATTTCTCATGGCTAGCTTCATTTGTGTATGCAGGTCAAGGGTCAATGAGCTTACCAAACAAATTTTGTGTTCCAATAATTAGTGCTAAAGTTATTAAAATCAATAAAACAAGGGGGCCCAGATTGATGCACCTGTCTACTTTTGTTGAAATAATTATTGCACACTTTCTATAAATCCTATAAACATAATTTCACTTCTCACACATCGCTGTGTTTGTCTGCTACATGCAGTGATGGGAATAACGGCGTTTAAATAAACGGCGTTACTAACGCTGTTACTTTTTTCAGTCACGGATAATCTAACTAATTACTCTTATTGTCAGCATAACGCCGTTACCATTTTCGACACCCCGTTACTGCAGCCGCCTAAAAATATATCACTGACTTCATAACTAATCTGCAGCGCAGTGAGTGTGTTGCAGAGTGACAAGGGAGGGGGTGAGATAACCACATAAGTAATGAGGATTGGCTCAGGTTTAGTAAGATTGCGTCTTCACCCAATCAAAGAACTTGGGTTGGCGGGTGTTTAGAGCAGCACATCCAATGTGCCGGTTGGTAGATGCAGCACAGTGAGAGATGGCGAGTGAGGAGGACTCTAGTGAGAAGACGGCGTTTGCCAAAGGGAAGTACAACCTTTAACCTTGTTGAGTTTAAAAGGTAAAAATGTACATTATGTCCCCGAAAAAAACTTGTAAAAAAACTCAGTAAGTCAGTAACTTTTTTGGCGAAGTAACTAGTAACTATAGCTAATTATTTTCTTTAAGTAATGTGCCCAACACTGGCTATATGATATACTGTATTTAACTGAAACTGCTGATCCAAACAATCGGTGATTTATCAGGGGTGTCCAAAGGTTTTCATACCACCGTATATATGTATATGTACTGTACATGTTTATCAGTTGGGCGACAAGTAAATGAGGCAATATTGGTTGTCAAACGCTAAGCGCTGTAGACACAATGCCATTAAGCCATTTCTAGTGTGTTGGACAGTGTGCCTGTGGCAAAGATGCCTCTTTGCACAAATTATTAGTAGCAGCTGCTTCCCAAAGGAAACCAGAAACCTCAATCGGTTACTGACATCACTGAAAAAAAAAACCTTGCGGCCATCATAGAATGGCTCTCCTGTGTCTCCTCCTCTGTCATTGCCTGCAACATTTCAACCAACCATGTCCATGTCTGCCAGAACAATTATCCACTTCCCTCTGCCTCTGGCTCGTAACTGCTGTCACACACAAAACAGTTCTTCACAGAATATGCCTTCATGCAAGGCTGAAAATGTGACACGTGGGCAACTGTACTCAGGAGATGTTATCATCCTACAAGGAGTAAAATGTATTGTGAGAAAAATACTGGCAGTGGCCGGTTACTCTAAATCACCAATGATAAAATACAACCCAAACTGGAAGTCAGCTATGTTGTCAACATTTATGATGTCATAAAACAATTCTAAATGCAAATAAATGTCAAATGAAAGGGCTAAAAGAATGTTTTATGTTACTTTTACCTTCATCGAAGACCTGACTGTTCCCAAGGACACAATGTGACAGGTAGATCAACTCCCACAACCTCCCTGTTTTTCAATTATTATGGGCCTGCCAGCAAAAGCGCAGCAACCCATACTGTTACCTATTCCCCATATACCTTATATACATATATATTGATTCAATAGTGTTTCAACCAGATGATGTAGCGTTCATGTTCTACTGCTGGTTAGCATTGAGACCAGGAACCATTAAAGATACAATAGACAGAGGCAATTAAGATAAGATAAGATATGCCTTTATTCGTCCCTCAGTAGGGAAATTTGCAAAAAAATAACCATAAAATAGCCAAAATCAATAAAAACTTAAGCCAATGGCAACACTAGTCCTTTAGACAATAAATTAGTAAACAAGTAATTATTTTTGTACAAGATGATTGTGACTGTTTTTGCACATTGTTTTTTAAATTCAATAGTGTTTTCCAAATATTTTTTGGGTCAAAATGCTGGCAAATGCCACTTTCTTTGGCTCCATTTTGGGTTAGTGAGGTGAGAAACACAACTGAATTCATCAAATAACTCATGGCAAAACAGGAAGGTGGTGCTGGTTGATCTTGCTGCCACTTTGTCTCTTTGGGTCTGGATGATGTCTTCAATGTAGGTAAAAAAATAACCAGTTGTTTCCTGCATGTTAAACTGTTATTTTTAAATTACAAAAACATGTTTTTTCTTAACATTTTTGGCTTTCTGGAACAGATTTAGTATATTGACATTATTGCTTATGGGGGAAAAAAAATATGTATTTGGTTAGCATCTGACATTCTGAAACTAATTAATGAGGCACAATGTGGTTCCGCTGTATATTTCTTGAAAGTGAATGTGCCCTTTTTGTGACCACGAGTGAGACCAGGGAAAATGGAGGATATGTGTCTGTGACCTATGCATCCAAGAGGGTGAAGTAAGTAGCCAACTAGCTAAGTCAATCATGTGAAACAATGGTTGTTTGTGGAGGTGTTTCTCCCACACATGAGATTGTGTGCGTGTAATGCTTTACTCACACAGCATCTGAGATTGTGTGTGTGTAATGCTTTACACACACACACACACACATACACACAGCATCTGTAATAGTCATCAATCATAGCAACAACTGAGGCCGGCCGTGTTCTAATTTGTCGTGTTGCCTGCTACATACAAAAACACAATAAGGATATGACAGCAGAGCCTCTTACTTAGAAATAAAATAGTTACCAAAATTCACCACCAAAATCATTTTGGAACTCTTACTTGCACACTCTAGTAATCTAATTCCTGCAGAGAGACAACAGGAACACAAAAGAATGACAATAATAATACAAGACTCACCTTTGGAAAGTGCGAGGAAGTCCAGCACGCTGTGTTAACTTCTGACTGCAGCAGTCCACCATCCGTTTGAGAATATACAGACATTCCCTGAAGGTGGAGAAGAAGGGGTAGTGACTGAGTATGCATAGTGAGGTCAGCGTACTGTTGCGATTCCTGGCAGCCATTTTAGCTGCATTTCGTCTGAGCTGTGCAGCTTTCCCAGTATTTTGCTCAGTGCTTTGTTGTTCAATTTCATCTCCGGAAGCAGGCTGAGGAGCTGACTCAGCTTTGCTGGGCGGTGATATAACACAAGACTGGTCCCCACCGCTACCTTCAGTCCCCTCACTTGAAACGTCCCCCCCTTGTGTTGCCGTCTCTGCATGACCACTCTTGTCTGCACGGGAACGGTGATGCCCACGCTGAAATGATCGGTAGAAGTTGACACAGATTCCATAGCGAGTAATTCCTGAGTCTTTGTCAGTCAGTGTGAAAACAAATGAGGAGTCGTCACGAAGGCTAACCCTACGCTGGCGTATGCTCAGGCAGCCTTCTGGTTGGCAAAAGAACACCACATCTGGTGGGAGTGGAAAGTCCTGGTGGTCCTCCAGTGGGTATCGGCGGAGGAGCTGAGGTGTCTGGGCCACGCTATCACTACTGGGTTGCCTAAAAGGAAGATGGACAAATACTTCGTTTGAAATGCGTATTTTTTTGGAGCGTAAAAGAACAGAGAGAAGTAAAGACAAAATGGCAAGAAGCACAATATTGAATCCCACATTTTAAGGCATGGCTATAAAGCAGGCTGCCATCAGAACAGCTCTTTGATGAACTATAGAACTTTAAAGCAAGACATTATACTCTGGCCTTTTATGTGCTTCTTCATATGGCTGTATATGCTGCAGAACTGGGAATAAAAATGAAGATGGACAATATTTCATTCATCCACCAAAAAACATATCTTAATTTTTCTGAAGATGTGAAAAATGATGAGTTGCTGTATTAGCAGCAGCGATGACAACAACTTTGCTACCATAAGATATAGGGAACATTTTCATCAAAAAATTATTTCAAAGAAAAGGTTTTCTATGCCTTCATCTGGGTTACTGTTGGGATACAGTCTTTCAACTGACAAACCTCAACATGTCCAATATATCAATCTTGCTGAAAATGACAAAAACACACACACACACACACAATACTCGTGTTACTGCTCTTTGATGAATCTGCATTGCATGGATCCAACAAAAAAAAACCTAGAAAATAATATTTGCAACATGTCTGATTTCCTGCTGGAACACTCTATATGTGCATATTGGCATTAAAAATTTCATATTTCTTCAAAGCATATTGATAACAGCAGGCTAGGAAATTATTACCTTGCACCAACCACCACCAAGTAGTCCAGGAGTCGTGGGCACATCTTCTTTTTCTCCATGTTGGATCAAACACGTCTTCAATTTCACGACATCCGGGACATTATACAGTGGTGGATTTCAATCACAGGCAGGAAACTTCATTAGCGTTGCAAAATACTGTGTTTTTAGAACCATTATTAGGATTCCAGAATGACTTGGTCCGACCTGTAACATAAAACAGATAAATATTGTTATTTTCAGGGGTGCATGATCGTTATTAAACCGAGATGAGGAATTATGATGTCATACCAATAAAAAAAAATAACTACATAAATAAAATACATTTAAAACAAACACTCCAAATCAACAAGATTACTTGTACTGTGCTATAGGCGAGTAAGTCTCAGCAAATTAAGTGCTTCTTTATGAAGGCCGAAAAGTGCAAAACACGTTAACAAAAAGCAAAACAAATACAATGACAGCAACCGGAAAGGGAACGTACCAAACACCTTTTTGTCGCCTTTATCAGTAAATATGCTTGACTTTTTAATTACACAACATTATTGTTTGGCCAGACCTCCCCGAGTCAGGTCCCCAGTAGAAGATCCAATACAAGTCCATCCAATAAAAGAGCCAATTGCAATACATGGGTGTGCATAAGACGTTTTGGGTTGGACTAATCATTTAACATGGTTATAGATCAATTTGTGTTAAAGACAATGTAGTTGCAGATGCAATTGTAATAGCTTTATTAAAGGGGACCTACAGTGTTCATTTTTCGACCCTTTGTATTTAGTTGAAGTCTCCTATAGAGCAGCTACACACAATAACCCACACAGAAAACATTTTAGATTTTGCAGAATCTGCAACTATTCCAGCTGTATTTCCTTTGATTTGTGCTTCCTAACGTTTTCATTTATTCCACCCACGGCCCACCCACTACGCTGTGATTGCTCACACGGCCAAAGTGCTCCCTAACTATGAGCCATATAAGGAAGGCCGACCTCTGTGACATCACAAAGGGGCAGTTTTACCACACCTTTTCAAACAGAGTGTTTTGAGCCATCCCAAACTTCTTTCAGGGCTCACTTCGAAATGAGCAAGTTTCATTATCTGAACTTTGGCATAGTTTAGCACAAGAATACAACATTCTAACTACATTTATAGGTCAGAAAAGTGGAAAAAGCCCCTTTGGTGTATGCTATTTTTATGACATATTATTTAAATGTGTGTCAGGGCTTATTTTGAAGGCTGGAAGTTTAACTAGTGTGGCAGGAGTCGAGTGGCAACCAGCTTTGAGGCGCATTACCATATACCAAGTTGTAGTGGTCCAGAGTTACCAACGTTATACGGCAACCGGATTGTCCTGATCTTGTGGCAACATTTGAAAAGTGGCCAGCAGCATTTGAAAAATGCAAAAGACTCTGCCAGCAACCAACGGAGAGCTAGTGCAATCTGTGATTTCATCATGGAAACGATGGCGTTGGATGACCAGCCCTTTACCAGTCTTTGAAAGTACTGGGTGTGGTCGGCTAGTCCACCCAAAAAATACCAGATTGCCTGCATTATATCAGTGAAAAATAAGAGTGAATATACACACATTTGGACGATTACCGAGTTTTCTCTTATTCAGTCGGGTCCAACTCCGTACTGAAAATTCATCTGTAATCTGAATCAACTGGAAGTCATTTGAACATTACACTAGCTTTTACTATTTTTCACCCAAAGACTCAAATTGTGCAAGAATCGCAGGCGGCTGCATACAAATAAAGCCACACTCAACTACTTACTGTCAAAGTGGAAGAAGTGTGCATATTAGATTAGATTAGATTAGATTCAACTTTTTGTTATTATGTCTTACTGTTATTGCTCATGTCACTGGTACAGGGCAACAAAATGCAGTTAGCATCCAACCAGAAGTGCAATTTTATAAGTACCTTAGTAGTAAGTATGGACAGACCTATGTAAATAAAACTATAACAGGCTTAACATATTAAGGCACGACTCCAAAAAATATTCAAACTCTTCTCGTCTGACACAAACAAAACAATTCAGGTAGGTTTAATTTCAAATTTGAATACCACTAGGGAAAAACCTTATAGCCTATGAAATCTGTTGGACAAAGCCTTTGACAAATTTGTCTGTGAAATTGCACCCTTAGCATCCTCCAAACCGCCCTGAACAAAATCTATCCTCGTATTCAAATCAACACCTATCAAGATACAGTGCAGTAGTACATTACAAGTACAAAACCAGCCAGCCTTTCAGCTTCCTCCTTTTGCAGGAGCACACAACACATATTCCCTGCAAAGTCACACTATGCTAAGCAAAGTGCATAAATAACAACATATATATATATATGTATACTAGTCTTTCACCATATGTTCATGTAATTTTGGAGCCTAAATCCCCTCACTCATCAGGCTTGACTTGTTGACTGACAAATGATAAGTCAATGATTGTGCAAAATATATCTATATACAGCAGTACAGTACGCTAACTAGTTTCTGCTAACTGCACAAAGTACATTATTTTGACAGCATATGAAATTGTCAGAGGGTATTTTCTACTCTTCTGACAGAAGAACATTCATTTCATTCATTCATTTTCTACCGCTTTTCCTCACGAGGGTCGCGGGGGGGTTGGAGCCTATCCCAGCTGTCTTTTGAAGAGAGGCGGGGTACACCCTGGACTGGTGGCCAGCCAATCACAGGGCACATATAGACAAACAACCATTCACACTCAAATTCATACCTATGGACAATTTGGCCAATTAACCTAGCATGTTTTTGGAATGTGGGAGGAAACCGGAGAAAACCCACGAATGCACGGGGAGAACATGCAAACTCCATACAGAGATGGCCGAGGGTGGAATTGAACCCTGGTCTCCTAGCTGTGAGGCCTGCACGCTAACCACTCGTCCACCGTGCCGACAGAAGAACAATTTAGCAAAAAATATGAGTTTTTGTCAACTATATACCAAAGGGTGTATGCAAGTTTTTGTATCTTTGCATTGTGTTTAAATATTCTGCTTCCAGGCAATAACTATCACATTTCACATTGAGCTGAAAACACACCCAAGACACTATCATTTGCATACAATGCTAATCCTCTTTATACTGCAAAGTGTACCGTAGTACATATTATACTTTATACATTACTGTTAGCATGTAGTTAGTTGTGTTATTTTTTAAATGCTTTTACAGACCCTTGGAATGGATTATGTCTATTGATATTATTCCAAGTCAAGTAGCACTGCAGAGCAGACCTCTGAGGTTCCACTGTACAGTGTCCCCATTCAAGATGCAATGGCAGTAATAAAAACAGCTGATGCCGGACCAAGTAGTCTTCAGGCAGCCACATTCTTTGGGTACTTAAAGGGGCTTTCACAATGTTACCAGTTCTTCTTACCAGCTACAAAGAACCGCAGTACAAAAGGACACATTTGAATTACAGTTTGGACGTCTGTTACGAATCAATCTCGTTATCTCCAGCAGGCAAGATCTAAATATAAATTGCAATAAGGATGCCCACCCCTTAAAGCAACAACATATATCATAGCGTTTATGTAATACAGGATAGATGAATAGGCGGGGAAGAAAATGCGTTATTTTAAAAAGGTGAGGTTCCTACTAAACATTGTATTGATACTTCAAATCCCATTTATATGAACGCAAAAAAGAGAAATGTCGATACAAATAAAATAATTGTAGCGATAGTAGGAACAACCCGTCGTAGGGCAGCTATGACATTATAATACGCTATGCTGATGAAATTGTTGTTAGCTAACTATAGCGTCATTCTCAATTGTCAATCGTGATATTAATTACATCACCGACGGGATCATCTTATACGTTCAACCCGACTGCTTTCCTACGTCATCACTGGATTAGCTAGTTAGCTGCTAATAGTAGCATTGTCTTTCTTAATTGCTTGTCAAATATTAACAACCGATGGTGGCGTTGGCAATACACTACACTACAACGTGTTTACGCGAACGTTGACAACATGTACAGTTTCGGACTCGAACACCATGACATCCTCACTTGCTGACATTAGCCGGCTAGCTGCTACCGTCGCTGAGACGCCAGCTGCTGCTGGTGGCGGTGACGGCCTGGGTAGATGTCCTTCTCGGCCAAAGAGCGAGCGGAGGAGTCGGCTTCTTCCTCTCACAGCGTCGTGTGGAAGTTAAAAACATAAGTAACAGGCGTGGACCGTAAATTCCGCCTTTTCGCCATCGTTAAAAATGATGCAAAGTGCGTGTCCGCCTCTCCTTGGTCAGCTCCAACCTGCCTTCAAAACATCCTCCTCTTCATCCTCATCCGTATGGAGAGTTCCGCATACTGGGGGTGGACGGATTCATTCAAACATCGATATCAACGATACAACAGCAGTCGCGGTATCATCACTATTTTCACTTCTCCTTTAATTGCTATTAATTAATAACTGTTCATTGTATTCAGCTCAAACAATTGCATGTAATAAATCCAATACAGGAACGTCTATTTTTTTCCACCCAGGGCCACATAAAGACAACCCATTGCGTCATTATTGGTTACTATCAACATTTCAGCTTGTTTTCTTTGCATTGTGGTCTTGTTATATTTTTTTCCTTTTTTTTGCCTAATCCTCAAAATCACTCAAGTATCGGTATCGGCGATACAGGCACTATTTACTTGGTATCGCATCGATATTATTTACAGTATCGCCCATCCGTACGGTATACTCGCAGGCTGATGTATTGTAGAGGTACTAGCAAGGCTGGGGTACTATATGCTGTATGGCAACATGGATGCAAACACATAATAAATGATCGTATCAGTTAGATTTTACTAACATGTAAATAAACCAGATGATGTACACTGTACGGTATTACTACAGTATGTGGATCAAGAGTAAAAAGTACTAAAAGTAGGGTTATAGACAATGGATTGTCCCTTGCTTTGTGTGCCATTTGTCTTCAAAGTTTGGTATAAATTATTTAGTGTAATCGTGCAATACTACTTTGTGTTTATAGTAGTTTGGGCCACTTATTTGTTACAAAAGGTAAATAATTAAGAAAATAGTGATTTTTTTTCATCAATTTTCATAATGACCAAAAATGTGATCCAGTATTTATTTTTCAAAATGTACTGTACATATTCTCACTAAAAATGTATGAAGATTCATCTTTCTTCCGGCTTTAATTTGATGTAAATACACAACAGATGATTCCTGGGAGCTACATGTATTAAAATATAATTATATATCAACCATCTTTACAGCATCACCCTTTGCAGACAGAACAAGATTTAGAGATCAGAAGTTTCAAACAGCACAATTTAACATATTACGTACAGTCAGCACGTTAGCCAAACATGGACAGGTTTTAGCACGTACAATTGATGAGGACAGCACACAAACTACCTTGCGGGCTACTACACTGCGGAATTCATTCAATTTGCTTATTTAATACAAATATCAATGGTTTTTGTTTTTACATATGATCACATGAATGTAAAATACAACCTAAGTATTAAAATGACCAGTGAATACTTTTACTTTCAAGTGTTGTTAAGTACTCTTCTTGTGATTGGTTATGGTCTGTAACACACACACTCCAACCCATTCCAGATTCAAATTTAGACACTTTTTGGAAGTTAACATGCGACCTGCATGGTTACAAATGGTACATTTTACACTTCAGTTTCAGCCAACTACCACGCCAATCTCAATAAAAACATAGCCATTCATTGTTTGGCATATTTGAAACATCTGTGCTTTCCCCGGTAGGACAAGCTAACATCTGTTATGAAAAACGTTTTAAACACATTTTGATAATATGGAAGATTGTTTAAAAAAAAAAAAAGACATTCGAATAGCATCAGTTCATTTCTCAATCACAAGCCAAAGCAGGCCTGCTGTTACAATTGACAAACACAACACCTCCATTACTGCAATGCTTTGTGCTCATATAAAATTTCATTTTTACTGCAACATTCCCAACTATGCAAAGGATCCTATGAACTGTAGTAATCTCACATGAAAAAAATGTACTTCGACTGGTTGTGTGAAATAATATTAAGAAAGACGATGTGAAATGGTTGGTGTCGTTTGTCATTAAACAGCAGTTATGGTAATGTGATGTCGGAAAAGACCATTTAGAAACTGTTAATTCAAGCAGTGCAATGAGGGGATCTTCCGCTTCCGAAAGATCTGAAGCCTATAAATAAGTGAAAATTATGGCTGAACAAATAAAAGAATTACTTCCACCATTGTCCGTAGTATATTTTTTGCCTTTCATCTTTTTTACTACAGGAGGAAGCACAATCATGAAAATAGGCATCAGTCTTTCTTTTGTCAGAGAATGTTTGATGTTCGCTATACATTCCAGTTGATTTCACACCGTATATATCCAAGATATTACCAGTTAAAGTTGATGCCAAGTATGGTTTTTGTATCTCTACTTTCAAACATAGTTATGTTTCTTTTCACACTCTTGTTCCCGACTGATGACACCACTTGCAGATTGCTATTGTTAACCCATTTTTTTTTTTGTATTTAATCATACAATCTTGTGGATACTTGTGCACTCCACACATTTATTTTGTATTATGAAAATAAATTATTTGCGTGCATCATCATTGATAAAAGCGACCCCATTGGGCACACAAGTGATCTATTAAAAGATTACTCTACTTCACATTAGTTTACCTGAGCAACTACACCACCTTAGTACTGTACTGTACTGCTTCCAAAATGCACACAAACATTTCCCACACTAGGATGCACAACACTGGCCTAACATTGACGTGAGCTGCAGCTACAGGTGGACTCTAACCAAGTTGGTCAGCCTACCAAATAAATTAACTGACAGCCCAGCCGGAATCATGACAGAAGCAACTAAGCATTTTTGACTGAAGCTGTTAGATAAAAACAATAGATCTGCACTCCATTTTCAAATAACCTTTAACAGAATCAGGAAGAAATCATTCAAAAGCCTACCCTGGCATTTCACGTTGGCAAATTCATGTCAACATCCAGAAAGAGGAAGAACAAGTCTAAAACTAAGAAAGCTTTCTCAGAGCAAAGGGCACTGAAACTCCTGCATCAAGTCCAACAGCAGCGCAATGCGACGAGTCCATGACCAGATGAGAAAGGCTCAGTTTCCTGTGTGATGCCACATCAGTCCCGAGATTCAAAAAGCCAAGGAGTGTGATATCGGGACTGCAGTCACTCATTGACGTCCCAGATTTCAGACAGCAGCGGGGGAAGCTTCTTGTCCTGAAGGCGAAGGGCAAAAACCTGCTCGGAATGCACGCTGCTCAGTGTACGAAGGCTCACCAGCTTCATCAGCATGCGTGGGAACATCAAGTGGTCCTGAAGAACAAATTTAACAAAGTTAACCGGTTAATTCCTTTGATTGAAAATGTTAAAACATGTGTAGGGCCGTGACTCGGATTCTCACAGTTTCATTCATTGTCCTCCATCAAGATGGATGACTCTAAACAAAGTACTGTCCCGCTTCATTATTACAACGACTGACATAAAATAGTTGCACAATGCTGGAAAGAGCTTTCATTTCACAAAGCACTTTCTTCATAAAGTACCACAAAAGGGAAAAGCATGCATTAGTAAAGGCAAGGATTCCTCTGAAAGTTCTTTGGGAACCAACTGTGACACCCAGGTTTTAAGTTCACATCTGACAAACTTACCCATTGATCACAAAAACATGGTTGTCGTTACTAGTAGCCCTGGGAGTATTTGACGGCAGCCCAAGGGGTATTTGAACAGTGATGAGCAATGATTAAGACAGTAAAAAAGTCAGATACTGATGCCTTGCCCCTAACCAAAAATGTTTTTTGGGGGTTTGGGGGCTGAGGAAAAAAAATAAATATATATATATATATATATATATATATATATATATATATATATATATATATACAGGGCTCTACATTAAAAACAAAAATGACTTGCTCATGGGGAATCCTTAAGGTGAGAACTACTTGCCCGAACTTGCCCCATGTAAAATGAAAAGACTGCCATAATGATATCATATATCAATATATGCTGATAATTCATCAGATAATAGTACTGATTCATTGTATTTGGAGGAATGTCTGAAAAATTGTGGAGATGTATGTTAACATGGCATGCCATACTACCTTACACATGGTAGTCGTAGTAAGCAGTGATATTTAGAAGTTGTGCACCACAATGAAACATTATTGAATAGACACATTTGTGTACTAGTAAAGTGTTTTTAATCCAGAAAAAAATGCTCAATGGTCAAACAATAATTTGTGAAGCAAAGGTGAGAAAAATCCACAGAGAAACGGAAGCGCTAGATTTTGTAGCTTGTGCAAAATCAGCACTTGGTATTGGATCTAATGGGTGGTGTTTCATTGTGACCACTTCAAATTGTCACAGCAATGTGATTCACTCACCTGTGCCATCATTTGATTTGCTGCCGCTAATAAAATACTTGTTTAGGAGGCACTGCTTCATCACTTTTTGCTGTTTTCCTTCACAAGTTGTTGAAGAATTAGACCATGTTGGCAGCGACGCCATGATAGATGTTTTCCTAGTCAAACCATTGCTGATTGGTTGATCGCCAACAAGAACGGGTTTAGGTAAAACGCGGACTGTGGACTGCGGACCGCGGTCTAAATAAACGATTCTGATTGGTCCATTTCAAGATTTGCAAGGATTGGTTTGCAAATTACCACCGGAATTACGTAGTCCGTGTTTTGCCAACACCCAACAAGAACCGCTTTTGCACTTGCCCCACGGGAATATCACTGATTGGATTTACTTGCCCCAATTTTGTTTTAACTTGCCCAGGGCCATCGGTACATCGTTATTGTCGAGCCCTGATATATATATCTGCATGGGTGAGTGTTGGTGACATAAGCAAGACTACAACGTGACATTATTGCTTAGCATTGATGCAGCAGATGTCTTTGTCGTAATAATGCACTTCCTGTTTTCTTTTGTCGAAATGGCAACCGCATTTGAGGCCAATACACCAGAGGAGTGTTGAAAACCTTGCTACTGTAAATTTTGCCTCTGTAACAGACGGCTTTGTCTTTTTTCGGTGTAATGACGCGTGTGTCGCTTCTGCACCACCAAACCAATATAATCATAAGTTACTCCCAGTCATGACCTCATGTGCTTGTTTTGATGACGACAACAAGATCACAAGATCATGTTGACACACAATGTGTAAGAAGAGAAGCTGTTATGTAAACCAGCGGCCACTTACATTTGGTCTCTTTATCATGATGTAAGCACGCAGAGCGTCAACATATGGTTGCTGTAGCCTCTCCACAAGATCATGATCCTGCACATTTGGCCGATCTAAAAAAAGAAAGGAGTATATGATTCATGTCATCTGCTAAATACAATGATGGTTCTTATCTTTACTCAGATGGAAATTACCTGCTGAAAATATATTGATGGCAATGAGCAGAGCATACTCAGCTTCATCCAGTTGCAGGTCATTCATTCCTTTAGAAAACTCAAAGATGGGATTAATGAACTCAAACTGAAGGCCTGTTGAGAAGAAAGGGACAAGACACAAATGTGGTGGTTTTTTTAACCAGTTCAAATTCATGTCTAAATAATAGTCTATACAAAGTTAAAATGACTGTGGGGGAAGCACATCGCTCAAAAAACAAAAGTCTCTATAAAGGTATCTAAGCATAAAGGATAGCATTTGCATTAAATAACATAAGGAATGGAAATGATTGCATACAGTGGTGATACATTTGTGATTCATTTATAGACTGTATGACAAGTAAACAATAGCAATTGAAGAAAGAGTCTTGGCCTACATTAAGCATTTTTAAGCATAATAATGCCTATATAAACTAAAATACAAATACAGTTTAAGGGATTAAGGAACTAGGGAATAAGGGACTGCAGTCTGGCTACGAGGTGTCATTAGTATCACGCAGCAGTCTAGACTGATGGCAACAACAATTCTTTTTATTATTATCTTTTTCTTTTATTATTATCTTTTATCATATCTTTTTATTGAGTTATCTCCCGATAGGCACCATAATAGTAATAATTCTAATCATTCATTCATTTTCTACCGCTTATCCTCACAAGGGTCGCGGGGGTGCTGGTGCCTATCCCAGCTGTCTTGGGGCAAGAAGCGGGGTACACCCTGGACTGGTGGCCAGCCAATCACAGGGCACATATAGACAAACAACCATTCACACTCACATTCATACCTATGGACAATTTGGAGTGGCCAATTAACCTAGCATGTTTTTGGAATGTGGGAGGAAACCGGAGTACCCGGAGAAAACCCACGCATGCACGGGGAGAACATGCAAACTCCACACAGAGATGGCCAAGGGTGGGTAATTCTAATCATTATTATCTTAATCATCATAACAATACTGGGTAGTGTTGCGACCGTGCTCCAGCTAAAACTCAACTATGAATCCCCAACGTCACTTCCTGTCCACATGTTTATTGAAACACAAGTGAACCTTATTTTATTATTATATTATATCTTCTATACTGCATAGTATGAGTGTAAAGGTGACTATAGGGGTGTTATTTCAGGTCTAAAGGGCTCTAATAATTGTAACAAAATATTCAAATTACTAATATTGAATGCTATTTTGCGGAAATTCAATTATCGTGATCGGGTCTGGACCCAATTACCAATTACGACCTAATACTTCTGTTTCACAATGTTCATAACCATCCACTAAAATGTACCTGCTTTTGCGAAATCCTCCTTATTATAGCTAAAATCCTTCAGAAATGTTATGCTCTCAATGGCAGGGTTGTATCGACGAGATGTCTCCAGCAGCATAATCTGATGAAGAGACAAAGACATGAAATATTCCAACAGCAGTCATGTAAATATAGTCAACATATACAAGTAAGGTACAACTGATTAAACATGATAGAGAAGAAGAATTGAACAGAATTCTTCGATAAAATGCTAAAGGTGCTATGAATTGTGAAAAGTGCTTACTTCATATTTAAAATGTGTTTGTCACGAGCAAATGATTATAGACTTTGAATCAACATTATCATATGAAAATAGAAACAAACAAACTTCTATGGTTGACGTCTTCAACAGAGCAATCTGGTCCTCTCTTGTGAGCTCAAGAAATCCAGGGAGCTGCTTGGCAAAATCCACTATCTCCTGGACTGACATGATGGCGAGCTCAGTGAAGTGGGCGAAACGCTGCTGACGCACTTCTCGATTCTGTAGATCCTGATTCTGTGGCCACGGCTGTTTTTACACACAGAGGCAGTCACTATGATTAACCACACACCCACCATGCCTAAATAAATAGCGTTACTTCAGCATCACGTTGTTTATCATCTTATTTTTACCCGTTTGCCAATTTTATCTACATAGCTGATTTGTTCCAAAAAAGGTAGTAAAAAGGTACCTCTTAAAGGGATTAACATACACTATATACTGTACAGTATAATGACAAAGATGAAAGAAACAATTGTGTGCTTCTTCTTCAGAAATGAGTGTTTTTTCTGTTTGCTGCAGCCACCATATCTTAAGCATCGTGGAGAACCTGAGCAGAAAAAAATAAATTGCAGCATTTAAATGCCGACATATTTATATACCGTCACTTTCGGTCGATCGAGGAAGGATCTTTTGTTGCATTGCTTCTGCATAGCCACCAGTTTTTCAATCATTTCCTGCTGCTGTGGATCCAGTGAAGCTGCTTCCTGTGGAGGAGTGGGAGTGACCACTGTAGACGAACGCGCCGTTTCCTCATCCTGCTGCTTTTTCATCTTCTTTAGTCTGATTTGCTCTTCAGAAAGAACACCTATGTAACAAAGAGGATGTAGTTTGAAAAAAAAACAAAAAAAAACAGACAATGACTTGTATGTGCTTCAGACAAATGTGGAACATAAACACTCACACTGCTCTAGCATGCCTGCCTCGCGACACTTGCGTAGGCGGCATTGCTGGCACTTGCGTCGCATGTACATATCCATTTCACAGCGTCCGTTGTTCTTGCAGGAGTACTGGGCACTTTTAATGACACTGCGTCGAAAAAAGCCCTTGCAGCCCTCACAGCTTAGTACGTTGTAGTGGAAACCGGAGGCCTTGTCACCACATACACTGCACACCTCGTTCCCCAGCATTTTAGGGGCAGGACCCTTCTTTCTCTTGACTGGCTGACCATCTACGCAATAGTGGAAAGAAAGAGGGGATAAAGCAGTTCATTTTCTACGCTTTAAATGCTGAAACTGTGGTAAAGATGAAAATCCCAGAAAAAGATATACGCCTGTGAAGTACTACGGATATGTGACATTGATGCATTTGAACCTTGTCTTTTTTTTTCCTGACTGTCAAATGAGAATAGTTTAGAGCACCGCAGTGAAGCAACACTGTGACTTCTCACTCGTGGAAATGAAGACTATACTGGACATTTGATAGCAACAACTTCCAAAAAACGTGGCTGCACTGTGGTTAGCGTGGTTAGAGTGGTTAGCGCGCAGGCCTCACAGCTAGGAGACCCGACTTCAATTCCACCATCGGCATTTCTGTGTGGCATTTGCATGTTCTCCCCGTGCATGCGTGGGTTTTTCCAGGGGAAATCTACGGTTTCCTCCCACATTCCAAAAACTAGGTTAATTGGCGACTCCAAATTGTCCATAGGTATGAATGTGAGTCCAGGGTGTACCCCGCCTCTCGCCTGAAGACAGCTGGGGTAGGCTCCAGCACCCTCGCTACTGTGAGGATACGTGAATGAATGAACTTCAAAAACCAAGGCCATGAAGAAACGGATCCTGGCTTTTACAGAGGACCAAATCAGTATTATAATATTAAGTTCCATGTGTCCCATTTCTCTGAGTATTTATTTTGAGTATGGCACCAATCAGGATAGCCTTACATTATGTAACGACAACACAGACTATACTAGTCTGTATTCTATTATATTGTAAATATTATCAAGTTTCTAAAATCCATCTTTAAAATAGGAAATTGCTGCTGTGTCTACTAGTGGGCCAATTGAAGCACTTCATTGTTTTTCTTAAGACCTTGGATTAATAACAAGTCTCGACAAGATGTTTTGTGTAACCCAGCAACTTAAGCACATAAGGTTTAAAATGAATACTTCAAAGAACTCACACAAGATATGATAATTATATTAATACAATATGTAGAAGAGTATATTTTCTTTTCACCTATGCTGGAAGATGTGTCACCCACTGCTGGATCAGGTTTGATGTCACTTGGATCTACTAACAAAGGGCTGTTCATCCCAGTCATGGCGGGGCCATTCTGAGGAGGTGCACGAAAGTCATCTGGCTGCGACAAGTCGCTCAGGGATAGCAGACTTCCACGCTTCATTCTGGTGCTGCCATTGCTCTCCTCAACCATGCAGTCCAGCTGCAGCTCTGCAGCACTGTCAAACACTTTACTCTCATCTGAACAAGTGGGACACAAAATAACTCACATATTTTTCCATGAAATATATATTTTGCAAGACTGTTCATTGTGGCATTGAAGGAAGAGAAAAAAAAAGTTCCAAATCATATACAGATGCCTATATAATATATACATATACAACATATAATATAAATATACAGTATGCTTATAATTAGCACAACTGACAGTATATGTCACAAGGGATCATAATGTAATTTTATCTATGTCAAAGAATATATAATAGCTAATCAAATAAAAACACCTTACCTTGACCAACATCTGGGATATCAGTCACAGACAGCGTTGACATCTTCTACACAACAGGTTGTCATAACGAAACCAACGTGTACCTATGCAAAAAAAAAAAAAAAAACAACAACAACAATCAGACTCAATAATATATGGAGAGGATGGTTGGACATACTCAAGGACAAATAAATACTAACTAAGAAAAGTCTTGTCAGACGTGACCAAAATCAAACAAAATCATGCAAAGGGAAGCATTGTGTACATTCTGATCATGCCTCCCATGTTAACGTCTACTAAACGTTATCACCTCCGTTAGTCCTTCAGCAGCAATGTATTCAGCAGTCACATTCATAGCCTCATAGACTGGAAAGGAGATGGATCGCAAAGTGGAAATTCCAAGCAGGAGTGAAAAGGTACTAACCCAAATTAAAGAAAAGAATGGCGGGCGCAGGGGGTGACCTGTTTGGCCCGCGACCTAAAGTCAGTTTTGGGTATTTTGGCCCCCTGTGCGATTGAGTTTGACACCCCTGCAATGGTTGGGCAGACAGTACTCAATGGTGATGAATAGCATACACTCATGTGTGTTGTGTACAACACCAGCTGATGTGTTACTACACAGTACTGTAGTGGTGCAAGTCATCAATTATTATTAGAACGCTTTAAACCACAACACAAACCGAGCGCATCTTCACCCCGATTATAGGAAAAGGCCCGCAGAAAAGCAGAAATGAAAGTTTGTCATGTGCCACACACTGATGCATTCAGGAAATTCTTATCAGCAGACCCAGACACGATCTTTGCTGATCCTAACCGGTCTACACCTAAAGACATTAGGTTTCAAATATAAAGAATTGGTTACACATTAAAAGGGTAAAGAGACAAAAACAATTAAATTGCAGCAGCTCATCTACTTTAAATTGTAACAATTCTCATACTAATGAGACAAATACTTAAACATCCTTTAACATCCTGTCTACTCAATACAATTAGTAACAGTGTAGAATCTTCTGCTTATAAAATATAAACAGCAATAAATGATGATGTTTGGACCAATTTCTAGTTTCCTATGCTGCCGAATAGGAGTTGAACGTCTCAGAACAGCAGGGACAGTTGTTGAAGTATGTTCTCTGTCTGTGGGACAAGATGTTATATTTGTAATGTTACAAATGCTTGAACTGAACAAATTGGCAAAACCTCTACACAGAGAGGTCTGAGATTCAAAGCTTGAGCCACCTGGCCGTAGGATGTGCTAACCACATGCGCTACATGCGGAAAAAGAAATCTGAAAAAGCATGAAAGATCAGGACCTGCTTTTTTTTAATAGACAAAGTGATTGTAGACCGGCCTTACCTCTGATGTTGATGTCTTATTTATTGCCTCGCACACAGTCCATATCCTCAGTCAATATTATTGTGCCAATGGAGGACTGATGTCGCTCGAGGGTGCCAAAGGCTGTCTGACTTATTGGCCCCAAGTGTATTGACTTGATATCTTGAGGAGAGTGAAAGTCGGGGAGAAGATGAATCCCTTCCTACAATGCTCTATGGGAGGCAAGAGGGAAAACAGAGGGCGAGAGAAAGGGGAGGGAACATAAGAGGTTACTATTGGTCGCCTGCATGGCTCTCTCAATCCCCAGCAGTGGTCCAGTCCTTTCCTGTTTGAGTAATCTATTTTACGCAGACAACCTCATAACATAGCAGGCAACAAGTGATGAACACAAATTCTACCAACTTGTTTCACACTCACATGCCTGAAATGCTGTTCTTTTTAACAAAGACACACCTGAAAAAAGTGTTTTTGTTGTACACAATACCTTTGTTAACCAATATGGTAGTTTTATTGGTCAAACTCTGAGTTTTTGCTATTAAAGCTTTCTACTGCCTGTGACCTCGTGTCATTCCCACCCTGGTATTTCTGTTCAAGTCCAATGTCCGCCGCATCTTATCGGTCAGTCACCTTTTGTTTTCATAGACTGCTACAAATTAATCATTTAAAAAAAATAAAAAATTTAAACAGTATTTAAATGTAAAACATAATGAGAGGCTATTACGCGTCATACACAATTCAGTGTAGCCTACTGGTCTCTATTACCACAGGTACCTGAATATGATGTAAATATTTGGGAATACTAACCACTGTGTGCATTGCTGCTTGTTTTTTGGAGGTGAATGTCAATGAAAAGTCATTTCCAGGCAGTTGTTTGATCAATAAATGCCGTAAAATAGTGGAAGACATGACTATTGTTTCAGTCCTTCAGTCATTACGTTAACTTTAAAATTCAATATTATTATTTACATACAGCTACAGTGGTGTGAAAAAGGGTTTCAGATCATCAAACTAATTTAAATATTAGTCAATGACAACACAACTGAATACACAATGCAGTTTTTAAATGAAACCTACATGGCCGTATGAGGAAAAAGTGATTGCCCCCCTGTTGGTGATGGTAGTGGGATCATCTGGGGCTGGATCTAGAACACTTATAATAAACAGGATGAAGGTGATCAACGGAACCATGAATTCTGCTGTCTACCAAAAACTTCTGAAGGAGAACATCTGTCTGTGACAAAAACTGCATTCCATGCTCAGTTGTGTTATTATTGACTAATGTTTGTTCGATGTTCTAAAACATTCATACGTGACATATGCAGGAGGCCATACGCCAGACAAGTGGTTAGCGTGCACGCCACACAGCAAGAAGATCGGTGTTTGATTGTCCGCTTGGGCATCTCTGTGTGGAGTTTGCATGCTTTCTCCGGTTAATTGGCGACTCCAAATTGTCCATAGGTATGAATGTGAGTGTGAATGACCCATGACCCTAATGAGGATAAGCAGCATAGAATATGAATGAATTAACATGCAGGAAAAAAATAATAAAAGAAATCGGGAAGGGTGCAAACACTTTTTCACACCGCTGTATGTGCACCCAATGACTCATTGCTGCATTTGTTCAATAGCAAAAACTTTAACATGAGTTGGAATTGATAGTCAGCATGACTGAGTGGATTTTCTTCTTTTTTTAAAAGTACACATGGGTGTCACCCTCTCCACTGAAGCAAAGTGGACCCCCATACTCAGCAACATCTTGGTGTGAAAGCGAAGAGTCAGGCCTTTCAAGAGGGCTTTCTGAGAAGAATCAAAGTTCCCACAAAATATACACACATGGAAGAAGAAGTACATGAGTGTTCCACACCCTTTCACACACTCTCAAATGTTTTCACTTCTTCTGCCCAGGGATCTCTCTGCCCAGGTTGACGTTGGGAAGCAGCAGGGTGTGAATATTTTTGAGATTTCAAAACTATTTCACGGGTTGCATGATCATTATCAGACCGTAACGTTCAAAAATAACACCAATAACCAACAATAAATCATGACGCTGAGATTATCCATACTGTACTGTAGGTGGGTTGGGCTGAGCAAATCAAACGATCCTTTTCTATGATGTGTTGCATCGGTCATACGGCCATAACCGTTTCAGAGGAAGACATTTTGTCAAATGTTTCAAATGTCCATTTTCGTGAGAGTCCGTGTTTAACAGGAAAGTCCATTTTTATTGGCCAACTCCGTGAATGCAGAAATCACAGGGCTTTACCTGTTACAGCAAGACAAATTTGGGCAATGACAAAAGTCACTGTCCATACAACCATTCACACTCACATTAAACACCAAACGACAATTTAGAGTCTCAGTTTAATCTTAACACAGTGTTTCCCATATATTCATTGACTTATGGTGGCCCGCCACAAATATCGTTGGACTGCCACAGATTGATTTGGTGCTAGCTGTTTGCCCTCATTCCCAAACACATTATGATGGGACTGTCTGTGCAGCTTGTCATTACAACTCCATACAGTAGATGGCATCGTGATTGTGCTTCTTAACAGACCTCACACGCACATATCACAACTGACTTGTTGTTCATCAATATAGTGGGATATAAGACATAGAATGGCATGTACCGTCTCTAAAATCACCACATACTTTATATGAAGCGCAGGAAACATCAAGATAAGGCACACAAGCATGTGTCTACCACTACACAAACTGAAACCAACAACCGGAAGCTTAATGTTGTGTTTTAAAAACGCTAGATAATGTTGTACATTTTCCAATGACAAATTAAAAAGCTCTGTTTTACTCAATCACACACAAACACTGACTTTTGCATCATGATCAATTGTGTAAATTATGTGCCCAGTGCTCCGAACACTTATTTATAAGTCGACCTAATAAGCCTCAATATGATTTATTATACAAATAATTGCTTACACATAATTTTGATGAGCAGGTTTTGAAATTCTGTGAAAAACAAAACACATCAAACCAAACAAGCACACTGTAGTTAACAATACAATGTAGCCCGTCATTGCCTACTAGCTATTGATTTAAATTTAGTTGAAGTTAATACATGACATATTTATTTTGGTCACTTTGTTAATAGAAATATTCTACATTTTTTCACTACTGGCGTTGTTTCGCAACCGATTAGACAGCAACCAGGGCCCCCATAGATGACGAACTGGCAAACTCAAACAGGTTATACGTGCTTTGCGGGCTAATAACAACAGCAAAGTTTGCATTTTGAACACATGTTTACTGATAACATTAGCCAAGTTATAGAAGTTAAGCCGTCTTGACAATGAACAAAAAACGGACGGTACCTGTTAGCTTTATTGTAGGGCATAAAAGCAATTGTAAATATAACCGCTGTCTGTGTGGCTGTTGATGATTGTGACACTGATGTCAATATATTGTGTAACATTTGTCTAAAAAGGATACACTACCCGAGCGCGATTAGCTTGATGGGTAATCTAAACAAGGCCAATATCTGTGCGTTCCCTCTTAACAAGTTCAACTTGGCAAACTTCGTGCTCCAGATGTAAGAACGAAGGGCAGATGTGACAAAAGGTACAGTGTGTGAACTTGCCTGATAGTTTGCGAGTTTGTCGGCTCTTTTATTGAGGTTATTCCACGCGTTTGCTTACTGACAGCGGCTTTGACAACCAAAGCTAACTGTTTAGCATGCTAGCTAGCCAGCGTAGTTACGTCATATGATGCGGTGGTCCAGACTCGACACAGGAAGTAGAGAAGACTTATGAATATTCATGAAGAAACGGCATCCAATCACATGGCTGCAAATGTGTATGCAATATTCAACATCTTTTAAAAGCGCCACATTTAATCGTGCCACTTTATCACCACACAAACAGATAATATTATAAAACTAAAATATTAATACATAATAAATAATTACAAATAATTAATAAAAACTAAAAGTGACGTCTAGTTAGAATGTCAACTTATGATACACTCTCTCTTTGTACATAATTATGGTCCATAATTATATTAATAAAAAAAAGCAACAGCATTTTTCAAATCAAATGACAGCACCACAGAGTCGCCACTCGAGGGCACTGTTCCGTGGCGCACACCTTCATTTCGGCGAAAACCGGAAGAAGTCAAGGAATACCGGCGTCGCTTGTAAACTCCACAACAGACGTCTCTGCACATTCACATTTTTCTTGTGTTTTTTTGGAGTCTAAGGACACCATGCCGGTCGTTTGTGCGTCGACGGGCTGCAATAATAAGTTTGTGAAGGGGTCAGATATTAGATTTTATCGGTAAGTTTTAACTAGTGTAGTACATGTGTATTATTTGACCATTGAAACGAACATTGCTTCACTATTAGCTTTGATACTAAGTAAACAAAACATTAAGTTTCCACATACCTAGTCGCTATGAAAAGACATTTATAAGTAAGACGGAATCGTTTGTACCATTAATAGGGCACAAAGCTAACAACAGCTCCTGATGCCATAACAACACTTTATCTTCACTTGTGTTGCGTCTCTGTCAAGTTTAATAACGCCATAGCATGTGGTGTCCTATCCCAAATGAAATGTTTCTGTAAAACAGTATGTACAGCTACTGTATACACACGTGGACGGAAGTGTTGGTACCTTTTCATTAGAGAAGGAAACCTCCGCAATAATCACTGAAATAACATCGTTAGAAAAAAACTAACGATGCACACAAATGTACTGGACATTAATTAATGGAAATCATACACTGTTGTCCCTTCATTAGATGAGACACAACTGGGTTAGTAATCAGGTGGAGGTTTTCCCTGGAAAGGAGAGGAATGAAAATTAGCTGCAGCAAGACGGAAGTATATGTGTGTGTGTGTGAATGAGGGGGGCCCAAGTGGAAGAGTGAGGTTACAGGGAGAAGAGATACAGAAGGTGGAGAATGTTAAGTGCTTGGGGTCACCAATTCAGAACAATGGAGATTGTGAAAAGGAGGTGAAGAAGCGTGTGCAGGCAGGATGGAACGGGTGGAGAAAAGTGTCAGGCGTGATGTGTGATAGAAGAGTTTCAGCTAAAATGAAAGGAAAGGTATACAAAACTGTGGGGAGACCAGCCATGTTGTTTGGTCTGGAGACAGTGCCACTGAGGAAAAGACAGGAAGCTGAACTGGAGGTAGCAGAGATGAGGATGCTGAGGTTCACATTGGGAGTGACCAGGATGGATAGGATCAGGAACAAGTACATTACATGTTAGAGGCCTTGGAGATAAAGTCAGAGAGGCCAGACTGAGAAGGTGCATATCCAGAGGAGAGATAGTGAATATATTGGTAGAAGGATGCTGCCAGGTAGCAGGCGTAGTGGAAGACCAAAGAGGAGGTTTATGGGTGTAGTGAAGGAGGACATATGAGGGTAGTTGGTGTGAGAGAGACAGATGCGTAAGACAGGGTTGGATGGAAAGGGAAAGAAGAAGAAGACATCAGATCTTATGTTCACTAACACAACGGTGAAGTATGTAAAAGTAAGAACACCACTTTGTATGAAACATGGAGCAGGCTCAGTTATGCTATGGGACGGCTTTGCTACATGCATACAGCTTGAATCTGTGCATAATGAAATGCCATGACAGACAAGGCATTTTGCACTAAAATATGCTTGTTCTCAGTTGCAGATCACATGTCTTCAAACAGGCCAAAGACCCAAAACACACAGCTAAAAACATTCAAGAATTGCTAAAAACAAAATGTAGGGCTATTCTGAAGTGGCCTTTTATGTGCTGTGACTGAAAGGACCGGAAGCATGCCACTGAGACCTGTTCAATGACACCTGATGTAATATTCTATCTTTTAACATTTCTTATCAGGTTTCCACTGAGTAAACCTTCACTTTCCGTCAAATGGGTTCAGAGCCTGGGGTTGAAAAACTTTGTCCCAACAGCCAACACCTGCCTGTGTTCAGAGCATTTTGCACCGGACTGCTTCAGGGACTACAATGGAAAACAGTTCTTGAGGGAGGACGCAGTGCCGACAATGTTCACTCATGGGCAAGACTCTTCTAAGGTTTGAGTTCAAAACATCATATCATCTTTACTATAAGTTGATTCACTTGTGTAAATCCTTTTTGATAGATTGAACTACGGAAACGAGCCTCAATGACACATTCCAGGGACACAAGCGTCGCAAATCAAATTGCACAAACACTAGCAGAGAGAGACAGAGCAAGGGAGGCTGCCAATCTCCGCAGGGACAAAAGGAGCACAAGGGTGAGTATTATGTTGTTTCTGTTATACTGTATTTAAGTGGGACTTGTTATTACAAATTAGACTGAATCTCAATTCTGCCTCTTAGGCGTTCCTCTTTGTCTTACCCCTTGTCTTTTAAAACTGAGGGTCAAGGGGAAGAAGCCACTAAGAAATAGGACACCGCTTGATTCTCCGCTATCACCCTTCACCACTTAGTGGCTGTACACACGAAATAGAAATAACAATGTAACAAACTTTATAAACATCAATAACTGTTATAGTAGCCATAATAATAGAAATTAAGCCATCTTAGACATAAACAAGAAACGGTAGACTTACATGTTAGCATTGAAAACGTACTTCCTGGTAGCTATTATCTCATCAATGTAACATTACTGACACCTTTAGACCAGCGTAGAATACTACTCACGAGACTCACGATGCACTTCTATGTCTTTATTAAGAAGCATCGAGAACACATGCAGTGAACATTCACACAGGAGCTGCTGTCAGCCACTCACTATATTGCTACCTTGCCACTGACACTCAGCTAACAGGCAACTCTCAACCGCAGACGTCACACACGTCACTTCCCAGACGCCACTTCTTAAAGCCATTTTTGTGCTTGAAAGTGCTTCATTCAGGATATGAATATGTAAAATTAGCTGTATTTTCCACACTATAAATTTCTCAAAAATCGACAAGGCACCTTATTATCCGGTGCGCCTTATGTGTGCTCTGAGTTCCAAAATCTGTAAAAATGTGCTACTTCGATAAGCGCTCCACTTGATTGAGTGTTGGACCACCAAAGGGAAGTAATACTACGGTGGCAGCGATATTCAAACTGTGATATAGCGAATGACGACTACTGTAAATAAACCCGTACTTTTACTGACTGAAGTTTGGAGTCAATGGACATCACCCAATTTGACTTTCCTCCATGGAGGCTTTGTCAAGCCTTCACTTTAGCTGTCATTTCCACCACTTGTCGCTTCCATGTGAGTCTTGAATGCCAAGGTGTGTATTGTTGTCTACAGAATTTGGCTCTACAGTCATCCCTCGTTTATCGTGGTTAATTGGTTCCAAACCCGACAACGATAAGTGAATTTCCCCAAAGTACAATTCAATATTAAAAACTCAATATTTTTGTAGTTACAGATTAGAAAACATCTAACATTATTAAAGCCCCGTGGACATGAAATAACATGCCTATTATTCTTTGTTTACATCACATTGCACAGGCTATGGGATCACTGCAGGGACAACAGATGGCCGCCACTGGCATAGCAAGCTAGAGAGCTAACAAGTTGAGCTAACAAAGAAGTCCAAAGCATACCACTTCCACATGGAATGGGAGGAGAACCAATGTTGGCCATGGCATGTTGGCTTAGTAGCCAGTCTCCGTGCAGTTACTGTAATCTTGTAATCAGTCATGTCTCATAACATTACTGATGCCTAGTAGCCAGAAACTACACTACCGCTCAAAAGTTTGAGATCACTTGAAAATTTCTTTGTTTTCCAAAGAAAAACACATTTTCATGCATTTCACGAACATTTTTTCCATTTCACAAACATTATGATCCATTTCACAAACAATGAAAATGAATCAGATGATTTTCAAAGAAGGATGTACATTTTTGCATAGAGGCCAACTATCAACAACTGTCAGTCCTCTGCATCAATCTCCTGGTATGGCTGCTAATCCAAGTTCATCATTTTATAAGGCTAATAGATGATTAGAAAACCCATCTAAAAAATCTCTTACCATGCTGTTAAATACTCCCTTCAGAGAGCGGCACAAATTGGGTTTAACAAGGACAGAAAAAGTAGTGGGAGGCCCCGATGCACAACTGTGCAAGAAGACAAATATGTGAGAGTGTGTAGTTGGTCGTCACCTGGCAGCTGCACTAAATAGTAGCTGTCCAAACACCAGTGTCAGTATCAACAGATCAACGGTGAAGCGGCCACTTCAGGATGCTGGACTTCATGGCAGGATTGCCAGGAAAAAGCCATATCTCAGACTGGACAAAACTATTTCCAAGTGATCCCAAACTTTTGAGTGGTAGTGTACATATAACTTGTCTTTCAATATTTTCCAATGGTTCATATTCAACCACAAAACAGCCATACATTTTTTTAATTAATTATTTTCAGAAAAACCACGAGGAAGCTTTATTTGAACCTCAATATAGTGTGGGATGACTGTATGTCATATCATGTCATATCAGATAACAGTTCTCTGTGATGTGCTGTCGTTTTTACCCAATGCTGGAGGGAGTTAGTTTAGCTTTGCTGCAGCTGCTGTGCAGTTTATCACGAAGCTCTCTCTGGTCCAGCAAACTGTCAATAGGAAGTTGACTTTTTCAGTGCTTCGAAAGTAAAACAGCTGAATTTGTGTCTGCCCAGGAGAGGTCTGCTGCGATGTTTAACTTCATGAACAATTTTAGGGGGACTCTTGAGTTTATTTGGATAAGTTAGCGGTGTGTGATCAAGTCCCATTAATCCTATCTCTACCCCTTGTATCCACAATCTTGTCCTTTCAGTGACTACCCAAAAACTGGGTTGTCATTGACGTGTGCTGTCCAGTTGTAACTTGAAATGTCCTCCCAGTGTGCAGCTTCATCTGCTGTCTGTCATGAAACAGATGGCTGTCTTATGGCGTGATTCGCTGTAGGGGAAAAATGGCTGATGTGGCTTATTTTTGTTCCAGGGTGGACGTGGAGGGCGTGGTGGAAAACATCTGCCTGATAGGTGAGACCTTGTGGGTGTTGATAAATGGAAGCATTGTATCATCTCTGCCTCTCCACTGTGCTTGAAATATAAATGAATCCAACCCAGATCCAACTCCATGTGAACAACAATATACACAATTATATTGCTTTTGTGTGTTTCAGTCTGTTATACACGTGAGTTGCAAGTTAACATTTGAAAAAATCCAACCCAAGTTTGAAGTGAATTTGAGTAATAGCATGAGCGGCTAAGAGAAGGAAACAGATGGTTGTGTTCAAGATGGTTTCCTATTGTCACTTTGGATATTAATAGCGTGGTACAGCATTTAACCAAGGATGTTGCACTTAAATAATTCATGTTTCAAACCCAATCGAAAAGAGCGTCAGCTGGGCTGAAAACCTAATCGATCTTTTGTACAAACCTAATTTGATCAACGCATTGAAAAAAGCGTGATGATTGATTGTGAAGGAACTGACTGATGTCAATTTCTGTATCACGCAGGCAGAGTTTCGGAGGCAAGAGCAGAGTTTATGACGGCAAAGGTCGACTCTTATCCAATGGCAAGGACATGTGTGACTGTTTGGATGTGGACTGCATGGGCTGCTTCTATCCCTGCACCGAGTGCAGCTCACGCAAGTGTGGATTCGAGTGCCGATGTGACAGGAAGTGGCTTTACGAGCAGGTAGAAGTGGAGGGAGGAGAGATCATCCGCAACAAGTATGCCTTTTAGTTTAAGCCAAGTAAATATACAGCACATACGTACACTGGCCATCATCAAATAAGATCCAACACAGTGCAATTCACCACAATTAAGAATTGTTTTGATTGTCAGAGAGAGGTTTTTTTTGGGTTCATTAGAGTGTTTGTATTGGATCTTATCAGAGTAAGTGTATGTAATGTGGCTGACAAATGGAACAGGTGGATGAAAGGCTACATCACGATGCTGGCAGCCTAAACGTGTTCCTTCTGATATTTCATCGACATCCAACTGTTGAACTATGAAAGACTGCTTTTAATACTTGACTGCTGAACGCTCCTGCTCAAAGCTATGTGAGGTTTTTGTTTCCAGTCATTTAGGTTTGCGTTCCCTTGCTCTTGGTTTATATTCATGAAAAAGGGGTTTGTGTCAATCCATGTTAATAAACTTTATTTGTAATGTAACATGTTTCTACTGGTGATTTGATGGAACTTCTCTTCAGGCCACCACCTTTTTAGCATAGAAGTTTTGGAAGAAAGAACAAATACTACATTTGTGCACAATAACTTGTTCCCTTAGAATGAATGTAAATACACTTGGTTGTGAAATACACAGAAGCTGTTTTCATGTGGACTTCGATCTTTTTGGCAGGAAAAATATCAGTGTAGGTGTCACCCTCCGGTAAAGGAGCCAGGATCATAGATTCATCTATCAACTTGATAAAGCGTCCATCGAAAATATTGGCTGTTGCAGTCATTAGTAGGAAAAGAGCACAAACCTCCAGGGAACCGCTGGGTAAAAAAACACAATGCCATTAAAGGACACCAATGACCCAAACAAATCCTATCTCCTCTCATCCATCCAGCCTGGAGTATTCACAATCATTGCATCTTCAGCTGAAACTAATTAGCTTATGAACCTGAGTGTCTCCAGGTTGAATTGCATCTTGGATGGCGATGGTGTTCATGGTGTTTTACATAATATAATCACTGTGGAAGTCCACCGATCCAGCGTATAGTGACTTTCACATTTACATTCTACAATGAGAGTTCATTTCAAAATGTTTGTATGTAAATACATTTACATCAATGATAAATGTCACTTTGTGTCAGTCTGGTTATATTGAGCTGCAGCAGAGATATCACTTTGGGAACTAATGCTTATTACTCCCTTTTATCCGTGAATGTGTGAAAGCAGTACAGCTTATTTGCTTTGCTTTATACGTACGAGCTCCTATGGCCGGTCTACGTGCAAAAAACCTCAACCGCACGGAGGGCAGGCGTGTGCCGTGCTCATTTTTGAATCGTAAACTGGCCATGGTGTTGTTGTTTTTTTTTTTTTTTGTCATGTCAAACAAACTCTGAGGGTTCCTTGGGTTTTTTTCATATTGCCAGACAAACTTACACACTTTGTGCGTCTTTGTCCATTGTCTGAATTTGTATGTACATTTTTCATTTTGGGCAGTCCACCAATGGCAACACTACTAGTACAATGTAGTACATGTAAGAGCTACAATCTTTATTAAGTACATGATCCCACAAAAATATGTTTAACACTGTAAGCTATTTTACATGTGCTTTTTTGCAGTGTGATTTCCTTTCATAGGATTTTGTGACAAAAAATGACTTATGCAGGTTAGTAAGATCATATTGTGTTTTTGTTTCAATGATAAAACATCATTGATAAAACATTTTGTCGGGTTTTAAGGTTTCAAACTTTGTTCAGTGGCCTTTGAACGCAGCAGAGTAATGTGCATTGACAAGCTTTCTTTGACGCTGCTGTTTGTTGACCACTTGTATTTAATTACCAAATAAATGCCTGACGCAAGAAACCTCTACTTGTCAATACAGATATGTTTGTATTGAGTGGTGGACTCAGCTACACATGATAACCCGCATGGAAAACTCTCTATATCTTCCAGAAACTGCACCTACCCCAGCTGTATTTCCTTGGATTTCCAAAACGGTCTGCTTTAATTCATTACACCCATGGCCCGCTTACTCCACTGTGATGAGTCACACTCCCAAGCTTTTCCCAAAGACTTCCGGACTATTTCCGAAACCCTTTAGAGAGCTATTTGAAACGTGGTTACACCGGTAGCTCATGAGCTACTAGCTGGAGATCCATGACTTACCATGTATAAACTCAAAGAGTCGTTCGGAGGCCCGTGTTTGCTGAGTGTAGACAATCTTGACATCAGTAGTGGAAATGTGGTTGTTACACATTTTCTGCGGGACGAGCCATGTTTAAAATAAGGTTAAAATAAGGTCACTGAGTTTCTCCCCCACCTCCGTGGACGCAAAGTGTTTCCAACATTAATGCACCTTTTGCGGCGAGAGCACGCTGCTTCTGGCTTCAGAAACTGTTATATATTTTTACTTCATGTTCACAAAAACAGTCCTGTGTGAAATGCCGTTGAAAGATGAAAATATTTTTCTCTTGCTGGGAATCACCAACAGTCCAGGGTGTACCCCGCCTCTTGCCCGAAGACAGCTGGGATAGGCTCCAGCACCCCCCAGTAGGATAAGTGGTAGAAAATGAATGAATAAAGCACTAAATGTGCATTTCCAATAACACTTCCAGTAAGTGGCTTCTGGTCAGTAAGGATAATTCATAATGCCGCCTACAGAGAACATACTAACTCCTTATTTCTAAAATCACAAATACTTCAACTTGCTGATATAGTTCATCTTCAAACAGCTAAAATAATGCATCAGGCTAAAAATAAGCAATTAGCTAAAAATGTCATCCAATACTTCTCTACAAGAGAGGGGAAATATGATCTCAGGGAAGAAGTACATTTGAAACACTTCTATGCTAGGACTACGTTATGCTAGCCATAGCATTTCAGTATGTGGAATCAAACTATGGAATGGATTGAGTAAGGAAATCAAACAATGCACAACGATGAGCCAATTCAAGAAACAATACAAGCAGTTGATGTTTGCTAAATACAAGGATGAAGAGTCTTGAACCAGTCATGATGTGCTATATATATCACTATATTGACACTTACTATGGTACCCATTATGGCATTGGATGCTCATATCACCTCCTACGAGGTACGAGGTACATTATTAAAAAAAATAAAAATAAAGAAAAACCTTAAACTGTATTATGGAAAGCAGGAAGTGAACAAATGTAACAGTTAGCGGTTGAAAAAGTACCAGATGGAGGGGTAGGATTTAATAAGCTTTGCTTCTTCCTACTCCTTTTGGACATGTGGAACTGGGAACTGATTATGGGATGCACTCTATTAGAATCTGATGCATGTTCAAATGAAATAAAACCATTACCATTACCATTACCACTCCCATGTTATGTATTATCAAGCATATTAGCAATGCCATAGGTCAGTCTGATTGGCTTCTGTCTGCTCTGTTCTCACGTGACATGTTTTCTCCAAAAGAGAAATCTCATAAGTTTTAATGTTGCAGGAGCTTGTTGCTCTTATCCAAGACATAATACACAACTTTTTTTTTTTTTTTTACATTTTAATGCAGTGTAGAAATTCTTATACAATTGTCTTATACAGTATGCCAAGCTTCAATGCTCAAATTAAGGGAGGTAAGAAGCTAAACAGCTGGGTATGACCCAAGGAACACGTCCGCAGTCTGTGTGGTCTTCGTTACATGTGGTACACTTGCAGTTTTTGGCCACAGGGTAGGTAACACCCACTGGGCAATCTTTGAAGTGTTTTACTTCATAGGACCAATCCCCAATGCAGACATTCTGTTTGGTCTGGTACCAAGACATGTAGACTGGATCCTGCAGACAAATGACAATTGTGTGGACAAATTACAACCGTGCAATTCGCCTGTGATACACCAAAAAACTGATAACATATCTTAAGATTGACTTTAGGTCAAGGTTTTGATTTTCGGTTATTCAAACTTTTGATTTCTAACTCCGATGATGGATTTTGGGGAGAGAATGATACCTGAACAAGCATGCATGAGGACCAAAGGGACACCAAAGAGAAATGCTTGTTGGCATGGTGACCGGATCACACCAACAGCACTACCCCTAGGGGAGCATCCCTATGCCCACACAGATCATGCTCCAGTCTCTGTAGGGCCTCTATTATCTCACATGGAGCTCCAAAATGTGGTTTGAAGAGCACATTCTAAGACCATGAACCCCAAATACTCTGACTTTGTTGAAATAGATGTGTTAATATTGTAATATTGAATTCATAAAATCTGACAAAACAACAAGTTGTAGCACCTACAACCCTGAAGTTATAGTAACTACTTACTCTCAGGCTGCAGACTCTGGTTATCAGAGAGTAAACAAGCACTGAGCTCACACAATGGGCTCTGCATAGCAGACAATAGGCCTTTGGTAGGCGCTCCTCCAAACCCCTGGTGAGCTGCTTGAATGTTAAAAAATTACGAAAAAGACATTAAATAATGGCTTGTATGTGGAACAAAAAAACATATTAGGCTCATTAAAACATTAAGGTGGAGTTGACATGTCATAAACGCGTAAACATTACCTCATGGTAGCACTGTCCTTCACATATGGTGGTGAAGACCGACTCCATTTTGCCACAGCTCTCCACAGAGATATTGACGTTTCTCGGTTTACAGCCAAAGCTGCAACTCTGCCTCGCATCCGCCAGTGCCAGCACTGCCGCCATGACAACCAGCTGCATTGTCTGGTGGATGCACCGCAGACGTCCGCTGCAAGAGGGGATCAGGCGTGACACAATGAACCCGATACTGCCTAATCATTTATCAGTGAATTATTACTCTCCCTATGAAAATATGTATCGTATGTGTTGGCAAAGTCATACCTTTTCAAGCTGTTGAGTCGCTTGGGAATTGTACTGCGTTTCTTCTTGATCTCTAAATGTCTGAAGCAGCTCTGGTCCTGTGGCTCTTGCCCCTGTGTCTTAAATAGGGTTGTCCTCAAATGTTAATCTCGTCTTCTTTTTTCCCCCTCGCTTGTTTATTCTAAGCATTGACACAGTAAATCCTCCTGTGTTTTTTTTTCCTCGCCATCTCAGGTATAACCAGGGGCTCAAGGCCTGTCCTCCTCCATATGAGGAGGTGTTGGAGGGTTAAAGGGAAAGGTCTGGACTGACAACAGAAATATTAAACCCCATTTGCGCCCACACTAAATGGAAAATCCCAATAGATGAGTCAACAATGAATCATCTTTCTTCCATCATGAATTTTCTTTCAGCACTCACATCAACCTTGAATGTAATATTTAAATAGGATTTTATTTTTCGCTTATAGTTCTAGTGAACTATATTGTTCAGGGCTTGACAATAACGATGTACCGATGGCCCGGAGCAAGTTAAAACAAAATTTGTGGCAAGTAAATCCAATCAGTGATATTCCTGTTGGGCAAGTGCACTTTCTTTTATATATATATATTTTAGTTTCAATTGTACAAAACAATAACAATACGGGCAAGTGCACTTTGGCATGCCATACTGCCAAGAGTTTTTTAAAAGCGGTTCTTGTTGGGTGTTGGTAAAACACGGACTGCGTAATTCCGGTGGTAATTTGCAAACCAATCCAATTCATTTTACTCCACTGCTAGTTGTTTTTACAAATATTTCAACTTCTTTTAATTTTTGGTAATATTGTGACTTTATACCAATAATATTTTGACTTTTGTTTTCTTCATCTTAATTTTAGGTTGTAATATAAAAACTGCAGTTTATTATATTATACAGTAGTTAAATTACAGGACAGGTAGGACAACGTATGGTTCATCTCAAAATTATTCATCGCTTGTTATTCATCCATTGCTAACTCCAAGTAGTACATTACGGCAATAAACAACCAAAAAAAAAAAAACAGCTCATCAAATCTGATTTTTACAAACATCCACTATTCACTATATATCCTTAAATGTCCATCAAAATTTGTACATTCAAAAGATAAAGGCAATTTACAATGTGGGTGTACAGGGCTCAACAATAACGATGTACCGATGGCCCGGGGCAAGTTAAAACCAAATTGGGGCAAGTAAATCCAATCAGTGATATTCCCGTGGGGCAAGTGTACTTTGGCATGCCATACTGCCAAGAGTTTTTTTAAAAGCGGTTCTTGTTGGGTGTTGGTAAAACACGGACTGTGTAATTCCGGTGGTAATTTGCAAACCAACCCTTGCAAATCTTGAAATGGACCAATCAGAATCGTTTATTTAGACCGCGGTCCGTAGTCCACAGTCCGCGTTTTACCCACACCCGTTCTTGTTCGCGATCAACCAATCAGCGATGGTTTGACTAGGAAAACATCTATCATGGCGTCCCTGCCAACATGGTCTAATTCTTCAACAACTTGTGAAGGAAAACAGCAAAAAGTGATGAAGCAGTGCCTCCTAAACAAGTATTTTATTAGCGGCAGCAAATCAAATGATGGCACAGGTGAGTGAATCACATTGCTGTGACAATTTGAAGTGGTCACAATGAAACACCACCCATTAGATCCAATACCAAGTGCTGATTTTGCACAAGCTACAAAATCTAGCGCTTCCATTTCTCTGTGGATTTTTCTCACCTTTGCTTCACAAATTATTGTTTGACCATTGAGCATTTTTTTCTGGATTAAAAACACTTTACTAGTACACAAATGTGTCTATTCAATAATGTTTCATTGTGGTGCACAACTTCTAAAAGTCAAAGCGCCTAGAAGTCTCTTGCCAATCCAGATTTCCATGCAACGTCATGATCTATGTAGGAAAACAACCACAAGAAATGATCATCATTTCATCTTTATTTGAGATTCTCATGTGATGCCACAAAAATGAGCTGATATCATTATGGCAGTCTTTTCATTTTACATGGGGCAAGTTCGGGCAAGTAGTTCTCACCTTAAGGATTCCCCATGGGCAAGTCATTTTTGTTTTTAATGTAGAGCCCTGTTGTGTATGACACCATCCTATACAAACACTTCCTGTGTCTCCCTGCTGTACTACCCTTCTTAGACAAAACCTGTGTTTTGGTGCATTAAGTGAAACCTTCCCACTGCACCGCAGGCTTCTAAATCTGCAGGGACAGTCCAATTTAACATTTAGCGCCACAGGCTCAGGGCGTCTCTGTCTCTCCCCACGCAGCCTTCGGGGACTTCCTGCATTTTGCTGAAATGCCACCTAACAAACCAACCAGGACCTTTATGAAGTGTCACCTTTGTCCTCTCAGGAAGTGTTACTACTTTTTGGACACCTCGAACTAAATATGCTATTATTCCTCCAGTGCAGCAAACATTGCTTGTGATTTATGAGTACATTTAATAGATCTTAATTAGATATCAATATTTTATTGTGGGCTTTTTTTTTACAGTGGTACTGTAGACTGTGCACTTTACATGTACAGTGGAACCTCAGTTAACGTCCACCCGCGTTAGCGTATGTTTCGGTTTTATACAAAAATATACACCATAATTTTGTCTCAATTTGCGTGCCTTCTCCAAGTGACATGTGTCTTCATTCATTCAGTCATTTATTCATTTTCTACCGCTTATCCTCACGAGGGTCGCTGGGGTGCTGGAGCCTATCCCAGCTGTCTTCGGGCGAGAGGCGGGGTACACTCTGGACTGGTGGCCAGCCAATCACAGGGCACATATAGACAAACAACCATTCACACTCACATTCATACCTATGGACAATTTGGAGTGGCCAATTAACCTAGCATGTTTTTGGAATGTGGGAGGAAACCGGAGTACCCCGAGAAAACCCACGCATGCACGGGTAGAACATGCAAAGGGTGGAATCGAACCCTGGTCTCCTGGCTGTGAGGTCTGCACGCTAACCACTCGTCCGCCATGCAGCCCTGGCATGTGTCTTGTGTTTTTAATTTATTTTTGCCACAAAACGTCGTCCGACTGTTAGCATCCCAATAGCAAGCTAACAAAATGGCAACCAGGAACAGGAAGTCAGCTACATGATTTGTTAGTGTTTGAAAACAATTCTAAATGCATATAAATTACGCATTAAAGTGACAAATTGACTTTTAAGGTTACTTTTATCTTCATCGAAGTTGTGACTGTTCCCAAAGACACAAAGTGTTGAGGTCTTTAATCGTTTTTCTCACCTTCTTTGGCAAAATGCAGGCACTTGCAACTTTCTTTGCCTCTATTTTGGGCTATTGAGGTGAGAAACTATTGAATTGAAGAAATAACGGGAAGTTGGTGGTGGTTGTTCTCTGCCACATTGATTTTTGGGGTAACAGTGGCACCTAGAATCATGTCTTCAATGAAGGTAAAAGTAGCCTATTATAATATTAATGTATCCTTTCATTCATCATTTATTTTAATTTTGAATTGTTTTCTGCATTTAAAAGTATAATTATAGAACTATAAAAACTCATTTGTGGTTTTCGCTTTTTTTTGTTTTGGATTTACATAATTTGTCATGGGACAGATTGATTTGGTTAGCATTGGTTAGCATTGGTTAGCATTGGTTAGCATTGGTTAGCATTGATTAGTGTTGGACCTTCTGGAACAAATTAAAAATTCTAACCATTGTTCAAGGCATATTTGGTTTCCATCCATTTTCTATGGATGGAAACCGCTTATCCTCACTAGGGGTATGCTGGAGCCTATCCCAGCTGACTTTGTGCGAGAGGCGGGCTGCACCCTGGACTGGTGGCCAGCTAATCACAGGGCACATAAGCAGATGCCCAATTGGAGATTCAAACCCAAGTCTTCCCGACCACCTGACTGTGTGGCCAACATGCTAACCGCTTGGCCACCATGTGGCCTGCATATTCGATGTGTTTGCGTTAAAATAATCCATGACAATAAATGCCACAAAAAAGAGTAGCTCTTTGCCATTTTCATTTGATCAAAGTAGCTCTCACAGGGAAAAACGTTAGAGTCCGCTGCTGGAGTGTATATAGGACAACATTTAGCTGTAAGTAACACGAAGCAATTTCCCACCCAAACCTGTTTTTCAAAGAAAATGTTCCACAATTTATGTTTCTCCAACTCTTAGGTTTCAGTCCATCTTCATCTTCCCTTATTTTATGATGCGTTTCATTTTTGATGGTCCTTTCATGCATTGTTTCACCATTGTTAAAACCTCACAGGTCTGTGATTGACTGGCAACTATTCCAGGGTGCCCCCCCCCCCTTCTTGCCCAGTCAGCTTGGAAAAGGTCCACCTCACTCTTGCATTGACACTGAGTAATAATGTGTAAAAGTTTCCCTTTAAAATATTCCCTTTAAAAACAGAGCGTTGGTAAACATCTAACAACGTATAAGAACTGACTGTCAGCTAGAAATCAAGTTCAACACATATAACTCAACTCATATATTCAACTCAAACCATGCAAATCCATTGAGGTCTGACTTCCAATGCCAGCTGTCCCTACAAGATGAATCTTGATCTGAACAGTCATTGAACCCAGGAGATGCAGACAGGTTTTTGGAGCAGATCTTGTGTACTCCAGCATCCAGGGCACCGGTGACATATCCACTCTGTCAACGTTAATCACTAGTGGCCCCATATCCCCCCCTGGTGCTGACTAAGGTGTACAGTACTGGATGTGTGCTGAAAGGTTGCCCTAAAGTGTACACATTAGGGTGCATCAAATTTCAATGGGAAATTTTAAATTCATAATTTTAAATTAAATTCATTTTCTACCGCTTTTCCTCACAAGGGTTACGGGGGTGCTGGAGCCTATCCCAGCTGTCTTCGGGCGAGAGGCCGGGTACACCCTGGACTGGTGGCCAGCCAATCACAGGGCACATATAGACAAACAACCATTCACACTCACATTCATACCTATGGACAATTTGGAGTGGCCAATTAACCTAGCATGTTTTTGGAATGTGGGAGGAAACCGGAGTACCCGGAGAAAACCCACGCATGCACGGGGAGAACATGCAAACTCCACACAGAGATGGCCGAGGGTGGAATTGAACCCTGGACTCCTAGCTGTGAGGTCTGCGCGCTAACCACTCGTCCACCGTGCCGCCCCCATTTATTTTTTACTAATGAACATAAAAATGTCTTTTGCAAAGTTTTGAGAAAATCCATTGAGATTTAGGGGTGCCACCTGATCACACATAAACTTTTGTAAAATTTCAAAAAATGTGCAATTTCTAATGTGCAATTGCCAAAAAGCTGACCTGGAAATGTTGAGTACAATGAACTATACAGTACCACTCTCAATAAACATGAAGCATCAGCAATATTACTCTATATTACTGTTGTTGATGTTATGCTTGCTCAGCTATTAGCTAACTGTCATTAGCAAACTGTTGCTAGCTAATGTTAGCTACAGTAGAGGCAATGAGCACTAAATACCGATAAATATGACTACAAATCATTCAAATTACAAAGACAAAACCACAAATTTGCTAGTAATATGTAATAGGAGTATAAATACCAACAAAAACATAAAGATCACCTCAAATCTCCATGGCGACCATTGAACTGTTCACCACTTTATTCCACAAAAACAGATGTATGGTGGCACCCCTAAATAATCATGGATTGGAAAAATATTTGGTATGTGTTGTTTCTACATATATTGGAACACTTTTAGTACCCAGCCATATCAAAATTCCATAATTGTGTTTTTTGATGCACCCTAATACACATACGTTTAAATTCATCAAATATCTTACTGATGCAAATAACACAGCATAGTGCAGTGGCAAGTGAGTGCCCAGGAAACCAAATGATAACTTCTGGAAGATTAGACCTGCTTGTTTGCCTTGAGGATTGTTCCTCTGGGGAATAGTTCCTGAATGTTCTAGTGATTTTACTGTCAGCAGTGACGAGCTGCTGCTCTTCTAATTAGTGTTTCTGTCAGATTAATTGTTGGAATGTGAGGGAATGGGCTTTCTGGGCTACATACTGATTAAGTTGCACCGGTCACAGATTACATGCACAATGTACTCAAACTGAACTAGGACCTGGCTGTTCAAGGTATTTGCTCGATTTTGCTAGCTAAAGATAAAAGCTAAAACAAACACATGGTCTCACAAATACAGACAAAAGATACTTATACACGCACCCACACAAAAAAAGGACTAATGTGACAACTGACAGTTAAGGTGGAAACATCGAGTACGCATATGACAGCTTGCTTTGCAACAAAGGAAAAGCAGAATGTTCCAGACGCCTTGATGCCCCTGCGAACAAAGGAAAAATACCCTGATGCCCCAGCAAACAAACAAAAGCAGAAACACCGTGAAAGAAGCGGTTCAAACAAGGGCAGTGACGAAAGCTGATTGGTCCAGGACTCCAGCCTCTTACACAATCTTGAGTGTATAAAAGACCGGGCAGGGAAAGGAAGAGTGCTTTTTTTGCAGCTGCGCTGTAATAAGACCCGCTTACTTGTAGGCATACAGGGACTGCAGATAAGCCCGGACATCTGTATTAGGTATTGTTGTCAGGAATAAACAATCTGGTTCTCATTCTATAATTTGGTCCTTTAAGATTCCCTTATCCTCTATTCGAAACCCACTTAGAGTCCTCAGGGGGAGGATTTCTAGACTGTGTTATGGGTAACTACATTTGTCTCTGCACACTAATACTGCTTTACTTCACATTTTAATGTCAAATTCTGTTGGATCTTTTGCATCTTTTATGCTCAAATTGATCTTTGTTTTGTATTGTAAAAATGTTGTAGACACACTATGTGATATTTATGACAAATGACTATGAATATTGAAATGCCTTCACTTTAGTATTCAATTTCCACCACTCAGGTACTGCATTGATAATTATTTCTTTCTTTACAGTCTCTGTTGTACTAATTGCAACCAGAGTAATGCTGTAATATTCCTCCCAAGTATACATGCGATTGTGAAATGATCCCTCCCCCCATGCCCTTCAAGTATTATGCAACTGAAATTAAAGTCGGTGCCACAGTTGTGTTTTGCATTGTCCATTTATGCAAATGTCAATGTTTCAATTGTGTTAAATGATTTAGGATTGATGACTCATGACATGGATGCAATGTCTATGATCTATGTAATGGCAACATTGGAGGATCACAGCACTTTCAAGTCTGTTTTTTTTTTGAGAATGCACACATTTTGCAGTATATGAGACAAATATCATGCACAACATGAAACAAAAACATTGAATGGCAAAAGGTTATTGATGTACCCGCTTCCATTTAGTGGAAGACCTCAGTCTTCAGTGGCACCCTTCCCTCTTTCTTTATTGCTATAAAATAACATATCACAGCATGTTTGCTTTGTGTTTGTGTTGAAAAACCCATGTGTGAGATAGTGGTCCGAGTCGATGACCCTTTTTTGCTGTGTGGGTGAGTGTTTGTTGCTATTTGCATACAACAGGGGTGTCAAACATACGGCCCGCGGGCCGGAACTGGCCCCCAAGGAGGTTCGATCAGGCCCGCAGGATAATTTGAAAGTGGAAAAAAATGCATAAAAGACATGGAATTAATATTTTTAATTCGCTGCAATTCATGGATTATCCGCTAAGGGGCGCACTCTTTCCATCAGAGTAGAAGACAAGCCGCATCACTGAGACAGACTGAAAACAGCAGACGGTATCAATGCGCCATCTGCTGCTTGTTACGACGTTAATACCTTGGTCTCTACCTCTCCGCTACACCCTCATTAGCCAAAATGTCGTTATCCAAACGGAGAAAAGTAGATAAGGAGTGTAGAATTTTCAAAGAAAAATGGACCACGTCCTATTTATTTACAGACATGCACGGAAAACCTTTGTGCTTGGTGTGTTTGCAACAAGTTTCGGTATTGAAGGAATATAATATTCGACGCCACTATGAGACTCATCACAGCGAAAAATATGACGGCTTACTGTTTGCATTGAAAGAATACAGCTCTGTGAAGATGAATCCTTACTGTGGTGATTTAAAAAATGTGCACTTTAATGTTAGTCAGCAGCTTCAAAACAAAAGTTGTGTGATGGAATTCTACTGTTCATACAACTCCATAAATGTTCAGTATATATTGTATGTGTATGTATGTTTCATGTATGAAGTTTACAGATTTACAGGACAGGCGAACACTTTCTTCATTACACATTTAAAATCACTCTCCTTAGTTTGTAAGGTGTATGCAGGGATTACATTTAGATTTTATATGCGTATGTGTAAGTGGTTTAAAATCCCTTTCTTTAAAAGTCTCATTTAATCTTAAAGTGCATTACTATATTTTTCAGTACCAATTAAAGTTGTGTGCCTTTGTACAATCAGTGGGATCAGTTGCAATGCATATTTGTGAATGATAAAAGTAAATTGCACATTTGTCTAAGGAAATATGAGGTGTTTCATGAAATGTTTTGTAAAAGGATAGTTCATTAAATTTCAATCTTTTCCTAATGTTCTTGTGCTTCTTTACACCAAAACAAAGGAAAGACATGATATTTTGGTTATTTATAGCAGAGTATGGTATAATTTTAATGGTCCGGCCCACTTGACATCTCCCTAGGCCGTATGTGGCCCACGATGCGAAATGAGTTTGACACCCCTGGCATACAACAGTATACAGTATAATACAAGAACTTCCTTAAAGGCCGTATCTTGTGCAACTCCAGCTTGCCGGTTTGCATAGAGTTTATGTTTGAGACTTGGTTTAGTTGAATCCACTTCATCCAGTGAGCCACACTGGGGACACCTAATTGGTACTGAGCAGAAATAAATATGAATATTGTTTATCCCTTCGTCCTTCCACACTTTGTGACCTAAGCACCACTGGATATTGCTTGCATAGACAGGAGAGATGCTCCGATCAGGGCTTTATGCTACCCATTCCGATACCAGTCATCAGCCGATATCAATTACATACAGTAGATTAACTGCATTTTTTTTCAATTCATTATTATTTAATAATGGTAATGGTAATGGTTTTATTTCATTTGAACATGCATCAGATTCCAATTGAGTGCATCCCATAATCAGTTCCCAGTTCCACATGTCCAAAAGGAGTAGGAAGAAGCAAAGCTTATTAAATCCTACCCCTCCATCTGGTACTTTTACAATCAGTAACTGTTACATTTGTTCACTTCCTGCTTTCCATAATACAGTTTTTACATAAGTTTTTTTTTTTTAATAATGTACGAGGTGTACAAAGTAGGAGGTGATATGAGCATCCAATGCCATAATGGGTACCATAGTAAGTGTCAATATAGTGATATATATAGCACATCATGACTGGTTCAAGACTCTTCATCCTTGTATTTAGCAAACATCAACTGCTTGTATTGTTTCTTGAATTGGCTCATCGTTGTGCATTGTTTGATTTCCTTACTCAATCCATTCCATAGTTTGATTCCACATACTGAAATGCTATGGCTAGCATAACGTAGTCCTAGCATAGAAGTGTTTCAAATGTACTTCTTCCCTGAGATCATATTTCTCCTCTCTTGTATTATTGGCCGGGGGTGCCGTATAAAGGAGAACTTGCCAGGGACGCCCAAAATAGGTCATTATTAAAAAGAATAAAGAGGTGGGGCTCGCCACAGTGTGCATACGAGTCAGAGGTGATCGGCATTGAAAGGCATATATCGACATATACCAAACATGTGCTTTGTCATGTAAATCGGTCGATACTGATGGGTGGCTGATCAAGCAACATCCACCTATTATAGACAGATGAATGAATAACCATTATTTTCAGTAAATAATAATTTTGAAGCAGAGTGGTCAAGAATCACTCTACGTCTGTACTGTAAGCAACCAATCAGTGGTGCCGTCCTTATCATCCTCAAAGCCCATGAGGAGCATCCTTTCAAGGGATAGTGTATGGGACGCTGTCACCTCGTCAACTCACTCCTTTCTTTGACATTTCAGATGACTTATTTATTGTTTGTGGAGTAAAAGCAACCATGCGGTGATGTGGAAATTTATGTTGCAACAACAAGAAGTATAGCAAAAGTAACACTTGTTTACATGGATGGATGAATATATTATCTACTATATAGAGGATCGGTTTTAAGATTCTCTTACTGCTTTTTAAATGTCTTAACGGCCTTAATGGCACCTTCTTATTTATCTGATCTGCTTTTACCATATCAACCCCCGCGGGTGGACCCTGCGGTCCTCCGGCACTGGCCTTTTAACAATACCAAAACCCAGAACAAAAACCCACGGTGAGGCAGCATTTAGCCACTATGGCCCCCACCTGTGGAACAGCCTGCCGGAGAGCCTCAGGACTGCAGAGACTGTTGATATTTTTAAAAGAAGATTAAAGACACACCTTTTCAATCAGGATTTTAACTCATATTTTAAACGTTTTTATCTTTTTAGTCCCATTTTATGCTCTTAGTCTTTAGCTTTTAACTCCAGTGTTTCCTCAGCGGGTTCCTGCACACTGGGGGCTGTGTCGGGTCTGCTGATGGGGTGCCATCCTTGGGTCCCCTCGACCCGGCCGGCCGGCTGGGGGTTCCTCCCTTTGATGTGGGGGTCCGCCCGTCTGTCGGAGTCAGGGGGCCCGGGTGCTGGTCCCGATGGCACGGCCTGCGGCTCCTCCCAGTGGGGACCATTTCCTTGATCCTCAGTGCCATGCCATGTCTCCCTACTGTGTGTGTGCGTGTGTGTGTGGGGGGGGGGGGGGGGGGGGGGGGGGGGTTGTCCAGAATGGAGGGTGGGAGGGAGGAGCTTTCTTTGTAATTGTTTTTCTTTTTAATTGTGGTTTTTAATTCTGTAAAGCACTTTGTGTTGCATGTCCTTGCAGGAAAAGTGCTTACAAATAAAGTTGATTTGATTTAGATCAGGGGTCTCAAACAATGTGGCCCGCAGGACACTAGTTTGAGGCCCCCGCCTTAATGTTAGTGCGGCCCGCGCAAGTTTGATATGGATGCTGTATGGTATCATGTACCCAGAAAAAATTATTACGTTTGATTAATGTTCATGTTAAAGGTTAAATAACTGTTAATAGTTATCCTCCCTATCCGTGTGGAAGTGGTAAGTTTTTGGCTATTTAAGTTTAAAGGAAATAACTTGAAGGCTACCTAGCTCTCTAGTTTGCGAGTTAGCATGTGTCTCAAGACCCTGCAGTTGTGCAATATGTTGTAAATAAAAAGAGTATAAATGTGACTATAGTCGTGTTTTGTCATGTCTACAGGGCTCTAATAATGCTTTGTTCATTTTAATCTGAAAAAAATAATTTGTCTATACCCACCAACTATAGTATGTGGTTTCTTAAGTTTTTATTATTTGCCGTTTTGTTATTATTATTATATTTATTTATTACTGATTGATTGATTTTCTTTATTCTTGATTTGTTGATTTATTTTTCATCTTATTTTGCACAGAAAAATAAAAATATTAAGATATAAGATAAGATAAGATAAGATAATAAGATATTTGAGAACAGTGGAATGTTTTATCAGAGCTTTTATTGTAGAAAATCGGAACCAAAGCACTGAAAAAGTTTGTATATTTTTTTAATAAATGCGTTTTTTTTTTTTTTTTTGGAAAACCCAGCCTTGCCCAGACCGTAGCTCCAGTGGTCCCCAGGTAAATTGAGTTTGAGACCCCTGATTTAGATACCATAGCTAAATAGATTGGTCCCATGGGAAATGTCTCATATACGTATAAATGGCTCATAGAAGCTGCCTTCCATTCCACACAAGTGATTTAACATGAAAGTGACATACAGCGGTGATAAAGTTCCTCCTCTCTAATGAGGTGTTGGAAGTGTCTAATGATTGATTATTGATTCATAATTGTGAGCTCTGGAGGAGGACCTTGCAGTGACCAAGTCCGTCCACCGGGGGAGGACCGAGCACCGCCAGCTTGCTCTGCAATGACAAGAACCACTGTTCACAGGCTCTTCGCCACACACACGCACGTACGCACGCGTGCACGCACGCGTACACGCACGCGCGGAAGGGATACAGGAGGATAGGTAGGGCTGCAGCTGCAGACAAGGCAGATGTGTGATGCTCAGACTCCGCCATGCAAGGGGACATTTGCATTCAGCGGCGTGAAGGTAAACTTTTAGGCCCCCCCCCCAACAATCAGCCCCTGCGTGGGGCTGTCATCATCATCATCGGGATCATCTCGCAGCTTGAACACCTTTTGTAAATCGTCCTGCTGCAACCATTAACGGTCGATGGAGCGGACACGGTGGGCTCAAGTCGCAGCTGATCCTGTTGAATTGAGACGTCGAGACGCAGCCCAAAAAAAAAGTGTCCTTGTGAGAGTGCGTCAGAGCTCGCGTGGATGTAGTGGATGGAGTGGATGAGGTGCTCGGCTCCGAAAAGGATTGGTCACATCACATCCGAGACCGGCGCGGAGATTCGGGGCAAAACCATCACCTCTTCCGGACCACATGTAAGTACGAATGGCAGAACATGCGCTGGTGTTTAAATGCCGACAAGAATGAAGTTTCTTTAGTGTAAAATCCACGCAGCAGGAAGAAGTACTCCACTAACGTTTTGTGTTGTTGTTTTTTTTTCAGCTCCACACAACATCACAGCATCGAATATAACAGCAAGGATCCTATTTGTTTTAATGTCTCCCATAAAATGGCAACCGGTGGTGACCAAGCAGGATCAAAAGACGCATCTGGAGGATTTAACCACCTGATGGAGACCACCAGAGAGACAATGGTGACCACATCAAGGCTGCTGCTGCCGCTGTTGCTGCAAGTGTGTGCGTAACAGGCCGGGCCCCCACTGCCCCTCACCTTTGCTGTGGAAATGATGTCATAAAAGATTTGAATCCACCTCCGAGCTGCAACTTTTACCACTCACGGTCAGAACCTTGTGACTTAAAATGGAGTTCGCAATGGTGGGCGCGGACGGCGGGTGCAACAGCCACCCGCCTTACGGGTACGCCCGAGCCCGGGAGAGGGAGCGTGAGAGGGCGGCCCAGTCCAGAGCCGCTGCAGCTGCTGCGGCTGCGGCGACCGAGGGCGGCCCTGGAGCAGATGGAGCTGGCGTCGGCTCTGGGGGGTCCACCACTTCCTCCTCCTCGTCCTCCTCCTCCACCTCGGGCGCACATCTCCTTAACAACCGCCAGCATCCGTCTCGCACCGCCTCCTCCATCAGCAGCGGCGGTAACGCCTCCTCCTCCTCCACCTCCTCCTCCTCCTCCTCGCAACACCAACAGGACTCCGAGCAGCAGAGACTCCTCAGAGAGCGCAAAAAGCAACGCGGGGTCGGACGCTGGAGACGCAGCCGGAGCTCTCTCGGCGGGGACCTGCGCCACTCCGAACTGGCGCTGCTCGGATCCGAGGAGGACATCATGATCGAAGAGGAAGAGGAGGAGGAAGATGAGGATGAGCGGGGAATGAAGAGGTCCGGTCTTCTGTGCAACATGGATGATGACAACGACGGCGACGATGATGATGGTGATGATGATGACGAGACCGTGTCCATCACCGACAGACATCCTCAGTCCGGATACGAGAACGTTTACAGCGAGTTCGGCTGCTGTGAAAGAGTTGTCATCAACGTGTCGGGTCTCAAGTTCGAAACTCAGCTCAAGACTCTCACTCAGTTCCCGGACACGCTCCTCGGAGACCCGAACAAGCGCATCCGGTACTTTGACCCGCTGCGGAACGAGTACTTCTTTGACCGGAATCGGCCGAGCTTTGACGCCATTCTGTACTATTACCAGTCCGGGGGCCGCTTGAAAAGACCCGCCAACGTCCCCTTCGACATCTTCTCCGAGGAGGTGAAGTTTTACGAACTTGGAGAGGAGGCCATACTGAAGTTTCGGGAGGATGAGGGCTTCGTCAAAGAGGAAGAGAAGCCGCTCCCGGAGGACGAGTTCAAGCGGCAAATCTGGTTGCTTTTCGAGTACCCGGAAAGCTCCAGCCCGGCCAGGGGCATCGCGGTGGTGTCGGTGCTGGTCATTGTCATCTCCATTGTCATCTTCTGCCTGGAGACGCTTCCTGAATTCAGGGACGACAAGGAGTACCTGCAGCCCAAAGTCAACTCCACGCAGCCGGACCACGGATTTACCCCCTTCAACGACCCCTTTTTCATCGTGGAGACCGTTTGCATCATCTGGTTCTCCTTCGAGATTATCGTGCGCTTCTTTGCGTGTCCCAGCAAAACGGCGTTTTTTAAAAACATCATGAACACCATCGACATCGTTTCCATTCTGCCTTACTTCATCACCCTCGGCACCGACCTGGCGCAGCACCAAGGCAACGGCCAGCAGGCCATGAGCTTCGCCATCCTGAGAATAATCCGCCTGGTGAGGGTCTTCCGCATCTTCAAGCTGTCCAGACACTCCAAGGGCCTCCAGATCCTGGGCCACACTCTGCGCGCCAGCATGAGGGAGCTGGCCCTGCTCATCTTCTTCCTGGTCATCGGCGTCATCCTCTTCTCCAGCGCGGTTTACTTCGCCGAGGCGGACGAGCCCACCTCGCAGTTCACCAGCATCCCCGACGCCTTCTGGTGGGCCGTGGTCACCATGACCACGGTGGGCTACGGGGACATGAAGCCCATCACCGTGGGGGGGAAGATAGTGGGCTCGCTGTGCGCCATAGCCGGCGTGTTGACCATTGCGCTCCCGGTGCCGGTTATAGTATCCAACTTCAACTACTTTTACCACCGAGAGACCGACAACGAGGACCAGGCGCCGGTGGTTGAGAGCATGCCGCCCGGCTGCCCCTACTTCCCGGACTTTTTACGCAAATTCAAAGGCTCGCAGTCCGCCTCCTCGCTGGGGGACAAAGCGGAGTACATGGAGATGGAAGAAGGCGTGACGGAGTCCCTGTGCGGCCTGGATAAGAGTCCCAGTAAAGGGAACGGCACGGACATAAGCAGAAGGAACAGTACTAACTCCAAATCCATTCAGACTGACGTGTGATTAGAAGCGGTTTTTTTTATTCTTCTCCCTAAATATGAACATTATTAGACACCCAAACAAGCTTTACGCACGGGTCACGCAGAGCTCTTCCTCCTCCTCTCCCTCCCCTTCAAGCAGGTCGCCATGGTTACCAGGTTACATAAACTCTAGCCACATCATTAGGACCAAAATTTGCCAAACGGCACATTGATTAAATTATACCAAATTATACAAATAATACATATATAAAAAATATGCTCTGCACTCTGTACTTATGTGTTAAATCTTAATGGTTAGTGCAATAATACCAAGTTAGATTGACACATTATTCGAGATTAGAGGTCATGAATCATTATTTGGTCATTTCAAATATTAAAATGGTGCATCTCAATAAAATAGTTATTATATTTCAGGTTCAATTCAGGCTAAGAGGCAATTTCAAGGAATTTTTGCAGTCTCATTGGAGCGTGAAACAGTAGTTTAAAACATTCAACTTTTAAAAAAATATTATGACATGCTGAATTTGTTTTTTAATTAGCTGTAAAATATCATTCAAAATTGAGAAAAGAACTACATTTAATATTTCACTCTGTGTGAATACGAGACTTTAACCTTTCAAATAGAACAACTTCAACAAATGGCCTTTTTAGAGATCCTCTCATTTATTGAGCTGCACCTGGATATTGATAACCTTCAGCAGGAAGGGGACAAAGTAGTCTTCTTGGAGCTCCTCCGCTCCTAAAGAGGAGCTCATGGAAAGGGCAGCACATTTAGCAGTCATACAAAGCAGGGCTAGAAAGAATCATGTGGTACTGTACATGCGCACCCTAAGCACAGGAGTCACCAGATTTGAACCGACGTGTCCCTCCAGGCCTCAACTCATGACGAGAGTGTCCCCGAAACATTTGAAGTCACCTCTAAATGATAATATCCCTTTACACAGACACAAATGGAACACTGAAGCAAAAACCAAGACTCTTTGTGAGGAGGTTGTGAGCAACTTCCCCCATGTTAGCTGGACTATATCTTTTATTTTCGACTCAAGAGGACCACGATGATCTCTGTGCTCATCTGGATGTGGATGTCTTCCAAGGTATGTAGCCTGGTGTTTTCCCTTCACAGCCACTGTATGTTTATCTATGATGGAGACAAGCAGCCGACTTTGTTATATTCATTTACAATGCACCGTAGTATTTGGCCACATTCATTCAGTATCTATTTTTAATGCTTGAATGCTGCTGAGGATATATATATAATATATATACCCATGTATATTTAGACACCAGTCTAGTATCCAATTTGGTTTTAAACACATTATAAAGTTGTTGTTTGTCATCTTGATAATTTCATGCCTTTGAAGGCGCAAAAAACATCATTTTCCCTCCAAATGAGCTTGGATAGATTTTGTATTTGGGGGATAAACTTTCAGCTTGTTAGCTTTCAAAAGACACCAAAACAATTCCTTTACTCCAAGTAATTAAATAATAATAATAATAATAATACATTTTATTAATTGGCCACTCCAAATTGTCCATAGGTATGAATGTGAGTGTGAATGGTTGTTTGTCTATATGTGCCCTGTGATTGGCTGGCCAACAGTCCAGGGTGTACCCCGCCTCTCGCCCGAAGACAGCTGGGATAGGCTCCAGCACCCCCGTGACCCTAGTGAGGATAAGCGGTAGAAAATGAATGAATGAATACATTTTATTTGTATAGCGCTTTTCAAAATACTCACTATAAAAGACACTTTACAGAAAAAAGTAAATTAAAGTAAAGTACAGCTATTTATGTATTTTGGGTATGACTTTTTAGGCAAAACATTCTCAAAAATATTGTGGGGTGCTGGAGCCTATCCCAGCTGTCTTCGGGCGAGAGGCGGGGTACACCCTGGACTAGTGGCCAGCCAATCACAGGGCACATATAGACAAACAACCATTCACACTCACATTCATACCTATGGACAATTTGGAGTGGCCAATTAACCTAGCATGTTTTTGGAATGTGGGAGGAAACCGGAGTACCCGGAGAAAACCCACGCATGCACGGGGAGAACATGCAAACTCCACACAGAGATGGCCGAGGGTGGTAGTCCTGAGACAATAATAATTAATTCATTAATTCATCACACAGCAAATGAAAATGAACGTGATCATTTTGCTGGCCTCAATATATGGCCATGTCCATGCATGTCTGTTTCCCTCGTTCCCCTTGGCACATTTGTTCCATAGAACAACAGCATGAATGGAGTGAGCCTTTTTTCAGTCAAGACTGTAATATTAGAAATTAAATTAGTAGATTGCAATATATTGGCATATAGTTTTTTATACCTTTTTGTTAAAATCTTGTCTCATAGACCCAATCTTGTGTATCATCTTGTCTTATGGGCGTGTCACTGTCTCGTGACACCCCCAGTTGGGATTGAAAACATGACAACCAATCAACTGTTTTACAATTGAAAACCTGGCTTTTGGATTTAAAATGATAGAAGATCATTATGTATTGACTTTTGCAATGCATCAGAATGCTTTGGAAGAAATTTTAGCAAAGTATAAATGCAACATTTTTGGTTTTGCTGGTTTCCTGTGACTTTTCATGAATTGAAGTAAACAATGCAACATTGATTAGTTTTAAGAGCGCTTTAGTAATCCTGTTGTTCCTCACCACTTTGCAGTTCAAATTTTGCAGCTTCACTACAGTTTTCCAAAAATATATTATTAGTAAATCATGCTGTTTTGTGTTGTTTAGCAAGTTCTTGCTCAGGTCATCATCCTCATCTTCATCAGAGTTTTCATAATGGATGCTGTTCCTATTATTAGTCAAAAATATGCATATTAAAGCAAATCTTTATGTATTTTAGGCAAAATATACACAAATGACTGAATGAAGTCAAATACTCAATATATGTCACTTATATTACTGTAATGTTTGGTGAGACACACACATATACCAGACTTGATCGCCAAAACAACAGGCTTTATTGGAGGTTTGAATTATCTCACAACATGGACAATAATCCATAATTCATTCATTCATTTTCTACCGCTTATCCTCACGAGGGTTTCGGAGGGTGCTGGAGCCTATCCCAGCTGTCTTCGGGCGAGAGGCGGGGTACACCCTGGACTGGTGGCCAGCCAATCACAGGGCACATATAGACAAACAACCATTCACACTCACATTCATACCTATGGACAATTTGGAGTGGCCCATTAACCTAGCATGTTTTTGGAATGTGGGAGGAAACCGGAGTACCCGGAGAAAACCCACGCATGCATGGGGAGAACATGCAAACTCCACACAGAGATGATAATCCATAATAAGAATCATTAATAAAATTGCGTCCGTAACCCAAGTCAAGCTAAAACTCAACTCTGAACCCCTGACGTCACTTCCTGGTCAAATCTGTATGGAGTTTACTATGTACTCCTTGTTTCCCCCGCATTCCAAACCACACAGTGGATGCTACGTCTACGGAACGAGGAGTATGAAGGGTTTCTTCGTGTTTTCGTGGGTTTTCTCTGGCTACTTTGGCTTTGTCCGTATCCGAAAACTCTAAATTGGAGATTCTAAAAATGTCGGTGTGGATGGTTGTTTGTCTTTGGATCTAGCCACATGGGAAGAAATGTTAAAGTATTTTATTGTTCCAACAGTGTTATGGGTCCCCTGAACATGTATTTTTTGAAAATGGCTTCCATGGTGCGAAATCTGACAACTTCGCCTTGCCGTGTAGACAAGTGAACCACTACTTTCGGACCACAATGATGTCGCCGCTCTGTTGCTGTCACAAGACCAGAAGTGGCCGGTTATGTACTGCTGTTGAAAAGCCAACATAATATCTGAATATTTCGAATGGGAGTCATGCCAATCGGCTGTTATTTTTTGTCTTATAGTCCAACTTGACTCACAGAAGTAATTTCACTTCATTATTGGTCGTGACAAGCTGGACAAACACAAGATGATGGACTTTATGTGGTGTGTTATGTGTGCCAGGCCACATGTTGGTGTGCCATAGTTTTTGGCACTCAGTCAGTGGTTCCGTGTGGATGGGATGTTTTTTTAAAAATCCGCCCAGAAAAAGTAAAACAAAGCATGAGTATTCCCATGTGGACAGGGTCTATACATACAGTATGTACTGCGTGATTGGTGTACCCCGCCTCTTGCCCTAAATAGGATGCGGCATCCATCTACATACATCCATACATACATCCATACATCCGTACATCCGTACATCCGTACATCCGCACATTCGTACATCCATCCTCTATACTGCATATCCTTGTTATGGTCATGGATGACTGGAGCATATCCCAACTGGCTTCGGGCCAGGGGCAGGGTGGATTTTGGATTGGTCCAGTCAATCACAGGACACAGACAAACAACCATAAAATGAATGTTATCTTGCTGCAGAGGGCTGAATGGATAATTAAATGCAATAAATAATGATACGTTAAGTACACATACAGTAGTTTATGCATGTGAGACCCAACCCAACCTTACTTGACCAACAGCTTAAAAGAACACTCTTATTAGACACCAACGGAGAAGCTCTCAGTGAGGTCATCTCATCAACTCAATGTGAAAATGTGTTGCACTATGTTAGGAAAATGGTGGACATACTGCAGTAGATCAGGGGCACTTAACTACATCATAAAGAGGAGCACAGTTTTAAAAATGTACATGCACTGTCCCATTAGGTTCACTTAACAAAGTAACCGCATTTGGAAAGTTTTTATTTCCTGACTTTCCAACATGATAGCCTTCCACAAACATTAAACTATGTGTTTTAATGAAATAAAGCTATATTTAGGACAACAATAAAAGTGCCCACGGTCTGACTATCGAGGCCCAGATACTAGATCATGATAATGGTTCTGGTTCCCCTAAAAATAAAAAAGAAAGAAAATTCCCATGCAAAGCTTCAATTACCTCCAAAATAAAAGCACAAGGTAAACGGAATGTTTTTGCTTACCTTCACATCTTTTTAGGGGAACCAGAACCATTACCTAGTATCTGGTTCCTCAACAGACCGTGGGCACTTTTATTGTTGGAAAAGACAGGAAGCAGAACTGGAGGTAGCAGAGATGAGGATGCTGAGGTTCACATTGGGAGTGACCAGGATGGATAGGATCAGGAAGGAGTACATCAGAGGGACATTACATGTTAGAGGCCTTGGAGATAAAGTAAGACTGAGATGGTTGGGACATGTCCAGAGGAGAGATAGTGAATATATTGGTAGAAGAGATGAATTAGATGAAGACCAAAGAGGAGGTTTATGGATGTAGTGAAGGAGGACACGAGGGCAGTTGGTGTGAGAGTTGGTGTGGCGACCCCTGAAGGGAAAAGCCCGAAGAGAAAGAATAAACTGAATGTTTTTGTAGTGTGACCAAACCAAGGCACTCATAATCATAAATATTCAGCATATTATGGGAAAAGTCATTGGAGTCATTACTGTGCATATATTCCCTACTGAGTTGGATTATTATTGTATTGTGATATTGTCCACTACTGCAGAATTTTTGATTCAATGGAAAATAGAAAAAAAAAAACGTTTTGCGTCAACTAGAAGTAGACCAGAAGACCAGACCTGGATGGTAAAAAATAATATTTTTCAAAAAGTCTTTGAACAGGACCTATATGTTCATAAAAAGTGACATACGAGTAAATTAGTAATATGATATACAGCGAACCCTCAAATTTGCAGATTTTTGATCAAAACAGTTATTTTTGTTGGGTAGCCCACATGCACACTTCCACAATGTGATGTTACCCGGCATATCTTGTGGTTTATAAATAGGTATAAAATAGTATAGTTTTGCATTTGTATTATCGTGTAAGCAATTATTTCAATACGCGCATAGTTTGTGTGGTGTATACATATATTTTTTGGATTGTACCTTTCCATGACACAGACATATTCTGTTGTCTTATTTCTGGTTGCACCGTGAGTGAGGGAGGTGTTTTTTCGCCATTCACGGGTGATTTGCAAATGTAAACCCCACACATAGCAGGAATGGATTTCATTTCAAACCAGTCTAAACCCAAAGCCGAATTGTAACTAGCCGAGGGTGATACATGTGGTACCTGGGCCTTCAGTGGGCCGGGCAGATGTTTTTCCAGGAGACACGAGATTCAACAATAGTGTGTAAAGTTTGCCAGCTTCACACATGCTACGCCAATCGATGGAAATCTATTTCTAATTTTGGGGCGCAGCGCAAGGTGGTGCAGGGCGGCGGAGCATGGCGTAGCCCACGCAGGGGTAATTTGGTCCAGTGCACCACTGATGGGCATGGCGGTGCACGAGGGGAGGTGTCCACACTTTCAGCTTGGCACAAAACAGCCCGCCAAAGGTGCGGAGAAAGCTTGCCAGCTCCGACCTGATCTATTCAGGGCGCAGGCGAAGCGCAGGCGAAGCGCAGGCGAAGCGCAGGCGAAGCGCAGGCGAAGCGCAGGCGAAGCGCAGGCGAAGCGCAGCCCGCGTAATAGTAATTGGCTGACAGGTGCACAGTGCAAAAAAAACCTCACAGGCAGATTTTTCAGAGGGTTGCACACATTTCAGTGGAAATCACCACCTTATCGTGGTGGAGGGGTTTGAGTGCCCGAGTGATCCTAGGAGCTATGTTGTCTGGGGCTATATGCCCCTGGTAGGGTCTCCCAAGGCAAACAGGTCCGAGGTGACGGGACAGACCAAGAGTGATTCAGAAGACCCATATGGACAAAAGCAAGAGGAGGAACCGTACCTCGCCCGGATGTGGGATACCGGGGCTTCACCCTGGAGCCAGGCCCGGGGGGAGGGGCTCGCAGGCGAGCGCCTGGTGGTCGGGCCTTCCCGGCCGGGCCCAGCCCAAAGAAGCCACACGGGATCTCCCCCTCGTAGACCCACCACCTACGGGGGCAAGCATAAGGGTCCGGTGCATTGTGTGTTGGGTGGCGGTCAAGGGTGGGTGCCTGGGCGACCTGGTCTTAGGCGACCAAATCTGGTCAGCAACCACTACTTAATGTTAGCGTCTGAACCAGTATGTATTTATTGATTTTTTTGTATTAATTGTCCCATCACATCTGAGAGGAGACACATCTAAGCTGAAAGTATGACACCAACGTTGGTGGGGGACAAGCCATTTATTTAGGAGGGCCTTGTCAAAAATCAGCATTTTTCCCTGTGATTAAAGGTTCAGACTCCAAAAACTCCAAAAATCTACACTACAACATTGTCTGAAGCAGTTCACCATAAATATTGATCCAACAACATGACATCAATATGAAATCTACTCACCAAAGATGTCTACTTCCTACTCATTGATGAAGAGCCAAACATAGCTTCTTGAACAGCTTTGGTCTGATCAACCAATTAGGACTGGGGTCCTGCCTCTTTGCTCAGATCAACCAATCAGAACAGAACTGGGCGCCTGCAAGCAAATCATTTCTTATAGTGTGTATGTGACAGGGGCCAACACTTTGGATTCTGAAGGCCCTGGGCAGATTACGTTGATATGACAACACATAAAAATCAAACACACACATACACCCCTGGACGCACTACAGCCAAGAAACACACAACAAAAATGAGGTTATAAATCAGGGGTGCTCACACTTTTTCAGCATGCGAGCTACTTTTAAAATGACCGAGTCAAAATGATCTACCCACTACAAAAATGCAAAACATCTATTTATTTTCAAATGTATTGAGGATTATTTGTACGTACAATGTATGTTGATGTACCTTACATAACCAAATGAGCCAATATTGCAAAACACACATAATTAACTATTAACATTTTTTGTAATTACCTGAGTTTACTTTGATGACTTGCACTGAATTGAACCAGCCAGGGATGCATAGTCCGGACAGTAGCTGCTGATAGCCAGCCTCAAGCACACTTCCAAATGTTTATCAGTCATGGATAATATCCGTATCATAATATCCGTATAATATTCCATATCCGTATGGAAGTGATATGTTTTTTGCCTTTTTACTTGGTCCAGTTTTTGCCTTTTTACTTGGTCCAGCTCCTTCACTCATTTTAGTGACCATAAACTTTAGCGAGGGCTTAAAATCTCGCAATTCGCCGACTAGCTTAGCACTTTGCATCGTTGTTTACGCATGAGCGGTGACCTAAAGGTCAAAATTCAGTTGTCATCTGACTGGTTGTCCTGTATGTCAATCAAGTAACGGGGATGGATGATAGGCTGACATCGTAAGTTCTGCTGCACTTAGAGACGTTGTTTGATTTGATTGGTCGCCCGAAGGGCAACATTCAGTTGTCATCTGAATGGCTGCCCTGTATATCAATCAAGTGACGGCATTGATGCTGGGATGATATTTTTTTAATGTCACGCCGCGATCGACCAGCGATCGACCAGTACCACCTCCGATCGACTTAATGAGCACCCCTGTTATAGACTGTCGGGAATAAATAAATGTCATTTAAAGGAACAAATACTACAATTTCACTTCAACATGTAGGTCAGCGCTTCTGGCTAAGCTCCTGACTGCACACCACTGACTGTAACGTGCTTTGACTGTTGATGAAACGCTTTAACAGACAACACACCGATATTTAGCATCGACAATTATGAGCGCACCTCAAGAACCCAAACATTGCACCATCACCCACTCCACCTCAGCACATCATCACTGCACTAGCATATCATGATTTTTTGCAGCGTGTGTTTACATTCTCAAAGGAACAATTCATACAGCATATTTTCAGAAGCAAATAGAAGAACAACCCCAGCCTGGCACTCGGCCATCTCCACTTTATGCCTCACACTTAGCGCTTACATAACCTGGCTTATGGCAAGAGGCGCAATCCAAAACATTTTTCAAGCAAAGTGTGTGGGTCAGGCATATTCTTGGAGCCGTGCTGCCGAGCTGAGTGTGAAAACAGGCTGTATCATCTCCGGCCACACAGCAGATCTGAATGGTTTTAATAGTGTCACATGCATGGACGTGTCTGCAGTGCCCATTCAGACCATATGGCCTGGGCCATGTGACAAACACACTTATTTATGCTTATTCCTTAGAGCAGGGGTGCTCATTAAGTCGATCGCGAGCTACCGGTCGATCGCGGAGGTGGTACTGGTCGATCGCTGGTCGATCGCGGCGTGACATTAAAAAAATATCATCCTAGCATCAATGCCGTCACTTGATTGATATACAGGGCAGCCATTCAGATGACAACTGAATGTTGCCCTTCGGGCGACCAATCAAATCAAACAACGTCTCTAAGTGCAGCAGAACTTACGATGTCAGCCTATCATCCATCCCCGTTACTTGATTGACATACAGGACAACCAGTCAGATGACAACTGAATTTTGACCTTTAGGTCAAAAGTGCTAAGCTAGTCGGCGAATTGCGAGATTTTAAGCCCTCGCTAAAGTTTATGGTCACTAAAATGAGTGAAGGAGCTGGACCAAGTAAAAAGGCAAAAACTGGACCAAGTAAAAAGGCAAAAAACATATCACTTCGATACGGATATGGAATATTATACGGATATTATGATACGGATATTATCCATGACTGATAAACATTTGGAAGTGTGCTTGAGGCTGGCTATCAGCAGCTACTGTCCGGACTATGCATCCCTGGCTGGTTCAATTCAGTGCAAGTCATCAAAGTAAACTCAGGTAATTACAAAAAATGTTAATTGTTAATTATGTGTGTTTTGCAATATTGGCTCATTTGGTTATGTAAGGTACATCAACATACATTGTACGTACAAATAATCCTCAATACATTTGAAAATAAATAGATGTTTTGCATTTTTGTAGTGGGTAGATCATTTTGACTCGGTCATTTTAAAAGTAGCTCGCATGCTGAAAAAGTGGGAGCACCCCTGCCTTAGAGGTTTTCCATGGAAGTACGTACAAATGGACGTGTGCCGTTTCATCTCATACAAAAATGGAGCTCATCAGTAATAGTTCCCAATCAACAGTGAGGATGCCCAACATGGATTCTCTGCTATTTGCTTAGACCGGGGGTGTCCAAACCTCTCCCAGAAGACCACCTTGATATTTTACATTTTGTAAACCAATGCCTGCATGTAAAGCATGTAGCTTTGCTAACTACGTTATTAAGTTATTTAGCCTGCATCTCAGCTTTGTGTTATAGGCAACAAAGTGCATTCATTTTACTCCACTGCTAGTTGTTTTTACAAATATTTCAACTTCTTGGAATTTTTGGTAATATTGTGACTTTATACCAATAATATTTTGACTTTTGTTTTCTTCATTTTAATTTTAGGTTGTAATATAAAACCTGCAGTTTATTATATTATACAGTAGTTAAATTACAGGACAGGTAGGACAACGTATGGTTCATCTCAAAATTATTCATCCCTCGTTATTCAGCCATTGCTAACTCCAAGTAGTATTACGGCAATAAACAACCCCCCCTCAAAAAAAAAACAGCTCATCACATCAACATCCACTATTCACTATATATTCTTAAATGTCCATCAAAATTTGTACATTCGGAAGATAAAGGCAATTTACAATGTGGGTGTACAGGGCTCGACAATAACGATGTACCGATGGCCCGGGGCAAGTTAAAACCAAATTGGGGCAAGTAAATCCAATCAGTGATATTCCCGTGGGGCAAGTGTACTTTGGCATGCCATACTGCCAAGAGTTTTTTTAAAAGCGGTTCTTGTTGGGTGTTGGTAAAACACGGACTGTGTAATTCCGGTGGTAATTTGCAAACCAACCCTTGCAAATCTTGAAATGGACCAATCAGAATCGTTTATTTAGACCGCGGTCCGTAGTCCACAGTCCGCGTTTTACCCACACCCGTTCTTGTTGGCGATCAACCAATCAGCGATGGTTTGACTAGGAAAACATCTATCATGGCGTCCCTGCCAACATGGTCTAATTCTTCAACAACTTGTGAAGGAAAAGAGCAAAAAGTGATGAAGCAGTGCCTCCTAAACAAGTATTTTATTAGCGGCAGCAAATCAAATGATGGCACAGGTGAGTGAATCACATTGCTGTGACAATTTGAAGTGGTCACAATGAAACACCACCCATTAGATCCAATACCAAGTGCTGATTTTGCACAAGCTACAAAATCTAGCGCTTCCATTTCTCTGTGGATTTTTCTCACCTTTGCTTCACAAATTATTGTTTGACCATTCAGCATTTTTTTCTGGATTAAAAACACTTTACTAGTACACAAATGTGTCTATTCTATAATGTTTCATTGTGGTGCACAACTTATAAATATCACTGCTTACTACGACTACGATGTGTAAGGTAGTATGGCATGCCATGTTAACATATATCTACACAATTTTTTTTCTTAAGCACAATGTTTATTCAATCATGAATGTACTTTTATTTATCAAGGCAAAGTGCCTAGAAGTCTCTTGACAATCCAGATTTCCATGCAACGTCATGATCTATGTAGGAAAACAACCACAAGAAATGATCATCATTTCATCTTTATTTGAGATTCTCATGTGATGCCACAAAAATGAGATGATATCATTATGGCAGTCTTTTCATTTTACATGGGGCAAGTTGGGGCAAGTAGTTCTCACCTTAAGGATTCCCCATGGGCAAGTCATTTTGGTTTTTCATGTAGAGCCCTGGTGTAATACAGTACATATTTCATCCAGCTATATAAAACAAAAAGGTGTCCATTTAAGACACATCCTGCTGTAGCTCTGTTGTTAAAAGCCAGTAAGTTCTATACTGACGTTACTCATAATGCACCATGTTACTTATAATAAACCACAATCAATAAATCCAACACTTAGTCACTACATTGTGAATAACTCTATAGAGAGTTGTTCACAATGTTTAAACACTCTGAGTACTGCCACGGCCCTGCAAATTAGCAATATTTTTTATATATATAAATGTATATATAATATATATATATATATAAATAAAATATATATATATAAACTATATATAGTTTTTTTCAAATATATATAGCTTCTATACTGTGACTCCAATTCCATCTGTTCAGCATCTTACATTATTTATACAATTCATACTTTAGTTGCGTTTAATAAGTATGTGAGGCATATTGAATAGAAAGCTGAATCTAGTAATTACAACAGAAACTTATTGCAAATGTTGATCCAAAATCAGACAACGTCAACATCAAGCTTGCAGGAGTGTTTGGAGGATGAGAAGGTTGGGCATTTTATTTACTGCCATTTGGAGAAACATAACGCCTGGGAAAAAGCGTGTCTCGGTTGCCTCTGTGTGTTTGTCCATCGGTGTCCTGTAATTGACTGCTGTCTTTCACTCTATTCTGCTGGGCGATAAGCAGTATAGAAAAATAACAGCTTGTGTCTAGCATTGTGGCTATCCAGTCTTGCAAATGCAGTCGTCTTTTATTGGTCGCCAATCCCGCTGTTGAGACAGTGGACTTTTACTAACTGTAATGAGCTGCTCTGCATAACATGCCAAACTGTGCTGACAACCAGTGCAAAAAGTCCTGACTCACCCAGCTGACAAATGGCCCATTTAGCCGTTGAGAAAATAAGTTGTACCTGCATCCAAATACCTGCTTGGGGACATTGGGGGGTGCTGGAGCCTGTCCCTGTGTCACATTCCTGCACATTTACTCTTCTCATCAATCCTTATTTTTTTAGAGGCACTGTACACAAAAATGTTGATGGTTAAAAGATGGGCGGGGCTTTGCTGTAGCATGTAAGTGACAGCGGCATCATCCCTCATTGACACACATGTGCTTTTTAGTCAGATGACATTGATATGCCAGTATGTAGAGCAGGGGTCTCAAACTCAATTCACCTGGGAGCCACTGGAGCTAGGGTCTGGGCAAGGCTGGGCCGCATCAGGTTTTACCAAAAAAAAAAAAAAAAAAAAAAAAAACGCATTTATTAAAAACAGAAAAATATACAAACTTTTTCAGTGCTTTGGTTCCGATTTTCTACAATAAAAGCTCTGATAAAACATTCCACTGTTCTCAAATATCTTCATTTTTATTTTTCTGCACAAAATAAGATGAAAAATAAATAAACAAATCAAGAATAAAGAAAATCAATCAATCAGTAATAAATAAATATAATAATAATAAAACGGCAAATAATAAAAACTTAAGAAACCACATATAGTTGGTGGGTAGACAAATGATTTTTTTCAGATTAAAATGAACAAAGCATTATTAGAGCCCTGTAGACATGACAAAACACGACTATAGTCACATTTATACTCTTTTTATTTACAACATATTGCGCAACTGCAGGGTCTTGAGGCACATGCTAACTCGCAAACTAGAGAGCTAGCGACCTAAACGGTAGCCTTCAAATTATTTCCTTAAATAGCCAAAAACTTACCACTTCCACACGGATAGGGAGGATAACTATTAACAGTTATTTAACCTTTAACATGAACATTAATCAAACGTAATCATTTTTTCTGGGTACATGATACCATACGCGGGCCGCGTATTTGAGACCCCTGATGTAGAGCAAGGAGATGGCTATGGACCACAAGGGCAAGTTGGATAAAATCAAGGACTACAAAGTCGGAGTTTCCTTTTCTTCTTCTTCTTTGGTGTAACATCTGGAAAGCTTGTTCTGGTGCTGAGTTGCTGATGATAAAACAATCCTTCTTCACAAGGAGCTACACAAACATCTGAACAGCTTGTTGTCACAGACAAAAGTCTATTATTGATTCCCTAACCTTCCTCTGGATTGAGATGGATTGAACATTTGAGTAATGGGGTGTATTACACTACGCTGGAGAAGTGTTATCAATCTCATTATCTGGAGCGGCAGACATGAACCAACGTGAAAAGATGTTTTACAGTTTCTGCAGTTTTCACTTTCAGCGCTCTAAAAAGTCATTGTTGGATGAACCCCTGGTTGCTTCCGAGCCACCTTTGTTTCCATATAGACAAACAACCATTCACACTCACATTCATACTTATGGAAACCAGAGTACTCAGAGTAGTAAAACCCACGTACGCACGAGGAGAACATACTAACTCCACACAGAGATGCCCAAACGGAGAATCGAACCCCTGTCTTCCAGATCTCAGGAAATGCATCTGTGACGCATTGTGAGCATTGGTCAACACGTCAGTGGTAGAAATGGCCCAGTTGACCCTGATAGTTACCCTCAGTTGATATCTTCAATGCTGCAGAGCCGTAGAAGAATAAATGAGGATTTTTATGGAAAAGTAATCCATCAAACAATCTGGCATAGTCCCGAAGCATCATGATGTCTGGGAAGACTGTATCATATTTAGGCATAATTACTCATAGATGAGCTGTCATGGCTCACTGATCGAATCTTTTGCTTGGACGTAACCAAAGCAACATGAAAAGAAAACAGCTAAAAACAGAGCGAAATGCCGCAGCCCTGGAAAAGCTCATTAAAGTGTCTCACTATTACATTCATCAGGCCTGATAAAGCTTTGCCAATGGACATTCCCGGCCGGCTCTTTCTGTCATGGAAGCATTTGTGCTAAGTGTTGTTCAAAGCTTTCTGAAACATGTTTTCATTAAGAGATTCATTTATTTTTCACCCTATAGTACAGAGGTAGGGAACCTATGGCTCGGGAGCCAGGTAGGGCTCTTTTGATGACTGTATCTGGCTCTCGAGCATTTACCACAATCAAAATGTATGTTTGCTAACATTTTAAAGTAAACATCACAGAAATCACTGTTAAAAATATTAAAAATCAAAACTTTCTTATGCATTTTAATCCATCCATCTATTTTCTACTGCAATATGGCCGACCATATCTATCTTTCCAGATGATATTTTCAAGGTCAAACACCAAAACTCGATTATTACTGGGTAATGCGGTAGTGTACCTCGGTCATTAAGATGTAAATGTAAACTTTCCTCCTTTAGTCAAATAGTCACCTAGCTAAAGCTGCAGAACCAAGCCTTCTGGTGAAGATGGCCAAAAGAATGAAATACGTGTACTGAATACGGTGCAAAACCATGCAGCAGCAGAAGTTGCATTAATGGCAGCAAGTATTTGATTTATTATTAGACACTGCGCTGCTCACGAAAGTGTGCTGGCCACACCCCCTTGGCGTGGGGTAGTGTGCCTGGTCTACGTAATTAGAGCCCATTATATCTAAAACTGTTGGTCTTACATAAAAATGCACACATTTTATTGCATTCAATGTTTAAAAAAATGTATATGGCTCTCACAGATACACATTTTAAAATATCTGGTCTTCATGGCTCTTGTAGCCAAAAAGGTTCCCGACCCCTGCTATAGTAGGTTCCGATGAGTAGTCGAAGTAGCGGGAAGGTTCGGATTTAAGAGTATAGTTAACGTATGAGTTTATTTATCGTGGTTAATTGGTTCCAAACCTGACTGTGATAAGTGAGTTTCCTCGAAGTAGGATTCATTATTCATCAATTGGATATTGATGAATTTTTAACATTATTAAAGCCCTGCGGATGTGAACACCCAATAGTCACCTTCACACTCGCGTTATACCTTATAGCGGACAGAATCAGTGTTTAAGTTCCTTACTTAATCAACCATTCGTCCATCCAACCATTTTCTATGCCGATCATCCTCACTAGGATCGCGGGGGTATGCTGGAGCCTATCCCAGCTGACTTCCAGCGACAGGCAGGGTACACCCGCAAGAACAAATTTATCTTTGTTCAATATTAGTTCAAAAAGAGGTGCCACTCTCATTCATTAGTTTATTTAGATAACGTTTTGGTCCGTTTGACCTTCATCAGACATATTATCCCATCTCTGCCCTACACACATATATGTATGTCCCCGATGGGTGCAGGCAACCAATCCGGGGACTTAGGGGGCGACGTGTTTTGATGAGCATCACCTGTCGAAGGGCAATAACATTCATTTAACAGGTGTACAGATTTTAACATAATATGAAAAACATTTTTTTATACATAATTCAATTCAAACACAACACATAAACACATGTACAAATAGGGGCAACCATGCCAATGATTTAAAAACAGTTTTATGAATTTTTTTCATTAAAAAAAATCAGTAAATACTCAACATCTTTTATAGAAAGACGAGGGGGGGAGGAAAGAAAACTGAAACTGAAATTTTTCTCGCCAACTTATGTTGTATATTTTTAGTACTGAGATTTTCAGCTAATTTTTTCATCTATTCTGATCTCCAGAAATGTATTTTCATTCACCCTTTCTGCTATTACTGTCACGGTCGGTCACGAGAGCTTTGCGGTGCGACCTCAGGATGCAGAGAGCAGGACCAAATGCAGGGAAATAATATTTATTTTAGCAATAATAGCAGCAGAAGGAAACGCAACTCAAGTAGCTGACGGACAAACAACAATGATCCCACACAGGGAGGAGCACACACCTGAACTAAATGTGCACAGAAATTAGGGACAGGTGTGGGTGACTGGCAACGAAAACAGGAAGTTAAGAGTCCAGAACGGAAACCAAAGCCCAGACAGGAAACTCAAACTCAAACTGTCACTTGGGAACCCACACAGGGCGTGACAATTACCAAATATGATTGGTAATTTGATTTGGTTTGTTTTAAGATAATCTATTATTATAAAACCATCTTTTTAATATGACAATTTCATCCCCCTGTGATTGGCTGGCCACCAGTCCAGGGTGTACCCTGCCTCTGGCCCGAAGACAGCTGGGATAGGCTCCAGCATACCCGCAACACTCGTGAGGATAAGCGGTACAGAAAATGAATGAATGTCATCCATGACTCTGCTGTCTTTAGGCGGGAACAAAAAGCAGTGGTATCATCCGCAAATAATCCCGACTTTAAGTCTTTTGTGATTTGCAAATGTCATTGTTGTACAAGTTGAACAGTTTTGGTCCCAGTATTGACCCCTGGGGTGCTCCACACATAATATTTAAACTTGCAGATGTGTGTTCTCCAATGAAATATATTTCTTCCTGTTAGCAAAATTAGAACAAAATGTTGTTATTAGGGTGTCATGATTGATTTATGGCTAAAAGAACTACAGTTCCTGTGATGTTCTTAATGCAGAGTTAGGAAGTAGGGAAATTCTGAAGTGGACACATTTTGAAATTTTATGTGGTAATCGTGTGTTTTGATGGGACAAATCTTAAGTAAGTTTGTTTAGGTGTAGAATTACTCCAGTTTCCACTTGGACTCCTTGGACCATTGCAGCTGCTAAACTCTAAACTAAAGATGAAAAAAAGCATGTCGCATCTCATCACCGGAGCTGACAAGTGACTGTGAAATGGAGTGCAGAAAGGATTGCAAGGTTTATAGAGTAAATACGACTTGGACACTTATCGACAAAAAAAAAAAAAAAAAATGAAAAAAAATAAAATAAAAATGACAAAAATTGAAAAAAAAAAAAGTTATATTTTTCGCTCTAAATTAGGTGGGTGTGGCTTATTTTCAGGTGCATTTAATAGTCCGGAATTTACGTTACTTGAGGAACAAAATACCTAAAATGTTCTTCAATATTCTTTTACTAATAATACACCACGAAACAGCATGATTTAGTCATATGTTTTTTTTTTAAATCGAGTGATAGAGTGAAGATAAATGCACATTTTGGTGGTAGGTTTACGTAGAGGATGACCAACTTGATAACCACTCTGTACAATTTATACGCTTCCAGCAGTTATTCACAGCATAACCCAGTACAGTTCAACATCATCTCTCAAACACTGTTTATTAAGGTATATGGCCATGAAGGGAAGATTAATTGCAGGGATTTTTCATGCGGCATGTCTTTGCTGCAAATGAAATGGTCAGCATGGTTACATTTGATACTCCTTGTTGTGTAGTACATAGCTCTTAAGAGCCAAGGACTTCAAATGGTCTTATTTAAAAATGGAAAAGTAAGAATATATCTGTGCTTTGTTTGGGTCCCGTAAATATATTCCCACTGTAACCTTCCCAAGTGCTATAAACAGTTAGTGGGTGTTTGGAAAAACAGCTGAATTGCTCAGGGATAACTTTTTAATTGTGCCTGGCCATCGGGAGCTTAATAAACAATATTTGTCACTTCCCATTACCAACATTGTGTCAGTGCTCACAGCTCTGTGTGACAAAAACAGTTATTAAAGCACACTGGAGATTACAATCCGAGTGTAAGTTAAAACCACCTTGCGGTTTCTGGGTAGCCGTTATGCAGCGTTACTCAGTCGAAGCAGAGCAACCCGATTCTTTGCTCCCTCTTCTCTGTCCCCTTTTTCTAATTGGCTGCGTTCATCTGACAAGATCCCAGGCTTTATTATGTTACTTCACCCTAGACGTGTAGATTGCATTGCTAATTAAACACATATCTGGGTGTCAGGTTCGCTTAGCGCTGACGAATCGGCTGCTCGATCATTGTGGATGTCAGGGATGTTTATGTGAAACAGGTAATTACTGTTTTAGGTTTTTGAGATGCTCTCGAGGCTTTTGAGGGATGCTCTCATCAGGGTTACATGTTGCCAGTTCTGAGCCAATACCGATACCAATCACATGGATTAATTGGATGGATTTATTTACAGTACAGGAATGTGGTATTGGCAAGGGCCGCCGTTAGACGATCAGCATAACCGGTGTCAAACTGTATCTGTATTGTATCTGAATCCAAGAGATTTTACAGACTAGTTTTGATATATGGAACTAAATTCGCCCTTTTTGGGTACATATGGGTGTTGGAAATTTGGGTTTTTCTGCATGTTTTTTTTTTTTTTGCTGGAAATCAGCTGATCCTGATCGGCGGGCAATTGTTCGGAGCATGGCTAGTATAAGATAATGTCTATGATCTCCGTACATTCACGATTCAGCATTGCCAGTACTTTTTATCTTGATTTCCTTCCTCTAAAAGTAGGCCATATTGAAGTATGGAGACGAGGGTTTTTGAGCTGTACCGAATCAAACAACAGCCACTTTTATTTATCGCGATCCCACATCGGTGGAGAATGTCAACATCAAAGTTCGGATGGGTAGCGGGGAATGAGCCATGTGTCCAAATTAGACACTTTTACGGGTGTTACTCACAGATTTTTGCAGTGGTCCCAAGCCGCGATTCCCGTAAAAAGCGTGTATCTATTGTATTATCGTATTTTATCAAGTATGCAGTCAAAAGGTCACACACACACAATCTGGGCCAACTCAGTACTCCAGCTTTGTTGTGGCAGTGTAAAAGGTATCAAAGACCAACTTGTCATATGGACTTTAAACCCCACAAACGTGATTAAATGAAACAGCTGCTTCACCATTAAGAAGTTTTTCTTCTCCTCCAAACTGAAAATGAGCTGGCCTTCAAGGCTTGTTGTCGTCTGAGGGAGTCCAAAATCAGCCGTGATACCAATGTTTTATTTATATTATTATATACAACATTCCATACATCACCTTTGACTGGAGTTCTCGGTAGTGTTGATTGTGTTCTGCCAAATAAATGCACTTGGCAACTCTTATCTTTAGTGAAGGCATTTGCTCAATTTTGCTAGCTAAAGATAAAAGTCAACACATAGTCTCACAAATACAAAGGATACTTATACACGCACCCTCACAAAAAAAATAGGACTAACGTGACATCTGACAGTTAAGGTGGAAACATCGAGTACACATACGACAGCTTGCTTTGCAACAAAGGAAAAGCAGAATGATCCAGACGCCTTGATGCCCCTGCAAAGGAAAGATGCCTTGATGCCCCAGCAAACAAACGAAAGGAGAAACACTGTGAAAGCGGTTCAAGCAAGGGCAGTGGCGAAATCTGATTGGTCCAGGACTCCAGCCTCAGGACTCCAGCCTCGAGTGTATAAAAGGCCGGGCAGGGAAAGAAAAGGTGCTTCTTTGCAGCTGTGCTGTAATAAGACCCGCTTACTTGTAGGCATACAGGGACTGCAGATGAGCCCGGAGGTCTGTATTAGGTATTGTTGTCAGGAATAAACAATCTGGTTCTCATTCTATAATTTGGTTCTTTAAGATTCCCTTATCCTCTATCCGAAACCCACTTTGAGTCCTCGGGGGGAGGATTTCTACATTAGTCAAGCCAATAACTCATTTTGGACAAAGCAGTGATGACATAGGCTGATTGAGGTTAGACATGTAAACACATTTGTCTGTCAAGTACTTTTTCTACAACAGCCTGAAGTTTGAAATACAAGCTAAATGCGAAGCAGTTGAACCGTAAATTCAGTGCAATTGTAGTTTATTCATTTTAATTTCCGGCAATGTCAATTTTCATCATCCACTCACTTTGTTGTACCTGGATTGAGTTGTTTTTTGGAGTGCTTGGATTGTGAGACTGTCGTCAAACCCTGTGTCATGTAATGATTGCGTTTCTTTGCCAGCCTCGTGGTTGCGTGCACAAGCACATCATTTTCCAACTACCTCTGAGTACACTAACCATATATACACTATTCTATCTAATTCACCTTATTATGGACATGCAAAAACTTTGATCACACTTGAAATATCAAAATGTATACAGCAAATTATGACATTACATCATAAGATTTATGTACTGCTGTTTGCTCATTTTTGTTTTTTGTCTTGGCGTCTGTAGCGGACACACTGAGAAGGAGACACTTGAAAAGCGTGTAGAGAAATTGTATGAATAAAATTTATAAAAGGAATATTTTTGTGCTTTCTAACATTATTAGAGCACTCTAGATATAAAATAACACACCTGTGTTAACCTTTTCACTCATATTACCCAATATAGTGGACCTCATAACGGAAAATAAGCCGTTTAAAAGAAAACGGCACTGTTTTTGGAATCCTTATGTGAAACAAGAACACATGTCTTTCCCTTTTCTGTGCGTTCTAAAGAGAGAAAATGAGTTCCGTAGGAACCAGCTTACAATGCATGTCAAGCCCTCTAAAAAAATGTTTTCTGTATAGAAATGCTGCATTTGTGCATTAACAAGATGATAACATGTCATACTTACAATATCTTGCTGATGATTTTGTCACCAAAACTTCTTGCTTTGACATTACCTATATAGCTAACGCGATTTAAAAAGTCCACTCTCATTAGGATGGCTGTGTCTTCCAGCACAATCCTCGAGTAAATAATGCTGATAGCAAACGAGCATCTTGTTGAGTCTTCATAGCGAAATGGACAGCTGGTAGTATCCACTGTTCCGTTTTTGCCCCACTGAAGTGGCTTGAGGCATTGTGAGGGATCATGAGACCAGCGACTAGCGAGGTGTGATAGATATTGTACTTTGTGTTAGCTGCTATGGCCGCAACTGTAGCACGTGTTAGGGAGTATTGTACCTGTTGTTCAAACCATTCGATAAGAGGCTGCTGTTACGCCGATGAGATCTGGTGCTTGTGTGTCTCATGATAGTAACATTACTGACACCTACTGAGCTGTGTAGAATGCTACATATCATCACAACATCTTTGAATGCATCTTTTGAATGCCTTATATTTGTACTTTTGACCATTTAGCCCTTTTTATGCTTGATTTAGGAAACATACTTTGAAAATGGAAAGGTGTGACACAATCACCTTGGGAATGAAGGTCATTAATTTTGAGCCCATTGTTCATTTATTTTAATTTATTTTATTATTTATTTTATTTTCATTCATTTTCATTATATCATCCATCCGTGATACAACAAACACTGAACTGAAGTTTTACTTTATTACTGGAGCCTATCCCAGCTGTCTTTGGGCAAGAGGCAGGGTACACCCTGGACTGGTGGCCAGCCAATCACAGGGCACATATAGACAAACAACCATTCACACTCACATTCATACCTATGGACAATTTGGAGTGGCCAATTAACCTAGCATGTTTTTGGAATGTGGGAGGAAACCGGAGTACCCGGAGAAAACCCACGCATGCACGGGGAGAACATGCAAACTCCACACAGAGGTGTGTCCAAGTTTTCGCTGTCTGTTGATCCATCCACTTTTTGTAGTGCTATACCAGTGGCAGCCACCATTCTGCTTGGAAGTTGGTGCAACGTTCTTCGGTTTCAAAGCCTCACCTTGACTCCCCGACTTGTTACTGTGGCTTAATAGATCAATCTTCTTCTCGCTTCACCATAAACCTTTGTCCAAACGTCTTCTGGATTCTCATTGGGGGCATCTGCAAATTTTTGTCCAGGGGCTCCTTTCTTGGTCTGTACCCTCTAAGTTTAATTGGTGATGTAAAACTGTTTTTGTTGTCAACAGTATCAATTGTGTTCTTAGGTAGACTTGATCCTGATTGGTTCAAGCTAATTGAACCAATTTTCTTTGATCTTTGCATGACTCCTGCTGAGAATGCTAAGCTAGTAATTTAACTTTATTCCAAACAGTATATGAGCAAGAGGTGCATTTATGAGGCACCATTCCAAGTTGTCTAAGTCCATATGACAAACTGGAAACCATCTCCTTCTTTTTTGCAAATACCCTTAAGTCAATGAAGATATGACTGCAGTACATGGTGCTTATTTAGCCCATAAATCATGAACCAAACCTTGATTTTAAATATCGGTGTGTCTCAAGGCATTGCTGGCTGTTAAACGCCAACATCTGCAGATGAACTAATTCCCTTAATATCACTGAGGTATTTGTATGAAATCTGCTCTGTCAATCTGTCCATGTTTTTCTCAAGGTGAATATTCACAAGGCCAACTGGCATCACACTTAACAGCTTGACTTTTAGGCTCGTGGCTGTTTGAACCATTTGGACTACCTGTAGTTTTTTGTTATACATCAGTATTTCAGTATGTTGAATCAAACTATGGAATGGATTGAGTAAGGAAATCAAACAATGCACAACGATGAGCCAATTCAAGAAACAATACAAGCAGTTGATGTTTGCTAAATACAAGGATGAAGAGTCTTGAACCAGTCATGATGTGCTATATATATCACTATATTGACACGCACTATGGTACCCATTATGGCATTGGATGCTCATATCACCTCCTACTTCGATACGGGACAAAAAAAAAAAAAAAAGAAAATAAATTAAAATTGATAAAATAAAAAAATATTCATTCATGAAATGAAATAAGAATAAAATAAATTTAAATACATTAATAAAATAAAAAAATATTCATTCATTCATAATTTGTTATTTTATTGATTAATTAATTTATTTTTTTGTCACGTACCGAAGTAAGACGTACTTCAGTACGGGATAAAACATGAAAAAATTCAAAATGAAAAAAAAAACCCAAAAAACAAAACCTTAAACTGTATTATGGAAAGCAGGAAGTGAACAAATGTAACAGTTCATTGTAAAAGTACCAGATGGGGGGGTAGGATTTAATAAGCTTTGCTTCTTCCTACTCCTTTTGGACATGTGGAACTTGGAACTGATTATGGGATGCATTCAATTGTAATCTGATGCATGTTCAAATGAAATAAAACCATTACCATTACCATTACCATTACCATTACCATTACCATTACCATTACTATTACCATTACTATTACCATCAGTACAGTCTGGCTGAGGGAGGCTGGGCTGCATCCAGTATTGCTTAAACAAGGGTTTCAAGTAGGGATATCTGATATTAAATATGTGACATCTGTTGTGACATTGGATTTTTTCCTGATAATGAAAACCAGCATTGTAAAAATTCTATATTCAGGGACATTTTAATGTTCACATGGCCAAGATGACACCGCATCTTCTTCACATCCAGGGCTAGAAGAAGCCCACTTCCTTTGTGCTTTCCACAGGTTCTTGTGTCCCTGGCCGATCTGATTATACTAAAGTTGACTAGCTCATCACATTATCCTCTGGCACGTTAGTTCTTAGCCATTCAGTCAAGCACAAATTTGAAAGTCTTGACATTTTTGCCAGCACGTATCTCTCCACGTCCTTGCTAGCCGCTTGACTTTCACCTCAATATCAATGGGTGGACGGGGAATCACACTGATGCTGGACGTCGCTCTCATGGCACGTAAAAATGTGCTTGAATAAACAAACTGAGAAAGGCAGCCACTCATGGCGATGGTGTTAATTCTACTTTTTGTGCAATGACAATAAAGGGAGTCTATCTATACATACTGTACATACACACATAGGTACATAGATAGTTTATTACTCGCCAAGAGAAAGTCATATTTCCAGCCGCTCATCAACCCGCCTCTCAAGCATGTCAACAAACGTGGCTGACGAGTAGCAAGCTATCTTGCTCCTCCTCTCCATCCACTTCCTAGATATGCCGCCTAATCTCAGTAGGAATGGAACAATTCCCCAAAGTCAGCGACTGTAAAATCTGACGCAATTAGGAGAATCCGTTTGGGACGTCCCTGGAAAGGCTGCTTTGGGGTGTATTTTCAAACATATACATGTTTCTTAGGTAGATTACTTTCCATCGTCAATTTTGCATTGGATTTACACAGAATGTCGCACAGTTTGACTTAAAAGCCTTTGAAAGTCATGGATCAGAGCTTCAGGACAAGGTAATGGTAATGGTAATGGTAATGGTAATGGTAATGGTAATGGTAATGGTAATGGTAATGGTTTTATTTCATTTGAACATGCATCAGATTCCAATTGAGTGCATCCCATAATCAGTTCCCAGTTTCACATGTCCAAAAGGAGTAGGAAGAAGCAAAGCTTATTAAATCCTACCCCTCCATCTGGTACTTTTACAATCACTGTTACATTTGTTCACTTCCTGCTTTCCATAATACAGTTTAAGGTTTTGTTTTTTGGGGTTTTTTTTTTTTCATTTTGAATTTTTTCATGTTTTATCCCGTACTGAAGTACGTCTTACTTCGGTACGTGACAAAAAAATAAATAAATTAATTAATAAAATAACAAATTATGAATGAATATTTTTTTATTTTATTAATTTATTTACATTTATTTTATTCTTATTTCATTTCATGAATAAATATTTTTTTATTTTATCAATTTTAATTTATTTTCTTTTTCTTATTTTTTATTTTTATTTTTTTGTCCCGTATCCCGTATAATAATGCACCTCATACCGAAGTAGGAGGTGATATGAGCATCCAATGCTATAATGGGTACCATAGTGCATGTCAATATAGTGATATATATAGCACATCATGACTGGTTCAAGACTCTTCATCCTTGTATTTAGCAAACATCAACTGCTTGTATTGTTTCTTGAATTGGCTCATCGTTGTGCATTGTTTGATTTCCTTACTCGTATGATATAAATTCACTTAAATATCTATATGCAGATGAAATTTCATTAAAATAATGACTGTGTACATGCAATTTGTAGTATGATGTAGAAACCAATACAGTGTGCTGCTACACAGTGACAGAGCGACATGGTGGCTAGTGGGGTGGCCGTGGCATTACAGCTACCAACTTATTGCCCCGCCTATGTGAGTAATGCTGCACTAATGGTGCTAGGCCTACAAAATTATGGCACTTGATTTTCTTTCCCAGACAAAAAACAGAAATGGCTACTCAGCTGACTTTTAAAACAAATGTCGCCCCTTAAGCCTAAAGGCATGTATTTGTCAGACGAGGGAGCCATGTTTGAACTGCAGTGTAGCGAGGGAGGATCGTATAGTTCGGAACATGGATGGACAGCGCTTCCACTTACACGGCGTTGCTGGGAGTGCTTCTGGCTTCCCAGCATATCTTGCCGCACTTTTTTGTAAAAAAAATGTCTAAAGTTACATATTTAGAATTAACATTGGGGTTGTTTATTATTCCCATAGTAGTTGCAATTGTGTGCATTTAGCATGGTATGCTGTCATTGGGATTGTAGTCCTCACCCTCCTTTTCCATTTACTGTGTAACAAACTCACCGTGGGTTCAGTGTTAGCGATTGCTTACCTTTTTCAACTAGCTGAAGTGTCTCTGTCAATTCATTTTTGGCACAATATATTATAATATTCATTGTAATGTTCTCACGTCAGTGTTGGAACTGAGGACTAAACACCAAGCTAAACTCCATCCACAATGAAGATATGAGTCGTCGCTGTAGAGTCTGGTACTTTAGTGGACTTATTATTATGGCATAGAGTGAAAACTGTCAACAATACAACAAAAAAATACACACAATAAATTGCCTATACACCTCCTAACATAACAATGCATAAAGGCAATACAGGTTGTATTGGCATGTCCAATTTTACGTATTTTAGCATTAACGATTTTTTTTTTTAACTCTGTTTAGCATGTAAGGGCATTTAGACCAACAATACTATCTGCCTCAATGGCTGGACGGGACAAAACAAAAACAAAAAACCAAACAAAAAAAAAACATTAACGATTTTAGCATCTTTTTCAAACATAGCTTATTGAACATTTATGTGAAATAACAATTTAAACATTATCTACTAATTTATTAATTACAGCTACTTATCCAATCCAATCCACTTCATTTATGTAGCACATTTTATTTTCCAAAGTGCTGCACAGACTAGTAAAATAAAAAGCAAAAATAAAATACAATAAACAAAATGTACAAATTGAATTTAATCCAAAACTAAATGATCATTTAAGAAATAAAATAGTAAAATAGATATTAAAATATTAAAAGACAAGAAGCAAAGCAATAAAAGTATAACATAGAGAGTTCCATAGCTTGGGGGCCAACCACAGAAAAGGCTCCGTCTCCCCTGGTCTTAAGTCTCGTCTTGGGCACCACAAGCTGGAGCTGGCCCTCGGACCTCAGTGACCTCAGTCACTTACGACATTGCTATGTCAGTCCTGAACACCAGAGGCAAACAGATGACAAGTTTCCTCTCGGCTAATGGCTTCCCTGTCTGTTCTTTTTTTGGCTAAAACAGGAAGTGATGTAACTGTCTTGAAGCTAGCTTTATTGACAACCAGAACATAACAAAAATAGCAGAGCTGAACTAAAGACAGTTTTTTAACCTTGTAAATGATTTATAAACATGACGTGAATATAAAACACAGACAAAACACTCAACTTTCTTACCAAGTAGGGGGCCACAAAATACAGTCATGAGTTTGAGAGAATTCCTCTTGTGCATCCACATTCTTGTCTTGATTGCAGCTACGTGATTAAGACTAATGTTTCCATGATGTCACTTAGATGATGGAGGACTCACCATTAACACTTTGGCAATGCAACGTGTTTTACATGTGGAGTTGTAAAGAGAATGTGCATATAAAGTACAGTATATTTCTAATATTTGACCATTCCTGCTAAATACTACTAGGTAATATGCGGTTATGTAAGTGTCACATGCGGAGTCAACATCTATTCCAGTCATATGGCCTCAGGTTTCAACCCAAGTGCTACATGAGGACGTTGCAGACATCGGAGACACAAATCCAGGATGAGCCGAGATCAGGGGGTGTCTTCTCCTGTATCGATCACCGTTCCGCAAACTTGAGCTTCAATGTCACTCGCCAATGTTACATCTTTGTCACGTTTGAGTATACTTGTTGGAAAATGGCCGCCATGACCAGACCTCCGCAGACCTTGTCTACCACTTGTTCTCTGCTTGCCTGCTTTGGAGAGACTGGATGCGTTTATATGGAATGACTAATGCTTGCTCTAAAGGGCCTCGGGTGCATCTCGCTGTGTGTGCATGTGCGTGCATTTATTTGTGCACGAGGACGCTGTACGCGACCAATCAGCATGCCCGGGCCTGACTTGCTTACATGAAGATGAGTCACTTTCATGGTCGGCCAAGACCGAGATCCCCCACACATACTTCATCTCGATCCATGCAAATGCTTTGATTTGTAAGTGTGCGCAGGAGTTGCTGTACAATGGAACACTCGAGTGCCAATTCATGTGCATGTGCCGACACCCGGATGAGCCTTACAGTTAGAGCGGAAGGTCAAAGGTGAGACTCGTGTAGACACATTGCCATAAACAATAACATTTACTGGGACTGGTTTATACTTGGAGTGTCAAGATATATTACTGTGCCTGTGCTCACTTATGCCGAGAAGCAGGGAGAAAACAGAATAAATACGAGCATTCTTACTTGGAATTCAACAAACCGCAGCTCCCCGGTGCACTCATGCATCCCGAGACCGTAACGGTGCCACCACTATGTTAGTAAATCTATATATCAATATCAATATCTTGTTTGTTGCAGTCAATTGGTTCCAGACCGCGGCACAGCGGTCGAGTGGTTAGCGCCTTACAGCTAGGAGACCAGGGTTCAATTCCACCCTCGGCCATCTCTGTGTGGAGTTTGCATGTTCTCCCCGTGCATGCGTGGGTTTTCTCCGGGTACTCCGGTTTCCTCCCACATTCCAAAAACATGCTAGGTTAATTGGCCACTCCAAATTGTCCATAGGTATGAATGTGAGTGTGAATGGTTGTTTGTCTATATGTGCCCTGGGATTGGCTGGCCACCAGTCCTCTCGCCCGAAGACAGCTAGGATAGGCTTCAGCACCCCCGCGACAAGGAAAAAGCGGTAGAAAATGAATGAATGAATGAATGAATGGTTCCAGACCCGACCGTGATAAGTGAAGTATAATTCCTTGTTTCTAAATCTTTTCATAGTTAGTGCATAGAAACCCTGTTTACAGCCTTCTAAATATGTTTTTTTTTAACATTAGAGCTCTCCTGACAGGAATTAACACCCCTATAGTTATTGTTACACTTGTATTAAGCAGTATAGTAGACAAAATAAGAATACATAATCCATAGATAACTTGCATGTGCGGACAAGAAGGCACTTTTTTTTTTTTTTTTTTAAATAATTATTCCGGAATAGCTGGGATAGGCACTTGAATGAATGAATATTCCGGAACAAGAAAGCCAGGAAGTTAATCAAAGTTATATAAAATAATCAAATTTGCTTTTGTGTATGTGTCCCCCTTTGTGTTATTATGTTTACTCTGTGACAAGGTGTGCTGCATATGCATTACCACTCTCCCCATGTTAATAGTAACAACATAATAATTGATCTAAATCCCAGTTCATTATTACTAAGACGATTAGAACCATGACTAAGCGCCTTTCCACATTTATCTCTCCTTGAACATGCTCAACTAAAAACAGAATGGGAACAGTAACTTCACATGACAGTCACGTTTTGCTAAGATTTTGTGTCGTGTTATCGGAGAATGCAAGGACATGGCGGCAGGTTGGTTCAATAAAGTCTAATGAAGAAAAGATAAGTTCACATGGAGCGATACAAAAAGGCAAGGAGGCAAGGAAGTATACATGGAATTCACCATGGGAGATAGAAACAAGAAGAAAAGGAGAATAATAAAAGGAAGCACGAAAACACCAATCAAAGACAGCACTCCACAGCGCCCCTTAGGACCAGCGTAGAAGTAAAGACAAACCTTTTTCCCCCACCATTTTTTACATATTTTTCTGAAATTGTGAAATGAATAAACACATAATATTCATGATCTCTGGGCTTAATTCCTCCAAGTTATGTTCAGAGTACTCATTACCTTCAAAGTCCACCATAATCAATAAACATGTCAATTTCCATTTGTTGTAACAAATTTGTGTATCCAATATTTTTCATAATTCATTCATTCATTCATTTTCTACCGCTTATCCTCACGAGGGTGGCGGGGGTGCTGGAGCCTATCCCAGCTGTTTTTGGGCGAGAGGCGGGGTACACCCTGGACTGGTGGCCAGCCAATCACAGGGCACATATAGACAAACAACCATTCACACTCACATTCATACCTATGGACAATTTGGAGTGGCCAATTAACCTAGCATGTTTTTGGAATGTGGGAGGAAACCGGAGTACCCGGAGAAAACCCACACATGCACGGGGAGAACATGCAAACTCCACACGGAGATGGCCGAGGGTGGAATCGAACCCCTGGTCTCCTAACTGTGAGGTCTGCGTGCCACAGTGCAGCCCTATTTTTCATAATAATCAATGGAAATGTTCTGGTCAGTTACCAGCCACTTACCAGTAGTAGCACAGGAAAAATACACGCTGCACTGAACGCATCAGATGCCCCCTCCCTCCTTCCCCCGGCCTCTGCCACACTCTGTTTACTTGTTCCACGGCTGCTAGTCTGCTGTATTACCGCAATTTTCCTGACTTCCAGTCTTATTTTGGGTTGTTGTGAGTGTTTATTTTGTGCAAGGTGGCGGCTGGTATTAATTACTTGAGAGAAGAGCAATCACCATCCTTCAACTATAGGGAGCAGATAGTACATGGAGATATGGAGATATGGAGCTATGGAGATATGGAGATATGGAGATATGGAGATATGGACATGTCATTCATGCATGCTTCCCCCACTACATAAAAACATTTACTACTGGTGATGGCTTTATGACCCAAATGTACCGAAATAAGCTTAACTAGGTCAATTAACCCAATTAATCAAATAATTCCTCAAATTAATTAATCCAGGCGGATGCTTGGATTCATTTGTCTCATTCAAATATTGTATTCGAGATTTACAGCTGCACACAATCATGCCATGTTGCAGGTTCGATTCTCTGTCCTCCCATGACCATGCCGAAGTATAGGCAACACACCGAACCCCCAGTTGCCCCTGCTGTGTCATTGGTAGGTAAATTGCGGTCAAAGCGAGTACTTTACAGAGTACTTTAAAGGTAGAAAAGGGCTATACAAATGAAAGTCCGTTCACCACAGGGCAGGGGTGTCAAACTCAAACACACAAAAATCAAAACATGACACGTGAGGTTGTGGGCTGAAATACACATTAGACATCCACACAATCCCCCGCGTCCCCTTCGCTCCTCAGACTCCAACCTCCTGGCACTCCCCTGTAAGACCAAGCTCCGAACCTGGGGAGACAGAGCCTTCTCCATCGCTGCCCCCACCCTCTGGAACTCTTTGCCCCATTCACTCCGTGCTTGCCCTGACCTTGCCAGTTTAAAAAAACAACCAAAAACCCACCTCTTTAAATCTGTTTTTAATGTCTAACTTTTTATACCTGACTGCTGTGCCCCGCCCCGCTTCTACTCATCTTTTAACTGCGTATTAACAAATGAATGTTGTATTTTAACTTATGTTTACTTGTTTTTATTCAACTTTATTCTTCTGTAAAGTGTCTTTGAGTATTTTGAAAAGCACTATACAAATAAAATGTATTATTATTATTATTATTATTAACCCCCCAGCAACATGTACATTTTTTTTAACATTGGGGTGGGAAAAATGTGTATTTTTTTGCATTCATTCCTGCTTGAAATGTTTACTTTCCATAAGTCAGTAGATATACGATTATGGTCGTTTTGACATGGTTGTTTCATAAAGTGATTGATGATCAATCAATGATCTGATCGATCGACTCGATGTGGGGTTTAAAGTGATGCCGTTTTTATTCATCTCCAGTTCAATTATTCCTGCTTTTGGTCTAAATCTGACACCTTTTATTTAGAATGGTTGCGAATTTCATGCTACATACAATATTGTTTCCACGTTTAAAATCAAACTGTCAGAGGAGTCGTTTATACCGGAGGAATTACTCCGATCACTGGAATCACTTTGATAAAGTCTGTGAGGTGGGCCAACAATTTCGGGTGGCGGATGCAATTGCAGTCTGGTGAGTTTAAAAAGGAATATAATCCTCCATCTTGGCAGTCATTCATTTTCTACCGCTTTTCTTCACGAGGGTCGCGGGGGGTGCCGCAGCCTATCCCGGCTGTCTTTGGACGAGAGGCGGGGTTCACCCTGGACTGGTGGCCAGCCAATCACAGGGCACACATAGACAAACAACCATTCACACTCACATTCATACCTATGGACAATTTGGAGTGGCCAATTAACCTAGCATGTTTTTGGAATGTGGGAGGAAACCGGAGTACCCGGAGAAAACCCACGCATGCACGGGGAGAACATGCAAACTCCACACAGAGATGGCCGAGGGTGGAATCGAACCCCTGGTCTCCTAGCTGTGAGGTCTGTGCGCTAACCACTCAACCGCCATGCAGTCTTGGCAGTCAAATTCATTCATATATTAATTCATTCATACAGCAGAGCATAAAACAGGGGTCTCAAACATGCGGCCCGCGGGCCAAATGTGGCCCGCAGGACACTAGTTTGAGGCCCCCTCCTTGATATGAAAGTTTAAAGTTTGATATGGATGCTGTATGGCAGAGGTAGGGAACCTATGGCTCGGGAGCCAGGTAGGGCTCTTTTGATGACTGTATCTGGCTCTCAAGCATTTCTTACCACAATAAAAATGTATTTTTGTTAACATTTTAAAGTAAACATCACAGAAATCACTGTTAAAAATATTAAAAATCAACAACTTTCTTATGCATTTTAATCCATCCATCTATTTTCTACTGCAATATGGCCGACCATATCTATCTTTCCTGATGATATTTTCAAGGTCAAACACCAAAACTCGATTATTACTGTGTAATGCGGTAGTGTACCTCGGTCATTAAGATGTAAATGTAAACTTTCCTCCTTTAGTCAAATAGTCACCTAGCTAAAGCTGCAGAACCAAGCCTTCTGGTGAAGATGGCCAAAAGAATGAAATACGTGTACTGAATACGGTGCAAAACCATGCAGCAGCAGAAGTTGCATTAATGGCAGCAAGTATTTGATTTATTATTAGACACTGCGCTGCTCACGAAAGTATGCTGGCCACACCCCATTGGCGTGGGGTAGTGTGCCTGGTCTACGTAATTAGAGCCCACTATATCTAAAACTGTTGGTCTTACATAAAAATGCACACATTTTATTGCATTCAATGTTTAAAAAAATGTATATGGCTCTCACAGATACACATTTTAAAATATCTGGTCTTCATGGCTCTCGTAGCCAAAAAGGTTCCCGACCCCTGCTGTATGGTATCATGTACCCAGAAAATATGATTACGTTTGATTAATGTTCATGTTAAAGGTTAAATAACTGTTAATAGTTATCCTCCCTATCCGTGTGGAAGTGGTAAGTTTTTGGCTATTTAAGTTTAAAGGAAATAACTTGAAGGCTACCGTTTAAGACCGTTTAGCTCTCTAGTTTGCGAGTTAGCATGTGTCTCAAGACCCTGCAGTTGTGCAATATGTTGTAAATAAAAAGAGTATAAATGTGACTATAGTCGTGTTTTGTCATGTCTACAGGGCTCTAATAATGCTTTGTTCATTTTAATCTGAAAAAAATCATTTGGCTACCCACCAACTATATGTGGTTTGTGGTATATGTGCCGTTTTATTATTATTATTATTATATTTATTTATTACTGATTGATTGATTTTCTTTATTCTTGATTTGTTTATTTATTTTTCATCTTATTTTGTGCAGAAAAATAAAAATGAAGATATTTGAGAACAGTGGAATGTTTTATCAGAGCTTTTCTTGTAGAAAATCGGAACCAAAGCACTGAAAAAGTTTGTATATTTTTCTGTTTTTAATAAATGCGTTTTTTGTTGTTTTTTTTGAAAACCTGATGCGGCCCAGCCTTGCCCAGACCCTAGCTCCAGTGGCCCCCAGGTAAATTGAGTTTGAGACCCCTGGCATAAGATATCTTGTTTTAGACTTAGAAAGTTGTGTTGCATCCACACGCCGATCCGTTTGATTGACCATCACTTGCCGTCTGCGTTGTTGTCGTAGGACACAGACTGCACATTAGGATTGAGTGCATTCAAAGCGTCCTAACAGTGGAGTTATTTATTGAAGGGTAGCCAATCAAGCAAAAGCAGAACTCCGCTATGGAAAGACACATTATCAGTAGACCACACTGTACAGCAGCATCAGTGATGATGAGCAGCAATAGTAGAAACTTCAATGAAAGCTCACTCCAACTTGCCAGCTTTGCTTGCACATCCTCATTTTCGGCAAATAAACGTGATGAGCCAAACCGCTTGGCTGTGTCCCTTCCGTGCCGCTGCCTCGCTCCCCACTTGTATGCACATCCTCCCACTGGCCCCCACCGTTGACTTTATTTCTTTGACTGCAGCGGGAAGCTTTTAATTATTCATGCTCCAATAGCTGTCGTTCTGATTGTTTGTTGTCTCGCCCTTCTGCCCTTTGTCTCTCTTGGACAATTCTCCAATTCCATCCTATTAACTTCTATTAGCGTCCTCCTGAAGACATTATGTAAGTCAACAACCGAGATGTGACCACTACATCAGCCTGTGTGCGGCCCACTTTGTGGCCCACTGTTACCCACGTCCATCACAAGTCTTACAGGAGACGTGATCCTTTATGGATTGTTTGAAGGCTTTATGTAATTGGCTTACAAAGCAACGTTCACTGACATAATAAGTCATGGAGAAATGACTTGTTTAGTTTGGTCATCCTCCCATGGATGGAATGATGAAACCAATAGGAACCTGGCTGCTGTTTGTCTAAAGGCTCCATTTTCATGTTTAGTGGTCGACCTTACAAAAGCAGTAACATTTTATTTAAAACGCGGAAAATGTGGAAATAAACCTCCCAGGGGAAGTGTGTAACCGCTTTTGGTTTTTCTCATACCTCCGATGGTGAAAAACATCTTTCTGTCCAGGGGACTTTGTAGTTTCATTTTCTTGGGTCAGGCCCACGCTGCTATTTTGGAAAACTTTCACTCACTGACGTCTGTTGGATTAGGGAAAGAAACCACAACGTCCTCTTTTAGGATTTGCGTTTTACTTCTCAGCTCACTCACAGTAAATTCGTTCTCCATCCAGCCAACTCACGGTTTTATGCAATCAGGGGTTTTTGCCTCTTCGTTAGACGGACTTGGCGGGTTGAAGTTGCTGCCTCAGCACTGATGGAAAGTTCCATATCATTTTACACTGTGAACAAACGGCTGATTTGTCAACTTTTCCTGCAGCTTTAGCATAGCTTGGTGTGAGCCGTAAATCTTCCACTCACAAAATGTCTTGAAACCAGATTGATAGGGAATAATTGGTCAAATGACATTTTAATCAAGCATGTAAGTATGTAAGAATGGCCTTTTATTATCTTTGAGAGCAAGTGAGACTTGTCTCTGTTCTACTTCCCGCCAAGGTATTTAATCCAATTTCCTTTGCGATAACGCAGATAACGTCAAAGCTTTTGTCTTCATCCCATACAATAATTTTCCCTTCTGAAAGCATTTTGAATGACATAAATTCTATCGCTCTTTAAAAAGTAATGCTGCTGATTTTACAGTCAAATAAAAATCTCGGCTGGTTTAGAACACACTGTTACATTGTAAGCTTATTTTAGTGTGGGTGGCCACCAAATAGAATGATGATGTAATTGGAAGGTGCCAACAAACATCCCCTGCCTACATTCTGGAATATTTTGGTCCAGTCTATGAGCACCTTATTCATTTAGTTTTTCATTTTCTTATTGTACACTTTCTGTATGTGTGGTCCCTTTTTAGGAATCCAATTTGTATGCGTCGAGCTTCTTGTGCTTGAGTTGTTAGGGGTGGAAACCATGGTCTTTCTCACCCGGAAGTGGACATTGACTGATTGGTCATTGTGTGTACAGCATAAGAGGGCAGGGCGAGAAGCAGCGAGGAGACATGAAAATCAAGGAGTTTGATGAGTTTGTCCAATGAATGGGGAATTATAAAGGTAATAAAGGTATAAAGATAAAGGTATGATATGCCTCGTTTGAGTTAAAGTCTAGTATACCACATCAGCGCACATTTAGAAACCATAGCAAAGCTCGGAAAAGTCTTCTTACTGTTTTTAATGAATGTGTTAACTTCAGCACTTTATATGGACCTGACCTTTATATGGACCTTTATATGGACCTTTATATGGACCTGATGTTTGATCTTTGAATAATTTGGAGAACATAGCAATATTCCCCGCTGGTGGTCCAAACCTGCATGCAGCACTTGGGATTAGTCTCAGATACAGTAAAATGTACAGTAAATGGCTAATGCTAATGCATCTGTTCAAGTTTGTTTAAAACAAAAAATGATTTCATGAAGCCACTTTGTTTTTTTCTTCACTTTTCTAATAAGTCATGCTGTTTTGTGATTGAATATTATAGCCCATTATCAGTAAATATATATGTACATATTTAAGTAAAACTAAGCATTTCCAAGCATAAAATTAAGTAAAAATGTAGTCTGAACATTGTTCTCTCAATCAGTCACTGTTTTTCAAATATGAATTAATTAATTGATGTGGTTGACTATTGTTTTGTGGATTATTATTATTCCAAAAATATTGACAGACAAGTCATATGTAGTATTCTGTCCACCAGGAATCAGTAATGCTACATTAGTGAGACATTGCGCTTACATTAGCTTGGCTTGCAGCGTGGGTCCTTGCAGTCCGACATGAAAAAAGATCTCCTCCCGTTCCGTGTGGAAGTGGTATGTTTTTGACTTCTTACTTTGTTCTTCTTCACCACCCAGCTTGAAACCTATTCTTAAATTTAGAATAAAGAAATTGGAGGCTAACTTTTTTGGTCTCAACCGCTCGACTGTCATGTGATAAATTCTAATGAATGCTACAAGGGGTCATGGAGTCGTGCGCTGTTACAAGGAGATCTGGAGAAGAGGAGGTTAGCCTTCCAGACGAGCCAACGAGAGACATTGGTGCCATTTTATATTACTTTGGTTTTATTGTTTATTGCTTGATGTTAGGCTGCATGGCGGACGAGTGGTCAGCAGGCTGGCCTCACAGCTAGGAGACCCGAGTTCAATTCCACCCTCGGCCATCTCTGTGTGGAGTTTGCATGTTCTCCTCGTGCATGCGTAGGTTTTCTCCGGGTACTCCGGTTTCCTCCCACATTCCAAAAACATGCTAGGTTAATTGGCCGGTATATATATAATAAGCGGTATAAATAGAAAGAATGAATGAATGCTTGATGTTATTGTTTTTACAAATGTTCTTGTGTGATGTTTTTTTTTATGTTTATTTGCAATCACAATGTATTTTAATTATTTTCATGTGTGTCTTCCATCTTTTACTTTTACTTCTAGAAGTGCAACATTTGAAAGAAGATTGTTGCTTACTTAAACATTCAAAAAGTCTGATAAAAAATTCACAGCAAAAGCCAAGCTCTTTCGAGAGATTTTGACAGTGTTTTTTTTCCAGCCTTCCTCCTGGTGCAGTGTGTCAGGGTGTGAGGAAAGACTTACTATGAGCTAGCTCAGTGTTTTTGCCTCTGTGGGTTTCCTGTGAGCTAATTGGAAGCCTCCCATGTGTCCCAGCTGAAAAAGTGCATGTTTGTGGTTAAAAATAGGTACAGCATTTCCTGCACTGTCTTACTGGTTACTGCAGCTCACATCCACATCCTCTTTCAATACAATGTATTTTATGCTTTAACGGTTGAAATTTATATATATATATATATATATGTATATATATATATATATATATATATATATATATATATATATGTATATATAATTAGAAAAGATGAAATTAATCACTAAGAAAATAGTAGTTTGTGCTCTCATTTCTCATTATTGTTGTTGGCATTTAATCAATCAATGGTGTGCAGTCAGGGCCAGCAAGGTCTTCTCTGCTGGCCAAAATAGGCTCAGAAGCACTGACCTACTTTTACAGTTTATAGTCTAGCATTTTCTTCCCATGAAATTGAGTTAATTTATTCCCAAAAGTCTATTATCTTCATTTAGTATCGTGTCTCTTGGCTTCCTAGCGTTGTTTTGTTGCCATAGTGTAATCTGCCCAAGGCCTTCAATATCAGGAGTGCTGGCCCATGTCACTTCAGAAACTGATACAAATGGGGCCGGGGCCTGAAATCTGTTTTACATTTCAGATTCACCTCATAAGGCCAGCTAGCTGGCCCACAGTGACGTCTGAATGCCTAGCATTCCTAGCATCCAGTTAGCACTGCACTTGAAAGCATCGTCACATGAACAGCACATCACTTAATTGAACCCGTTTTGAGACGAAAAAAAGCAGTCAGACGGGGCCGCACGGTTTGTATTCATGTGTGAGACCACTTTGCAATTTCACTGATTTTATTAGGTGTTTCATACAATTGACTCTGTTCTTATCCAGATGTTTGTGCCACATAGAAATATGCAGCTTCCCAAATGTTTACAATTGTTGCCAATGGTTTTTAATTAGATTTCTATTTGTGAATTTATTAAGACTAACCTTTCTCATTTGTTAGTAGTAGTACTAGTAGGAGAACATGTTATTGATCGGACATGGTTATTTTTAATTACTTTTGTTGAGACATAATGTTTAAAATATTTATTGCACTGCATTGCATATTCCAAGAATGAGTTTGAAATTCAGGTGTATACATAATGCATATTTAATGCTTGATATCGGTATTGGTAATAAAGTGCTGTACGATATCAGTATATCAGATATTGGTACGAAAGCCATGTGTTTCTGTAGTACTTCTGCTGTGGATTGAGTTCCCCACGGTATGCGGGTCAGCCTGCTGCAATACTTGCTATGTCTACACCCTTGAATCATAGCAATGTCAAATGACATGACGTGTAATAATGCAATCAGCGGTTTTAGTAAACGTGAGATGAAACCAAAAAGGCCCTCTATGAGGTTTGTCCTCCGTGACGACTCAAAGGAAAATCCTAAACAAACAGAAACAATGAACACAGATGACAGTGATTGCACGCTACAATAAAACAATGAACATCCACTCATGTTGTGTGGAGACAAAAGTATGATAAATGCTGAATAGACACAGTTAGAGTTGATAGTGTGTGAAGATAGTAAAAATCACGATGACCTCTCCGGTGCACGTTAGATGACCTCATGTTTGACTATCACAGTCACTTTCATTATCACCTTCCTATGTAGTTTTTTTTTTCCAATGATTAATAGCATTTTTAATATTCTGCAGCCTCAAGACGCACTATTTATAATAATTCATGCCATTATGACTATCATGAAATGGTTACAAATCCAGGTGATATATTGAATGCCGGGTTTATGCTGTAAGATGCTAAATCAGTGACAGATATAGTGTGTCCAGATTAAATCCTGCTCGAGATAGTCCAGTTTTTTCAAGAGTTGTTGCTGTCAAACTGTGCTCCTTGTGCACCCTGCCCCCATTCGGGATGTCACACTTGATCAATGACTTCCATTTCATGTTGTTTGAGGTTTGCGTTGCCATTTATTACGTTGAGAACTTTCCCCAAGCCAGGATGAATATTTCATTTTCTTTTATGGTGAGGAAATTCTCAAATGGTACTCATACTTATTGGTTGCCTGCAGCATATTTGACGTAGTAACGTTTGGGATTGTAATGAATGTCTGGTCACACATGGCCGTCAGGTTAATACATCACGGTCCAACAACATGCCATGGCATTTCAGATTTGGATGCTTTAAGTGGGCTGTTTGAATGAGAAAACTAATTTAGGAACATTTTATCTCACCAAAAGTAAAAATAAAAATAAATAAACTACAATAACATATGTCAAAAATAATTTTATGATTATCAACTATTATTCCAAAATTAAATTCACAAAAACGAATCCAATTAAATAATAATTATTATTTGGAAAACTGCACATTTATAACAAAGTAAAGTGCAAAGTACGAAACTCACGACAGTCAGTGAAATTATGAACTGGCCATAAAATGAGCATGTCTACCTTTGCTTCTTATTTTGTGGCAGGTACGCTGACTGAGTGTGATTCAGATGATGTGCTATTAGGTTAGACCAGTGGTGCGCATTAAGTCGATCGCGATCTACCGGTCGATCGCGGTGGTGGTACTGGTCGATCGCTGGTCGATCGCGGCGTGACATTAAAAAAATATCATCCCAGCATCAATGCCGTCACTTGATTGATATACAGGGCAGCCATTCAGATGACAACTGAATGTTGCCCTTCGGGCGACCAATCAAATCAAACAACGTCTCTAAGTGCAGCAGAACTTACGATGTCAGCCTATCATCCATCCCCGTTACTTGATTGACATACAGGACAACCAGTCAGATGACAACTGAATTTTGACCTTTAGGTCACCGCTCATGCGTAAACAACGATGCAAAGTGCTAAGCTAGTCGGCGAATTGCGTCAGATTTTAAGCCCTCGCTAAAGTTTATGGTCACTAAAATGAGTGAAGGAGCTGGACCAAGTAAAAAGGCAAAAACATATCACTTCCATACGGAATGGGAGGTGGACTTTTTTTTCCACAATGTACATGAACATTTGGAAGTGTGCTTGAGGCTGGCTATCAGCAGCTACTGTCCGGACTATGCATCCCTGGCTGGTTCAATTCAGTGCAAGTCATCAAAGTAAACTCAGGTAATTACAAAAAATGTTAATAGTTAATTATGTGTGTTTTGCAATATTGGCTCATTTGGTTATGTAAGGTACATCAACATACATTGTACGTACAAATAATCCTCAATACATTTGAAAATAAATAGATGTTTTGCATTTTTGTAGTGGGTAGATCATTTTGACTCGGTCATTTTAAAAGTAGCTCGCATGCTGAAAAAGTGTGAGCACCCCTGGGTTAGACGTATTACTTCATGTATGTGTATACAATCTGAAGGCAAAACTCAAAAAAATCATTATACCAATACCGATGTGAATCAATAGTTTATTTTGATGCCAAACTTAGCTATCATACAGTGAAATACTGTAATTTGAAGTCAGATGTTTTCCATTCTTTCTTTCTGGGCTTTTCCCTTCAGGGGTCGCCACAGCGAATCAATCTCCTCCATCCAACACTTCTTCTGCATCATGTCCTCCTTCACTACATCCATAAACCTCCTCTTTGGTCTTCCTCTACGCCTCCTACCTGGCCGCATCCTTCTACCAATATATTCACTATCTCTCCTCTGGACATGTCCCAACCATCTCAGTCTGGCCGATAACTGGCTTATCTCCAAGGTCTCTAACATGTAATGTCCCTCGGATGTACTCCTTCCTGATCCTATCCATCCTGGTCACTCCCAATGTGAACCTCGGCATCCTCATCTCTGCTACCTCCAGTTCTGCTTCCTGATTTTTTCCTCAGTGGCATTGTCTCTAGACCAAACAACATGGCTGGTTTCACCACAGTTTTGTTTACCATTGTACTCCATGTAATAATTTGCATTCAAATCAGAGAGGCTGCTTTCAGCCACTGTAAGTGTTGCCATGCATGAACAGCCCAGCAGCATGTATCATGGATGTTTACCCAGCAAGACTAATAAGTGAAGTTATACATTTGACTGGAGAAGGAACACAATTAGAGATGGCTTTATCGCTATAATATTGCTTCAAATGCACATTTTAATTTGATTAACATTCATTGCTTGGTATTATATAAATTTAATAAGGAGTATAATTGTCTGGGGGATTTCATTGCTACGTCTGTTATGTTCCCAAAGTTGGAGTGGAAGAGGGCACCATCATTTATTGGAAGTGTTTAGTATAAACATAATCATCACTATGGCAACAGAGACCGGAGTCTATGATATGAGCCGTCTCGCTACGGAAAAATCTAGCATGACTCGGGACTGTGTGAGCATATTCTTAAAAAAACACATTTCTGTGTAATTCTTTGCTGAGAAAGGACATTTTTTTCTGCCAAAAGGGGGTGACTGATGAAAAATAGACTGTTTTCCTTATGGGGATTAGTCTGGTGTATATTCCAAATTTAAATGTGCAGTTATACGTAAGTGCTGTAAGTAGCCGTTCAGGGGGTCGGCTGTCGTACCACACCGTGTGACTATGTAGCAGCTGGGGAGCAGCGTTCAGGCCACGGTGGTGGTCTAAATTATGCATTGCACTGTGAATGTTAGAGCTTGTCTATTTAATTTACATACAGCCTACTGTACCGTGTGCGGTTACTTGCCTTGGACCAGTTATGGAGATAGTTTTGAGGAGTGAAAAACACTGTCGTCAATGTAGTTTGTAGTCTAGGTATCTGGATTGGTACTATACTTGAAATTAAATGAGCACTTTATACAGTGATGACGGTAGGTTCCCAAAAATAAGTGAAATCAGCAAAGTAGCCAATTTAAATGTTTAACCGCTTACCGTACACTTTATACACTTTTCTCAGGCAAACATTTTCTCACATTCCTCTCTTGTTTAAACACTCTCAAAGTTCAAATTTCATGCCGATGTCGACATTGAATGATTGACACAAGACATTATTAACCCTTAGATGCATAAGTGGGGCAAAAATGACCCGGTCAGGTTGTTTTCTGGAAATATCTTCGTAATGAAAATTTTTTATCATTTCATATTCCAGGTATTCCTCAAAACACATGTTTTTTTATATCATGTCATTCACATTTTTAACTTACCTTTTATACATTTTAAGAAATTTTTGTTTTTGTGTTACTACCCCAACCTTCCATAAGTGGGTCAAAAATGACCCGGTCAGGTTGTTTTCTTGAAATATCTTCGTAATGAAAACTTTTTATAATTTCATATTCCAGGTATTCCTCAAAAATCATATTTTTGATATCATGCCATTCACATTTTTAACTTACCTTTATGCAACACACAATGGATCCTCACATTTTCTATTGTTGTACGGGGTCATTTTCTTTTTATCAAAGATGTAAAAAAGTGACAAATGAAGATGTTTCTAACATGAAATCATTCTTGTGTGGTCCTAAATATAATACTAAATATCATACAAGTGATTATTTCTAACCAAAATGGCAAAATTGGCATAAAAAGGCATTGATTCTAGTAAGGGTTATTTTTGACCCACTTATGGAAGAGTGTAGGGTCCAGTCACTCGTGCATCTAAGGGTTAAGTACAGTAACTCATCCTCCATTCGGGTGTAGCGTTTTTGTGTACATGTTAAAGCATATTGCTGCTGTAGTAGTATTTTACTCCAGGTACCCTACAGCCGCGTAACTTCTTCAGCATGTATGATCACTCGCAACAGGAAACACGTGCTGCAAAAAAGAGATTGATTGACAATAGTCTACAGCCACTCAGAATGCAGAACACAATGTGCAGCTTCTCCTTGAGTCGGGACTGTTTTGGCTTTATTTTGAGACCATGTGTAGGAACATATTTACTCCAGCGGGACACCCTTTCAGCTCTCACATGAGTATACAACACCCCCTGCTGGTAGCAGTAATAAATACAATAACAGACATATACAACAGAGCACCGATAGATCATTCTAATACACCACAAGGACGCAGAACACAACGTATGTTCATACGCTGTAAATAAAATAAAAAAATTCCGGTGAACGGTGAGCCGCAATGTCACAAGGGAACACTGTAATGTGCTAGTGTAATGTCTTTAACGTACGTGTGGCATCATTATTCTTCCAAATCAGACAATGAAGTACAAAGACGTGTCATACAGAAGGCAGATGCAGTACCAACACATTCTGAGGATTTCAGACGTGAATGTACTAGAAGGTGCTTGTCACTGCCATTCTTCCATAAAGGAAAAACACAGCATTTTTGTTTTTTTTTTGACTGCATCTGGAGCTTGCAGAAAGTCAAATGTATTTTTCTGCTTCACTGAATGAATGAATGACTCTGACAGCCAAGATGGAGGATTATATACCCAAACTCACCAGCTGTGGATCACATTTTTGTAACAAAGTACCATCACTCTTTCGTGTTTTTTCAAAAATGAATGGTTTCATGGTTGACAATGAACAATGGTTTGACAATAATAGATTGTCCTTGAACCTAAGTAAAACTAAAATCATGCTGTTTGCTAACAGCAGAAAGGACATGTACCAGCAAATACAAATAGACAGTGTGGACATTGAAAGGGTGAATGAAAATACATTTCTGGGGATCACAATAGATGAAAATATGAGCTGGAAACCTCATATTACAAATATACAACATAAGGTGGCCAGAAATATTTCAATATTTGTTCTCAATCAGAAATCACTCCACACTCTTTATTGCTCTCTGGTTCTACCATATCTTACTTATTGTGTGGAAATATGGGCTAATAACTATAAAAGCAATCTTCACTGGCTAAATGTACTGCAAAAAAGGTCAGTAAGGATAATTCATAATGCCGCCTATTATGGGATGCACTCAATTGTAATCTGATGCACGTTCAAATGAAATAAAACCATTACCATTACCACAATTATGTGTAGAAAAAATATTGAAAGACAATATATTTATTTTTATATATTTTTATATGAGGAAAAAGCGGTAGAAAATGAAAGAATGAATATTTCCATGTATTTATTTTCATTTTATATTCAGTATTCTGGTTAATAGGCATCAGTAATGTTACACTAATGACATGACATTAGATTATCCTTCACACGTCTTTTGTGTCCCTGCAGTGATCGTATAGCCTTCACATTACAGTTCAGCAAAGAACAATAGGAGAATAAAGATGACTATATGTGTGTTATTTCATATCTACAGAACTGACAATGTTAAAATTATATTTAGAAAGTCATAAACAGGTTTTCTATGGTCTAACTACGGAAAATATTCCATTTATTTATCCTGAATCCTACTAAGGGGAAATTAACTTACTGCGGTTGGGTCCGGAACAAGTTAACCACGATAAACGAGGCACAAGTGTAAACAGAGAGCACCCCCCTCCCACGCTTCTTAGTTATAGTATCTGTCACTTTCATAGGAGCAGACGCTTTCACATGCTCAAGAATCCCGTAGCGACCTGGCAGTTACGTGTGGTGTTAAACTGTTTGGTGGCTTCTGACTGTGGCTGTGTTTGCTGGCGTTGTTTTGGCATGGCTGCGGTCAACAGTTGCCAGTTTTGTTTTCGGAATAAAAGGGATTGTGATTACAGGTCACATGGCTTGAACTGAAAATGGCTCAACATTTTATGACAGACCTTTCCGCTTTCCATAATGCCTAATTATGTTTTTACCTTGCTTCTGCTCTCAACTTTCTTTGCTAAATCTGCTTGCCTCTGTCCTGAACCCCTCCTGAACTCAACGTCGGTGCTTTGAGTCATGCATATGAGTCTACATTTGCTGCTTTGTGATAATGCCGTAGCTCTGAGCAGCTTATGCACTGTCAGTTATCATTAGCAAGTAAGAAGGGGTCTGCAACTTCACTTTAATGTTAATGTGGATTCGCACTCGCGGCCTACGTCCGACGATTTAGAATTGACTTAGTGACCTGTCTCTGATATTTACATGTACAGAACACCACCACCAAACAAAAACATGAGCAACATCTGGCAGTGACAACAAGGACGTAAACAAATAGAATATTACATATAGTATTATATGCTGTTTAGGTTTGCAGTACTAACTTTAACATGTATCCTCAATTTTTATGGTACATTTGATTTACTACAGGTATGTTGTTTTTTTGTCAGGGGAGGCAGGCGAGGCTGACACCATGGCTTTCTACTGTCTTTAATCTCAGACAGCATTATTCTCGCTAATTGGACGATAAACTGCAGAGAAATGTCACATGGTGAGGCGCACAGTAATATGTGGCGATTGAAGCTAGAACCGCCACAGAGTGCAATACATTCATCACTCGCACACCGCCACACTCGCTTTGAATCCCGCTTCTTCTTCACTCTATCACGTTTTTTCCAAACATACTTGGATCTTAATTCATGCATCATGCTGTTTCATGGTTGAATATGGCTTATTAACAGTCAGAAATATGCATATTGGAGTGTTTGTTTGCCTAAATTAAGTAATCCAAAGCTTAAAAATGGGTTCAAATTGAAACTGTAGTATTTTACTTGATTGATTAAAGGTTAGAAACAAAAAGCACTAGCTCACTAGTGGTAGGTCAGTAGTGTGTATGCCTCCTCAAGCTGCATATTTGGATGATTTTCAGCGCTGAAATTTTAATCTATCCACTTCAACTGCAGTCACAATGGATGATATCAAATCAGATTTGCAGTATATGCACATTATGTTTATTTTTCTTTTCAGTTCTTTTTGCTTACACTGTCTTGACACATACAGTATTAGAAGTGGGCAACGAAGAACAATAACAATGGAATGTGCATCCATCCTAGCTTTTTGGACTTACTGTAGATTAGTTGCCTAGTGCCATATGTGCAGTATAGTCATGTAGCGACTATACGTATATATATATATACATAAAATATTCGTGTAGCCTGATGAGATTAAGAACTTGGAATTCCCCTGTGATATTTCGCTATGATTTTTTGTAGCGTGACCTCAGGATGCAAGGACATGGTTTCGGGTTGGCTCAATAAAGTCTTTAACAAAAGATAAGCTCACATTAAGGGATAGAAAACACAAAAGTACCAACAACGAAGGCCAGGAGATAACAATAAACCCACCCTAGGAGGTGGAAATAAAAATGTGCAAGGATAAACGAGATGCATCAAGTGTAGACCAAATTAACCGGTCCAACAACCATTTCTAAACTCTGCCGTGGTTCAGTTGAGTGAAAGGAATCCACATTCAATCCGGTGTAACTGACATCCGGAATGGCATACTTTTACCAGAACGACAAATCGGACCAGAGAAAGTAAAGTCTGACTCCATTCTGAGAACCATTCCCATAACATTCCCAATATTCAGACACATTCCTGTGGCTGGCTCGAATGTTTTGCTCATGCTAAAAAACTTTTGCATTCAAAGTGGCAAAACATCTACCTGCATTTGACAGGTTTTTTAACTGCACTTTGACCGCATTCTAAATATTCCAACTGCATTCCGAAAATTATGATCACATTCGAGGGAGAACCGAAATGGCAAGCCTTTTCAAATCCTGCCGGAATGTCTCCAGATGAGCCTTGAATTAACCAGAATGCAAATAGGATAGATTCGTTCATTTTGTTCATTTTGCTCATTTTGCTCATTTTGTTCATTTTGTTCATTTTGTTCATTTTGGTCATTTTGGTCATTTTGGTCATTTTCATTTTGTTCATTTTGTTCATTTTCATTTTTTTCATTTTTTTCATTTTTATCATTTTTTTCATTTTTTTTCATTTTTTCATTTTTTCATTTTTTTCATTTTTTTTCATTTTTTCATTTTTTGTCATTTTTTGTCATTTTTTTCATTTTTTTTCATTTTTTTTAATTTCAGTCATTTTGGTCAATTGGTCATTGCTGCCATGGTTCAGTTGAGTGAGAGGAATCCACATTCGATCGATGGTGTAACTGACATCCGGAATGGCATACTTTTGCCATAACTACAACTCGGACCAGAGAAAGTAAACTACAAGTGTAAAAGCACACACAGTCCATTTTTTAACGAGTATTGACATTATTATGCACACCTTTAGTAGAATTTACTTACAGGTCGTCACAGTAGATTACAGCAGCGATCAAGGAATCAAAGACTGAGGCACATAAAACTTAGTATTCATCCGTTATTAGTCCATCTTTGTCCTTTCAACTTTGAAATACATTAATAGAGAGCAATAAATCTTCTTCCCGTTTAAGCAATCACTTTTTCGCCCAGAATGAGTTGTAATGACAATCTTGGAAGCTGGCCCATAATCAGTAATCCTGCTTACCTTTTGCATCGTGATTAACCTCAGCTGTCTAATCAAGGAATATCCAAGGACAAAGAAGAAGACCTTTTCAGTCCCCCTTATCAGTTCCTTGGAGACACTTTTGCTTCACCTGCCGCTTCCACTGTTATCTTATGTTAATGATGCCCAAACGTTTAGCTATGTTTAGCAGACATCAAGGGAATCACTTTCCCGCACAATTCAATTTGGTGATCACTGAATGACATGTCAGTCTACCTCCAATTTTGAATTTTCAGTGTCAGACTCACTCCAGTTAGAAAATAACGTTTTCCATCTATATTCACAACCATGGCAGCACAGTATGTTAAATCCTAGTCACACTGGAGGCAGAATGAGTTATGAACATTTCTGCTTCATTCCTGGATATTCTAACTGCATTCGAAAAATTCTGACTCCATTCTGAGAACCATTCCCATACCATTCCCAATATTCAGGCACATTCCTGTGGCTGGCTCGAATGTTTTGCTCATGCTAAAAAAAACGTTTGAGGTGCATTCAAAGTGGCAAAATATCTACCTGCATTTGACAGGTTTTTTAACTGCACTTTGACAGCATTCTGAATATTCCAACTGCATTCCGAAAATTATGATCACATTCGAGGGAGAACCGAAATGGCAAGCCTTTTCAAATCCTGCCGGAATGTCTCCAGATGAGCCGTCAATTAGCCAGAATGCAGATAGGATAGATTTGGTCATTTTGTTCATTTTGTTCATTTTGTTCATTTTGTTCATTTTGGTCATTTTGGTCATTTTGTTCATTTTGGTCATTTTGGTCATTTTGGTCATTTTGGTCATTTTGGTCATTTTCATTTTGTTCATTTTTCCATTTTGGTCATTTTTTCATTTTTTCATTTTTTTTTCATTTCAGTCATTTCGGTCAATTGGTCGTTCACCGATCACAGCCTGTGATCTCCACCTGTGCATAGACCTGGTCAGCCGTGTCAAGTCAGTCCGTTCACTCATGTTCATGTTGGTTCCGACTCAACAGCACAACAACACGTGATGACGTACCTTCAAATCTGAAGTATTATGACAGCCCTCTGAATCCGAGTGTCTCAGCTTCCCGGTCACCACGGCACATTTTTTACATTGGAAAAATTTTGTGGCACACCACTAACCAAAAATATTACAAAATGACACTGCACAGTATATTTAATGACAATATAATTTCGTAATTTATTTGTACTCAGTGTGAAACCTGGGCCTGTTTAGATGAACACAAAGCCGATATCAGAGCAGGAATGGAAGAACGACACACACGAAGCTCTTCTTCAACAGCTCTCAGTCTTTCTCTGTTTTTAGTTTTTATAGCAGTTGGGCTTGAAAAGCTCAGCTCACACAGATATGTTGTGGAAAATGGGAGCAATGTCTGAACAGCTTTGTTGGCCAGAATGGGGAACTCCTTTGCAGCAGTCAACCAAAAACTGTCCAAAGGAAGATCAGAAAATCTTAGTTTTAAACTACGATCCTGTTTCAGTTCAGTTAGTTCCTCCTGCTCTTGTAAAGTCATGTCCTTTCCAACAACTGATGCTGAGCTGTATGGGTCCCTAACCCAGTCAAAGCATTCAGTGGAGGCTGAAGAGAAATAAAATGACAACTTCTCCTGTCAGTGGAAACATCTCCAGGTTGGCACGTTGCACATGTTGTTGCCAGAGGTGCACCTTTAAACGGAATCCATTTACTTTATCTGTGCTTGTAAGCAGGTTTTCATTGCGGCCCTGCATCCTTGTGTTCAGTTCATTCAGATGATGAAATATATCAGCCAGGTATGCCAGCTTTGCGCACCACTCATCAGTTGCAAACAGATTTGAGTAATTAGACCTCTCATTTGTTAGAAACATTTAAGTTCCTCTCGCAGTTCATACACACGGGTCAGCACCTTACCTCGCGACAGCCATCGGACCTCTGTATGGAGCAATAAGGCTTTATGCTCCGCTCCCATTTCCTCACACAGAGATGCGAATATCCGGCTTTTCAGAGGTCGTGTCTTTACAAAGTTCACCATGCGCACCACACCATCCAACACAGGAACCAGTTCTGCTGGTAAAGTCTTAGCGACGAGGGCCTCACGGTGCAAAAAACAGTGCGTAACAATCAGACCTGGGTTTCTTTCCTTCACTCGACTCACGAAGCCTTTGGTGCGCCCGACCATGGCTGCAGCTCCATCAGTGCAAACACTTGTGCAGTTTTCCCACGTAAGTCCTCCCTGGTCAAGATATTCCGATGTGACCCGAACAATTTCCTCTCCAGTTGTTTTTTCTGGCAGTGCCTTGCAAAATAGGAAGTTTTCTCTAATCGTATCTCCATCCACAAAACGCACATTGGCCAAGAGCTGAGAATGTCCACTAATATCTGTAGACTCGTCCACTTGCAACGCCAACGTCATCAATACGCCTGGCAATTGTGTTATCAGAGAGCGGGACTTTAGCGATGTCTTTAACCGCGTCAGGGCCGAGCATCTCGTTGACAATGGCTTTACAGGCAGGTAGTATTAATGTCTCTGCCACAGTGTGCGACTTTTTGGATTTAGCAACGAGTTCGGCAACTAGGTAACTAGCTTTGAGCGCTTTCTCATTTACCTTTGTGGTTCTTCTCATAAACGTTGCCTGTTTTGCTGTGTTAACACGCAGGCGAACAAAATAGTCCATTGGCTTGTTTTGAAGCGACGGGTGTTTCGTTTGGAGATGGCGTTTAAGCACCATGGCATTGTTGGATAGCTTCTCGCCACATACCAGGCACAATGGAATAGGTGTCGTCTCATCCCCGGTGAAAGTAAATCCAAACGAAAGATAGCTTTCACTATATTGCCTTGAGCTCACCGTCTTTGCTTTCTTTTTCCCACCACTCATACTAGGACCTTCCTCCGGGTCAGAATCTTGTCCAGGGCCCAGTTCGGAGTTTGCAGTTGTCCTTTTTAACTTCTCCATGACTGTCACCACGACTTCTCAAGTGCATCACTAATTCTATTCGAGGAACGAGCCAATCAGCTCCGTGTTGCCACACGGAGGAATATTACATTAATCTGCCAGTCTTTACAGCACGGACACTCGACAATGACATACTATTTGTAGAAAATGATTAATAAATATTATTCATTCATTCATTTTCTACCGCTTTATTACAAAAAAAAGTGATACTGGATAATTTCTCACGGCACACCTGACGATCTCGCACAGTGGTTGAAAATCACTGAGCTAACCCCACCCACCCACAGAGCGATGTGCGACGATAGGATAAGACAGGCAAGTCAGGTCCTGCAAAAGGAACGGTGAACTGACTCTCCAGCCAATCAGAGAAAAGCATTTGCAACTGAACGGACTGAACGGGTATTTTAGGGGCGGTGACCTCGTTCAGTCTGTTCACAAAAAAGAAGTAGTTCTTTTGACGCGTTCGTTCATGACGACACACGACTACCACACAGCCCCACAGGATGATGGCCCCAACACCAAATGTTACTGTGGGCAGCAAGTGTAAATTGTAAAGTAAACAGCATCGCTCCCAATTGTGTTTCTTTTAATTGAACCTATATTATTCTTCACAGTACCTTGTTGGCTCCACAAAAATTGTGCACAGCTTCTCTCTTCATCTAACATCAAGCAAAATCGTATAAGACATTATTCCATAGATTGCGTCACCACACCAGGGTAGTCAACAGCTAACATTCCTTTGTTATTTTATGAATCAGCTGAATCACATTAAACAGCATGAAAATATGCTACTTTGGTCCTGTTAGATGTGGCGTCTCGTCTCTTCACAACGCCTTCTGGTGACACGCTGTCGCCTCACGTTTCGCATCGTTTGTCTCTTTAGTTGTATGGAACTTGTATGGAATCTGACTGCCTGCCAGCTACTGTCAATCAAACTGGACACCGACACACCATCTGCTGAGACAAAGAGGAGCATTTTAATTCCAAACTCTTTTCTTTAAAGCTGGATGATTTAGTTAATTTCAGCTGAGCCTTGAAAGCCCTTTGTTTATTGCAAAAGTGAATGGATGACTGCTGTTGGACTATACTCTTTGGAAGACATCAGAGGGAATTTATTTCAGCAGAGCGAATCAGAAGAGCCTGTTGAGAAACACATGTAATGTCCAAATACAATATGCATTCTGTGCACAGCAAGATAAGAATATGATTGTTCAAAGGAAGCAGTGCATGGAAAATGTATTACACAGAAACAATTCTTTGGCATAACCCCTATATTGTCTCTAACACGTCCCGTTTTGGGGTCACTGGGAAGCTGGAGCCTATCCCAGATGACCAGCAGGTGTTATCCACCATGGACTGATTGCCAGTCAATCACAAGGCTGACACGTAATAGAGACAGACAACTATTCACACTCCTGTTCACACCTACGAACCATTTAGAGAAGCAGAGATGAACCGAGATCTCGCTGCAAGGTAGCAGTGCTAACCGATGCGCAACGGTGCTGCCTGAGGACTAACACTAAAAAGAAATATCTGACACTATAAACGCTCAGCGAGGATAGCTGTATGGTGTGATCAGCGAGATTTATTGTTAACGCCAGGAGGCTTTCTCAGATGCTGCAAATTTGTCTCCACTTAAGAGCCACTTTCCCTCATTATGATGTTTTCATGGTGGTAATCTGTAAGGGTAAAATTAGTGCGGGACAAAATATGTCATTTTGATATCTGCGTCTCTTGTTTATTCATGACAGTATTGCAGTTAACAAATCAATGATTCAATTAAATTATTCAGTTTTAAACCATAATCAAAGGTAAGGTGGCCAGTCCATGGTAATGGTAATGGTTTTGTTTCATTTGAACATGCATAAGATTCCGATTGAGTGCATCCCATAATAAGTTCCCAGTTCCACATGTCCAAAAGGAGTAGGAAGAAGCAAAGCTTATTAAATCCTACCCCTCCATCTGGTACTTTTACAATCAGTAACTGTTACATTTGTTCACTTCCTGCTTTCCATAATACAGTTTTTTTCTTTTTTTTTTTAATAATGTACCTCGTACCGAAGTACTCGGTGATATGAGCATCCAATGCCATAATGGGTACCATAGTGCGTGTCAATATAGTGATATATATAGCACATCATGACTGGTTCAAGACTCTTCATCCTTGTATTTAGCAAACATCAACTGCTTGTATTGTTTCTTGAATTGGCTCATCGTTGTGCATTGTTTGATTTCCTTACTCAATCCATTCCATAGTTTGATTTCATAAGCTGAAATGCTATGGCTTTTTAACGTAGTCAAAGTCAGCTAGGATAGACTCCTAAGAAGTGGAATCCACCTGGGAAAAAAAACCTGTAAGCCAAGCAGGCCTTTATACGTCCATCCATTGCTATGGAATATGAAATAAGTGCACTTACAGTAGACAGAAGACATGTTTATTCAACATTTAGGTATATAAGGCTCGAAACAGATAAGCAGTATTTCATTTAGTCTTTTATGATTTAGTCTTTTATTTGTCACATTGGTCGTACAATGCCATGAACTCCATCATCTTCCCCTCTTGTGGCTGTGCTCTTTTGACTGCTCATCAACTGTTAGCGTCAGCAGAAGGCAGCAGCCTGGCTCTTTGCACCAACTTTAGCTAACTTTACCTTTGGCCTTAGTTTGATTGCTAGCTGTCAGTCTGGCAGAGCAAAGGGAACAGTGGCTGGATTTCAAACCTTTGCAGATGTAGATACGGTTGGTGGATAGGATCAGTTTCATATTTCATTTTTCGTATCACTGCGTGCCTATGAAATAGTATTGTTTTGCATGTACTGTCTATTAGTGCGGAATTGTGTATCGTATTATGTATGTATGTATATGTGCCGTAATTTGTATGAGATGTTTAGAAAGAAAAACAGATTTGTACATATAGAAGCTGCACCGGACTATAGGCTGCACAGTCTGTGAGGACCAGGTAGCCAATCATGAGCTTTGAAAATACGCACGATGAGCTTGTCAACCCATTGGAGGTCATTACTCCATGTAATATATTCTGGTGTCTCATGGTGTGATTTTAGAAAGAATGCTAAAATCATCACACGGTAGCTTAACACTGAAAAGGTAGCACGCAAGGTACACAAGTACTAACAAGTCCACACGCAGCATATACTTTCACCGTTGCGTTGGTTAACCATGTTTGTGGTGGCGGGGGATGGGGTGGGGTGGGGGGGTGGTTTGTCAAACACTGATAATGAAGGGAATGTAAAAAAAAAAAATACTAGGTTTTGTGGGATAGCCGGTCGTATCTGTGGGAAAGTCCTCTCAGACATGATGAGATGGTGTCATGGAGACAACGATCTTAGAAATTCTCTATGACGTCATAACACGCACATTATCATATTTTCTGGACTATAAGTCGCATTTTTTGCGGGTAACTTAACAAACTACTTAACCAAAACAGACATTATGTCCTTTTGGAAGGCAAGTTGTAAAAATAAAAGAATAGAGAACAGGCTGAATAGGTGTAAGATATGCTAACACAATGCTTATTTAGCTACACAAAAAATAAACAGAAATAGACAAAGTGTCCAGTGTTTATGTAACATAAACACTTTTTTCATTTATAAGTCACTCTGGAGTATAAGTCGCAGGAACGGCCAACCTATGAAAAAAAGTGTGACTTATAGTCCGGAAAATATGGTAAATTAGTACATTTCCCGTCACAAACTGAAACTGAAAATAACTAAAGGGTTTAGGCTTGTGATTGGCGAAACAAAGAGCTACAGTTTCCTCACTGTCTCGCGGAATTAAATAATTGGTAGTACTTCCGAAGTACAGCAGATGAGATTAGAGTTTAGCCATGAAAATGTTTAGGAAAAAAAATAACACCAGAAATGACGATATTTCAATACCCACATCGTTCATGTTGTGCTGTTACATTGTCTTTTCCTCATGTGTTACTTACTGTGTTATTTTTGGTCACACCATGAGGTGTTTGGTTTGAAAATTGTTGGATTGTGTTGTGTGTGTGTGTGTAACTCCCAAGATAATTCTTTGCAAATATAAATTGATGTTATTGTAAAGTAGCACCATAGATATAGCCCGAGCTTGATTAGGGTGTCAACATTTTTCATTATTATGGGTGCCATTTGCGGAACAAACGCTTGTCCTCAGTGGTGTCGCAGGTATGCTGGAGCCTATCATCTTGCATAATATGCTGAAGTAAAATAATTTGTGTTGAGTGTTCCTTGGCTAACGAGAGCAAGGAACGTTGTTGATTTGTATGTTTATACTCACACAATAAATGACACAGCTGCTTGAAAATTGGTTTCCCCAATTGATTCAATTTGTCCATATCCTTGTACTGTAACTGCAAATTGAATATTGTTGTATTGTGGCTGCTGTGGATTCGTCATCCACATTCGTCATTGGTTCACTCCTAACCGCTAAGCATTAGATATTTTTTTTGCACGCTACAGCAAATTATGGCAATGATGCTATTAGAAAAAGCCTATCTGGACACGCAGTCCTAGGAGTTTTTAATAAATCAGATTGCATGACAGAATTAATTTGCAGGTTGCCTCAGTCTACATTTTCTATTAGCAGCAATTGAAGGGAAAAAATGCATTAACTGACAGTCGGAAGTGTCTTTACTCATGATGATTCTTTCTTTTCCCAGTAAGAGAACGTAAATAAAGGTCTGATTGAGCAGACTGGAGCTACTGCTGGGGATGTGGTGGACAAATTCATTCTGCTGTGTAACGCGACCCAACATTGTGCAGTGTGCAGGCTTAGTGAAGTTCTCCTTAGTCTCCTCATATAATGATCCCATATCCAGATCAGTTATTGGTAATGGTAATGGTAATGGTTTTATTTCAATTGAACATGCATCAGATTACAATTGAGTGCATCCCATAATCAGTTCCCAGTTCCACATGTCCAAAAGGAGTAGGAAGAAGCAAAGCTTATGAAATCCTACCCCTCCATCTGGTACTTTTACAATCACTAACTGTTACATTTGTTCACTTCCTGCTTTCCATAATTTTTTTTTTTTTTTAATAATGCACCTCGTACCTCGTAGGAGGTGATATGAGCATCCAATGCCATAATGGGTACCATAGTGCGTGTCAATATAGTGATATATATAGCACATCATGACTGGTTCAAGACTCTTCATCCTTGTATTTAGCAAACATCAACTGCTTGTATTGTTTCTTGAATTGGCTCATCGTTGTTCATTGTTTGATTTCCTTACTCAATCCATTCCATAGTTTGATTCCACATACTGAAATGCTATGGCTAGCATAACGTAGTCCTAGCATAGAAGTGTTTCAAATGTACTTCTTCCCTGATTATTCCATGGTTATTGGAAAACTATGCCTTCAACTGACCTCAGAAGTTTACTGTCGGCCATTGTTAAGCTCGCGTCTTCCCAATAAATATTGGAAAAGTGTGGGCAGAGTTGTAAATGATTGATTCTCTTGAATGGATACCATTTGATTGTCTCCCACAGTGACTTTCTATTTTGGTGGACACAAAATGATCTGTGAGTCCATGGTCTTACCTCCATACAGTATAAAGTATACGGTGTCCCTTTCCCAACCTTTTATGTTATTTGTTGGAAATGTCTGTGCATGACTCTGACAAAATAGAGGTTGGGTGGGCAATAACCGTATGTCTGGTCATATAATGTCACATCGCTGACACATGCCAAAACAAATTGCTGAAAAGGGAACTGTGCAGTTGGATATACAAATAAAATCATGGTTTGGCAAAGTCAAGCTTAAATAAGTGAGCTTTGTGAATGCACATTTGCCCATTCCTCCACAAATGTCAGATGGTAAAAATGCATTTTCAGGTCCAACTTAAAATAGCACCTTCCAAATGATTGTGACAGAACACGTGGCTATTACATATACATACTGTAGCTATACATTGGCTATTTAGAGAAAAATGGTTTGCCGGTTTTCAGTAGAACAGGAAGCACTAGTTGAAATAAACCTTCTTTGTCTTTCGACTTTTCCCTTCTCGGGCCCACCACAGCAAATCAATTGCTGCCATCCAACCCTGTCTTCTGCGTCTTTGGCCTGCCTCTATGCCTCCTACCTGGCAGCTCTAAACGCAGCATCCTTCTACCAATATATTCACTATCTATGTTCATGCCCGAACCATCTCAGTCAGACTTTATCTCCAAGGCCTCTAACATGTAATGTCCTTCTGATGCGCTCCTTCCTGATCCTATCCATCCTGGTCACTCCCAATGAGAACCTCAGCATCCTCATCTCTGCTACCTCCAGTTCTGCGTCCTGTCTTTTCTGTCCTGTCAGTGGCACTGTCTCTAGACCAAACAACATGGCTGATCTCACCACAGTTTTGTTTACCATTGATGCATTGTCCTGCATGCAATAATTCCCATTCAAATCAGAGAGGCTGCTTTCAGCCACTGTATGTAAGTGCTGCCATGCATGAACAGCCCAGCAGCATGTATCAAGGATGTTTACCCAGCAAGACTAATAAGTGAAGTTATACATTTGACTGGAGAAGGAACACAATTAGAGATGGCTTTATCGCTATAATATTGCTTTAAATACACATTTTAATTTGATCCTATCCATCCTGGTCACTCCCAATGACAACCTCAGCATCCTCGTCTCATCTCCCAGTTCTGCTTCCTGTCTTTTCTACAGTGGCACTGTCTCTAGACCAAACAACGTGGCTTGGTGGTGGTCTCATGATCCATATTATGCTGTTGCTTGTATGTTGGAGTTTGCTTAGTGTGTTTAACTTCCTGTTTCTGTTGACCATCCAAGGGTAGAAAATAGCGATGGAAAACTCAATTCCTTTTACTGACCTGAATAACTTGCTGAAGTCAATCAGGCACTCCAGCCTCTCAAGTCATCTGTGAGTCCGTGAAACGCAAGTCTTCGTTGGGCACCCATGAGTTAATAAAATTCAAGTCTTCGTCAAACCATGAGTCCATGAAACTCGAGTCTTTGTGGATCACCAGCGAGTCAGTGAAAATCAGGGGCTGAGCGAGTGAATTGTTTGTTTTGTGGAGTCTGTGATACAGCTCGGGCAGGAAGGGTAAAGGAGAGTTAATCTGAGACAAGGACCAGGGTCTCTTATATAAACCAGAAGCCCAAAATGTGTGTACGGATACAAATATTCAGACTGACGCATACACACTTGTATGCAATTTGCGGTTTATTGATCCCACCTCAAGTAGAAGTGTGATTATACCACTCCACTCCACCTCACGTCACGGCCTTACCACACCTCCACTTCACCACAGAAGGTCAATGGAAAGTGACTCATGAATCTAGCCTACATTGCATCACGGTACAGACTGTATACACAGTACATTAAACAAAAGTCAAAACCACGTCATGAGTAACGTTATATGTACATCATGAGACAAGTTTACCAAGTAACTTCAGATATAAACCGAAAAAGAGACAAACAAAAGAAAACCTAATCATGTGACCAATGCAACACGATCTGTTTTTAACAAATTTCACCCTGAATGTGAATGACTAGTCTAGTAGGGCGGGGCGATTGTTCTGTGTGACTGGCCAATCACAGACCTTGAAGAATGACTACATAATGAGCATTTTCTTTAAACACAAATAATGGTGAAATATACTCGTTTCATACACATCCGCCGAAAATAAATTAACTGTCACGGATACTCGTTTGTAACAAGAGACTGCGGATTTTCTGGTTTGAAGCTCACCTAAGTGAATAGTGAATTTATTTTCACATAAAAACGCCACTATGGTGATGTAAATCTACAAATTTAAAGTCCATCTTTTTCCCTAGTCAAGTGCTTCTGAAATAGTGGAGAGGGCCCCCCCAGGGGGACCATGCATGGGGGACTGTTGGTGGGGTACGAGCGTCCTCCATTTTAGTTCAGACCAACCAACATCTCCACATTTATAGTACTCAACATGCAATTTGACTTGGCTTGCATACTCTCCATTTAGTTAGCATTTTCCTGCTTTCAGTTTGAAGTTCAGTCTGTACAGTACAGATAAATGAATACATATGATCAGTTTCTCAAGTATTTCAAATTGGGAGGGCATGATAACATTTCCGTCCTTTAGTGTGGGCATGACGGAAAATAACTGAGAAGCACTGCCCTAGTTCAAGGCGGACATACGGTAGTTTGAGTTTTGAGTGTGATTCTGCTTTACCAATGGATCCAGGTGGTTATACAACATGAATGTGTAGAGCATCGCCATGTGGCATTCTCTCAACAGAATAGCTGGCAGGGTGAAATAAGGTGGGCAAGGGACCCCGACGGGAGTTTTGTTCAGGGAGCAGATAGTGAAAGAGGTGTAATTGTGCATTGGATAGCTTAAACTGCTTTCGTGACCAACGTTATGACCTTTTGGGCTGAACTCCGCTGCTCCAATATTCATGAGTACACGACTCTCCCTGTCCTTGACAAAATTGGACTGTTCATATTGCCTAAAATGACACTTGAATTTTACAGAGCTGCGCTACATCAAAACTTTTTCAGTTGATTATTGGTGAGCAGGAATTTTTTTTTTATGTGAACGCTAGAGATGTCTGCACCAGTTTAACCTCCAGTATATCAATATAAATACTGTATAGTATTCATCGTAGTTCAAAGCTTACATCACCATTTTAAAATGATTCTCATATGTTCATTATTATTCAATTATTAAGAAAGAACCCTTTTCAGATTGAGTTCAAAGATCAAACCTGCAATCCACAGCTGTACCATTCATAATTTTCATTACGGTTATTATATTGATTTTAGTTTCTAACACCAAATACTGGAAGTCGCAGGGGTCAAAAGTCATTCACTCAATGTTTTACATTTGCAAATTTTCCAATAAGTCTCTTCTTAAGTCTCGTCTTTTAAATGTACCATCTACTTTGTACTTATTTTATTAAAGGGGGCCTATTATGCTTTTTCCACTTTTTTGACCTATAAATAAAATTGGAATGTTGTATTCTCCTGTTAAAGGATGCCAAAGTTAATGAGGTTTGGGGTGGCTCAAAACGCTCAGTTTCAAAAAGCGTGGTAAAACTGCCCCCTTGTGATGTCACAGAGGGGTGAACTTCCTTATATGGGCGTGCCTGTAAGCCAGATAAGCTCTCTGCCCTCCCCCAAGCTCTGCTACTCTGTTTACGAAACAAGCTCAGGCAGAAGTTATTGTATTTGGTGATTCCCGGCAAGAGAAAAATATTTTCAACTGTCAACAGCATTTCACACAGGACTGTTTTTGTGAACATGAATGTGAAATATCCACCAAATTCTGGGGTCAGAACCAGCGTGCTCTCTCGAGAAAAGGTGCATTAATTTTGGGCACGCTGTGCGTCCACACGGTGCCCTCACATCCGGCATCTGAGCTCTACTGCACCAACGGCACCTCTGACAAAGTGTGTCCGACAATGAGTGCTCCTCCTAGGCTAGGTGAGGTTGCCACACGTCCGGCTTCTCTTGAGCTCCACCGCGCCACCAGCACTGCTACGTTAGCCCTCTGAGTTCATACACGGTAGGTCAGGGGTCTCCAGCCAGTAGATCATGAGCTGCCAGTAGCTCCTAAACACTTTTCAATTAGCTCTATAAAGACTTGATTCATTTATTATAACTCCTATACCCACTATATTAGAAAATGGGGTTCGTTCGTAGTTAGGAAGCACTTTGGGCATGTGACCAATCACAGCGGAGTGTAGCTGTTCTATTGGAGTCCATAACTCAATATAAAGGGTCGGGAAATGAGCACAATAGGTTCCCTTGAATTAAATTTAATTTGCCACTCAATATAGTCAACAATATGAATGCACTGCTATTGCTTTTGGTCTCAGTAAAAGGCCACTGTAGAGGGGAACAGTAGACTGACCTGTCCATCTTAATGTGGAAAGGTGTCACATGATATCAGGCAATGAAGTATTGAGAAATTGTTTTACACAGTTAAATACCATGTGTGACACTTCATTCTAATTAGGTGTGGACCCAAGTTATGCGACTTAGACTTGAGTCACAGTTTTGATGACCTGGGGCTTGCCATGTGACCTGGACATCAATGACTTGGGACTTGACTCGGACTTTAGCCTGATGACTAGAAAATACTTGAGATTTCAGTGAGTATGTTGAGTAAAATGTATCCCCATTCCAAGTATTCCACTGTTATCATTATTATGGAATTCCCAGCAAGACAACATATTTTTTCCTAAGCCATCTTGATATGTTTTACCTGCAAGCGAAGAGAGTTTAATCTATTAACCAAAATGTAATTAAATTATTGAAAATATGGACTTTTTTTCTACATGCGGTGTCTGTTATACATATTTATTGTTTAATATTCTGCTTTGGGGCATTGTTAGCTAGCTCATATTAACTCAATTGCACAGAAAAGCGAAATAAATATGTGTTCATGTTTCCTATAAGGATTGAGAATGATGGGTGAAAAAAAAATTGCAGTTTTAAAGTTAATACAGAGTGCCCAACATGTGATAGAGAGTTTCAGCTAAAATGAAAGCAAAGATATACAAAACTGTGGCGAGACCAGCCAAGCAGAACTGGATGTAGCAGAAATGAGGATGCTGAGGTTCTCATTGGGAGTGACCAGGATGGATAGGATCAGGAAGGAGTACATCAGAGGGACATTACATGTTAGAGGCCTTGGAGATAAAGTCAGTTATCGGCCAGACTGAGATGGTTGGGACATGTCCAGAGGAGAGATAGTGAATATATTGGTAGAAGGATGCTGCCAGGTAGGAGGCGTAGAGGAAGACCAAAGAGGAGGTTTATGGATGTAGTGAAGGAGGACATGAGGGTAGTTGGTGTGAGAGAGACAGAAGAAGAAGACAGAGTGCCCAACAGTTTTGATTTTGTATTTACTATGAAACATTAAATTTGAACTGAAACCCAGAACCCATATTTATCCTAGATGAAATTTGCAACTTTGTGGCCAACTTTACGATTTTTTCCATATTTCACAAGTCTTAACAGTCAAATGTAATTTTCGAAAAGTACTCATAACTTTGACGTTTTAATCGCAAAACCTCATTCTGTGGACAAGTTGCGAGTCTGAAAGATGAGATCAGAGGTCCTGTCTGATGTGATCAATACCATAGTAAAGAAACGTATAGATTATTTGGCTTCTGGCATTGAAGTAATTGGCACTAACCTACTTTTCAGCTGCTGTCCGCTTTTATGCAACATGAACTGTACTTTGCTTACGTAAGACCCAGCAGTACCTTTAAGTTTGAGAGCCTCTCAATCAATGCAAACCACAGGGAGGACGGAAACGCTCAGCTTTGCTGTATTTGAAGTACTTTACTCCAATTGTGGCATTTCTTTGGACCATCGGTAGCATATTTTCTTTAGTGACATCATGGCACACCCTAACGTGTGGTAGCTAACGAGGATAGCCGACATGCATGCAGCAACAGGACCAATTTGAGCGTGGAGGCGAGTCATGCACCATTTGGCCTAAAACAACAGTCACAACACAGCAGATGTGCAAGTTTTTTTTTTTTCCATTGAAAGTGCTGACACGGAGCTTGGTGGCACATTGCGCTGGTGCATCCACCGCCGATACGGGTCAGAGTATTTATAGTCTATCCAGTGTACATCTAATTTGGTGTATGTGCGAGTGAGTGGGAAACACAGCGTGCATCTGAGAAGCCCGCAGGAGTGTGAGGCAAGAAGCAGCAAGAGGCAGAAAATCCCCACCGCCGTTGGATTAGTGTCAGCAAGCGGGAAGCCAGGCACCATGTGCGTGTGCACTCCAGACTCTTATTTATTTAGTGTGTGTTTCTGTCTTGGAAACCCATCGTTTGTGGTTAATTTTGAGCAAAATTCCCTTTTAATCTTTGGCGATTACGCAGAAAACTACAAGGATATTTTTGATGAGTCCATCTGTTGATGTTAGTCATTTGATCAGATTAAAACCTGCTGTAGAATCTGTGGAAACTGAAGTGCAGTTTTCCGCTTCCCGTGGAAGATTTATGACGGGCCGGTTCAAGGTTAGAATGTTCGGATGATGAGCTCATGTGACAACATTTCTACGTAGGATTATTGAACTTCCTGAAACACTTCCAGTAGAAAGAGCAACATTTGCTTCTGACAAACAGCCAACTAAGTCCTCAAACACCACTTCAGCACGGGACACGGCGACTCATAATACCGAGTCTTAATACCATCTAAGACTGGCACTAAGGCTTTCCGACAGGTGACTAGTCTGGGAAGCTCTTCTCGGAGCTTTGATGGAGGTTGTTTCAGCTGCTCGTGACACCCAGATCATAAGATTGTTGATGAGAGTATTAACAAGGAGCACTCATGTCTCAGAGGAGATTCTGCTGGGAAGGTGAGCTCAAGTACAATCTGTCATAATCATGCTGCTCCAATAATCATATACAGTATTTAAAGGATGACGTGACACTAATACCTGTCTATCTCTCAACTCCGGCATGTAGTCTTGTTGGTGTACATCGTTTTTATGTACTATTTATATAGTACGTGTAATAACGTAGAAATGATGGTCCTGTTTTCTAATTCTTTTGGAGGCTAATCCAGACACGTTTTCCATCCTCATTGTGGACATTTTGACCCTTCACTGTTCTCCAGGTACAGGCGGTATCTCTCCTCTCGCTGCAAACACTTTTTGTCACGTGGTGTGACACCCACCACCAAAAGGCTGTGATTGGTTGACTTGTAGATCAACTCTTTCAGAGAATGGAACAGCTTCTTCTTCTTCTGGTGGCCAGAAATATTTCAATATTCTTCTTCAATAATCACTCCACACTCTTTATTGCTCTCTGGTTCTACCATATCTTACTTATTGTGTGGAAATATGGGCTAATAACTATAAAAGCAATCTTCACTGGCTACATGTACTGCAAAAAAGGTCAGTAAGGATAATTCATAATGCCGCCTACAGAGAACATACTAACTCCTTATTTGTAAAATCACAAATACTTCAACTTGCTGATATGGTTCATCTTCAAACAGCTAAAATAATGCATAAGGCTAAAAATAAGCAATTAGCTAAAAATGTCATCCAATACTTCTCTACAAGAGAGGAGAAATATGATCTCAGGGAAGAAGTACATTTGAAACACTTCTATGCTAGGACTACGTTATGCTAGCCATAGCATTTCAGTATGTGGAATCAAACTAGGGAATGGATTGAGTAAGGAAATCAAACAATGCACAACTATGAGCCAATTCAAGAAACAATACAAGCAGTTGATGTTTGCTAAATACAAGGATGAAGAGTCTTGAACCAGTCATGATGTGCTATATATATCACTATATTGACACGCACTATGGTACCCATTATGGCATTGGATGCTCATATCACCTCCTACGAGGTACCAGGTACATTGGTTCAATGGTGTTTGTACTACAGTCAGTGGTGCACAACTAAACATCAGGCACACACACACACACACACACACACACACACACACACACACAGGAGATCCCTTTCTTAGGCTTTACAGGGTGTCCCGGAGAAAAAAAAACAGTTTAACAGCTGATAGCTGACAGATGTTGCTTTTGTCTCAGATCTATTTTGGCATAAAGTCCACTTCACAAAAGCGCTAACAGTTGCTGAATTGAGAAGAGCCATTGATGTTGAATCCATTCAAACACTGACAAAACAATACCTGTCTTGATGTTTGAATTCCAAACACACATCCTCCTGTTTTGATGTGAAATTCAATTGTGTGTTTATTATTTGGGACATTCTTTACACAGTACTTGTGAACAGTAGTACTGGTGCTGTGTTTCCTACCTGGACCTTCAATGGGGATTTTTCTGCAGACACCATAAGGCCAATAGTGATCAAAAACACTCCTTAATTCATTTTCTACCGCTTAGCCTCACATGGGTCACGGGGGGTGCTGGAGCCTATCCCAGCTGTCTTTGGTACAAGCTGGACTGGTTGCCAGCATATCACAGGTCGCCAGCCTTGATTCCAGCCAATCACAGGGCACACATAGACAAACAATCACCCACACTCACACCCATACTCCAAATTTGGAGTCGGCAATTAACCTAGCGGGAGTGAATGTGGGAGGAAAACCGGAGTACCCGGAGAAAACCCATGCATGCACAGGGAGAAAATGCAAACTCCACACAGAGATGGCGATGAGGGTGGAATTGAACCTAGGTCTTCTAGCTGTGAGGTCTGCGCGCTAACCATACGACCGCCGTGCAGCCCAACCCTGAACCTTTTATCTTCAAAAACATTGCAACCTAACTTCAAACTTCTGCAAATAACTTTAAGCATGAGTAACTTCCCCTTGTGATTGACAGTGCTGGTCAATCTAGTGCTCGGCCATCGTATACAAACGTCACACCGAGATGCTCAAACGGCTCGGTATAAAAGGATTCAGACAACCTCTACAGTATCTCTACACATCTGAAATAGTTCAGCGTCAACATTTATACATCTGAAATCTAAGATTGTGGATATACCAGAAACACAAAATGTGTGACAAAAATATGTAGACGTGTAAAAAAAAAAAGGGATATTAATATGAGCTAGCTAACAATGCCCCAAAGCATATGCACATACACACATCATGCAATTTGTGACGGGAAGAGAGTCCACCTTGAGGCAAAGTGTGCTCATGTAGCCCCGCCTCATGTCACGCCCTTTCCACACCTCCACTTCACCATAGAAGGTCGATGCAAAGTAAGTCATGAATGTGGTGTCCATATTTAAAGACCTTGATGGCATTGGAATCAAGGCTGGTGGGAAGATGATGAGGACGGAGAAAGGAATATTCATGGAAATATTGGGAGACGTGTCAGATTTGGAAGACACAGCAGTGGCATAAGTAAAGGTTTGAGTGACAGCACTGTCGCTGTCGTCTGTGTGAATGATGGAGCACACTTTTTCATTTTTAGTCAGCATGTTTCTACATTCCAGAAGGATATTTTAAAATGATTAAAATTAATGGTTACATTAACACTATAAAACTATTAACCCTCCTCTTGTGTTAGGGTCGGCACCGACCCGTTTTACATTTTAATGCATAAAAAGAATCACATAACATTTGTTTATTGCATCAAGGCTTTTTGACTTTGTCAGGAAACTCTATTTCAACAAAATAAAACCAAAAAAATAATTTTTACTAAATTTTAAAATAATCTGGTTGAAATGATGACCACTGTATTGTTAGGATCGGTTTCGACCCGGTTATAATAATATGACTATAAAGCAATATTTTCAGCCACAACTGAAATCATAAGTGTCCAATTAGCCAACACAATGACAACCAGCTCCTCTTCTCATCATGGAAGCTTTTTGCTTACCGCTTTTCCAATACCAGCAGAAAAACAAGGTCCAGACATGTGAGGTGAATTCACTCATTTGACTGATGGCTGATTTCACATTTACAATTTGGATCATGGAAAGAATGGCAAGAAGTACAGTGAACCAAGATCTGGACCTGTTTTGCTTTTTCATTTCACTTTATACTAAAGTTCTGTTGCTGAAAACAATCTTTTTCTACCTTTTCTTGACATGAATATATATGGGTCAAAATTGACCCGAACACCATAGATGTTTCTTTAGTGATTAAACTAAAATGAGAAAATAAATCAAACTAATTGATTTAAGAGATATGTTCTATATCCCTCAGTAATAGCCAGGTAACAAAAGAACCTTCAATTTATGAATATGATTCTTTTGAGGTTCATTTGACCATTATTGGAAATAGAAATGGAGGGGTATAGTGACAAAAAAAGGCCTACATGCCCACACCAAAAGTATTAAAAGCAACATTTTCATGGATGAGGAATCCTAAGAAGGTAACCAAGACATGAGAAGCAAATTTGATGGTAACTTGTTGTTTTTAGTGTATTTTATAGCTGATTTAATACATGGGTCAAAACCCACCCGTTAACATAAGAGATGATACCAGAAAGCTAACACAAGAGGAAGGTTAACTATCCATACAAATAAAGGCAGTGCATGGTAAATAAATGTTGCTATTGATGACATGTAGACATATAAGAAAAACTGTCTTATTTATTTGATAAATTGTGCAATATTATAGTACTATAATTCATATCAATTGATCACATAATATTATCGTGATTAAAATAATTAACATATTTTTTACAATACAATCCACTCATGCGTAATAATTTTTATGATAAATGACAAATGATATCCATCATTGTCAATAATGGCACGATTTTTTTCATGCAATGATGGATATTGGCTTCCATTGCATGTTTATTTCTAACATTCTGTATGATTTCACATCGCTTCAAATTATGCATCGCCTTTTTGCTGGGTGCTTGTCAGTCACCAAGCGGATATAATAAAAACTAAAAACTGTAATGATAATGATTATTTCTTCATCCTTAACTGTTTGCATGTACACGTGGCTGTCATGTGGCTGCCATTTAAAGGGATAGATAGATTGTATAGCATGCAAAACCTGCAGGTAGTCATAGCTACCTACCTGTAATCACTATATAAGAAACAATTTCACTGCTTGTCCATAAAAGATTGTCCATTTTAACAGAAGAAAAGCAGCCAAATGCAAATGAATTAAAAACAGAGGTCAGCATTCTGCAATATCCTGCAATAAGACCGGCTTGTCATCGCAGCACTGATTCATGACCGCGTTGCTACATGCTGCCAGTCAGTCGCCCACGGAGATGTGCTCAGAAGCGGAAACATGGCCTTCATTAGAGCGTGCATTGTTTATGAAATTCAACGTATTTGTCTGAGAAGCGATTGTAAGAATGTGTCTTCCTCCGACTGTGTTTTGTGTTCGTGTCAAATCATCTCGTCCTGCACAGACAGCCCAGACGGGTATCCATGGCAATTACTTCCAATTTTTATTTATACCTTGAGGTAAAATGAAGTCATGCTTTCCCTTCCCTAATGCTCGTGTACATTTCTTAACCATGTGTGACTTTAAAGGGGTTCTTTATTCCGGATGAGAATTCACAGTGTAATTCTCTATCACTGGTACCTCACTGCTCTGTAAGACTGCAATGAGCAGCAGCTGTCAGATAGATTGGGCTGGACCGCTCGATGCACTAGATTACCCAATCTCCAGGGAGAAGCCTCACATCGTGCACGCATGCAAAGTGGTGATAATCCAAAATTAACCTTCAGAGACTTGAACCACAACTCTGTGGGCTGTCCTTAATCCTGCACAGCATCTTGGTGAATGGCAGCGAGTCAAAGTGTTTTTTAAACAGTTAAGTGGCCGCCTGACAGCATCCAAGAGGGACCAAGAATTAGACAGCACCGAATGTTGATGAGACAAACCTCCCTGCTAAAAGCACGGAATATGTGTGAGATCTTTGGGTGATTTTTGGCTGCTGCCGAGCTACTGTACCGTACAGATATATTTCCTTTGGATGTAACAAACAGCTACAGGGAGCTCATTGCCTTTTGTACAGCAAATCAAACACGACCTTGTAAACATTTTAATACCACAATTATTGGAATGGAGAAGGTGCAGACTACTGAGGTGTCAGATGATTAATTATTTCATTCTATAAATGAAACTTCTAAAGGAAAAGTGGCGCTTCAGAGGAGCAAATGTCCAGCATGTAAACAAACTGTTATATTTGATAACCATTTTAAAATCTGCCACATGCTGAGCTCGTCCATAAATCATGTTCAATTCCCTTCCGTGCACCAAAGTCGACTTAACAAATGGCTCAGTTTTATTATACAGTTGCATTTTTATTATACAGTGGTTAGCACGCAGACCTCACAGCTTAGAGACCAGGGTTCGATTCCACCCTCTGTGTGGCGTTTGCATGTTCTCCCCGTGCATGCGTGGGTTTTCTCCGGGTACTCCGGTTTCCTCCCACATTCCAAAAACATGCTAGGTTAATTGGCCACTCCAGATTGTCCATAGGTATGAATGTGAGTGTGAATGGTTGTTTGTCTAGTATATGTGCCCTGTGATTGGCTGGCCACCAGTCCAGGGTGTACCCCGCCTCTCACCCGAAGACAGCTGGGATAGGCTCCTTGCTCCTTGAGTTGCTCCTTTGAAAAATAAATGTGCACATTGTGTTGCTGTGATATCAGCTGGTAAAATCACAGATCATATTTTGGACCAGCTAGTACCAGCAGTTAACCTCAGCATGGACGACATACGCGCTGCACGTGGGACGTCATCGTGGGACGGCACATTTTCTCCACAGCTGTAGATTGCCTCCTTTAAAGTGCAAACACAGGAGCTACTTTCATTTCTGCAACTGAGAAATACAGCGTTGACACAAAACAGCATCGGGGTTTACTGCAAACAATTTCATCTTCCATCTTTCTTTGTGTGTTTATACAGGAAAGAAATACATGGAGTGTTACGTTTGTCTTCTACTGCAGTAGATCAGTCGAGGGGTTGAGGTCACGAATAGAAGGCCGTGAGGCCGTTCTACTTCAGGTTTTTTTGGTAGACAGCTGAATTCACGGTTCCATTCATCACAGCATGGAAGCTGCAAAACAGCCCCAAACCATCGCACTACCACCACCATATTTGACTGTTGGTATAATGTTCTTGTTCTGGATGTATCTGGACATCTGGACCAGATGTAATGGGACACACTTTCCAAAAGGTTCCACTTTTGTCTTGTCTGAGTTTTTTCCCAAAGGTTTTCGGGATCTGCAAGATTTGTTGTTTTCTGGCAAAATTTAGCCTTAATGTTTTTTTTGTTCAGCAATGGTTTTTGTCTTGGAACTCCACCATGCAGGCCATTTCTTGTCCAGTGTCTTTCTTATGGTGGAGTCATGAACTGAAGCAAGTGAGGCCTGCAGTTATTTGGATGTTGTTGTGGGGTCTTTTGTGACCTCTTGGATGTGCCGTGGCTGTGCTCTTGGGGTAATGATGGTTCACCGCTGTTCCATGTTTTCATGATTTGTGGATAATGGCTCTCACAGTGGTTTGCTGGAGTCCCAAAGCTGGGGTGTTCAGTTGTGTTATCATTGGTAATGGTAATGGTAATGGTAATGTCACGGTACGGCATGTCTGTGTTGCGGTGCGACCCCAGGATGCAGAGAGCAGGACCAATAGCAGGTAAATAATATTTATTTTAGCTATAATAGCGGCAGCAGAAAAAGGCAACTCAGGTAGCAGTAGGACAAACTAACAATGATCCAACAAAGGGAGAAGGGCACACCTGAACTAAATAGAGGACAAATTAGGGACAGGTGTGGGTGACCATGGCAACGAAGGCAGACGAGGCGAAAGAGGAAAAAGAGGAAGTCCAATACAAAATAAGAGTTCAAAACGGAAACCAAAGCCCAGACAGAGAACATGGACACACTGTCACGCAGGAACTCACGCAGGGCGTGACAGGTAATGGTAATGGTAATGGTTTTATTTAATTTGAACATGCATCAGATTCCAATTGAGTGCATCCCATAATCAGTTCCCAGTTCCACATGTCCAAAAGGAGTAGGAAGAAGCAAAGCTTATTAAATCCTACCCCTCCATCTGGTACTTTGCTATGCTATGGCTTTTTAACGTAGTGTTTCATACATAGAAGTGTTTCAAATGTACTTCTTCCCTGAGATCATATTTCTCCTCTCTTGTAGAGAAGTATTGGATGACATTTTTAGCCAATTGCTTATTTTTAGCCTTATGCATTATTTTAGCTGTTTGAAGATGAACTATATCAGCAAGTTGAAGTATTTGTCATTTTAGAAATAAGGAGTGAGTATGTTCTCTGTAGGCATTATGAATTATCCTTACTGACCTTTTTTGCAGTACATTTAGCCAGTGAAGATTGCTTTTATAGTTATTATCCCATATTTCCACACAATAAGTAAGATATGGTAGAACCAGAGAGCAATAAAGAGTGTGGAGTGATTTCTGATTGAGAACAAGTCATTAATATCTAAATTTGTTTGACATTTGACTGTGATAAACAAACAAAAAAGGAAGGGGGCACCACTCTAGGCTGCACTTGTCTATATGCCACAGGTGTCCATGTCCATTTCTACTTTTTTTTTTTAACTAAACAGTGCTGAACAGCACATGTTATACGACTAGTTAAAAAGAAAAAAGAAAAATAATTCATCCCTGTGATCATCTTCCTTCTATGTCTTCTTCAGTATCATAATTGAGCCTCATAATTCCTTTGTCACACACTTTGTCAGTCTCTTTGTTGTCTTAACGTGTGTCATTGTGAATTTTTTCACAGCTCCACGCTGTCATGATCCACAGGCAGACTTGAGCAAAAGTTGGTCATTCAATCGTCTGAAAAGAAGCAGGAAGAAGCAGAGCCCATTTAATCCTACTTCTCCATGTCTCAACAATTATTGATAGTTTGTTGACTTTCTGTGTTTAAACGGTACCATTTTGTAAGAATAGAGAATGTGTAACAACAGATACTGTACACAGCGTATGCAGTGAAAGTGAAAAAACATTTTCAACAAAAGAATATATTATTCAAGATTCAAGGTGATCCTTCTCTGAAAACCATGAATTTCTTCTTTAGTAATAGGAAAATATTTTCCATAATAGAAATGTTGAAGAGTATAAAATCCCGTATACACAGCAACCAAAGAAGAAGGGTTCTGCAGTGGAGTGCCAGTAGGGGAGTGGATAGATAAAAGTCTGAGTATGTTGCTGCTAATTGTCTTGTTCCTGCTGCAGCTATGATTGCATACAAAATGTTTTCAGCTCCTCTGAGACGATGTGGAAATCCTCACATTATTGAGGTGGAGGATTGTACAGCTGCTCTGTTTAGAGGCCCAATGTCTCTTGATAGGCTGCGTTTTAATTGCCGCATACCTCTTTAATGGAGCGAGTCTTCTAAAAGCGGCTGCGTAGACCAAAAACAAAAACATACGATGAACAAATAAGCGCAGCTAAATGAACGCTTCTTAACAGCAAAGATTTTCATGTGTGATTGTTTCATGTTGCCTTTAAAGCCAGGAGAGCTCAAGGTGTTGGTTTTCAGGTGGTCGCTTCATGACATATAATTTATCAGTAATTAAGTCACAGCTTGATTTGCAGTCATTGCAATTGCAGCACTCAATAACGTTGTGTTACATTAAACCATTCATTCATTCATTCATTCATTTTCTTTCAGCGAAAGGCGGGGTACACCCTGGACTGGTCTCCAGCCAATCATAGGCCACATATAGACAAACAACCATTCACATTCATATCTATGGACAATTTGGAGTTTTTGGAATGTGGGGGGGCTGGAGTAACCGGAGAAAACCCACGGACAATGGCTCTCACTGTAGTGTGCTGGAGTCCCAAATTTGAGGTGTTTAGACAAAAGTGAGAACACTGATCCCTTCTGCTCCATCTTCTTATTCTCAAGCAAACCAGGTGTGTAATACAGTTATCCCTCCTTTACTGCAGACCGTGACAAGTGGATCCCTGTTAATATTTTGTAGTTAGTTTGAGTATAAAAAAAAACCTGTTTAAGACCTTCTAAATGTTTTTTTCAACCTTATTAGAGCCCTGTAGACATGAATTAATACCACTATAGTCACCTTTACCCAATCATACCCAATATAGTCCACAAAATAGGCCATTTAAGATATTAACAAGACTTGGGCTTGTGTCTGTTACCATAAATCTGTTCCCTTGGGGACCCTAAAGAGAGAGGAGGGTTCAGTGTTGAGTTTCAGCTTTGTGTGGGTAACAAAAGGCCACAAAAGTTGCCTGTTTTTATTGGGGATTTTTATTAGAGACAGTCCAGGGTGTACCCCGCCTCTCACCCGAAGAAAGCTGGGATAGGCTCCAGCGACTCTTGTGAGGATAAGCTGCAGAAAATGAATAAATGAATGAATGACTATTGTGCCTGCAATAAAGGCCTGTCAAGTCCGATCCTTATGTGTTTCACCAAAGATTACTCAGTGGCCGCTGTAGAATACTAAGAATACTACATTTCATCAAGGTCTTGCCATATTTATGGATTTTAGTTCAGGCTGCACTGTGGTTTCAACGGTAGTCAAGTGGTTCGCGCACAGGCCACACAGCTAGGAGACCCAGGTTCCAGGTTCGATCCTCCTCTCAGGGATCTCTGTGTGGAGTTTGCATGTTCTCCCCGTGCATGCATGGGTTTTCTTCAGGTACTCCGGTTTCCTCCCACATTCCAAAAACATGCTAGGTTAATTGGCCACTCCAAATTGTCCATAGGTATGAATGTGAGTGTGAATGGTTGTTTGTCTATGTATATGTGCCCTGTGATTGGCTGGCCACCAGTCCAGGGTGTACCCCGTCTCTCACCACAAGACAGCTGGGATAGGCTCCAGCATGCCTGTGACCCTTGTGAGGATAAGCGGTATGGTAATGGTAATGGTAATGGTAATGGTAATGGTTTTATTTCATTTGAACATGCATCAGATTCCAATTGAGTGCATCCCATAATCAGTTCCCAGTTCCACATGTCCAAAAGGAGTAAGAAGAAGCAAAGCTTATTAATTCCTACCCCTCCATCTGGTACTTTTACAATCAGTAACTGTTACATTTGTTCACTTCCTGCTTTCCATAATACAGTTTAAGGTATTTTTTTTAATAATGTACCTCGTACCTCGTAGGAGGTGATATGAGCATCCAATGACATAATGGGTACCATAGTAACTGTCAATATAGGTATAGAAAATGAATCATTGAGTCATTTTTATGCTTAAAGATGTTTAATTTATGGCAAAAATATATCTAACATTTACTTAAATGATGCCGTATTCAACCACAAAATAGCATAATTTATTATTTATACTAATATATTTTGAAAAATTAAACTGGAATGTGTTTGAGTGAGGGCGAACAGAGAAGTAAATGTATTAGTGGCAGATCATGTATGGTAATACAGTATTGTAGGACTATTAAATATCATTTTAAGCAGGTACCAGCATGATGCAGTAGTGGCAAGAAAGTCTGAGATCCGGGTTCAAGTCTGTATTGGAGCTTCTGTGTGTGGAGTTTGCAGTTTGTTTATAGAAAATAAATAGATGGATACATGAAAATGTAAATTACCAAATGTTATGGTCTATGTGCTATTCCTGCAATGCAATTGATGGATATTCAAAGTGAAAAAAAAAAAACGTAGCTGACCCCAAGAGTCATACGTTCCCTTCTTTGACTGTTTTGAGAAGCGTTATTGTCAACAGTCCTTCGTGTGTGAGACACCAGCTAACGAGCGCCATGGCGGCGTGAAGCGCAAAGCCGAATCGTCCCAGTTATTATTTGCTTTCCTTTAATCTATTTTCTGTTTGTCTTCTGTGTTGCAGCTCTGCCAGTCGCAGGTAGTAAACACAGGAAGCGGCAGAGAACAAACACTACGACGGCGGCCGTGAGCGGACACTGAAAAAGAACAACGTCTGGAGGGGAGGAACTACTACTGTATGAAAAAGGTCAACAAACCCGGCAGGGTTGAGTAAAGTGTGATTGCCTTAATTACCACACATTTCCAGATGTATACGAAGAGATGATCCAATGAGACTTACACTCAAATGTTTTCTTTACATGTGGAAAAAAAAAGTCTTGATAGAAAGAGGTGCGGCTATTTTAATATGTGGGGTTTTTAGATGGGCGGTAATAAATGGTGACTTGTCTCTGCTTATGTGCAGTCGGCCGTACGACTTACTATTTTTATCTTTTCATATCGTCAACCAAACAAGGCTGACCCGAGTTGCTCAAAGGCTGGCAACAAACTTAATGAGTCCACGTTGTGTCATAACACTAAAATCCTCCTCACTGAGAAATGGCTTTTAGGGCTGCAAAACAAATTAGCACCGTGTTGTCAGCGCATTAACATCCACTCTCACTAAAACAAAGATGTCAGCCACATAAATCCAATCATAAATATCCTTTCTGTCCCACAAAGTCTACCGCAGCATCACCAAGATTGACCCCTCTTAAAGACAATAAACCTTGGGTTGTTTTCTCAGATGCAAACAACAAACGGACCAGCTGCTTTGTTGACGTGTTTCCACTTTTAAGTGTATGCAAAGTAACATGGATGTGTGTTCTCTATTTTTTTAAACCTAGCCTTGATGAATACATAACCAAAGGTGAAACCCTGAATTTATTCTATGTGGTGTTGAATAGGAGACAATGTATATATAGCAGACATTTATACTTGTGTGTCCTGAGATGTCATTTTATTTGACTGTTACAACCACCAGTCATGATGATTTCTTTGTTTTGTCCTTGCTGATACAATCATGTTGCTCACATTGTTGTGATTGATTGCTGCTCTCACACTCCTAATTGTTTTTTTTTTTTTTTTATGTACCCTGGACTGGTGGCCAGCCAATCACAGGGCACATATAGACAAACAACCATTCACACTCACATTCATACCTATGAACAATTTGGAGTGGCCAATTAACCTAGCATGTTTTTGGAATGTGGGAGGAAACCGGAGTACCCGGAGAAAACCCACGCATGCACGGGGTTTTCTGCGCGCTAGCTACTCAGCCACCGTGCAGCCCCATCAAGAAGTCATTCATTCATAACACAAGGTCGCTAATGTCAGGGCATTGAGGGGTTGTTTACTGACACGCCTCTTTTATTGTAATAATTGTATTCAGTCTGTCAACCACAGCGGATTTAAAAACCTCAATTCTTTTTACAGCATTTTGTTTCTCTCCTTTAGAGAAAATCCAAAGCATCCTGCTCTTTATCTGAACAATTTATATCTGTAATTACCTCACAGTTTGTATCTCAGACAAAAAAAAAGCTCTGAATGTTCCCCGTGTTTCCATACAGTCATAAAAACTTATAACCATACGCGATAGCCAAGGTAGTTCTAAAATTGATGTCAGTAGTTTTGTGGAAAATCCCCCCACGAGGCGGATGTTTTTATTGGGAGGGAGTAGATTTACTGTATGTGTTGTCACTCCGGGTGCTTTAACAGCAGAGTTACTGGACTCATATTGGCAGTGTTGTTTCCAAACATATTGAAGTCAATACAATATATATATTTATATAGGTCATCTTTAGAATAAACATGATCTAATTCCACTACTTTATTTTGTCGACATCATGTAAATATTTTGCAATATGAATCAACCAAGATCAGGGGTCCCCCACTTTTAGAGCTACTTTGACAAAAAGGAAGTAGAGGTGAGCTATTTGTGTTTTATTTATGTGACAGGCAAGATTTAAATTGTACTTTATTTATTTAACTGTGTGGTTTCTGTCTTCATGCTACTTTGTGGTCATTTGTAATCTGAATGTGACTATAGGGGTGTTAGTTCATGTCTAGAGGGCTCTAGAAATGTTAATAACATGATTTAAAAAGACCCCCGCACACAGTCAGTACTAGTGAATAGTAAATAATCATTTTCTGACCAATTAAGTGAAATTGGATCATTTGATGATCTCTCGAAACACACTAGTGCAAATCGGGTTATCGTTATCGGGAATCGTGCCTCTGCAGAAAGTTAGTCTGTAAAATGGGTTTCAAATCGATCAATTTGAAGTTCCTAGCCATGCTTTGTGTTTATTTTGTGGTTGGACCTCATCATTTCCAGCAGTCTTGAACGCACCAAAATATCTTCCCATCAGGCCCGTTTTTGCAACAAATAGTGAAACCTTCGCCACAGTGCTTCCTGATGAGAAACATTCACGTCTAACCTCCAAGACAAATCCCAACGTGTCACTTGTGCTCTGCTTGAGTGTGTGTTTATAGACGATGCCTTGAGATGAAAACGAGCGCAATTAGAAGAACGTGACGGGCCTTGGAAGGCACCACCTCCAGTCACCCCGAATCAAGCGGCGCCACAGGAGAGGGAGAGAAAAATCCGTTTAACTGGACCGTCTCTGACCCATTTCCTCAAGCAGGCTATTAATTAATATAATGAATGTGGTTTGAGGCTGCGGTTATGTCAACTGGCTGTGACACAGTGCCCTCCCTTAAATCTGCTTTCATCGGCACGTCGCGGTACTACAACATTCATCCACGCTTTGGCAACCATTGAATGACTATGGGAACTAATTTAAAAAAAGTCTTTATCCACAGTTGGGACACAGTTTGCACGTGGACGCTTGTGACATGTGAGTGTTGTTCATTAGGAATGCCTTTGGAATGTTAGCATAGCTTGTATCGATGTTGAAATTCAATTCTGGTATACATAAAGCTTATTAGAGTCAGACATATTGGCTGGTGTAGCATGGAATATCAATATGATGAGATATACTCGTTACATGTGTTTGGCAACAATTGCCTTGATTTGGTCATTTATGGATATAAAAAGTGATTTAAAAAAAACTTTAGACGTAGACGTCCACTAGCAATTGCTCAAAATGCAACACAACAGTAGTTAAATGGCCCGTGTACACGTGTGCTGGTTGCCTCACACATCCTAAAAAAATCACATTTGATTGAAAACTAAATCGTCCAATGGGATTTCACCAGGAAAAACAGTCTGAACGTTTCTCTACATCGCCGTAGCTGCATCTCCTGTACGATAGCTCACTTTCTTATGACAGTGGTACTACGCATCATGTAGTTTTCCTGGTATGGAACGTAGCCGTGTGGTTGCTACCAGGAAGTATTGGCTCCACATTAAAAGGAAGAAAAAGATCCATTTATTCATTTTCTATACCGCTTATTCTTACGAGGGTCACGGGGGTGCTGGAGCCTATCCCAGCTGTCTTCACCACACAGAAAGAACATGCAAACTCCGCACAGAGATGCCCCAGTGGGTAATCGAACCCAGGTCTCCTAGCTGTGTAGCTTGCACGGCAACCACTTCATCTAAAAAATATTTTTTTAGGAAAAAAATAGTAATTTTATGAGTGGAAAGGAAAGATCACCTATCACAGGAGCAGGTTATTCCCGCTTAAAGACAATGACGAAAGGACAAGGAAGAAAAATGACCACTTCCACACAGAATGGGAGAATTTTTTTCACTCTTGTGTTGGACAAGGTAATGTAACGTCATATCATAATGTCCTGAATGCTTTGTGTCATTACTGACACCTAGTGGCCAGGATGCTACATATGGCGTTTGCTGTTGTGTGTATTGTATTTAGTGTATTGTAAAAAAAAAAAAAAAAAAAAACTCCAGCTGCTAGAAATGAAGGTTGTACTTCAGTGTAGTAAAGATACCAAAAATCAGGTCTAGGCACTTTTTTTTTTGTTTCCCGTGTAATGGGATGATGCCCTGTGTGCATTGTGTGTCACTTGTTGTTGAGGAAATGTGCTTTATTTTGGAAGTGGTTGTAAAGTCTCAGCATATATGATCAACATATGAAGAGTCAGTAGGCATGGAGATGTCGTCATCTTGACCGTATTGTTTTAGGACGTTATTATGTTCATCAAGATGGCTGAAGTGGTTACGTTAGAAATTGAGCGCTCGGTATAAATGCAATGCTGAGTTAGAAAACACACACACCAGGTTGGTAGAATGATTATGTTCATTCACCCGTCAAGTACTATTACTACTCGTATACATTCTATAAATACTAAAAGTAGTCACTCTTTTGGTACATCGGTATTATAATTAAGGCTGTCCCGATGCGATATCGATACCAGATATTGGTCCCGTATCAGCAGAAAAACAAGATTATATCGATTATGTCGGCTTGTATCTAAAATCTCTTCTATTCAGCAGAGCTATGAAGGTCATGTGACCTCAACAACTGGAGCAGGGAGTCCGACTTTTCACCCGAGTGGAAATCCCAACATGCACAAGTTCATAGTTTATATTCATGTTCACAAGTTGATATGTTCTTCCCGTGTTCGGTCTCCTGCGTGAGTGAGGAAGAAAGTCCGACTGCCATCGGTGTCATAGGACCAGAATGCACACATAGACCAGGAGTTCCACCAACTCCACCGGGTACTCTCTGGGGGGTTGTTTTCAGCATGTTGTCTCCCCATGTTTGCATTCCCAATATCTCATTAATGCAAGTGTTCCCCATTAGAATAGTTATTGGTATGGAAATACCAGCCACCTCCGTGGCGACCCCTGCAGATGTCTGATTTTACCTCACGTGGGACCTCAGTTGCTGCCGGCTCTCACGTTAGCACAAACGCTGGTGGGGACATCAGATAACACTCCCAACAAGGTGAGAGGAGACAAGTTCAATTCTAATGAGGCCCGCCAGCTAGCAAACACGGCGGGGCTATGTTCACATCGTTCAAAGGTGTCACGGCCACCGGGCAGAGGATGATGAGGCCAGGCACGCCGCACCATTTACAGTTATTCTTCCACCAACACTTCCATGGCAACCTTGGTAATACCTGGTAATGAAGTGCAAATTCAAAGACATGCCGGTACGTCGCTGATGGCTGACAAATCACTCATAATAGAACAAACTGAAACCAGCCTAAACTGTCTAAAACGTATACAGATACAGTATGTCATAAAGTCCTCTACCAAAACAGCATTTCAATTATTCTTGACCCTTTTACATTGTATATTTTCCCATATTAGTCAAGTTATGGATATCTAACACCTCCATGCAATTGTTTTCCTCTGTAGAAAAATGACTAAATAAAGTGGAGCAAAGCTAAGCCTATTATCTTCATGCATTGTATGCCGTGATATGTGCTGCAGATTTTACAGTACGTATGGAATTTTTGGTGGAATTTTGTGTGGTTGTACCATTTCATATCCATGATTCAGCATTCCTGACCCGGCAAATCTTGCAGATTTTTATCAAAATATTATTTTCTTTATTTAAAATACGCCGATTTGTGCTTTTTATCTCGAAAAATAAAATGAATTCATTGTTTTGGCCCCGTTTATCTCAATTAATTGGTTCCAGATAATCTTTGATTGATACCATGATGAATGAATTTCTGCTAAGTAGGATTCAATATTAATGAATGGAATATGTTTGTACTTACAGCATTGCATTCCTGTTTGTGGCTTTCTAAATAGGCTTTTTACTGTCATTAGAGCCCTGTAGACATGAAATAACACCCCTATAGTCACCTTTGTACTCCTATTATCCATGCATTCATTTTCTATACCGCTTTTCCTCACGAGGGTAGCAAGGCATGCTGGTGCCTATCCCAGCTGAGGTGGGGTACACCCTGGACTGGTCGTCAGTACTCTAGTATTCTTTATTTAAAACACATTCCTCAGCTGTAATGTGCCGGCTATGGAATCACTGCTGGGAGCCACTTTTAACATTGCATGCTACCAAGCTAGCTAGGTAGACTGCAACTCGTTTATTTTACACTTAAGAAAATGTTTCAAACAGAATGGGGAAGGAGCCAAAAACCTACCACTTCCACACGGAATGAGAGGAAAACTTTTTTTCACTTTTTTTGCATGGTGACTCCAAATTGTCCATCGGCATGAATGTGAGTGTGAATGGTTGTTTGTCTATATGTGCCCTGTGATTGGCTGGCCACCAGTCCAGGGTGGACCCCGCCTCTCCCCCAAAGACAGCCGGGATAGAAAATGGATGAATGGATAGAACTTATACCCGAATTCTACCCACATTATCACCTGACTCAGTCACACTACACACATAACACAGGAAGGACATATACCGTTTTATCCCTGTGGTTGTCCTACCTCCTAAAACGTATTGTCCAAGGCTGGACTGGAAGGATAAATTCCTCATCTCTGCACATAATCCCTTTAGCATTCATTAGCATTCAATTATCTTTATCCTTGATGATGGCCGCAACAGTTGAGGACCAAAAGAGTGACCAATATTGGCGGGTGTATCTCCTTTCTCCGAGCTTTCCATGATGTTCACTTCGGCTTTCCTTTTCTTTGGTGCACTGCTGCTAGTGTGACAAAATAATAGTTAACCTCCAATGTATTTTTTCTAAACTTAAGAAAGGGATTTAAACACAGTTGTGAAAAAAGACAAAGTAAGAAGCCAAAAAAAAGTACCACTTCCACACAGAATGGGAGAATTTTGTTTCACTCAAGGTAATGTAACGTCATATCTTAATGTCCTGAGTGCTTTGTGTCATTACTGACACCTAGTGGCCAGGATGCTACACCAAATCATTATGAAATATTTATTGGAAAACGCAGTAGAGTCTATACTATAGTATACTATACAATACCCGTAACTGTTTTGGATACAACCCAAGTGGGCAAAAGGATTGATCCCAAATCCATAATACTGCCTTTTTGATAAAAGTGTTTCCTATATGTAGAATTGAAGATTCACTGTGACATGCTAATGATGATGAGGTACATTTACTCATAAGTGTATTGTAAAAAAAAAAACAAAAAAACTCCAGCTGCTAGAAATGAATTGAATGAAATTGTACCTCAGTGGAGTAAAGATACCAAAAATCAGGTCTAGGCACTTTTTTTTTGTTTCCCGTGTAATTGGATGATACCCTGTGTGCATTGTGTGTCACTTGTTGTTGAGGAAATGTGCTTTATTTTGGAAGTGCTTGTAAAGTCTCAGCATATATGATCAACATATGAAGAGTCAGTAGGCATGGAGATGTCGTCATCTTGACCGTATTGTTTTAGGACGTTATTATGTTCATCAAGATGGCTGAAGTGGTTACGTTAGAAATTGAGCGCTCGGTATAAATGCAATGCTGAGTTAGAAAACACACACACCAGGTTGTCAGAATGATTATGTTCATTCACGCAATGTCCTCTGTTAGATAAGAGCGCAAGGCAAATGAATGCATGGCTGTCAGAGTGCCCCTGAGCAAAGCAAAGCAAGGCAAAGCAAAGCAAGGCAAGGCAAGGCGAGCGTCTCTCACTGCCGCCGTGTGCAAGCACGCTTCACACCAGCCATCACTCATCAGGCAGTGACACATTAGAGGTGAAGCTTAAGGTGAAATTAAAGACACAGGACGGGAATAGAATTTCCATGTCAACACCATTTTGACTGTGTGAAAAATGCCTTTTGTCAAATCAGCACATGAAGGAAGACCATTGTGTTTCAAACGGAATATATGTACACATTTGAGATGTGAAGGTTATCCGGGGCCACCTCAACGATGATAAGGTTATGGCTGACTTTATCGACATTAGTCATCGTCAACAAAGATGCTCTTTGCATGCATGCTGCAAAGCTGTGGTACTTTGCAGTGGCAGTGTGAAAAGTGATCACTGATGTTGCTCAAATGTTGCTGCTTCACATATCCATCCCCTCGTCTTGTCACTTTCCATAAAGGAACAAGTGATTATGAACCAACATGTACAATATTTCTACAGTTGAGGTGTAAGAAATATCCATGTGACTTTTGTCCAGCCTTGCTTTTGATCTGCATGACGCTTTGTTTGGAGAATAATGCATCCTACAATGACGTATGTTTGAGTTCTTCTTCTTATCTCTCTCTGTATCCTTGGAGTTTCTGTTTTTAATTTTTTTATGATTTTTTTTTTTTTTTTTTTGGTTCAACCTCCAGCTGAATTTTCTACATTCACAACATTTTGTAGGCAGCAATATGAGATGTGATTGAAAATGGAATATGTGCAATGTTGAATAAAGAAAAATACAATATATTCAATAAAACATTTTTTTAACGTGAATTTTTTTTCTGACAAAAGATGGATGTGATGTCTCATGCAGAGAAATATAACGATGTCTGTGTGAGTGGGATAATGAAAGGAACTAAATTACAATTTGGTCAAGTGAGGTTTAAGTTTTTGGCTTTCATGAGTAGTCAATACAGCCTAATGCTTGCTCAGGATTGCGGGCTTCCCTACTGAGACTGCTGCCCCCGCGAACCGGACCCGGATAAGCGGAGGAAAATGGATGGCTGGATGGATGGTATGACTTTTTCTGGGAAATTTCCAACTTTATTCTTATAAATGTATGACTTTTTTCTGGGAAATTGATGACTTTATTCTTGTAAATGCACAACTTTAGTATTGTAAATTTAAAAGAATATTCTTGTAAATTTGAGAATAAAGTCGGAAATCTACAACAAAAAGAACCCAAACTTACAAGAATGAAGTTGTACATTTTTGAGAATAAAGTCATAAATTTACAAGAATATTCTTTTAAATTTACAATACTAAAGTTGTGCATTTGTACAACTTTATTCTTGTACATTTATGAGTTTGTTTTTGTAAATTCTTCACTTTATTCTAATAAATGTACAACTTTTGGGGAGGAAATTTACAACTTTTTTTATTCTCGTAAATTTATAACTTTATTCTATAACTCTATATTTTATAACAATATATTCAATAAAACATTTTTCTGACGTGCATTTCTTTCTGACAAAAGATGGATGTGATGTCTCATGCAGAGAAATATAATGATGTCTGTGTGAGTGGGATAATGGAAGGAACTAAATTGCTATAGAATTTGGTCAAGTGAGGTTTAAGTTTTTGGCTTTCGTGAGTAGTCAATACGGCCTAAAGCTTGCTCAGGATTGCAACTATAAATAAGGTGCTAAAGAGGTCGATTAACCCGATTTTTCTTCTTCTTTTGTTTTTCTGCTGAGGGCTGCATCCTGAAAAATCAAAGGGTGCTCAAAAACATTTACAAATATTCGATAAAAATACATGTTTGAATTGGAAAATGCAACAAGTGTATTCACGAGTACAATAAATGTGTACACGGTGGCGCGTCTGTACTTGACATTGGACGTACCTTGTGAGATTACAATAAAATGCTAATCACTTCAAATGTACACTATTTTAACAATGAAAATGATCCATAGCTCATCCCTCTCATGTGCCAGCTTACGGTTGAAACGCTGAGGTCCCGACTGTATCAGCGGCAGAGCGTTTTCTTTTACACTAGTCTTTTACGGCGCTGTTGTTTTTAGAAACCCGATGCCCCTGACTGTACATGCTGAACACCGTTTAAATATTTGAAAGGGTTCTTCGATGGTGCAATTACTTGACTCTTGGACAAACACCAGTTCATCCATCATGTCAATGACAGACGCTACGGAGCTGTCCGGTCAGGGTGCAACCTCTTTACCTTCACCCTGAGGCCATGGGAAAGGAATGAAGTCATCTTCAATCATGTTCACATGTCAGTCATAATAATAAATACAATGGAGAAAAATGATTCCAGGGGTCATTTTTCACATCGAAATGGATTCCTGCCAGCTAAATGTCATTTTTTTTTTTTACTGTGATGCTACAGGATGCATTTTGCAAATAAACACAGCTTGTGTAAAATAAGCACCAGCAAATACAAATAGACGGTGTAGACATTGAAAGGGTGATACATTTCTGGGGATCACAATAGATGAAAATATGAGCTGCAAACCTCATATTATAAATATACAACATAAGGTGGCCAGAAATATTTCAATATTTGTTCTCAATCAGAAATCACTCCACACTCTTTATTGCTCTCTGGTTCTACCATATCTTACTTATTGTGTGGAAATATGGGCTAATAACTATAAAAGCAATCTTCACTCGCTAAATGTACTGCAAAAAAGGTCAGTAAGGATAATTCATAATGCCGCCTACAGAGAACATACTAACTCCTTATTCCTTATTTCAAATACTTCAACTTGCTGATATAGTTCATCTTCAAACAGCTAAAATAATGCATAAGGCTAAAAATAAGCAATTAGCTAAAAATGTCATCCAATACTTCTCTACAAGAGAGGAGAAATATGATCTCAGGGAAGAAGTACATTTGAAACACTTCTATGCTAGGACTACGTTATGCTAGCCATAGCATTTCAGTATGTGGAATCAAACTATGGAATGGATTGAGTAAGGAAATCAAACAATGCACAACGATGAGCCAATTCAAGAAACAATACAAGCAGTTGATGTTTGCTAAATACAAGGATGAAGAGTCTTGAACCAGTCATGATGTGCTATATATATCACTATATTGACACGCACTATGGTACCCATTATGGCATTGGATGTTCATATCACCTCCTACGAGGTACCAGGTACATTATTAAAAAAAACAACAAAAAAAACCTTAAACTGTATTATGGAAAGCAGGAAGTGAACAAATGTAACAGTTAGTGATTGTAAAAGTACCAGATGGAGGGGTAGGATTTAATAAGCTTTGCTTCTTCCTACTCCTTTTGGACATGTGGAACTGGGAACTGATTATGGGATGCACTCAATTGTAATCTGATGCATGTTCAAATGAAATAAAGCCATTACCATTACCATTACCATTACCATTACCATTACCATAAGCCAAATGCAATACAAGTATTGCATATTGCATATATACAAGTAAATCTATCAATTTTCTGTACTGCTTGTCCTCACTACTGCCAGGGCCAGTCCCAGCTGTCTTCGGGTGAGGGCGGGGGCACACCCGGGGGGCACCCTGGCGTGGACAAAATAAGTCATGAAAACTCCAGATCATGGGCATACTGACGTTGTTGCCGTCTGAGAAACGTCAGTAGAAACACTGATGATACCTGGACTAAACACAAAGTCATTGGGAATACTAGTTGAGCGGCTATGAGTCCTGGTATGACATACGTATATTGTAGGGTGTCACCTGGTCTAGTCTGCCTCTGACCTCCAGAAGGAGTGCATCACTGGCTGGTGTAAAATGACACCTAGCAGGGAACGATATCTAGTCGCACGGATGGAGGCATGCCAGTGAATTTGGTGTCCACCATTTTCCTTGTCTGTGGAAACCCAACGCTGTAGTACCGAACAATGCCTGCCGCTGAAACCCAATCGCCCGAATCCCTTGAGGTGAACCTGCTCGCTTAAAACAAAGATGTTGATGCAGCGTGTTCCATAGAAACCAAACGGTGTCAGCAACAATTGTGCATCAATTCTTCTTTTGCATCCAGAACAAAATGTCAGCAGACGTCGAAATCCAGCTGGTGGCGTTCCCGAGGCAACATTTACCAGCTTGGCCAGTGCATGACCATGGATTTTATCCTGTGGCTGACTCCTTTCATTCTGACGTTAGTTACCATGACAGTCAATGACATTGGCGCTTATTGCTTCTTCTTATGCGCTATTATTTATTGTGCAAAGTCCTACATGCTAAATAATTCAACTGGTATCAGTATTTTGTGTTTTCATTGACTCGAATTCTGCCTAGCAACAAGTTGCCATTGAAAACCTGCAAAAAGAACAACAGCAATTGTGTTGATTTACACTTTTTGCCAGTAAGATTTAAGAGGACTCATGAAATTGCGAGTATAAAAACAATAACTTCTGACTGCCATCTTCCAGTGTCTTGTTAGCACTTTGCTCTCACTGGCCTTCCTTACGTCTCTCCACGGCAACGGCAAGTTAACGCATCACATAAATCAACTTGTACTATGTGGGTGATAAACAACAACTACATGCTAAGCTGTTATTTCCGAATTCCCGCACAGCATGTTTGCTAGTCCAGCTGCAATGCAACAACATTATGAACTATGAACAATAAAACATTGGATATTAAAACTATTGTTAATTCCTCCTTGTTTACTTCTGTCGACCGCCTCAGCATATTTGCCACCTGCCGTGTTGTGGATAGTTTTTTGTGCGGGCTGACTAGTTTTGCGTCATCGATACATAGAGTTGTAGAGTAGAGATGGTATCTGCATAACAATGGAAGTTGATGGATGGTTTTGTAAAGGGGGACTAAGGGGACATATAAAGGCTGAACAGTCCAAGTCCAAGCACGGAACTCTGTGGCATGCCATGACTGACCTTCACGTTTATAGATGATTTATTATCAATGGATGCAACAACTTCAGGCAAGCCATTACTTGCATCTTTTGAGGTGAAGTACAACCAAAAGTTGGAGTGTTTTGGTATTTGCATTTTAGTCAACTCAACATCGTCACGACAGCTGACTCTTCAATTCAGCAGCCTTGACACAAACTTGTTTTTTCAGTGTGTGAGCACTGAAACTTTATACCAAAAATTTGAACACTTTCCTTAGATGGAAAACTTTTTTTTAGATTATTTTCAGTGTTACTGATACTCCTCTTTTGCTACATTTGAGACAGACTCTTGTTGTCTTACTTTATCTTAATCATAACTAAATATTCATTCATTCATTTTCTACCGCTTTTCTTCACGAGGGTCGTGGGGGTGCTGGAGCCTATCCCAGCTGTCTTCGTGCGAGAGGCAGGGTACCCCCTGGACTGGTGGCCAGCCAATCACAGGGCACATATAGACAAACAACCATTCACACTCACATTCATACCTATGGACAATTTGGAGTGGCCAATTAACCTAGCATGTTTTTGGAATGTGGGAGGAAACCGGAGTACCCGGAGAAAACCCACGCATGCACGGGAGAACATGCAAACTCCACACAGAGATGGCCGAGAGTGGGATTGAACTCGGGTCACCTAGCTGTGAGGTCAAGGTGCCAAATGTGTAAATGTGCAAATATACTAGTGTTATGATGTCGTCACTACCAACAGCACTAAATTCATCACATAGCAACTTAACATCCAAAAGGTGCACCTGACACAAACATGTATCAGGTACACTACTCACATTCATACCTATGGACAATTTGGAGTGGCCAATTAACCTAGCATGTTTTTGGAATGTGGGAGGAAACCGGAGTACCCGGAGAAAACCCACGCATGCACGGGGAGAACATGCAAACTCCACACAGAGATGGTTGAGGGTGGAATTGAACCCTGGTCTCCTAGCTGTGAGGTCTGCGTGCTAACCACTCGACCGCCGTGCTGCCCCATAACTAAACAAAGTAGATATAAATCAAGTGGTTAGCATGTAGGCCACACAGTCAGGAGATCGGGAAGAGGGTTCGATTCTCCGCTTGGTTATCTCTCTGTGGAGTTTGCATGTTCTCCCCCATGCGTGCGTTTTCTTCCCACATTCCAAAAACATGCATGTCCATAGTGTGAATGCTTGGAGGACTCCTGGCAAAATCTTTGTGAGAATACAAACAGAAAGTCAACACAAGAGTCCCGACACACCTCTTGGTGTTCAATCAATTTTCTGCCATAGTTGATACCACAGCGCAGATGAGAGACACGGAAACAGTCGAGGAATCCCCAATCAAAGCACCGTTACATCAAACAATCAATGATTTTCAGTGGATTTATCTCAGAGCCCAACAGCAGCTTGGGACAAGTTGGGAGGCTTAAGCATCGTGTTAGCTTTCAAATCTGCCAACACAGAGTAAGAAGGAATCACAGTTTACAGTTTGTAGTAGTAGAGATCATACTGTATTTCAAAAGCAGTCAATTTCACTTACAGCTTTGCTTTGGAATGAACAGAATGCAATATTTCTATCTGTTAGAGTTAAGTCACGCTTTCCGCTGGAGTAACGTTCCAGCACCACAAGCGAATGGCAAAAAAAAACGGCAGAGCAATTGTCCCTCACCACTTTGCTGTTTGAATATCATAAATGCTTTTTCACTGATTCGCGATTCCAATCGGTGGCCGATCGATCGGAGCACCCCTAATATTGAGTAATACGAGTGGAAAAGTGAACATGTTAGGTCAAGTCTAGTGGGTAAAGAAGGTTTTCTTTGCTCTAAAACTATTCAATTTATAATCAAGAAATCCTATTAAATTGATTCATCGTGGTCAAGTTTGGAACCAATTAACCACAATAAAAGAGGGATTAGTGGAATTGATACATTGTACCGTTAAATGTTTATGTTTGCAAAAAAAAAATGGGGAAATAAAAACCCTCCGCTTCTTTCTTCATTTGACTTCAGGCGAGAGGCGGGGTACACCCACCCAATCACAGGGCACATATAGACAAACAACCATTCACACTCACATTCATACCTATGGACAATTTGGAGTGGCCAATTAACCTAGCATGTTTTTGGAATGTGGGAGGAAACCGGAGTACCCGGAGAAAACCCACACATGCATGGGGAGAACATGCAAACTCCACGCAGAGATGGCCGAGAGTGGGATTGAACTCGGGTCACCTAGCTGTGAGGTCAAGGTGCCAAATGTGTAAATGTGCAAATATACCAGTGTTATGATGTCGTCACTACCAACAGCACTAAATTCATCACATAGCAACTTAACATCCAAAAGGTGCACCTGACACAAACATGTATCAGGTACACTACTCACATTCATACCTATGGACAATTTGGAGTGGCCAATTAACCTAGCATGTTTTTGGAATGTGGGAGGAAACCGGAGTACCCGGAGAAAACCCACGCATGCACGGGGAGAACATGCAAACTCCACACAGAGATGGCCGAGCGGGGAATCGAATCCAGGTCTCCTAGCTGTGTAGCTTGCACAGCAACCACTTGTTCACCTAAAAATATATATTTTTTTATTCCACACAGAGATGACGAGTCATTTTAACAATATATATTATTTTTCATAAAGCTATTAATCAATTTACCACCAGACTTGTATATCCCTGGAATTGGTGTCCACCCAGTCAATATAAGGAAACTTGCCCTTTAAGAGTGGCGGAGCCAGACATTTTTTATGGGGGTGGCGAAGGTGAGACTATTACTCACATAGAGGTGGCAATAAGTTGATACGTGGAATGTCTAGATGGCCGGAAGGTGACCAATGATGGCCGTGACATCACTTTCACCACTTTATCATTTCGTCAACATCTGCTCCTTGTCCAATAAGTAGTCACAATTTTTTTGACCAATTATTTGCGGTGCCATGAATGCATTTTTTCATCTCCAAAAGTCCATTTGAAAGTCAACCTTAGAAGTGACAGAAAGTTCCATCCAAATGTCCCCACCACCCAGAATAGAGCCTCTGACAGAGCTTCATCTATCTCCAGCACTTCAATGTATGGGAATGGAAGGAGGTCAAAGGTGGAGGTGTCCAAAAACAGGCTGGGGTCTGTCCCGATGTGCTGGCAGTCTAAGTTGGCGTCCCACCGTCCATCAAAGTGTATCTTTGCACCGCCGTCTTCAAGGTAAGAAGGAGGACAACAAGTTATTTTTATCTGGGGGACAAAAAAAGCATTTTGTGATCATGTGCTGCAAAGGAGCAAACAGGTGACTGAGTCCTTTCCACATCATCCGTCCTTCCACTGGGGCAAAGGCTGTGTGTTCGATTCCCACACGGCGATGCACGTCATGCAGTGGTGTCCTAGCGATGTTCTGACTTGTGTATGGAAAGCAAATTAATAGCACTTGACGGAGAGTCGAAAAGAGGCACTGACGTCTCAATTAGTCATGTGATCCGTCCCGCTCGCCTCATCTACAGCAGATCAATGGGAGCGAATTCCCCCGACGAGCGTCTTGACGGAGAGAAGAGAATGGATTCAGTGTTGGAAAGCACATGGCTAAATCCTACAGATGGGAAATTTCTCTTTGTTGTCATGGTAACAGGCAGTGTGGGCTGTGGCAAAAACATAACCCCGGCAAAGTAGCTTGATCAGGATCCAACGGCTCGACACGCCGCTGCTCCCCCCCCTCCTCCTCCATTTTGAACGTGGGGACACTGGTTGTGGTTCACGTGTGTAATGATGCGTTATGCTCACAACTACATGAAACACACAGATCAGCCGAGGGAGCTGAAGAGGGACGCGGGCGGTGGGAAGCACGCCTGAATATACGTGATTGTGTGGAAGATTCATTTCTTTTGTCTTGTGGCATCTCATGGGCGACACACATCCGTGAAGAAAATGCAGACAACAACATTTGCTCTAATAATCCCATAATTTTAACGAAGACTTCATTCAAGAACATTGTTCTCAGGTTATTGATTGATTCTCTTATTCATTTGTATTAATAAGAGGTCAATGAATACTATAATAACAGGTCGATTTGGTCGGTTTAGAAGTAGCATGACTTTACAAACCCAACAGTGATCTATGATGCTTTTCCCACTTTTCTGACATATAAATGTAATTAGAATGTTATATTCTGGTGTTAAGCCAGGGGTGCTCATTAAGTCGATCGCGAGCTACCGGTCGATCGCGGAGGTGGTACTGATCGATCGCTGGTCGATCGCGGCGTGACATTAAAAAAATATCATCCTAGCATCAATGCCGTCACTTGATTGATATACAGGGCAGCCATTCAGATGACAACTGAATGTTGCCCTTCGGGCGACCAATCAAATCAAACAACGTCTCTAAGTGCAGCAGAACTTACGATGTCAGCCTATCATCCATCCCCGTTACTTGATTGACATACAGGACAACCAGTCAGATGACAACTGAATTTTGACCTTTAGGTCACCGCTCATGCGTAAACAACGATGCAAAGTGCTAAGCTAGTCGGCGAATTGCGAGATTTTAAGCCCTCGCTAAAGTTTATGGTCACTAAAATGAGTGAAGGAGCTGGACCAAGTAAAAAGGCAAAAAACATATCACTTCCATACGGATATTATGATACGGATATTATCCATGACTGATAAACATTTGGAAGTGTGCTTGAGGCTGGCTATCAGCAGCTACTGTCCGGACTATGCATCCCTGGCTGGTTCAATTCAGTGCAAGTCATCAAAGTAAACTCAGGTAATTACAAAAAATGTTAATAGTTAATTATGTGTGTTTTGCAATATTGGCTCATTTGGTTATGTAAGGTACATCAACATACATTGTACGTACAAATAATCCTCAATACATTTGAAAATAAATAGATGTTTTACATTTTTGTAGTGGGTAGATCATTTTGACTCGGTCATTTTAAAAGTAGCTCGCATGCTGAAAAAGTGGGAGCACCCCTGTGTTAAACGATGCCAAAGTTTCAGATCAGGAGGTTTGCACATTTGGAAGTGAGCCCTGAGAGACGTTTGGGATGGCTCCAAACGCTCGGTTTCAGAGGGCGTGGCAAAACTGTTCCTTTGTGATGTCACAGAAGAGCAGGCTTGGTTATGGGGATGGCTGTAGGTGACGATACACTCCCCCCCCCCCCCAGCTTTGCTTCTGTGTTTACATTGTTAGCAATGGCTTGTAAAAAGTATTTCCAACGCTAATGCTAAAACGCTAGCTTCTTTTCTTTAGAAACTTTGTCAAATGATGAGAACTAGTTCCCGCTTTTTGGTTCCCATTCCTACCGAGGACTGCAAACTGGAGAATCTATATATCATAAAGCAGACGGACACAGTGATAGGTGAAATAAGTGAAATGAAGTTGATTTACAGAAAGTGTGCAATAATTATTCAACAAAAGTAGACAGGTGCATAAATTTGGACACCCCAACCCAACTGAAAAATGACATCAATATTTATTAAATCCTCCTTTTGCAGCTTCCAATGAGGGTCTGGATTCTTGTTGAAGGTATTTCTGACCATTCCTCTTTCCAAAACATCTCCACTTGAATCAGGTTTGATGGTTTCCAAGCATGGACAGCCCGCTTTAAATCATACCACAGATATTGAATAATATTCAGGTCTGGGACTGAGATGGCCATTCTAGAACGTTGTACTTGTTCCTCTCCATGAATACCTTAGTAGAATTAGAGCAGTGTTTAGGGTCATAATTTCAACTTTGCTGAAGAATCTGCTCATACTGACTGGAATCCATGCGGCCTTCAACTTGAACAAGATTTCCAGTACCTGCACTGGCCACGCAGCCCCACAGCATGATGGAACCACCACCAAATGTTACTGTGGGTAGCAAGTGTTTGTCTTGGAATGCTGTGTTGTTCTTCCACCATGCATACCCCCCCACGTTATGTCCAAATAACTCCTTTTTAGTTTCATCTGTTCACAGCACCTTATTCCAAAATGAAGCTGGCTTGTCCAAATGTGTTTTAGTGCTGAATAGTTGAACGATGCACCATGTGACACCATCTGCAATAAGATCATGTTGTAGGTCTTTGGAGCTGGTCTGTGGGTTGACTTGGCGTTAACTAGAACTGTGCCTGTGGTCTTCCGTTTCCTCACTATGTTCCTCAGAGTGGAACCTGACAGCTGAAATCTCGTACTTGGGATTTGTATCCTGTCCCTAGACCATAATGTTGAACAATATTTGCTCTCAGGTCATTTGAATATTGTTTTGATGCTACCATGGTGCTACTCTTCAGAGAAGATGCAACTTTGGCCACCTTAAATACCATTTCTCATTTTCTCATGGTTGGCTTCATTTGTGTATGCAGGTCAAGGGTCAATGAGCTTAGCATACGAATTCTGCGTTCCAATAATTAATGTTAGATGTATTCAAATAAAAATTTGTGTATTAGTGCTTTTTTGCATAGATTTTGCATTCAATCTCGAAGGTAGCTCATGTTGTGGTTGCCAAGTAACCAAAATGAATCCATTTCAAGGTCAAGCTTTTCCTAGAAATTCCAAGTTGAGTGATTTTCGGGGCGTTTCGAGCTATGACTGCATTCCTCCACAGTTCAACATGCTTGTTTGAAGTCGGTTTTGAATTATATTTGGATGCCGGGTAGACTGGTAACCCTGAACAGGATTAACCAAAACAAACAGAAGATAAAAAAATCTAGCCGCTCACAAGTGACAAATATTAAGTCTGGAGGTTTAGAGGCGATGGAAAACAACCTGCCAGCTGCCAGAATTAGGATTAAGTTTAGGATGGGGATTAAAGTGCGGTATTAGGAATAGACAGGAATATTAGGTGATGTGTTCAGGAATGAATATGGTTAGTGGAGGTTGTCCGAAGTGCAGGGAAAAGTGCAGCGTGGTGTGAATGGACAGACAAAGCTTGTTGATTCTGTGCAGAAAAGCACCCGTCTGAGCTTCATTCACAAGAAGTGTAGAGATGAGTGACGGAAGAAAAGCACCGTATTGCTGATGTAGCATACGCCTGCCAGTCCCACATGACTTTAATCCCCTGTGTAAGTGCGGCAGTAAACTGACTGATGTCTTCTCTCATTGTGTGCGCATGCTTGAATATAATCATCTGTATTTTCTTCAGGAAAACACCGCTTAAATGAGCATATGCTTTTCTTAAAAATAGTTTTTCTAGGTGGAAAAAAAAAAGATAGCAAATGGCTTGTAGGGGAACAAAAGCCTTGCTCCTGCTCTGAACATCACACAGTCTGCGCCCAGGAGCTCAGGCTTTGCATAAAATGAGCATTGATAAATTTAGCAGCGCTTACATAACTCACGCTCAGTTTGAATCTTACTGATGAGGCAGAAAAAGACATTTATTTCCCTTCAGCCGCCCTCCTCTAATGATTTTTTTGCGGTAAAGCGGCAAACATGAGCAGCGGGGGCCGTAGCATTTGACAAGGCAGGGGGGCGGACACTGGGAGGCTGACAAATGGACAGTATAGAGTATATATGTATGTATAGGAGATGCACACACACATACCCGTACCCTAAACATTATTCATCATTGAGCCTTTGGAAGATGATATTGTCTGTAGCTTATCCACGCTGACCCTGTTGCTCCAACTAAAAATATTGCCACTAAAATTGGCATTTGTGTTACAATAACAAATGCCATTAAAAGAACAACAACCTGTCACGTCTGCAGGATAGTCGATTCTTTTTTTCTCGCTGCATCTGGAGGCTTGACTGTACGTGCTTACTGAAGCGTAATGTTTGACATCCCTGTCAAAGACCATGTTTGCTGTATAAAAAAAAAAAAAAACTTCAGACAACCACAGCCACAAACTACTCTATTGTATTAATTCAAGTCAAAGAGGATGCATTTATTGTACTCTCAATGGACGAGAAAAGCATTCATCTTATGACCAGGAAGTGAAGACCTCTGTGGGTCATCAATTAGCCACATAAACATCTAGAGACTTGACAGGAGAACATACTGAGGGGCTGCACACAATCACCTCCCATTCTCCCCTGGCAAAGCGAGCATCGAGCCATGCCAAATGTGTATCAGGAGACAGAGAAATGGGAATAACACAGGACAAAGGAATTCTGGATAATGCCATGCTAGTAATAAGACTTTATATACGCCTATGTCCAGCTAAGTGGTTAGCGCACAGGCCTCACAGCTAGGAGACCCAAATTCAATTCTGTGTGGAGTTTGCATGTTCTCCCCGTGCACGCGTGGATTTTTTCCAGTACTCCGGTTTCCTCCCACATTCCAAAAACATGCTAGGTTAATTGGCCACTCCAAATTGTCCATAGTTATGAATGTGAGTGTGAATGGTTGTTTGTCTATATGTGCGTTGTGATTGGGTGGCCACCAGTCCAGGGTGTACCCCGGCCGGGATAGACTCCAGCACCCCCTGCAACCCTCGTGAGGATAAGCGGTAGAAAATGAATGAATACGCCTATGTCCTCTCATTGCCTTTAAATGCGCATCAGAGGCACACCACACCACTGGTGTGACACATCATCTGTTCCTGACAGTTACATTAAACACAGCAGCAGGCTAATCCACCAGCATGCTCTACATCGCCAAATAGGAGAACCTTTGGAGAACCTTGGTCTTCAGCTGGAAAAGTGTGGACTGTATCCTCCAACTTGCGAGTAAACTCTCGCCTGAGGTGAAAGAGTTTCTCAGGAAAGATCAGGAAAGGTGTGCAAATGTTAAATATTTTCTCCTGTGAAGGTGACATTTAAAAAAAAAAAAGGAATACTTGGTACAGGTGGTGTCCTCTCTCGTGCGGTCCTGGACTAAACAGGACCTGGATAAGCAGGAGGAAATGGATGAATGTATGGAAATGGAATGTAGTCCCATGTAGGACTGCAACAGGGGAGTAATGGCTAACCTGAGTGATGTTATTAAGGCTGTAAAATGTAGATCTATGTAAGGTAAGGTGATGCTGCGTCTGGAACGAAGAAGCTTTAAATGTGAAACCATGCATGCAGGTAAGCCTAGAATGTTAAGAAAAACAAAAGTTGAAAGCATGAAAATAAATCCGGGAGTTTGATTGCGGCAAAAGCCTGCGATAACAATCATATGATGCAATCTCGATACACCGAAGGTGGATGATCGGATGGAAGGCAGGTATGTGTTAATCTGGGATTAGTGATGACTTGATAGCAGATAAGTGCATCAGGAGGTCACAAGAACTCACACCCCCGACCACACGGCTTTATGAACACGCCTGAAATAAACCAGAATGGGTTCCTGGGGTGGCAAGATACGGGGGACAGATACCGTATGGAATGGATTAGATCAGTGCTTGTCAATCGGTTTGGCTGCGGGACTCACCATCACCCCTCAATAACCAAAACTATCTCAACTAAAATGTTGTGTCTGTTGTGCTGTGTCTTCAACGCTGAGAGAGGCTACTCATCGAGTCTGACCAATTTCATTCTTTGTTGTCTGGAGTTCGGGACATTAACTGTCGTTTCACTGATGATCACATTGTGAGTCTTGAAAACTCATTCACTTTTTATTTCTGTATTTCTGTATTTATTTATTTTTGTGTGTTGGTGATCTTGGCCGGATCGCCCTTGATCCCAATGGGATTGATCTGTGATCGGCGTTGAAAGTCATTTACCAGTCACATGCTTTTTCACGGTGGCACGGCGGTCGAGTGGTTAGCGCGCAGACCTCACAGCTAGCTCATGTTCAATTCCACCTATGGCCATCTCTGTGTGTAGTTTGCATGTTCTCCCCGTGCATGTGTGGGTTTTCTCCGGGTACTCCGGTTTCCTCCCACATTCCAAAAACATGCTAGGTTAATTGGCCACTCCAAATTGTCCATAGGTATGAATGTGAGTGTGAATGGTTGTTTGTCTATATGTGCCCTGTGATTGGCTGGCCACCAGTCCAGGGTGTACCCCGCCTCACGCTCGAAGACAGCTGGGATAGGCTCCAGCAAAAGCGGTAGAAAATGAATGAATGAATGAAACATTAGACTAGCTTGAGAAATAGTCCCAGCAGGTGATGATGGCGGAAGAATATAGTAGGTGTTCAATATTGGCAATCATATTAGGCTCCAGCACCCCCGCGACCCTCGTGAGGAAAAAAAGCGGTAGAAAATGAATGAATGAATGAATGCTTTTTCACGGAAATCGAACTACTGGTGACTGATGGATCGGACCATCCCTAATTTTCAGTACATAGTTTATCTGAGGAGTACAATGACAGCATCTGGACTTGGACATGGATAATTGGTGAAACGTATTGAAGAAAATCAAACTAGTCCAGTTACTGTGATTCAACCCCTCAGATAAACAAAAACTACAATTGAAAATATACAAATTTAACATTCAGGAGGTCCATTTCTTTCCATTTCTTCTGTAGACCACCCCTCTCTCTGCCTGTGACAATTGATAACCGGGCATGAATAGATCAAATCGGCCATGAAACTTTACCTGCACACACTTGTACCTGTACCTGCCTGCATTGTGGGCAGAATTCCCTACGGAACACAACATGAGCTAGAGCTCCACTTTCTTCTCCAGGAGGAGGACTTAAGGATGATGTAGCTCTGTATCGGACGGTCAGTACGTTAAGTTCTCACTCAATGTCCTTGCACAGATACAAGGTGCATTCACGGACATTGGGTCGTTACACAATTTGTTTGGGCGACCCACTGAAAACAGCTAATGGATTAGCCTATGGATAATGATAAGGGGTTGTGAAATTACCATGGAAAGCCTCGTAATGGATGTTGATGGAATGTAGCTGATGAGTACTTACGTAGATCTGTAGACTTGGACAAAATGACGGCCTGAAAAGACTTGAACCAAGATAAAGAAAATGAGAACTGTGAGGAATCGTGTTGAGGGAGACTGAAGAAGAATGTTTGGAGTTTGTCAAAAAGGTTTTTGGTCAAAAGGTGAGCATGGACCTGGTCAGCAACTGCATATTTCTGGATTTCTGGATGGAACACAACAAAAGAGGTTTTTGGAACGTGTAAGGTTTCTTAATGGGAAATTTCTGCAGTATGTCGGAGGTGAAGTGGTGTGATCTATCAAGGTGTGCATTTTGGTCCAGATCCAATCTGCCCGGTGGGGGACTCTCCTCTGCTGAGCCTCTGTTTAGTTTGATATGATCATGTGTGCACTCTCTTAAATACTCAGTCCAGCAGAAATCCTTATTAACTAAAATTATGATGACAAAACAAGATGATGCTCTGAGAGACGTTTAAGTCCATATTTGTTCCAAAAACTTCCAGTGATGTTGTGACAGGCATACTCCAACTTCTCAATGAAATGTGAAGGACAAGGTATGTCAAACTAAGGCAGATGGAAAGCGTTGTCCCTGAAGCCCACTTTACTAATTAAGCTCTGATGATATGTGATGTTAGAAACTAAGCCCACAGCTATTTTTCACCACATGCTTGGCTACATAAGACCCATGACCTCTGGCTTCCACAGATGCTGTTTCCAAACAAACAAAGTGACCCGTGATCTTTTTCACTCTCTTTATGATGACAGTAGCCTGGTTGAAAGGACACTTGCCATCAACGTTTTACATTACAGATTAGTGGTCCTCAATAGGTGGCTCATGGGCCACATCGGACCAGGCCAAAGTTTTAATTTGGCCCGCAAATTATCACCCAATTAATGACCATCATGCATTACTTCCTCCTTTCTGCAATTGGCAACAGCAGGCATAATGAGGTAGAAGATGGGTCACATGTCAACAAATATGGCTCTATCAACTTGGTAATGGTAATGGTAATGGTAATGGTAATGGTAATGGTTTTATTTCATTTGAACATGCATCCCATAATCAGTTCCCAGTTCCACATGTCCAAAAAGAGTAGGAAGAAGCAAAGCTTATTAAATCCTTTTACTTTTACAATCAGTAACTGTTACATTTGTTCACTTCCTGCTTTCATAATACAGTTTAAGGGTTTTTTTGGTTTTGTTTTTTTTAATAATGCACCTCGTACCTCGTAGGAGGTGATATGAGCATCCAATGCCATAATGGGTACCATAGTGCATGTCAATATAGTGATATATATAGCACATCATGACTGGTTCAAGACTCTTCATCCCTGTATTTAGCAAACATCAACTGCTTGTATTGTTTCTTGAATTGGCTCATCGTTGTGCATTGTTTGATTTCCTTACTCAATCCATTCCATAGTTTGATTCCACATACTGAAATGCTATGGCTAGCATAACGTAGTCCTAGCATAGAAGTGTTTCAAATGTACTTCTTCCCTGAGATCATATTTCTCCTCTCTTGTAGAGAAGTATTGGAGGACATTTTTAGCTAATTGCTTATTTTTAGCCTTATGCATCATTTTAGCTGTTTGAAGATGAACTATATCAGCAAGTTGAAGTATTTGTGATTTTACAAATAAGGAGTTAGTATGTTCTCTGTAGGCGGCATTATGAATTATCCTTACTGACCTTTTTCGCAGTACATTTAGCGAGTGAACATTGCTTTTATAGTTATTAGCCCATATTTCTACACAAACTTTTTTTTTTTTTTACTTTGGAAGGAATATAACCTGAGGATGCGGTTCATCCCCAAACTCCCCAGATTATTGCCGAGTGGGCCAATTGTAGATTTTTAAATTTGGACCCATGCAAGACCTTAGTGGCTTGCTACAGTACAGGTAATATGAGTTCCATGTTTTTTGTAATAAATTGCTGACTCAAAAAAATTTTAATTCTCACTCCCATTTCTTCTTTTTGCATTTTGAAGCTGTACTCAGAACCTCTTTTATATCCAAAGAAAATATTCCTGTAATATTGAAAAAAAATTGATCAGGAGTGTATATATAAGGTTGTTTGTCTATATGTGCCCTGTGATTAGCTGGCCACCAGTCCAGGGTGTACCCCGCCTCTCGCCCGAAGACATATAGATATAGGATAGGCTCTAGCACCCCCCGCGACCCTTGTGAGGAAAAAAGCGGTAGAAAATGAATGGATGAATGTATATACAATAAAAGTACTCATTGTATTTTTAACAGCTAGTTCCTGTCATGTTCTCTGTTGTCGCTCTGCTGCCGCCTGTCTACCTTTTTGTTGCAGTGCAATTGTTTGCGGTTGGCGGTGCTTGATTGAGCTCCCGGCTGAGAAGACTTTTCATAGACCCTGCACAGGGCACCTGCCCTGCGCCTGGCCAGCGCACTTTGTCATTTTTGTGGGCGGCGCAGTCCGGCGCAGTGTGGCGCACCCACATCTTCATCCCTCCCAGCCAGCACACGTGGCAAATAGGGAGGAGAGAAGGCGTGAGAGGTTAACACAGCTGAGTGTAATCTTAACCAATCAAATGAACGCCTCTCATTGCCTTTAAATGTAAAAATAACGCAGTCTGTCCCGCTGTGATACACGTACAGCAGAACCCGTACATGTTGACGCTGATTGAGGTCAACATAAGCACTTGTCGCAATAACCCAAATCAAAACTTGTTTGCACAAATTTTCTTGTGACTCTCGCCAGAGACATAAGAAAAATGCATGATATTAATCATTTGTCAACCGAGCAAGCGTGGCTTAAAGTGGTAAAATCTATGCCCACACCAAATTTACGCAATTTACCAAAATGAAGGACATTGGCCTACAAGCTACTTGTCTTATTTTAGACGCCATCTGCGACAACAAATGACTGCAGCAAATTTTGGTCTTTGGAATAAACTCCATGTGAGTTAAAATCAACTCAATCTGAGTGTACATGCGTGGCCATCCATTGACTCCACAGGAGAGTTAATAGAACTCTGCTTTTGGAGTTGATCTTTTACCCCCCATTCACAGTTAAAACTCAACTCTTCTTGGTGTTAAGATACTACTCTTTAGAGCAGGGGTGCTCACACTTTTTCAGCATGCGAGCTACTTTTAAAATGACCGAGTAAAAATGATCTACCCACTACAAAAATGCAAAACATCTATTTATTTTCAAATGTATTGAGGATTATTTGTACGTACAATGTATGTTGATGTACCTTACATAACCAAATGAGCCAATATTGCAAAACACACATAATTAACTATTAACATTTTTTGTAATTACCTGAGTTTACTTTGATGACTTGCACTGAATTGAACCAGCCAGGGATGCATAGTCCGGACAGTAGCTGCTGATAGCCAGCCTCAAGCACACTTCCAAATGTTCATGTACATTGTGGAAAAAAAAGTCCACCTCCCATTCCGTATGGAAGTGATATGTTTTTGCCTTTTTACTTGGTCCAGTTTTTGCCTTTTTACTTGGTCCAGCTCCTTCACTCATTTTAGTGACCATAAACTTTAGCGAGGGCTTAAAATCTGACGCAATTCGCCGACTAGCTTAGCACTTTGCATCGTTGTTTACGCATGAGCGGTGACCTAAAGGTCAAATTTCAGTTGTCATCTGACTGGTTGTCCTGTATGTCAATCAAGTAACGGGGATGGATGATAGGCTGACATCGTAAGTCCTGCTGCACTTAGAGACGTTGTTTGATTTGATTGGTCGCCCGAAGGGCAACATTCAGTTGTCATCTGAATGGCTGCCCTGTATATCAATCAAGTGACGGCATTGATGCTAGGATGATATTTTTTTAATGTCACGCCGCGATCGACCAGCGATCGACCAGTACCACCTCCGCGATCGACCGGTAGCTCGCGATCGACTTAATGAGCACCCCTGCTTTAGAGAGTAAAATGTGACTCTCCATTGGAGTTGATTTTAATATTAACTCTTAACCGGTGTTAAAAGCCAACACGTAATATATAGTTAATTTAACATTATTTAAAGTTGACATTAATTTTATATGCGATAAAAAACCTTTGTATACAAATGTGTTAAATAATAGAGGATATTGGTAAGGAAATGTGAAGAACATTTTATTTGTGCAACATATGTTTTAAAAGTATGGATGAACCTTGAAAAAGTGTCTAAATTAGTATGTGCTTTTATCCGTTTGAATTCCTGGTGTATTGCTTTTAGATTTCAGTTACAGTGTGTGCGTCATGCCCTGTGAGGATTCCCACGTGACAGTTTGTTGGAGTTACCGTCTGGGCTTTGGTTTCTGTTCTGGACACTCTTGTTTTGTATTTGACTTCCTGTTTTGCCCTGTCTTCCTTTGTTGCCTCAATCATCCACACCTGTCCCTATTTGTGCTGGTATTTAGTTCAGGTGTTTGCTTCTCCCCGTGTGGGATCATTATAGTTTGTCCTTCTGCTTCCTGAGTTGCCTTTTTCCTGCTGCTGCAATTATTGCAAAAAATAAATATTTTTACCTGCACTCGGTCCTGAATCGCTGCATCCTGGGGTCGCATCGCAACATAGACATGCCGAACCGTGGCAGTGTAAAATTAAATAAAGTGATATTTTATTTCTCAGAACCTTTGAACCTTGACATAATTCACGGCAACACGACTCTTTTCTGATCTGTCTGCATTAGCAATTCAGTACGTGGTAGATCGTTTATGATCATGAATATTTCAGTACCTCCACATTTTGGGCTAAGATGTTCTTGACAAATATTTGTGTGCTGGGAAAGATGTTGTACATTGATTTGGAACATGTTGTTACATTTAGTAGTTTGAATTTCCTAAAAGAAGACAAGGTTACTGAACAATATAGTCATTCATTCAATTACAAAGGAAAAAATCATATAATGTGAAAACGGGAAAAAAGTAAAATAATGAATTTTAAAATTACGGCTATCAATCGATTACAATATTTGATCAAGATTAATCACATTTTGTCCATAGTTAACTCATACTTAATCACATTTAATCGTAGATAGAAGTAAGTTTTTATCAATAATAAGTAGGGGAAATCTTTGTGGTAAACCATTCAATGTGCAACTACAACGATAATTACATTACAACAAATCACAACAAAATTATGTAAAAGGATATATACATTTTTATCATTAGCATATTAACTCTTGAACTCACCTATGAACGTTTGTGAGTAAAACGCCCATTTAGGAACATTCATTCATTCATTCATTTTCTACCGCTTATACTCACTAGGGTCGCGGGGGTGCTGGAGCCTATCCCAGCTGTCTTTGGGCGAGAGGCGGGGTACACCCTGGACTGGTGGCCAGCCAATCACAGGGCACATATAGACAAACAACCATTCACACTCACATTCATACCTATGGACAATTTGGAGTGGCCAATTAACCCACGCATGCACGGGGAGAACATGCAAACAGAGATGGCCGAGGGTGGAATTGAACCCTGTTCTCCTAGCTGTGAGGTCTGCGCGCTCACCACTCGCCCGCCATGCCGCCCCAATACGTACATCTGGTGACAAAAAATTGAATAACATCTTGCAAAAAACACATGCTTTCATTTGTATCTTTGATCTTAACATGACATTGATGGTGTTTGTGTACATATTCGTCAACACGTCAACAAAGTGTGGAGTGTCCCTATTTACAGGGTCTCTAGTGCGCGTGGTCACAATAACGTTGTTGTGGTGGCCTGGCATGCCCATAAAATAAGCTGTTCACCTGCCTGGTGGCAAAACAGCTTGTTGGTGGACACTCTTCCTGTGGTAAATGGTCTTTCACTTTCGCTTCCTCCAAGGCGCTTTGACACTGTTAGCACATTTACCTATTGATGACACAGCATCAGGACCAACTGGGCCTTAGGACTTTGTACTTTGACATGATCACGGCAGAATGGAGGATGGAACCCCACCTTCATGTAGGGAGACAACCACTCCACCACCTGTGGAGAAAATGTTAGGACGTGTAGGCATTGTTGTTGCCTAGGCAGATGAAAGGTGTAGACGCAAAGACCCTCCTCTGTTTAGAGCAGGGGTCTCAAACACGCGGCCCGCGGGCCAAATGTGGCCCGCAGGACACTAGTTTGAGGCCCCCGCCTTGATATGAAAGTTTAATGTTAGTGCGGCCCGCGCAAGTTTGATATGGATGCTGTATGGTATCATGTACCCAGAAAAAATTATTACGTTTGATTAATGTTCATGTTAAAGGTTAAATAACTGTTAATAGTTATCCTCCCTATCCGTGTGGAAGTGGTAAGTTTTTGGCTATTTAAGTTTAAAGGAAATAACTTGAAGGCTACCGTTTAGGTCGCTAGCTCTCTAGTTTGCGAGTTAGCATGTGTCTCAAGACCCTGCAGTTGCGCAATATGTTGTAAATAAAAAGAGTATAAATGTGACTATAGTCGTGTTTTGTCATGTCTACAGGGCTCTAATAATGCTTTGTTCATTTTAATCTGAAAAAAAATATTTGTCTACCCACCAACTATATGTGGTTTCTTAAGTTTTTATTATTTGCCGTTTTATTATTATTATATTTATTTATTACTGATTGATTGATTTTCTTTATTCTTGATTTGTTTATTTATTTTTCATCTTATTTTTTGTAGAAAAATCAAAAGTAAGATATTTGAGAACAGTGGAATGTTTTATCAGAGCTTTTCTTGTAGAAAATCGAAACCAAAGCAAAGTTTATTCATTTTTCTGTTTTTAATAAATGCGTTTTTTTTGGTTTTTTTTGGAAAACCTGATGTGGCCCAGTCTCGCCCAGACCCGAGCTTCAGTGGCCCCCAAGTAAATTGAGTTTGAGACCCCTGGTTTAGAGTATGCCTTTCCAATTTAACATAGACTTCTTTCTCACCTGTTCCAAGCCAGCGGTCCTCCCTATCCAGAATTTGGACATCGGTGTCCTCATTTGGAGATGCAAATGCACTTTTTTGAACCAAATTTTGAACCGAAGTAGCCTTTTGAATATAAATATTAGTCAATGACAACAACACTGAACACAAAATCCAGTTTTTAAATGAAACTTTGTATTATTAAGAGACCCCCCCAGTCTAAAAAAAGGTTATAAAGACATTTTTAAAGCTGTGGAACTCCAGACTCCAGTGAGAGCCATTATCCTAGCTTACAGGGAGGAAGTGAAACACCTCGTGGATCGGTGCAAGGCGAACAACCTGGTCCTGAATGTTGACAAAACAAAGGAGATCATCGTCGACTTCAGGAGATCCAGACCCAGCCACACTCCACTCAGCATCAACGACACAGCCGTAGAAGTTGTGAGTGCAACCAAGTACTTGGGGGTGCATATCACGGACACTTCCTGCGGCGGATGAGAAGAGCCTCCCTCTCCCCTCCTATCCTGACCACTTTCTACAGAGGGACCATCGAGAGCCTGCTGACCAACTGCATCTCCGTCTGGTCTGGGAGCTGCAAGGCCTTGGACTGGACGTTACTGCAGAGAGTGGTGAGGACAGCGGAGAAGATCATTGGGACCCCGCCCCCCCCCCCCCCCCCCCCCCCATTAAGGACATCGCAAACAACCGCTGCGTATCAAGAGCCCGTCGGATCTACTCTGACCCCACACACCCCCAGCATGGACTGTTTTCTCACCTGGCATCGGGGAGAAGGCTCTGCAGCATCCGCTGTAGGACAACCAGGTTTAGAGACAGCTATCTATCTATCAGCTACTTCCCCCTGGCCATCAGATTGCTCAGTGCCAAATAAGCCCCTCTACCTGCCCACACGCACAACCAAAACTTTACATTATTATTTTTATTCTAAATTATTTAAATTATTTGTACAAATTACTGTTTACGCTGTACATTTTATGTCATCTATTTATTCTCCACATTATTATTATTTATTATTATACGCGAGCCAGGCAATGACATTTCATTGGCAATGTCACTGCTGTGTTATTGTGCAATGACAATAAAGGACAACCAAAATTACCCCAAGAGCACAGTGACAACTTATCCAAAAAGGTCACAAAAGACCCCACAACAACATCCAAAGAACTGCAGGCCTCACTTGCCTCAGTTAAGGTCAGTATTCATGACTCCACCTTAAGAAAGAGACTGGCAAAAGATGGCCTGCATGGCGGAGTTCCACCGCTGAACATAAAGAACATTAAGGCTCATGTCAATTTTGCGAGAAAACATCTTGATGATCTTCAACACCTTGGGGAAAATACTCTGCTTTGATGAGGCAAAAGTTGAACTTTTTGGAAGGTGTGTGTCCCATTACATCTGGTGTAAAAGTAACTTCAGTAATATCAGCAAAAGAACGTCATACCAACAGAAAAATATGGTGGTGGTAGTGTGATGGTCTGTTTCAGAACCCGGAAGACTTGCTGTGGTGAATGGAACCATGAATTCTGTCCACCAAAAAATATCCATCCATCTGTTGGTGACCTCAACATGAAACCAACTTGGGTTCTGCAGCAGGACAATGATCCAAAACACACCAGCACGTCCACCTCTGAATGGCTGAAGAATAACAAAATGAAGATATGGAGTGGCCTAGTCCTGACCTGATCCCTATTGAGATGCTGTGGCATGTCGTTAAAAAGGAGGTTCATGCTGGAAAAGCCTCCATTGTGGCTGAATGACAACAATTCTGCAAAGATGAGAGAGCCACATTTTTTTAGGTTTGGATTTTTTCTCACTTAATAATAACATTTTCATTTAAAAACTCAATTTTGTAATCAGAAATACACCACTGTATACGTATGTTCTTACTATTTGCACTGTTTATATCCTACTTGTGTTTATTATTTTCATGTTTTTGCATTGAAATCTATTTTGTTGTTGCTGATGCTGTGAGAGAACCTCCCCACACGGATCAATAACATTTCATATCATCTTATATGAATCTGTGCACACGGTGCTGACAAGGGTGCGTGAGATACTTTCCTAGGTTTCCATTTAACATCCACTAATATTGCAGTATAACTACTTCTACAAGTGCAACAATACCGCTTATGTCGTAACTAATTATTGAAGAAAATGATGGCACTGTAACCATGGAACGTCATAGCCGTGAAATGTTGTTACACAAACCACCGAGAACCATATGTAAGACTATCACAGAAATGTATGGTTATGATAAAACTGCTCCTTTGCACCATGTTTTAGCTGCTGTGTCTTTGTCATCAAAGCTGTGTAAAATAAATGGTTTTAATCATTAAAATCTAGCATGAGCAGATGGGATTTAGTTTAAGTATATGATTTAAATCCAAAATAAATATTGTACTTTTCTTTCAGGACGCCATTGATCTTTTTTAGCCTTACTTTTTTTAGCCACGCCTTATTAATATGCAAAAGGAAAAATGTAACCTGAAAGGCTTCAATGCAAGAACAGCCTGAAGTGCAAAATATGACATGCATATTGTGTTCCAATTATCTCCCTTCAGAGTGCCTGCATCCAAAATGTCCTCATTTTTGTTCCGCAGGCAGCAGGATTGTAAGCCGACGGTTTATTTGAGCAGTGATGAATAGGATTTAGCAAAGGCCAGAAGCACTGGAATACTAACCAAAAGGAACCGGCACACTGCAACATTTGGAAAACATGACTTTATACATGCCTTCTGCTCGCAGGTATTGATTATTAGAGGAGACAGACTGGTGCTTTGTCTCACCTGACAGACATATAAGATAGGATATGCCTTTATTCGTATGTTGTCCTGGTTGCTGCGGCATCAACCATCAAATGACTTTCGGACAAAGCTGACTTTCATTCACTGCTTGTTCTCAAAGGGTTTTCCTTGTGTGGTTGCTGTCAGGTCAAATTTCTGTTTAGATGATGAAAAAATCTTAATTGATATTAACAATAAAAATGTGGAATGGTCCGATCAGAGTTTTATGCTGCTGATTTTGATGCCGATCATTCATGAGTGAAATAGGCCAAATACCATTTAAATACCATAAATTTTTTCTATTTAAAATTGGCTCTATGACATGAAAATGGGAACCGTAAAATCGCCTTCATTTAGACAAAAACATCTTTGACTTACTTTTCCAAGAGAACATATATGAGACGCCTTCTTTGATTGTCGATGATGATTGTTTTGGGTTTGGCATCCCAGCGCAGCGTGAAGGAAAGGGAAGTGGGCTGGAAAGTCTCACTAAAGGCTGCATGCTGCAATCGTACGAGCCAGATGTGATTGATTGGCTTTTGTGATCAGCGTTGAAAGGCTTTTTCATGGAAATCGGACAATTTTGATCGGTGGCCATTGGATCGCCGCACTTCTAATAATGATGTGAACCACATACAGTATATAGATAGTACAGTCAAACCCTTGTACTGTATTGTTTTAAGGCCCTGAATGCATTTCTGATTCACTGTCGGGCATCTTTTTTTAAGTGAGACTGCCAGGTAATGCCAGGTATAATAATTTCACATTGTTTTCTGCATGTAAAACTATAGATGAATAAACTGTTTTTTTTTTGTTGTTTTTTTTTATTTATTTTCCTAACATATCTGGGTGTCTGGTTTTGGATTAATTGGATTAATTTGAAATCAGATGATTGCTTTCCCGTTTTATAGCACGTACAATCTGTTCACAATACTTGAATACTTGTTTTATTTTTGGGTGGTATTTTCAGTTTTTCACTGGCTAACATACAGCTGTAATCGTATTGAAATGGGGAATCATCCATTGTACTGCAGTTGCGAATTTCATGTTCTTGAATATCTTTGGCCAGAACACAAAAGACAAATTAGCAGTTAACACAGATGCAAGTTGACAATGGGGAATACACAACGTCACTAATAGGCTTTGAATTTGTTGGAGCACATTTCCGTCCACCGCCTGCTTTTCCCTCTGCTGATACCATTTCATCTGTGCGGAGCATGATGAATAGTCCGTTGGATGTATTCTTCCCCAATGGCGTGGACTTTAACCCCATTGGGAATTGTCAGGATGTGTTTGGATGGCTGTTTAACCATCATCACTACAAGATCTACAGATTGATTTTTTTTTGCCAGCGTGTGTATCTTAACATGCTCTGAGGATCTAAAAACAGCAACACGGATAAACTGTCTTGGAAATTCCACTCGGAAAAGCCTTTGGCTTTCCTTGACAAGACTCCTTAAGAAGGTTTTAGACTGTTGAGTCGCCCTTGTTAAATCCAACTCCACAGACTGATTCAAACATTGCATTTGGTGACCTAAAAAGATTTGCAAGTGTACTTACTGGTATGCTCCAAAGACAACACAGCCTAAAGACAGAGTCATCCCGGATCTCGAGTCAAATCAACTTGATTTCCTGATACAGTCCCATTTTCTTACTGCTTCCTTTCTGTTGTTCATCCCTAAAGGAAAGTGAAAAAAGATTCATTCAGCATGTTCATGGTAGCATAGTTCCAGTTGCTAGATGGGTAACTATGACAATGCTATAGTGTATTTACAAAGTGTGCTAATAAAGACACACTCTATTTGCAGCATTTCTCTGGAGACTTTGCAAAAATGTGTTGTGGAGTCATTAAGAGTCTCTGTAGCATTCGTCACCCGCTAACGCTCTGCATTCACACCTCTTCAGTCAGTTGGCTTCAAATCACTTTTTCAAAACACATGTAAACACGTTAATTAGATCGCGTTCAGCTGTCTAAAGATCGGATTATAGGACAGTCACAAGATCTCTCGAGACTAAAATGTGATAAGATTTCTTGTTGGAAGAAAAGCTATCGAACGAGAACAGGGCAGACTGTGAAGCATGGCGTCGCTACTACGAATGATAATTCTTTACAGTAAACTGGAAGTGGCGGTGCATGGTGCATTATTGGTGCTGCACTCTAAGTGCTTCATGCAAACCTTGCAATCCAAACTACCTGGTGTTGTCACTGTCAGCAAGTGACATGTTGTTGGTCGCATGTGTTTTTGTACTTCAGATTCTGCTTTGTCATGATTGTTAAAATTTCCCCTTCAATTCTGTATTAACCTCCATCCATCCATCCATTTTCTGTACCGCTTATCCTCACGGGCATGATGGAGCCTATCCCAGCTGTCTTTGGGCGAGAGGCGGGGTACACCCTGGACTGGTGGCCAGCCAATCACAGGACAATTTGGAGTGGCCAATTAACCTAGCATGTTTTTGGAATGTGGGAGGAAACCGGAGTACCCGGAGAAAACCCACGCATGCACGGGGAAAACATGCACACTCCACATGCCCGAGGGAGGAATCGAACACAGGTCTCCGAGCTGTGTGGCCTGCACGCTAACCACCAATTCAAACGGAAATCCAGAAATGCTGAATTATTGAAACTGGTGGTGAAGGAAAGGGAAAACACCGGCATTATCCGGACACCAGAACAAATTTGAATAAAATGGAAACACATCAAACAGGTTTATTCCAAGACAGAAAAGGACAGTGAAAGGAGTGTACACGATGCACTTGAGGACATGCTAGGAGGACGACCATGGTTTCGGGGCACAAACGGTCCCCCACAAAACTTATCAAATTGATATGGATATGGATATGGATATGGATATGGATATGGATATGGATATGGATATGGATATGGATATGGACATGGATATGGATATGGAGAGTACATCCCATAATCAGTTCCCAGTTCCACATGTCCAAAAGGAGTAGGAAGAAGCAAAGCTTATTAAATCCTACCCCTCCATCTGGTACTTTTACAATCAGTAACTGTTACATTTGTTCACTTCCTGCTTTCCATAATACAGTTTAAGTTTTTTTATTTTTTTAATAATGTACCTCGTACCAAAGTCGGAGGTGATATGAGCATCCAATGCCATAATGGGTACCATAGTGCGTGTCAATATAGTGATATATATAGCACATCATGACTGGTTCAAGACCATATGGTTCAAGACCATATGGATATGGATATGGATATGGATATGGATATGGATATGGATGTGGATGTGGATGTGGATGTGGATATGGATATTGATATGGAAATGAATATGGATATGGATATGGAGAGTGCATCCCATAATCAGTTCCCAGTTCCACATGTCCAAAAGAAGTAGGAAGAAGCAAAGCTTATTAAATCCTACCCCTCTATCTGGTACTTTTACAATCACTAACTGTTACATTTGTTCACTTCCTGCTTTCCATAATACAGTTTAAGGTTTTTTATTTTTATTTTTTTAATAATGTACCTGGTACCTCGTAGGAGGTGATATGAGCATCCAATGCCATAATGGGTACCATAGTAAGTGTCAATATAGTGATATATATAGCACATCATGACTGGTTCAAGACCATATGGTTCAAGACCATATGGATATGGATATGGATATGGATATGGATATGGATATGGATATGGATATGGATATGGATATGGATATGGATATGGATATGGATATGGATATGGATGTGGATATGGATGGAACCATAACCGTGCAGTTGTCCAACCACCAACACAACACAATAATCCAAGTTAATCCAAGTTTTTCTCGACTTCAGTGACAACACACGACCTACATAGAGTATGTGCCGATGTTGAGCGTGATGGGTCACAGTTTCATATTTCAGGCACCAAACAAACCTCCTCCTTTCCTTCAATATTGGGCTGACAGTCGCCACCAATTATAATTGTGGCCTATTAAAATGACCCACATGTGTCAACTGCCAATGTATCATCTGCTGAATAGCAGTCAGTGATGAATGGAGCCGTCTCTCCAGCTCAGTATGATGCTGGCTGGACGCCTGTCCTCAATGCAATCACCAGAGATTATTCATACATATTCTATTTGGTTATGTCATGATTGCCGGAAAATATGGACCCACAATAGGTGATTGAAGAAGCTGGACGTCCACCAAGGAAGACTTGTTTGTCTGAAAAATGTGCAAGACGGTATTGTGCCGTGCCATTCCGGTTTGCTCATTCCCTTTTTTCGGTAATTTTTGGTAATTTGTTATTTTTAGCCTTATGCATTATTTTAGCGGGCGGCACGGTGGTCTAGGGGTTAGCGCGCAGACCTTACAGCTAGGAGACCAGGGTTCAATCCCACCCTCGGCCATCTCTGTGTGGAGTTTGCATGTTCTCCCCGTGCATGCGTGGGTTTTCTCCGGGTACTCCGGTTTCCTCCCACATTCCAAAAACATGCTAGGTTAATTGGTGACTCCAAATTGTCCATAGGTATGAATGTGAGTGTGAATGGTTGTTTGTCTATATGTGCCCTGTGATTGGCTGGCGACCAGTCCAGGGTGTACCCCGCCTTACGCCCGAAGACAGCTGGGATAGGCTCCAGCACCCCCCGCGACCCTCGTGAGGAAAAGCGGTAGAAAATGAAGGAATGAATGAATGAATGCATTATTTTAGCTGTTTGAAGATGAACTATATCAGCAAGTTGAAGTATTTGTCATTTTAGAAATAAGGAGTTAGTATGTTCTCTGTAGGCGGCATTATGAATTATCCTTACGGACCTTTTTTTGCAGTACATTTAGTACAGTACAAAATTGGTAGTGTATTTTTTCTAGAAAACACTGTACATATTCATTTGAAATGAAGGTGTCAGTGGAGGGTGTAGGAATATACACTTTTTTTATTGCATCAAGGACTCCTGACTAATAAGAACATTTGTTTGAGCAAGGAAAGCAGAGAGGGCCAACTAGCGTATCGTGACAGCGAGTCTGGGGATCACCTTTGGGTGAGTGTCCTTTTGTATAATGTTTGTTTTTGTTTTTTAGCTCTAGGACTCCGCGTGTGACACGGCGAGCTGATGTGCTTAAAATAACAATTGCCACGGAGCCTGCTCGTAAACATCCTGAAGATGTGTGTTGACAGATTCTCTGTAACAGGAGGATCTGACTAACAAATGGAAACGTCCTTTTTTTTTTTGTACAGATCTCTGATTTTCATCTGAAACACACAAATAACCCAAATAAAATGATGAATTCAGAAAGTGACAATGTAATATGATGCAGTGCAGTTTTTGTTTTACATATCAAAAAGTCTATTTCGACATTGACGGTTATGGCAATGAATGAAACATTGTTACAACAATAAATGAGTGACAATAATGGAACAACTGATTCGTATTAGGGCGTGTCATAGCTAACAAAAACTAATCTGCATATTGTTCTGTTGCAGTTTATGAAGAAAAACCTACAAGAAAATCCCATTTTAGTATTTGTTATGACAGCAGGGGACTGTTTAGGGAAATCTTAAATGCTTAAAAAAGTTATCCAATTTATTCACTTCATAAATGCTTGATTTTCACATTTGTATGACTAAAAAATTTTGTTTAAATCAAAGGTTTTGAAAAAAAATGTTCCTGTGATTAACAAGTGCCTCACCACTGAGGCACAAAAAACTAAAGGACAGTTTCTTGGAAAAATTATACTGCTTTTTATTAAAATTCATGATAACGAGGCTTTTAATGTGAAGTGTTTTTCATAGCGTACCATATTTAAGTTAATGTAATGGCAACATATTCTGACATAGAGATAATGGACTGACCCTGCTTAACTTCTGGGTGGTCTTCAAATCTTTGTTAGTTCACCTTCCTCAGAATAATGATGCAAAAGTGTGTTTTTGTTTGTTTATTTCGGGCTTTTTCCTGTTTTGATATACATTTAAATATAGCTTGAAAAATGCCCAAGTAAAAATAATATCTGTTGTCATGATGGGACCCCAGGATGCAGAGATAATAGCAAAAAGTGTAAAAAAAAAAGTCTTTAATTGCAAACATTCACAACAGCAAAAGTTGAGTTAAAATTGACAAAAGGCAACAATGAAATAAAAAAAATAAAAGATCTGAGCTGCTATGGCCATAGCAGACAAGTGATACTAAAGGTAGGCACTTGCAACCGTGCAAAGAAGAAAAGGAAATACCAAAATAAGAGTCTTAAACAGGAAATGGTAGAAGAAATGAAGGGAAATACAATTCATGACAGTGACAATCTGTACTAGTATTGCAATAATGACTGTGTATTAACTATATGTGTAGTATGGCCAACTTCTGTTGGGCCGCTGAGTGCGGTGGCACATTTTAAAAATGTGCTTAAACATTTAAACAAGGTAGTTAAAAATGTAGTAACCATTAGTGAGGTGACAGCTAATCTGTACATATTTCATTAACTAAAATGAATGGAGGTGGTGGGGGGGGGTCTGATGCTGTATGAAATCTACCTGACTAAAATTCCAAGGAAAAGATAAATAGCAGCATGGAGCTGCCTCATTGGTCAGTTTATCCAGACACGTCGACCCCTCCTGACTCTCGGTACGGCCATTCAGCCAAATACGAATTGATATTTGGAACCTCAAATGGCCCGCACCAATGTTGTCATATCATCAGTCATTGTTTCATACTCACAAATATTAATTTGGTCACCGTAGGATGAACACGATCAATCAGGTTGTAATGTAGCTGCAGAGGGGGATGACGTAATGTTCCTGTCAGGGAGGTGGGAGACTACGGTGACCATCAATGACCATCAAAGTTTTACAAAGCATATTGTGTGATGCTATCAGGGATTAGCAAGACAAAATAAGTAGATAATAAGTGGATATCCCTTAAAGGGGAACTGCACTTTTTCATGGAATTTTTCCCATCATTCACAATCCATGTGTGAAACACGCACACATATTTCTTTCCCTTTTCTGTGCAACACGAGAAAACTAGTTAATTTCAGCTAGCTTACAATGCTGTCATTGGGATACACCGATTTCAACTCTGAAGCCCTGTAAAAAAACCTCAAAAAATATTTCATTGTTTAACATCTAAGCTGTGATCATACATTAACAAGTACAGTGATGATAACATGTAAGAGTTGCAGTGTCTTGCCGTATTTTGATGATTTAAAACTTCTAACCGTCTTCCTTGGCACATTGATAGTAACTAACTCACTATACACCTTCAATAATGTACTGCAAAAAAGGTCAGTAAGGATAATTCATAATGCCGCCTACACAGAACATACTAACTCCTTATTTCTAAAATCACAAAACACATGCTATGTGCTATAGCATGTGCTATAGCCATGCTATGGCTAGCATAACGTAGTCCTAGCATAGAAGTGTTTCAAATGTACTTCTTCCCTGAGATCATATTTCTCCTCTCTTGTAGAGAAGTATTGGATGACATTTTTAGCTAATTGCTTATTTTTAGCCTTATGCATTATTTTAGCTGTTTGAAGATGAACTATATCAGCAAGTTGAAGTATTTGTCATTTTAGAAATATGGAGTTAGTATGTTCTCTGTAGGCGGCATTATGAATTATCCTTACTGACCTTTTTTGCAGTACATTTAGCCAGTGAAGATTGCTTTTATAGTTATTAGCCCATATTTCCACACAATAAGTAAGATATGGTAGAACCAGAGAACAATAAAGAGTGTGGAGTGATTTCTGATTGAGAACAAATTTTGCTTTGTCCAATATTGAAATATTTCTGACCACCTTATGTTGTATATTTGTAATATGAAAACTATGTTGATCCCCAGAAATTTATTTCCGTTCACCCTTTCAATGTCCACACCGTCTAAAGCAGGGGTGCTCATTAAGTCGATCGCGAGCTACCGGTCGATCGCGGAGGTGGTACTGGTCGATCGCTGGTCGATCGCGGCGTGACATTAAAAAAATATCATCCCAGCATCAATGCCGTCACTTGATTGATATACAGGGTAGCCATTCAGATGACAACTGAATGTTGCCCTTCGGGCGACCAATCAAATCAAACAACGTCTCTAAGTGCAGCAGAACTTACGATGTCAGCCTATCATCCATCCCCGTTACTTGATTGACATACAGGACAACCAGTCAGATGACAACTGAATTTTGACCTTTAGGTCACCGCTCATGCGTAAACAACGATGCAAAGTGCTAAGCTAGTCGGCGAATTGCGAGATTTTAAGCCCTCGCTAAAGTTTATGGTCACTAAAATGAGTGAAGGAGCTGGACCAAGTAAAAAGGCAAAAACTGGACCAAGTAAAAAGGCAAAAAACATATCACTTCCATACGGATATGGAATATTATACGGATATTATGATACGGATATTATCCATGACTGATAAACATTTGGAAGTGTGCTTGAGGCTGGCTATCAGCAGCTACTGTCCGGACTATGCATCCCTGGCTGGTTCAATTCAGTGCAAGTCATCAAAGTAAACTCAGGTAATTACAAAAAATGTTAATAGTTAATTATGTGTGTTTTGCAATATTGGCTCATTTGGTTATGTAAGGTACATCAACATACATTGTACGTACAAATAATCCTCAATACATTTGAAAATAAATAGATGTTTTGCATTTTTGTAGTGGGTAGATCATTTTGACTCGGTCATTTTAAAAGTAGCTCGCATGCTGAAAAAGTGTGAGCACCCCTGCTCTAAAGCATCTATCTACTGTACATGCAGCAACCTGGTGGATGCTTGACGTGTTTCCAGAAAAGGAGCAAAACGATATGAAACCCTAAAAGCGGTGTTTTTATTAGTCCACTCCACAACGCCAAGGCCCATGAAACACTGACTTGGTGTGCAGGCTGGGGGCACTGCCACTAGGAGTTAATGAGGTCAACTCCCAGTTACATCACTGCATGGCACTCAACCTGATAAATCTGCCCTGGGAGGAAATCGGTCCAGTTGACTGGGAATGTGCATATATTCGGTATCATGTGACAACACACAAAGAGAGGTTTTACACTTGAAGGCGGCATCACATCAACAACAATTGTAGGCATTCACATGAATCATCTCCTCCCCGTACCAGCGTTCATCCAAGCTTGGGCCACCTATGTGCTCCAATCTCTCAACAAATATTACTGTTGGCAAAAGTTTGGCTGTCACGTTGACTTTTGTTACGAACGCAACTTTGACAGTGCAGCACGACGGAGAACAAAGTGTGTAAAAAATAGCACCGCAAATGGTCCTCACTGTCACGTCGCGTTGACATTAATGAGCCTGCCCGGGCAAATAGATAACCATCCCCATTCTGATCGAAGCTATATCCACATCAGCCACGGCCGCAGCAGCCCAGACGACACTAACATCCGCAGATGCATCTCATTTGATGCATCGCAATTGATGCATCTCCCTGATGCGGCCCTAGCGCTTCTCCATATGAGCGTCTGGCAAGACCCTCCTTGTCAAAGCAGATAGGATGCCTGCACACAGTCCAGGGGACAAATAGTGGGGGTGCTGAGCTGCAAACAGAATGAAAATGACCCAGAGAGACAGAAGGAGATGCAGCGATAGATATAGAGGCATCGTGCTGACTTATTCAACGCTATCACTCCTTGTTATTTTTGGGATTGTTTTTACGACAATGATTTTGCCATGAATCACCTTGTGACCTCCGTGTGAGCACTCCATCCCTCCAGTGATATAAGTCCTCAAAGACTCAACATAGGCGTTAAGGTGTGGGTCGTCTTGAAATGCATACTGTATTCTCCAGACAGGAAGTCAGGTCAGAATATAAGAGGAAAAAAATAGGTGTCCATAATGCTGACATATTATTCATTCATTCATTCATTTTATACCGCTTTTTCCTCACGAGGGTCGCGGGGGTGCTGGAGCCTATCCCAGCTGTCTTTGGGCGAGAGGCGGAGTACACCCTGGACTGGTGGCCAATTATCCATTCATTTTCTGTGCCGTTTATCCTCACTAGGGTTGCGGGTATGCTGGAGCCTATCCCAGCGGCGGGGTACACCCTGGACTGGTTGCCAATCATTCAGACTTGCATTCGTACCTATGGAAACCTGAGTACCCGGATAAAACCCACACACTAACGGGGTCCTAGGTCTTCCTGATCTTTTGACTGTGTGGCCTACATGCTAACCACGCGTCCTAACCACTCGTCCTAACCACTGCTAACCACTTGTCCACCACGCGGCCCATGGTAAATTATCTATACCAGGGGTCCCCAAAAGCCAGGCCGGGGACCGGTACCGGTCCGTGGAGCATTTGCTACCGGGCCGCACAGAAATTCCTTCATTCATTTTCTACCGCTTAACCTCACGAAGGTCGCGGGGGTGCTGGAGCCTATCCCAGCTGTCTTTGGGCGAGAGGCGGGGTACACCCTGGACTGGTGGCCAGCCAATCACAGGGCACATATAGACAAACAACCATTCACACTCACATTCATACCTATGGACAATTTGGAGTGGCCAATTAACCTAGCATGTTTTTGGAATGTGGGAGGAAACCGGAGTACCCGGAGAAAACCCACGCATGCACGGGGAGAACATGCAAACTCCACACAGAGATGGCCGAGGGTGGAATTGAACCCTGGTCTCCGAGCTGTGAGGTCTGTGCGCTAACCAGTCGTCCGCCGTGCCGCCTTGACATATTATATGCACAGTTATTCAGCAACACAATAGCATGAAGAACATACCTGGGAGGCCAACAAGCAAGTTACCCATAAGCAAGTTCACCAAGCTCCCAATCTCATTCCACTTAACTGTTGCTATCACAAGCATTAAGCGTCCTCTCACGGCTGTGAGTGCTAATGTTCACCCATGGTTCATGTCAGTCAGAATCAATTAACGTTTAAAAACATGTTCAATTATCCATTCATATTCTATGCCACTTATGCTGGAGCCTATCCCAGTGGCGGGGTACACCCTGGACTGGCTGCCAATCATTCAGACTCGCATTGGTACCTATGGAAACCGGAGTACCCGGATAAAACCCACACACTAACAGGGTTTTAGGTCTTCCCGATCTTTTGATTGTGTGGCCTACATGCTAACCACTCGTTCATCATGCGGCCTGTGGTCAATTACCTATACCAGGGGTCCCTAAAAGCCGGGCCGTGGACCGGTACCGGTCCATGGAGCATTTGCTACCGGGCCGCACAGAAATAATAAATAATTAATTATCAAGTCCCCTCACACCCTGATGGGACCATCTCGTCTCAACGAAACAAGCTCAGGCCCCCCACTGATTCAGCGGGTGAGTTATATTTTCCCTGCACTTAACATTTGCTTTTAGCCCCGTCATGTCATTTCATATTTGCTGAAAAAAAAGACCCAAATCACACCAGTCCTCGGTGCAAAAAAGGGTGGGGAGCCCTGATCTATATTGTATATTTTGTAACATATAATAAGTCTCACTTGACTAGGACCGGCCAGATTATAAAAAAAAAACAAACATGTGACTTATAGTCCAGAAAATATGGTTCAGATTCATTCATTTGGAGGTGTGTTGGACCGGTTTTTCTTTGCAAGATTCAGAGATTTCATCTTACAGAAAAATGGGGCAGTGAAAAAACCTTCTACAGGGCTCTAATAATGCTTAATAATTTGTCTACCCACCAACTATATGTGGTTTCTTAAGTTTTTATTATTTGCCATTTTATTATTATTATTATATTTATTTATTACTGATTGATTGATTTTCTTTATTCTTCATTTGTTTATTTATTTTTCATCTTATTTTGTGCAGAAAAATAACAATTAAGATATTTGAGAACAGTGGAATGTTTTATCAGAGCTTTTATTGTAGAAGATCAGAACCAAAGCACTGAAAAAGTTTGTATATTTTTCTGTTTTTAATAAATGCGTTTGTTTTTTTTTTTTGGAAAACCTGATGCAGCCCAGTCTTGCCCAGACCCTAGCTCCAGTGGCCCCCAGGTAAATTGAGTTTGAGACCCCTGGCCTACAGTGTCTCTATAATATTGTTCTCCATTCTCTTGGCCTTCAAGGAATTGGTTAGAGTATGTTTAATAAACATAAATATGAAGAAAAACAGCTTGGGCACCCCTGTCATGCACTCTACTAAGACTCGTATTGTTATGCTGTTTTGGTTATGATTTTGCGTTTCTTTTTTGAGCAGTATATCTATTTCTTTCTTCATGTAATGCAGGCCTGCAAACAAGCAACAAAGAAAAGAAACCAAGCATAAGATACAAAATAAAGTCGCTGTTTAGCAGATTGGAAAGCATGGCAAGAACTAGCTGGCTGGCAAAAACAACATCATTTGACTTGTTGGTTGTCAGCTTAGATTGTTTTCCAGCTTAGGCCATTGAGCAAGGCACGCTACGTTTCACCCACAGGATCCCAGCAGCACGTTCTCATTTCAGGACCAATGAATTATCATAATGAGCCGTCTGTGGAGTTGATGTGTATGTAAGTCAAACATGCTGCTGCAAAGTAGCCTAAGGCGCACACACACACACACACACACACACACACGCACGCACACACAAGTGCACGTCTTCGTGTGAGTCTGCAATACCATTGACTGAATGATCCCACGTAATGTGCAGTCCTAGAAAGTCATTTTGTGGCTCAACATGGGGGAGGAGGCGGCCCTCAACCAAACATCAACATGGCGTATGGCGTGTAGCGTATCACGTCAGAACGACAGCTTCCTAGAACCATCAGTCATCGTGACAGAGGTTGCATTATGAATATAAAAACAACAATGGCATATGGAGATGTTTAAGCTTACCTTTAGGCTCAGAGCTCAGGTGAGTCCAGGTCAGTTCAAATGGACTCTGAAGGTGATTAACCCTGAGATGCACGAGTGACCGGACCCTACACTCTTCCATAAGTGGGTCAAATATGACCCATACTAGAATCAATGCCTTTTTATGACAATTTTGCCATTTTGGTTAGGAATGATCACATGTATGATATTTAGTATTATATTTAGGATCACACAAGAATGATTTCATGTTAGAAACATCTTCATTTGTCACTTTTTAACATCTTTGAAAAAGAAAATGACCCTGTACAACAATAGAAAATGTGAGGATCCATTGTGTGTTGCATAAAGGTAAGTTAAAAATGTGAATGACATGATATCAAAAACACGTTTTTTTAGGAATACTTTGAATATGAAATGATGAAAAATTTTCATTACGAAGATATTTCAAGAAAACAACCTGACCGGGTCATTTTTGACCCACGTATGGAAGGTTGGGGTAGTAACACAAAAACTAAAATTTCTTAAAATGTATAAAAGGTAAGTTAAAAATGTAAATGACATGATATTAAAAACATATTTTTTTTAGGAATACCTGGAATATGAAATGATGAAAAATTTTCATTACAAAGATATTTCAAGAAAACAACCTGACCGGGTCACTTATGGAAGGTTGGGGTAGTAACACAAAAACTAAAATTTCTTAAAATGTATAAAAGGTAAGTTAAAAATGTGAATGGCCTCATATTAAAAACATGTTTTTTTAGGAATACTTGGAATATGAAATAGAACAATTTTTCATTACAAAGATATTTCAAGAAAACAACTTGAGAGGTCATTTTTGACCCACTTATGGAATGTTGGGGTAGTAACACAAAAACAAAAATTTCTTAAAATGTATAAAAGATAAGTTAAAAATGTGAACGGGATGATATCAAAAACATGTTTTTTGAGGAATACCTGGAATATGAAATGATAAAAATGTTTCATTACAAAGATATTTCAAGAAAACAACCTGACCGGGTCATTTTTGCCCCACTTATGCATCTAAGGGTTAACTGAAATTCTAATTAAAAGCAATCTTTTTCCGGACTTCTCTAATAGGCCCATTTGAAGGACAAATATGGCAGCTAGGACTGTGACATTAATGGGAAAACAGAGCCACCGCTCTGCTTGCACCTTTATTAACACCACAGCTGTTGCAATGGCTGTTTTTTACCCGCTGCAGAAACACAGCGGAACTCACAGCAGTGGGTTATTTATGGAGAAATCACAGTCATCAAAACACGAGGTATTCATCTTAGATGCTCAACGTGTATTTCATTTGCTCAATTGACCTTAATATTACCTATAGTTACAAGTAGGGATCGTTCATTCATTTATTCATTTTCTACCGCTTTTTCCTCACGAGGGTCGTGGGGGTGCTGGAGCCTATCCCAGCCAATCACAGGGCACATATAGACAAACAACCATTCTCACTCACATTCATACCTATGGACAATTTGGAGTGGCCAATTAACCTAGCATGTTTTTGGAATGTGGGAGGAAACCGGAGTACCCGGAGAAAACCCACGCATGCACGGGGAGAACATGCAAACTCCGCACAGAGATGGCCGAGGGTGGGATTGAACCCTGGTCTCCTAGCTGTGAGGTCTGCTAGTAGGGATCAAATCAACTTTATTTGTAGAGCACTTTTCCTGCAAGGACATGCAACACAAAGTACTTTACAGAATTAAAAACAATTACCACAATTAAAAAGAAAAACAATTACAAAGAAAGCCCCTCCCTCCATACTAGATACACACACACACACACAGTAGGGAGACATGGCATGGCACTGAGGATCAAGGGGGCGTCCACACTGGGAGGAGCCGCAGGCCGTGCCATCGGGGGACCAGCACCCGGGCCCCCTGACTCCGACAGACGGGTGGACCCCCACATCAAAGGGAGGAACCCCCAGCCGGCCGGGTCAAAGGGACCCAAGGACAGCAGACCCGACACAGCCCCCAGTGTGGAGGACCCCCCCTGAGGAAACATTTGAGTTAAAAGCTAAAGACTAAGAGCATAAAATAGAACTAAAAAGATAAAAAAAGTTTAAAATATGAGTTAAAATCCTGATTAAAAAGGAGTGTCTTTAATCTTCTTTTAAAAATATCAACAGTCTCTGCAGACGTCCAACTGATATGCCAATATTGGCCATTACGGTCGATCGGCGGTTGATGCGGGCTCTCTTCCTGTTTCCCAGAGTGCTTTGCTCCACGGTTGTTGAAATGGCAATGGCAGTGTATAAACGAATGAATGTTGTATTTTAACGTACCTTTTACTCTGTTTACTTGTTTTTATTCAACTCCATTTTTCTGTAAAGTGTGTTTGAGTATTTTGAATAGCTTTGTATGTTCCATGATGTATGGGAATTATATAAATGCTCTTGTTTTATTTTCAGATTGAATATATTGTTTTAAATTTATACAAAAAGTTCAGTCATCCTGTATATACTAGTGAATAATAATGGGCCAGTAACAGTAACAGTGTTGTAGTATTAGAAATAGTAATATAATTAACAACAATTACTGGATGACAATAACAGTGTTTATTAACGTCCCAACACTGGATAGTAATAATATTCCTATACAACAACTATGGGACTATGGGGGAAGATTTATGGCAAAGTACCAAAATGTGTGCACTGCAAATGGCCACAGAACCACAGTTCCCATCATGCAGATTCAGGAAGTCGTGAAGTGGACTCCAATGCTATGTTTTGAAGTCATATGCAGCAATTTTTTGTTTTGTTTTTGATCTGACAAATCTTAAGTCAGTTTGATCAAGTGTACAATTGGCCCAATGAGGTTCATTTGGCCTAACATTTAGATATTTTTAAACAATTCATTTGAACGAGACCGAGATTTTCAGTTTCCAGTTTAAAATGTGTACTAGCAGGGTTCGTCAGAGTGGCCATGTGATTTTCCTGTGACGTGTCATGCCCCCTCATTTATGTGTGGATGTTTGTGTTCCTGTCAATGAAGGCAGGGTGAAATCTCTGTGGTTTTTTTTTCCATGGAGGAGAAGGCCATTGATACGGCACCAAATGTGGACTCACCATGTGGAGAAGATGTGAGGATGATATCTTAGAAAAAATAAAGAAGGGACACACACAGAAGGGACAACTAACAGACCATTTGAACACAGTAGACAGCACAAAAAATATCCAATATACTCCTGAAGGAGAAATGAACAATGCAATAAACTTTCTGGACTTGAATGTAGAGCACAAGGAGGATGGAAGCATCAAAATAAAAAGATACAGGAAAGCAACTCACACCGATCAGTATCTCCTATATCTCCTATATATCTCCTATATATCTCCTATATCTCCTATTAGCATCAGAACACCCCATCACTCATAAACTCTCTGTTGCATTCATTCATTCATTTTCTACCGCTTGTCCTCACGATGGTAGCGGGGGTGCTGGAGCCTATCCCAGCTTGGTGCTGCACTTTAAGTGCTTCATGCAAACCTTGCAATCCAACCGACCTGGTTAGGCTTGAACAATTGCATCCGTGTCAATGTCCAAGTAGAGCTGTAGTCATTTTTTGACCAAACTTACTCAAAATTTGTCAGATCAAAACACACAGATGTTCTGTTGTAATGTTGACAATATATTTTTAATTATAAAATGAGGCTTTATTGTTGGTTGCATGTGTTTTTGTACTTCAGATTCTGCTTTGTCGTGATTGTGAAAATTTCCCCTTCAATTCTGTATTAACTTCCATCCAACCATTACCATAAATGATACCAACGTTTCAGACAATGAGGTTTGCATATTCGGAAGTGAGCCCTGAAAGAAGTTTGGGGTGGCTCAAAACGCTCGGTTTGAAAATACGTAGTAAAACTGCCTCTTTGTACGACAAACTCCTACGTAGCAATTTTGTTTACTCCTCCTTTCCTTTATATTCCTGCTCCTGTGTAATGGTTTTGTGTGTTTGTCTGCATTACGCTGACACAAGTCGATGGCGCCATGGCTTGTTGACCCTCCAAGTGTCGCTCGCATGCATGAACGCAACAGGCTCATCAGATTCACGCTTCTCAAGGCACATCAAGGCGTCCAGAGGGCCATTGGTCCAACATGCAACCGCGGGTCTCATTGACAGGAAGTTTGAGTCCGCATGACCAACAATGGTGGATTTGCACGCTAGTAATTAATCTAGCATGTCTGTGGTACATGCGAACGCTTGGCACGGGAATGCGGATCTGCAGTCAGCACATCTCAGCAAGAAAGGCTGTAAATCTATTTAGTTTGGGAATGATTGATAATTAGGGTAATTGAATCCAACAGTGAGAATGAGCGGGAATTAGACATACTTATGCCTGAGAGTCTTCTCCAAGTATAATAACAATAAATATCATAATCCCAATGCAATTACATCCTCAAAAATAGAACAGACATTATTATTATTATTATTATTATTATTATTATTGTGGTACATTCAGAGACCCTCAGGGGGTCTTTGTGTAACAAAAGCCAGTTGGGAAAGTAAACATCTGCACATAAAAAAACAGCCTGTTATCACTGAACCACCATATTCCAACATACAGTAAAAAGTGGTGTGTGATGGGATACATGCAGATCATAAATCATAATATTCATGTAAAAGCCCTCCTGATGCTCATTGCTCCCACAACAAAGTGTTCCATAATGTACAGCTCATTCTTCTATACACATTTCAGGTAGAATGTTAATCAGTAAAACAAAACAAAAAAGCCTGGCCATAAACCTTTTATTACTGCCATTATAGAACGCTTTCATGCAGAATTAATGCCTATAGGGAGCTCCAATCTAATAAGGCAGAAATATTGACCTCATGTTATAGATGAAAAAAAAAAAATCCTCTGCGCTTGCAGCAATTAGCAGTTGTGAGGCTGTGCAATACACAAGAAAAGAAGACCCACAGAAGCAGCTTTATTGTTACCACTATGCCACTACGCAGCATACTCAAGCAATCCATGGCTGTAATTAGACTGCTTGACGGAGCATTCATGTTCACTGCTGTCTTGGCACAGCAATATTTACCTTTGGTAGACACAACCTATAGCAATACAACGTTACCCCTGCATGAACCCTCACGTTATGCACATGAGGGCTGCATGGTTGTCTTGCTTAGAATTGAGACCAGGATTCTTTGGGACAACCTTTTACACCAAATAAATCAATTTTGGTAATGGTAATGGTAATGGTAATGGTTTTATTTCATTTGAACATGCATCAGATTCCAATTGAGTGCATCCCATAATCAGTTCCCAGTTCCACATGTCCAAAAGGAGTAGGAAGAAGCAAAGCTTATTAAATCCTACCCCTCCATCTGGTACTTTTACAATCACTAACTGTTACATTTGTTCACTTCCTGCTTTCCATAATACAGTTTAAGTTTTTTTTTTGTTTTTGTTTTTTAATAATGTACCTGGTACCTCGTAGGAGGTGATATGAGCATCCAATGCCATAATGGGTACCATAGTGCGTGTCAATATAGTGATATATATAGCACATCATGACTGGTTCAAGACTCTTCATCCTTGTATTTAGCAAACATCAACTGCTTGTATTGTTTCTTGAATTGGCTCATAGTTGTGCATTGTTTGATTTCCTTACTCAATCCACTCCATAGTTTGATTCCACATACTGAAATGCTATGGCTAGCATAACGTAGTCCTAGCATAGAAGTGTTTCAAATGTACTTCTTCCCTGAGATCATATTTCTCCTCTCTTGTACAGAAGTATTGGATGACATTTTTAGCTAATTGCTTATTTTTAGCCTTATGCATTATTTTAGCTGTTTGAAGATGAACTATATCAGCAAGTTGAAGTATTTGTGATTTTAGAAATAAGGAGTTAGTATGTTCTCTGTAGGCGGCATTATGAATTATCCTTACTGACCTTTTTTGCAGTACATTTAGCCAGTGAAGATTGCTTTTATAGTTATTATCCCATATTTCCACACAATAAGTAAGATATGGTAGAACCAGAAAGCAATAAAGAGTGTGGAGTGATTTCTGATTGAGAACAAATTTTGCTTTGTTCAATATTGAAATATTTCTGGCCACCTTATGTTGTATATTTGTAATATGAGGTTTCCAGCTCATATTTTCATCTATTGTGATCCCCAGATTTCATTCATTCATTCATTTTCTACCGCTTATCCTCACGAGGGTCGCGGGGGTGCTGGAGCCTATCCCAGCTGTCTTGGGGCGAGAGGCGGGGTACACCCTGGACTGGTGGCCAGCCAATCCCAGGGCACATATAGACAAACAACCATTCACACTCACATTCATACCTATGGACAATTTGGAGTGGCCAATTAACCTAGCATGTTTTTGGAATGTGGGAGGAAACCGGAGTACCCGGAGAAAACCCACGCATGCACGGGGAGAACATGCAAACTCCACACAGAGATGGCAGAGGGTGGAATTGAACCCTGGTTTCCTAGCTGTGAGGTCTGCACGCTAACCACTAATCTGCCATGCAGCCCTGACACAAACATGTCAGCTCAAAATAAGATTAGTTTATTTAGGATACTAGTTTTAATTCTAAATGTTTGTGAGTAAAAAAAGCCCATTTATGAACATTCAGAAATGATTATTATTCAAGGTTTTATTCAATTGACCTTTCCTTCATGCTAATGTACAGATGAAAATAGTTTAAACACAGGGAAATAGACATAAAACATTTCATCAAAATTGCAAACTCAGTGTCATTGAATTCATTTCTCTTTTAAAACACATTCAAATACGTAGAAATTCATTATTGTATTACAGTAAATATTTGACTACAATACTGTAACTATAAATTAGAAATCCAACACTTTTTGAATGTTTAACGCAAGCTGCGATATGGCCTACTTTTTTCATGGTCATTGAACTCACCGTCTACGGTTTTCCGATGCAAAGAGGGATATGGGTGCATTTGGATGTATTTTCACACTTTCTCCTTCACTTCATATTTGCTCCCAAATGCTGATACTATGTTGGAATACATAAAGCTAACATCTGATGACTTCAAGTGCTAATTAGCATCATTGTGGTACACAAACAAAGTCTACCAAGCGGGATGGTGGCTCTGTGTTCATTTAGTACTTTTCATGTGACGTTCTCCCTGCCATAGTTTTATCATACATAACATCAATCACATCGCTATAATGTACCTATAATAATGTTTTACCCAGATGTTGAAAATCTTCCAGCAAGTTCGCTGCTAAATGGCTAATGCTAGCACAACACTCATCATCACATTGACAGCCTGTCAATAGCAGCTGTGATTTCAACTTTGGCTGGCAGTTCAACCCTTTTCCGGTTAAACCACGCCCACTTCCGGTTTATGCCCCACCCACTCCAAGTAATTACAATACAAACAGACATAACGTGCGGCTGTAAATATGTTATGGTGCCAGGATAGCTTTGTGAGGGAACAGTTTTAGTCCGAGTCCGGTCCTCCTTTTCAGTTCATTTTACAGTTTAATTTATCAACTTTATACGGAGGCGACCCCGCCATGTTTACATTTCCCTCCGCTACACCGTTTCACCCTGAAGCAGAGCGAGACGCTCAGACCATTTTTACAAAGTCCAAGACACCTCGAGACGTGGAATTCCGTGCATCCACGTAAATTGGATATGACCCGGAAGACGACAGAGGGCCAGCTGTTGAGGCGCTACGCTTCAGGGAGTTGGCGAAGGCCCAAGCGAGGCTGAGTGAACAAGTGAGTGACAAACAGAGGGATGTGATGTGGATCTGCATGCGGAGGGATGAGCAGGCTGGAGCTGTACGCAGCAATAAAGTTGCTCCTTTTTTTTTTTGCACACGTGCACATCAGCCGACACGGGCTTAAAGCCGAGAGGCGGCTCAGTGACGGTTTTTAATTCACAGCTTGAAAGTTTTCTCATTTCCCTCAGCAAGGGGCTCGCACATCGCAGGAAATGTAAATCACTTACGTTATGAGGACCCCTCACACACTTATCCAAATGTCAAGTCAGCACTCAAATAGCTAAATAGAACCAGTGAACACATTTTTTGGGAGCTTCTGCTAATGAGTCGTGGTGATGATGTGGTTGAAGTTGTGTTAATTATGAGCCAGTCTTTACCAAATTGGTCAAAAAATGCATTTAGACGTCAATTAAGCTTGGATTTGTGCACAGGTGTGAATCCATGGTGCACCATCTTTTTTCTCATGAAGGATTATATTCATTCATTCATTCATTCATTTTCTACTGCTTTTTCCTCACGAGGGTCGCAGGGGTGCTGGAGCCTATCCTAGCTGTCTTCAGGCGAGAGGCGGGGTACACCCTGGACTGGTGGCCAGCCAATCACAGGGCACATATAGACAAACAACCATTCACACTCACATTCATACCTATGGACAATTTGGAGTGGCCAATTAACCTAGCATGTTTTTGGAATGTGGGAGGAAACCGGAGTACCCGGAGAAAACCCACGCATGCACGGGGAGAACATGCAAACTCCGCACAGAGATAGCCGAGGGTGGAATCGAATCCTGGTCTCCTAGCTGTGAGGTCTGGGTGCTAACCACTCGTCCGCCGTGCCACCCAAGGATTATATTATTAAATCCTATTTTATCGGTGGCCCTCGACAGCCATGGAAGAATATATTTTTTTTTAATCCATTTTATTGCGATAGATAGACCAAGCGTATTGCTCCCATCTACACACACTAGATTACATTTGTTGGCTCTTTGCTGAGGTCTCCATGCAGCACACATCCAAGGCCTTGAGTCAAAGTGAGACATCTGCACTTGGAGCACAGATAATGCAGGCAATATAGCCCAATACTGACAGATTAGTTGTGTCTCGCATTCCCTTGTAACATCGCCGCAGGGTTTGGCGGAATGAAAGTCACAGCAGCCTGAGGCCTTGTAAAATATCCTGCACAAACATTCATGTAGTACTACTTCACTCTTCATAGTCACAGCAGCGCTGTGAGGGATTTGACCTCCGACAATGAATATACAGTAAAGAGGCTTGCATACTCACCATTACACATTCATTTGGTACAATACATTCTATTTGGCCGAGTGGTTAGCTAGGAGACCGGAGTTCGATTCCACCATCAGTTATCTCTGTGTGGAGTTTGCATGTTCTCCCCGTGCATGCGTGGGTTTTCTCCGGGTACTCCGGTTTCCTCCCACATTCCAAAAACATGCTAGGTTAATTGGCCACTCCAAATTGTCCATAGGTATGAATGTGAGTGTGAATGGTTGTTTGTCTATATGTGCCCTGGGATTGGCTGGCCACCAGTCCAGGGTGTACCCCGCCTCTCGCCCGAAGACAGCTGGGATAGGCTCCAGCACCCCTGTGACCCTCGTGAGGATAAATGAATGAATGAATAAATTCTATTAAGAAATGATAATACAGGTAAAAAAACAGCATATACTGTATGTATACTGTACTAGATGCTTCCACAGAACAACGGCAAACAGAGTGAGATCTCTTGTCTGTCATACTATTGTCTCAGTGGGGGAGGCAGGTCCAGGGTGTACCCCGCCTGTTGTCAAAAGACAGCTGGGATAGGCTCAAGCATACCTCAGTGAGGATAAGCGGCTCGTCTCAACAGTAAACAAACATTGGCTGGCAAAGTAAATACAAACAGAACAGCACTAAGTTGTGTGCGTTCACAGGAAGTCATTGAAAAAGAAAGCAAGACGAGATCGACAAAACAAGAAATGCTGCAAACGTTAGACAGCATGAATTGCCTGCCAGAAAATACATTCCACACATGGCAAAGAAAGAGGGAATATTAACAGAAAATATTGCATTATTATGATATTTATTACAGTATTTACATTGTTGTTAATATTATATATTATCATAACATGAATTGTTTATTTGATTAAAATGTTTACAATAATATTGTTAAGTGTCAATCTGTGGGACAATAAACATATCTAAACGCATCTGTATTGTTTTCTAATGAGGGTTAAATAAACTGTTTGATTCTTAAAATGAATGTTCAAATCTTGTCTCCTTTTGTGGACCCAATCTCGTGATCATCTCAGCTGGTGAGTTGGGTGACACTTCTATTCACGGGTGGTGTGTACCTGTACGTTTTAGACTTTAAAATGTGTGTAAAATAAGGTTATGACACATATTTAAGATCTCGGGGGAGGGGGCTGGACCTGAATCTAAAATGGCCAATATTGACACTCCAACACAAGGCGTCCATTCCAGACTCGGTACCAGCACTTCTACCCTGCAGCAGTCCTCTTCCATAACGCAGAACCTACATAAGCACAACAGTGTGCTAGCATGTTAAGCAAGTAGGAGAAGGAGTGATCTGAGCCGTGGAGCTGGGTTCTCGTTAAAAGTCCAAAAAATGATTTTGCAGCCGAGTGCAAGACATGTCATTCACAACTCCTTATTTCTAAAATCCCAAATACTTCAACTTGCTGATATAGTTCATCTTCAAACAGCTAAAATAATGCACAAGGCTAAAAATAAGCAATTAGCTAAAAATGTCATCCAATACTTCTCTACAAGAGAGGAGAAATATGATCTCAGGGAAGAAGTACATTTGAAACACTTCTATGCTAGGACTACGTTATGCTAGCCATAGCATTTCAGTATGTGGAATCAAACTATGGAATGGATTGAGTAAGGAAATCAAACAATGCACAACGATGAGCCAATTCAAGAAACAATACAAGCAGTTGATGTTTGCTAAATACAAGGATGAAGAGTCTTGAACCAGTCATGATGTGCTATATATATCACTATATTGACACGCACTATGGTACCCATTATGGCATTGGATGCTCATATCACCTCCTACGAGGTACCAGGTACATTATTAAAAAACAAAAACAAAAAAAAAAACCTTAAGCTGTATTATGGAAAGCAGGAAGTGAACAAATGTAACGGTTAGTGATTGTAAAAGTACCAGATGGAGGGGTAGGATTTAATAAGCGTTGCTTCTTCCTACTCCTTTTGGACATGTGGAACTGGGAACTGATTATGGGATGCACTCAATTGGAATCTGATGCATGTTCAAATGAAATAAAACCATTACCATTACCATTACCATTACCATTACCAATTGCCTGATGACAAAGAGATTTACGGCTTACATCAGCAGATGACATTACTTGGGAAACACTTGTTGTTCAAAGATGTACGTCTATTTAAAGTCGGAATTAGACAAGTTAAAAGACGGGCAGACAACCTGTGTTCAACAGTCGTCTTCATGTGTTAAACTACTTTCACTGCGCTGATCTGCATATCACCATTAACAGAAAATCACCAGGTTTCACATGGAGTACCACCACGAGGTACTGAATTGTATTTTATTATCCCAGGTAAAAAACCAATTATTCCACTGTAGGTATTGGAAAATAGCTACTGTATTTTTTAGACTGTTAGTTGCAGTTTTTGACAGATTAATTTACTATTTTATTTAAGTTTCAGGTTCAAGAACACAGTCTTTAAAAGCCGAAATCTTAGAAAATGTGGATTTAATGTCATTTTCTTTATTCACGCTGGTCATGATCACTTCAATGCAAAGTCAAAGCTCAGTCAGATTGTGGAGCTGCTTAACTCTTAGATGCATAAGTGGGGCAAAAATGACCTGGTCAGGTTGTTTTCTTGAAATATCTTCACAATGAAAACTTTTTATCATTTCATATTCCAGGTATTCCTCAAAAAACATATTTTTGATATCATCCAGTTCACATTTTTAACTTATCTTTTATACATTTTAAGAAATTTTTGTTTTTGTGTTACTACCCCAACCTTCCATAAGTGGGTCAAAAATGACCCGGTCAGGTTGTTTTCTTGAAATATCTTTGTAATGAAAAATTGTTATTTCATATTCCAGGTATTCCTCAAAAAACATATTTTTGATATCATGCCATTCACATTTTTAATTTACCTTTATGCAACACACAATGGATCCTCACATTTTCTATTGTTGTACGGGGTCATTTTCTTTTTCAAAGATGGAAAAAATTAATTAATTAGAAATTATTCTTGTATGGTCCTAAATATAATACAAGTGATTATTCCTAACCAAAATGGCCTAATAAGGCATTGATTCTAGTATGGGTCATTTTTGACCCACTTATGGAAGAGTGTAGGGTCCAGTCACTCATGCATCTAAGGGTTAAGCAAGCTTTTCGCCATCACGCAGTCGTTTTTTTTTTTTTAAAGCTTATTTTTTCAAATTTTTTTTACAACATTAATACAAACAAACAAACTAAAAGAGGGCACTGGACATACGCAGTTTACAAGTTAGGATTTCCTTGTCATGGTGCAATTTGAGTGATTTCCTTGGCTTCTGTCCATGAACAGAGTCCACTTCAGCCATTTTTCTCCACATATGTCTTCTTCAGTCCTCAATCTATGTGTTAATAGTTACATATTGTTTATTGTGTTCATCACACAAAGCCAGTCCTCCTGTACCGGGGGTCTTGGATTAAGCCATTTTTTGGTAATGGCTTTTTTTTTTTTACCTGCTACCAATATGATTTGATATAAATACCTATCTTCCCTTAACACAAGGTCCCCCACCAAGTGGCCCAGATACAATGTCCCGCATGAAGACGTCACATTATAACCCAAAATCACAAAAACCCAGAACCAAAACACATGGACTGTACCACCCTGGCGCCAGCGTGGCTGGGTAACTTTAAGACATTTTTGTTTCATTTCTGCTGTATTGAAAAATCTGATTATATTCTTCCAGCAATGCTCCCTCCAGACCCGAGATGATGTTGTGGAGCTTTGGGTCATAATCATACACAACCATTCGTTTCTGTAATGTTTGTTTTGAGCTCTCTTTCCCATTTTTCTTTAATATATCGAGTATTCGCCTTTCCCTCCATTAAATGTTGATATAGTGTGGATACTATCTTGGTCGGTTTTGATTTATAAGCAGACATCACCATTTGAATCAGCCCATGTCTTCTTCTATTCATCAAGCATTTTATTTTCCGGTCATAGTAATTTCTCATTTGTATGTATCTAAAATAATCGTTTTCGCCCAGGTTGTATATTTGTTGTAGTTCTTGGAAGCTCATGAATTTCCCCTTGTTTACTTTTGTACACCATGCGTGATACCTCTTGGGATCCATTGTTGAAAGGTCTTATCATGACCGTTCGGAACAGTTCTTATCATAAGCTATCCGTTGGAACAGACAGAGGTCATCCTCTAATTTAAGTTTCCATATTAGACCGAACCATAGTTCTCGTGTAATGGTTAATGGTCTATAATTAAAAGGTCAGTTGCAAGTTTTTCCATTTTGATACAAAATGTACGTCACACCAATATAGAATCACTCATCTGTGCAGCATGGAAATATTCTTTACGGTTTGGTAGTCCCATGCCCCCCTTGTCTTTGCTTAATTGCAATGTTTCAAATTTGACCTCTGGCTTTTGGTTATTCCACACAAACCTTGAGATCATTTTATTCCATTGTTTAAACTGTTTTTCTGGAATATTAATAATTGGTAGTGCTTGGAATAGATAGAGAAGCCTTGGGAGCATATTCATTTAGAGCCAAAATGGAGTACAAGGACTGCCAGGCAGTCATTTTTAACTTCTTAAACGGTCCTGAGGGTTATGGAACCAAAAAGTCAATTGGGAGTACCCCCCAAAAATCGTACGGGATCATCCTCAGTCCAAATGAATGTTGTTACTGGTGCTGAGTGCAGGCCAAAAACCATCAAACAGGATTTTAAGGTCAAAAAATGTTGTCAAATGTTGGCCTCGTCTCCTTCAATGCTACGAAATTTCCCATTTGGAATTTGCACAAGAGCACCAAAACGGGATATTGAAAGGTGGAAGAAAGTTATTTTCTCTGATGAGAACAAAATGGAGGGGAGCGCCATCATGATCTGGGGGGCTTTTTCCGTCGATAGATCAATGAATGTTCAGGTTGTGCAGGGGTGTGAAATGGCACATGGCTACGTGGAGATATTCCAGGGTTTCTTTTGGACTATTTCCCCCTGATTGAAATCCAAATGAGGACATTTGAAGATGGATGGCAGGGGACGGATACAAGACATCAAGTTTACTCATGTCCGTTCCAGACTCCTCCGTGAAGCCATCTTCACCACCTGGCATCAACACTGGCATCAAGCGTGCCAGACCGTTTTTTCAAGTGAATAAAAAGAATGGCAAAGTTAATGGCAAAGCTATTTTATGGGCGTTTCTGACCCCCCCTCCCCAGCTATTGTCTTGAAGTTTTGATCAGCCTATTTCAATATAATCTATGTTAAATTGCTTACTTGAAAATGTTTTTGTCTCGCTTCCATTTCTTCTATTTGGATTCTAAAGCACTTAAAACCTCCTTAAGATCCAAAAGTGCAAAATGTCAATTCTTGCAATTTTTCAACTGGTCTTAATATTGATGTTTTTGCTCTTTATGATGCATTCTTAGCCAATGCAGTTTATAGTCTGGAAAATACGGTACACACATAAGCAGAATTTAAAATGAAATAATTGAACGCTATGACAGATGACTCAGTAAGATTCACAGCCCTTGCGACATCTGCTACTCACAATGTAAGCGAAAATATCTTTCCTGCGTCTATTAGGAAAGATATTAGGAAAGAGCGCATGGCGGGGGGTGGGGGGGTTGGGGGGGCGGTGGGTAATCCTGAATAGCTTCAGGGTGTTTTGCACACACTCTCACCAGCTGTTTTCGTCAGCAAGCTGTTGAGCTGATGTAAGTACGGAAGGTGCCGCCTCCCCGCGTTTGCACTCGAGCACTGCTGCAGTCGCAGTAACATTGCTGACACGCCATCAGCATCACAAGAGGTCACAACAATAGATAAGTTAGACGACATAAGGCCATAGTAGCTTTCACGGTATGTAGGTAATGCAGCAAGCAAGGCAGCCCCTGTCAGGGGAACGCTTCATGTTATGAACTTACAGCCCTGTAGCACAGCGACATTAGGGAATTGATTAATACACTAATGTACCTGTAAGCTTGTGCCAATCATGGAGGGGCCGCAGCTTACAGGGCGGCAGGTCTTAACACATTTTTGGTGTTCTTTTGTACATTTTTGTGGGTGGCATGACCTGCTGACTGGCATGTGAAGGACGTTGGAAGTCACTGTTGCACTGCACATTTTACTCCAAGTACATTTTGTCACTGGGGGGAAGCAGTTACTGTTATATTGGCATAGAAATGGCATACCGGATCATATAGTTATGTTTTTATGCCAATAATGATATCGGTACATGAGTGAGACCTCCTCCATTTGCACCATGTTCCACAGAGCAACAAGCTCACTATGTCTGGTTTGCATGGCGTTCAGATCGCAAACTAGCAATTTGCAAAAGTGTTAGGTTTTGCACTTTGTGGGTAATGGGTTCGTGTAACTTCGGGTCATTGGGTTTTCTTTTCATGATTTGAATTTCATTTTGATATACAGAACAAAATTGGAAAAGCAAAGCATTCTGGTTTAGTGTCAAAAAGCAATAACTACAGTCGCCCCTTGCAAATCACAGTTTTCCACTAAAATAATTCATAAATTGGTCATTTTGAGGTTGAATATGGCCTATTATTAGTCCAACAATATTGAATTACAGAATATATAGTACTCTAGTAAATAGGCATCAATAATGTCACGAGACATGATGTTAGATTATATTACTTTCACACAGCATGGAGACTGGCTATGGAGCCAGCAGAGCCAAGCCAACAACCATGGTTGAGACGGACATGCCATGGTTCGAGTGAAAACACGCTTATCCTCTCATCTGTGTGGAAGTGGTAATTTTTTGGCTTGTCATTTTTTCCTAAATGCTTAAGTTTAGAATATGTACACTGGCGAGGCTAAGTTAGCTTGGTAGCTTGCTATGCTAGCGACTGCCGTTTGTTATGTTCCTGTAGCACAATGTGATCTAAATAAATAATAGGAGTGTAAAAGGTGGTTCATGTCTACGGGGCTCTGCTACTGTTAAAACCTGCATTTAATCATAAACAGGTTATATAGTCATAATGACTATGAAAATATTCAATTTGTTTATTAGTATTGAACCCCACTTAGCATATTCACCTATCGCTGTAAGATCTGGAACCAATTAACAGCGATAAATGAGGGACACGTGTCCATGTAAATAAACAGTTAGATTTTTATTGTATATTTCATACAACATAAAATAAAATCACCAATCAACAGAAAAAAACAGACCAATTACTGATTATTTTTTTGGTCTTTTTCTTTTTTGTTGACTTGTTTTGTTGGTATATGAAATATATAGTATTTTTTTTCATAGGTGTATTATTGCTTTTTAACACCAAAACGAAGAATGCTTACTATTTTATGTTCTGTATTTCCAGTCATGAAAAGAAAATTGCGTGAGCAAAAGTTACACGGAACATAACGCAGGTAAACAACAGCCGGCCACTAAAGAGAAACACGTAATGCAGCACATTGTGTCAAACAGGAAACAGAAACCCAAAATAAGAGCAGGATATTATTTAAAAACATAAAAGTCCAACTTGCTGTGCGGTTATCCAAAGGAGGAATAATACGTCTTCTTTCAGTACTTCCAGTCTCATATCATTCACAATCAATCGGAGTCACATGCAGTATTTTGCCACTGTCTATATTGCATATTACAGTATTTGTCTTACTTTTCCATAATCAGTGTTTATTCGTGATATAAATCCAGCAGAAGCTGCATATTGTGTTCATTACACAACATTAGTTTGACGAAATACCGGCTACCAATATCAATATTGCTAATAAGTGGTAGACAATATCGGATATCAGTAAGAAATATATCATATTGTGAATACTTTATTGATGATCGTCACAAAAACAACATCTTAACTTTGAAACAAAAGTGGTATGTGATAGCATTTGGTAAAGACACAGTATACGCACAAATCAGTCAGTGTATATTTTGGCATCAGTGGTGTAAAGAAATACAGTAACATAAAAACCAGGCACTTTTCCGTGAGCGATGTCGGTACATTCATTACCACAGTGACAAATATTACTTTGAAACGTCAGCCTTACAAATGAGCCTAGATGTAAATGGTTAAAATGGCGGCACGATGGCGTTATTAAAGTGATAGTGCAGTTATGCTGGTGAGAAGGTGCAGTCATCGTACCGTCAGTCTGGCAGATAAAGTGCCCTTGCCAACACACTGGGGATAAGAGCCTGATCCAACAGTGGCACGTCACTATGCGAAGACACATTAGGCGATAAAGGACAAACTACAGTCAGGAAAGCACCTCAGACATTACAGAGAATAGTCATTTACAAAGTATAAAAACAGTGATCCTACTAAGTGTTGGGAGTTTAAGATGCTATGAAGGAGTAGACATTTCAAATGCATGACTGGTTAGTTAATATGGAAATGTGATGCTACAGCAAGTGAAGCGGGCTTGTTAAAACCTGCAGCTGGTGCTGCTGGGAAAGGGAAATGCTGTCACCAGGTTTTAGTCCATAAAAACATTACAATACATTAACATCACTGTATTGCACACAGAGGGAATAAAACTGATGATTGAAGAAAAAAAAATCCACAGAGGGTATCCCCCACTAAATTAAATTCGGCTGCAATATTCCCAACAGTTTCTCTCTGAGGCTTTTTTTTTTACGGCGCTGTAATCTTGAGACTCTAATTACTTATTAAAGATCAATTGTTTTTCCACAGTAGCGCTATAAGGAACTCAGATGTGTAATTTGATCCCTCACCTCCTCCCACAAGCAAGCTGAGAAAAGAAGCGATAGGATGTTTCAGGATGTCAATGAAGTGACTTCTCCCGTCTCTTTCTCTCCTTCTCTAGTATGGCTCCGTCTTCAGACTTTGGTACAGGCAGCATGTAAACACCATCCCTATGATCTGGATATTGCATGGAGACAGCCAAAATGACCAACATCTAAATACACATTTATGTATATAGATATGAAGAGCTTGCAACCAAAAGGCGCTAAATCCATTTTGACTGATTTCGAGAAAATCAATGATTTTTAACTACGCACATATCAATCTATTTGGTCATCAAGTCTATATTGCAAATGAAAGAGCTATCAATATAGGTCATAAAAATGCATGCTATAAAAATCCTGCACACACCATGTATTTTATATATTTTTTTATTCATTTTTTTTCCGGATTTAGCGCCTTTTGGCTGAAATAAATTTGAAGTCACCTTTAACTTCTTCAGTGGCATTGTTGTAAAAGAATGTAAGGTGCTTTAATGTGCTATGCTAATAAAATAATTACAACACAGAAGCCATTTGCAACACACAATACAAAATAATTATTATTAATTAAATTAATAAAAATGTTATTAAAAGCAGTGCTCATATTTGACTGCACCATGAAGGTGACAGTGACAAAAATCATCTCATTCCAAACTCTTTACATTGTATGTTTTTTAGTACAAGTAAAATAATGTTTCTCATGAAAGTTGGAGGTGTCAAGGTAGAGACATGCCTTTTATGGCGTAAAAAAAACTTCCATGTTACAGAATACTGTAAAAACACAATTTGTATTCTCCTGAATTGCATAACATACTGTAACTATCATACGTGTACTTAATGTACACAAACAAAACAGGATGCGCACTGATACTGGCTTTCTGTATGTGCAGTGCCAATTGTATTCTTCTCTCTGATTGGTCAGATTATCAATAGATGGGAAACTTGGGCCAATCAGAATAAAGAATAAAGAAAGGGATTTAGCTCCTTTTGGTTGAAATTTGAAATGGAAATAGCGCCTTTTGGTTGAAAGCATAAATTTCATATCACTTTTTTTCATATTTTTAAAAATGATTTCAAGACCAAAATATGTGATTTGGATACACATGACAGAGGTCTATTAAACTCATGAAAAACATGCAACTTAGTGAAAATTGGATTTAGCGCCTTTTGGTTGCAAGCTCTTCATATATGGAGCATGTTTTAAAAAGTCAAGATTTTATTTACCTGCACACACGCAATCCCGATACCCACCGCTCCAATGATCTTCAGGTGGTCCTGGATGAACGTCTCCAGTTTTGAGATACAGCCACCCTAAACAAAATGCCACGGGATGATAAAGCTGAATGAGGTGTGTGTGTGTGTGTGTACTACACTTACAATTTGAATTATTGATGGCACGAAGACCACCAACAGTGTGACCCCCGTCTGAGTAAGGCTTAACCCACTGCCCCCATCTGCACCTTTCACGGACTCACCTCAACCTTGTAGATGTTGGAAGGGTGCCCCCCACGTCCGCAAAGCTTGGATGGAGTCTTACAGCAGCTGTCAGGCACTACTCTGCCATCTCCATCCCTGGAGCGGATCCAGACACTCTGTGCCCAGTCGGATGAATTGTTGCTCCCACAACACTTGAACTGATGGGGGAGACGGACAGAATACATAATCGTACATTAGGAGGGAAAATGAACCAATGTTGACGCCTGATAGCCACGGATCTGAAATAATGTTACATCAATCAACTAGAAGGCTGAATTGTGACATTAATGTATCCAAATCTTCAAATGCTGTTGATTGGACAACTAGCACGGTTTATGCTGCCGAGTCCGATCATCCATGAGTGAGATTGGCCGATACCGATCATATGGATTAAGTGTACATTTTGCAATTTATTGATGATGATTCTATACACAGTCATCAATTTACCGTATTTTCTGGACTATAAGTCGCTCCGGAGTATAAGTCGCACAAGGCCAAAAATGCATCATTAGGTAAAAAAAAAAAAACATACATGAGTCGCACTGGAGTATAAGTCGCATTTTTTGCGAGGAATTTATTTTATGACCAAAACAGACATTATGTCCTCTTGAAAGGCAAGTTCTAACAATAAAAGAATTGAGAACAGGCTAAATAGGTGTAAGATATGCTAACACAATGGTTATTCAGCTACACCAAAAAATAAACAGAAAAGGTGTCCAGTGTTTATGTAACATTCATTCATTTTCTACCGCTTATCCTCACGAGGGTCGCGGGGGTGCTGGAGCCTATCCCAGCTGTCTTGGGGCGAGAGGCGGGGTACACCCTGGACTGGTGGCCAGCCAATCACAGGGCACATATAGACAAACAACCATTCACACTCACATTCATACCTATGGACAATTTGGAGTGGCCAATTAACCTAGCATGTTTTTGGAATGTGGGAGGAAACCGGAGTACCCGGAGAAAACCCACGCATGCACGGGGAGAACATGCAAACTCCGCACAGCGATGGCCGAGGGTGGAATTGAACCCGGGTCTCCTAGCTGTGAGAGCTGCTCTCTAACCACACGTCCGCCGTGCAGCCCCGTTTATGTAACATAAACATTTTTTTTTCATTTATAAGTCGCTCTGGAGTATACTACGTTGCAAGAACAGCCAACTTATGAAAAAAAGTGCAACTTATAGTAAGGAAAATACGGTGACAGTGTCACAATCTGATGTTTTTTTATTGTATTTTTTAGAAATGTAAATGACAGGATATGAGGAAAAAGTGTTTGCCCCCTTCCTGATTTCTTCGTTTTTTTAGTTTTTTTAAAGAGTTTGTCACACTTAAATGTTTCAGATAAGAGAATAGTCAGCAACAGTAGGAATGACAAAAACTGTTGTCATTTATTTTCATGCATCTGGTGTATAGTTTTAACACAACAGGCCTAATGGAGCCATTCTTGAAGTGCTCATTGAAGCTTTTAAACCCAACATCACTCACCTCCAACAGGAGCTGGCTCTTTTTTGTTATAGCCCATGACTTTTTGCCATCCCGTAGGAGTTTCTCATGCTTTGCAAATGCTTCAAACGGCAATGAATGTGTCAGGAAGCATCCATCCATCCATTTACTTATCCTCACTTGGGTCGCGGTCGCGAAAATCCATGTGACATTTTTATGGCGTTGTTTGAAATGTGCGATGATTACATTTCCCCGGTCTTGTGCCACCACAGGGAACTTGTGTATGGAACTTTTCGGACTTTAATGTAAATACTGTTACATGGCTGGCATCACTTCTATTCCTGGCTAAATACGCATGCTGAATCTAAGTGCTGCTGGTTGATAGAATAGATACATATATATCAGATTGGGATGCCATGACTTATTAACACACGTCTTAATATTTTGTCCATGTAGCTGACATTTTAGATATTGTGCTGCTAAAAACAACATCACAGCATAAACATGTCTCTTGTGTCACATCCAAACAATACCTCCTGTTGCAGCTTATCCACAGCACTGGTGACATGTTCGTGAGAATTCTGTTGGTACTTCTGGACCATGGTCTCCCTCAGGTTCTGCTTCAGCTCCTCATTTAACTGTTCACAGAAAAAAATGCACACACACAATTCACGATACAGCAACAACATTTGTCTCGGTCCAGTCCAGACTATGGCTGGTAATAAATTAGTTGTAACTTGAATTTTGGCGCGGTAAGATTAATACGCCACCCTGACAATAGGTGAGCAAGGTTCTATACATGAGGCGGAAGCAAGAGTGGAAGGAGGGGGGGGGGACTTATGTATGTTTTGTTCTCAGGAACGCTCAGTGGCAGAGCAGGGAGGTCTGGAGGGGCTCAGTTTCTATGGCAACAAGCCAGTGGGGAAACCACTGTAAATCAAAGCATGACAGAAATATCAAGGGAATGAATGATGGGAGGAAATATAGAGGACGGAGCGAGATTAGACAGAGAGGGTGGAGAGAAACAGGAAACAAGGTAAAGGAAGGGGCCAAGGGTTCAACACCTGTTCACAGTTTAGAACACACTGCGTCAGTGATGTGAAAACGGCAATGAAAGAATCAACGCCCTGACTTTTCACTTCTTTACATACATAAAATCAAGATTCCATTAGGGTTTATCTGCATTATACAATAACAAATCAAAAAATAAATAAAACAAAGGACATGACAGATTGTCCACTGAGATACGCTGATTTGTTGGTGCGCTATTAACAATTACTACAAGTCGATATGTTCTTTTTCCCCCAAAAAGTCGTTCTCTCAAATGGAACTGAACTCGCGCTTTTCTAACAGACCAACTGACCAGTCTGTGATTATGTTGGTAATAATGTGCATACACAATTGAAAGGAGCAGTGTACCATTACCTCGCAACACAGCCTCTCCCTGCAGCTGTGGCCCACCGTTTAATCCAACTGAGAGAGGACATGATGAACTTCAAGAATGTATCCCCTTCAGCAATAGCTTTCTTGCAGCGGGTACAGCATTGTCCTTCCTAGCTGGCAACCCAAAAATACTCTCAATAACTTCATAGCCAGCACACACAAGGTGCCATGGCCCTCAAATTGTTCCTTCCAATAGCAGGTGCTGACCCCTGGTGTTGCATGCTGTGCGCTACATCAAATTACCATTGCCGTATATATATATTTACTGGTATATACAAAAGTAGAACAGAACTGACTGAATTTTTAGTGACCATGTTTTACAAGGCCATGTAAAATGGATGGATAGATGACTCAAAGGTACTAAATATTTGATGTCTTTAGGAAGTTCTTTAAAATGTGATGCTAAAAGTGATCCATGTAAAACGTGGCGACAGTATAGGATAAACTGTTGAGTACAGCTATGCGGTAGTAGCAAGAGAAGAGAAAATACAGCCAGAAGCACCACCCACATCCACCCACACTGTTTCACTGTGCTGTATAGAAGCAATATGGATACAGTATTACCTGCGACAGTGATGGATGGTGGTGGTGAGTGAAACAACGCCTGTGCAAAGGCATGTGTGGTTTATGGAAAGCGGCAATACTTCCGATATGATGAAGCGCTAAATAAGACATTACCTTGGTGTGCCTGTTGACAGCACAAGGACAAAAGTCAGGCATGAAGAAGATTCATCTTTTTTCTATTCTAATTTAAATGTGAATCAGGACTTTATAACTGTTATTTTCGGCTGGTGTTGTGAGCATTTTACACGTCTAAAGGTGGTGATCACGCTCTATAGTGCACAAGTGTTAGTGTTATTTGTCAACTGTCATTAAGACGTTGAATGTGCCAGGCCTTTCCTTTTTTATGCCTATTATATACACACACTGTTTAATTGGAATGTATGTCTTAATTGTCTATATGTCATTTTTGGTGGTTTTTGAAATCCTAATATTTCTAATGCTGGGTATCAATGTACTGTAAATTAGCGTCAAGTTAGCGCATTTGTTTAAAAAAGATAGTTTAGATGTTGTTTGACATCCCCGTCAGCAGTGTAGTGCATCAACAGTGACTTAACCCACTCTTGGCCCCTTCAGCCCACTTTTGGTCGGATTCCGGTGATGAGAAACGCAGTTCCGGTTAGTTGCTGGGGTTACTTAAGTGATTGCGTGTGATTGCTTTCTCTCTTCTGATGTATCACTGCGCACAGTCGCCTGTCCATTCTTGTGTATGTGGTGAAGATAGTGTCATTACACGAGCGTTGCTACCATCTTGTTTACATATGCGTTTGACACGTTGCAGCCATCTTCACCGCATACACAAGAATGAAGAGGCGACAGACAGTGAAAAAGTAACAGGTCTGATTTTATTGGACTCATTTTTGTTATGGGGCATGGTGGTCTAGTGGTTAGTGCGCAGACCTCACAGCTAAGAGACCAGCCTTGGCCATCTCTGTGTGGAGTTTGCATGTTCTCCCCGTGCATGCGTGGGTTTTCTTCGGGTACTCCGGTTTCCTCCCACATTCCAAAAACATGCTAGGTTAATTGGCCACTCCAAATTGTCCATAGGTATGAATGTGAGTGTGAATGGTTGTTTGTCTATATGTGCCCTGGGATTGGCTGGGTGTACCAGTCCAGGGTGTACCCCGAAGACAGCTGGGATAGGCTCTAGCACCCCCCACGACCCTTGTGAGGAAAAGCGGTAGAAAATGAATGAATTCATTTTTGTTATGTAAATGGACTATATTCTTTTCAACACATATTGTTTTGAGACGCTAAACCCCAGCAACTAACCGGAACTATGTTTCTCATCACCAAAATTCGACCAGAACTGTTGATTCACATCCCCATCCCCATCCCCATTCCCATCTGCAGTGTAGTCCGACAACTTCATGTCACAAAATACAAACTATCCCTTTAAATGTACACTGTTCCAAAAAATAAAGGTAACACTAAAACAACATATCCTAGATCTGAATTAATGAACTATTCTTATTCAATAATTTGTTCTTTATGTAGTTGAATGTGCTGACAACAAAGTCACACAAAAATTATCAATGGAAATCCAATGTATTTGATTCATTAGAATCAAACTTAAAATGAAAGTGGATGCAATGCATCAACAATGCATCAAAGTAAGGGCTGTGAAATGAAATGGGATGGCTTTTTCACCTATATGGTAGTAGAAGTTTAGAAATATGTATATAATAAAAACGTTAGAATATGAACACCCTTTAGCTTACTTTTGAGTTACCAAATATATTCAAGTGGAACTAAAGTACCTAAGGAAAGTGGAATGCAAAATGAATCTGTGAGGGATTTAAAAATATTTTTCATGAGATGTTTTTTCCACTCTAACAGGCTTCCAGAAGGGTATCATACAGTCGAAGAAAACCAAAGGATGTGAGTAGGATTGGCTTAACTCACACAGGGGTTGTATGAAGCGAGTAAAGAGAGAAACTCAATGACTGATCATAAGATGACAACTGGTGTATTATAAATGAGGCATTATAAATGAGTACTGCACCTTCAGACTGACCTAGAGTACACGCTGCAAGACTTGCAGACGAGTTGGGTTGTGACAAAAAAAAAAAAAAAAAAAAGCGCAGGGAGCCTAAATTCTACAATTCTAAATTGCGTCGAGGAAGGCTGTCAGCTTTAGTTAAGTTTCACATTTAATACAGAAAATAAGCACAGCAGTTTGTTGAGCATCCAGTGGGAGTGGAAGTATTCCTTTTTAGACATTAAACTGTTTCACACCACTTCCTTTTTTTTCCTACCTACAATTGACTTGTCATCTTACAAATAAAGCAAAGTCTTCAGCATTATGTCAAGATTATGAGGTTTGTCATCAAAAAGTATTGAGCCTTTCACTGGACTACTTCGTAGCATCAAATGAACATATCAAATGACATCAAATGAACATGTTTGTTTGAATGTGCTGATTTCTATGGTAGACTACAAAATAATAATGTTAAAAGGGGGATGTCCAATATTGGCTCTTTTGCCAATATTGTCCAAATCCCTACATCCGCAAAGAAAATTATCAGACATCCCTACTCATATATAATAACAATAAATTAGGGTACCTATTATGCTCATTTTCAGCCCTTTGTATTGAGTTATGAACTCCTATAGAGCAGCTACACACGCTAAGCGCCACAGAAAGCTTTCTACACCTTCTGCACCTATCTGCACCTATCCCAGCTGTATTTCCTTGGATTTCTGATTTATAATTAAATTAAATTTGTTTTAATTTATCCTACTCGCGGCCCGCCTCGAGGCATGCCTACTCCGCCGTAATTGGTCATACTCCCAAGTGTTCCAAAGGACTTCCGGACTACTGTCGAATGCCACTTTGTGATTTTGTCGATACAGGAGTTGATAATAAATTAATACAACTTTTGCAGAGCTTCTTGAAAAGTGATTAGGAGCTACTGGTAGCTCATGCTAGCTAGTGGTTGGAGACCCCTGACTTACTGTGTATGAACTCAGAGTGGTAATAGTGTTTTTTTCGGGACTGCCCGTGTTTAAAAAAAAAAACTTAGGTAGTAGACCACTGACTGTGGTGGAACAAAGCTAAAAGTAATTAATTTAATAATAATTCGCACCCTGCTGCCTGTATGCACACTCACTCAGACAACCGCTTAGTTACACAAAATAAACACAGGACTTGTAAATTGTTACTTATAGCTTTCGCTTCTGACTCTTCCACAAGACCAAGTAACGTTGGAAAGGCATCAGACTTCAGCAACAGTTTGGTAGATGGTCCAGCTTTGCCCATGTTCACAAAACAGTCCCATATTTTTCTTTTTCTGGCTTGGAATCATCCACTCCAACCACTGCCCTTTAGCTTTCCCTCAAACCTGAACAAACATGTCCTGGAAGAAGCCAATGCTCCTTGTTAACAGGGTGAAATCTCTGACAAAGCTGTGCAACGGGGGGCAGGGTTCGCCGGGGGGTTGTACAGCTTGTGCTCACTGTTGGCACATCGTCATATAGAGCGGAGTTAAACTTCTTTTAGGGCTCACTTCTAAAAGCGTGAACCTCATTATCTGAAACTTTGGCCTCTTTAAAACACAAGAATGCAACATTGCAACTACATTTATAGGTCAGAAAAGAGGAAAAAACATAATTGGTACCCTTTCCCACTTCAGCCTACAATCATTTTTGATGATTTAAGGACAGTTACCTGCCGGTAGTAGATGTAAGCCAGGACACCAGCAAGGATCTCCAACAGGAAAATACAAAGCAGCAGGACAAAATACTGTAGAGAGATAAAAATACACGTTATCAGACAATGAATTGTGATTTCTGAATGTCTGTGAATGTGACATGACCCCTAACTCTTTGTGTGCCTGTTGATGCGACAGGGGGATGGCTGCATAGAGGACAGCTGGGTTTGCTGATGATGTTACTTTGGCGTGATTTGGCCAACAGCAGTTGTGTTGCTGGACCACCTGCTTGGGTAGATGTTACAATATGATCTTTATCCTTAATTGTGGTAGCGACAGTCCAGTATTCAGAGTACAATGGCTCCACATGAGCAGCACATAGTGTATTCTTCCTCTGTAACTAGTTCGAGTGAGTCTTATATTTACAGACCAAAACTGAGTTTTATTTAATTAATGGAAGCACGTCCATAACCTCTAGCACAGAAAATCTGAATGCCATAAATGGAGAACAACCGGTAATCCCCTGAAATCCAATTGGTTTCCACGGCTATAAAAGACAGAATATTAACATTTCACAGATGCTTGTCTAAGATTTTTTAATCTTTCCGTATTACTTGGTGTTCAGAATGTATCGTGGGAGGATTGAACAGCATTAAAAGGCCAGAAAAGACATTATCAAACTAAAACCTTGACCTCCACCTTCCCATGACCTGCTGCTACGAGAGAGGAAAAAATTGGCTCAGTCAGTGGACTTAATCTTTGATTTGATGGCTTGGACTGATTACATCACTACATGAGTGAGCCTGAATGCTGAACAGTTTGGAGTATTGGTGTACCATATAGACATTCACACGAGAATAAGTTCTATCTAACCATTAAATGCATGTCCATTTTCCATTGCTTATTGCATTTGGGGATCGCAAAGAGCTGGAGCCTCTGAACTAGTCAACATCTAGACCAGGGGTGCTCATTAAGTCGATCGCGAGCTACCGGTCGATCGCGGAGGTGGTACTGGTCGATCGCAGCGTGACATTAAAAAAATATCATCCCAGCATCAATGCCGTCACTTGATTGATATACAGGGCAGCCATTCAGATGACAACTGAATGTTGCCCTTCGGGCGACCAATCAAATCAAACAACGTCTCTAAGTGCAGCAGAACTTACGATGTCAGCCTATCATCCATCCCCGTTACTTGATTGACATACAGGACAACCAGTCAGATGACAACTGAATTTTGACCTTTAGTTCACCGCTCATGCGTAAACAACGATGCAAAGTGCTAAGCTAGTCGGCGAATTGCGAGATTTTAAGCCCTCGCTAAAGTTTATGGTCACTAAAATGAGTGAAGGAGCTGGACCAAGTAAAAAGGCAAAAACTGGACCAAGTAAAAAGGCAAAAAACATATCACTTCCATACGGATATGGAATATTATACGGATATTATGATACGGATATTATCCATGACTGATAAACATTTGGAAGTGTGCTTGAGGCTGGCTATCAGCAGCTACTGTCCGGACTATGCATCCCTGGCTGGTTCAATTCAGTGCAAGTCATCAAAGTAAACTCAGGTAATTACAAAAAATGCTAATAGTTAATTATGTGTGTTTTGCAATATTGGCTCATTTGGTTATGTAAGGTACATCAACATACATTGTACGTACAAATAATCCTCAATACATTTGAAAATAAATAGATGTTTTGCATTTTTGTAGTGGGTAGATCATTTTGACTCGGTCATTTTAAAAGTAGCTCGCATGCTGAAAAAGTGGGAGCACCCCTGATCTAGACAATCCATTCACATATACATCATTCCATCCCTAAGTAGTAAGTGAATCCCTGCTGGCTACATGGGTACCCAAATCCCTGAAATCAGTGACCCGGAAAGTAACAAAAAAAACAACCAAAAAAATGCTTTCAAGTACATCACGTGTACAATGGAACCTCGGTTAGCCTCATTAACCCTTTGCAAAAGGTTAACAAAACATACTCTGACTTAATTTTTTACCATAAAAATAAGGCAAATCCGACATTGAAAATGTTACCAGAAAACATTATTTTTAAAATATAATTTTACAATTACAGACATACAGAAAGCAAACAGACATGCATACATATGAAAAATAAAAGGTGATAAACAAACCTTTACCATCACACTTGATTGACAAATTGATTGCTGAGGCTGCTATGAGGCAGCAAGATCCACACAGAACACCTTTGTGTTTTGCAATGACAGTCCTTGGATGCAATCGGATTTCTCACCTTCTTCATCAAAATGCTGGCAGTTGCAACTTTCTTTTGGCGTAACTGTGATAGTTAGCTAAAAAAGTAAAGTCAGCTTTTGGTGACATCGTAGATGGGCAACAGAGCTGGTATACAATGACTTGCAGTTGCGATTTCCATTCTACCTGTAACATGCTGCTAATAAGGATTCACACAGTCCAACACGACAAGACGAGCACCATATTGTATACTAACCGGAAAAATATATATTAAAAAATATGTTAACCGGAGCATACACTAACCAAGGTTCTACTGTAAAGGTTCCAGTATTAAAATGCCCCATGCATACATACATCTTCCATGCCGTTTGTCAAGGGAGTATGCTGGAGCCTCTCCCAGCTGACTTAGAGCGAGAGGCGGGGTACACCCTGGACTGGTGGCCAGCCAATCACAGGACACATGTAGACAAACAACCATTCACACTCACATTCATACCTATGAGGAAATCGGAATACCCGGAGAAAACCCATGTACACATGGGGAAAACATGCAAAGTCCCCACAGAGATGGAGATTAAAACGTGTACAAAGCAAATACATGTTGTATATACTTTTTTCTTTTGGACAACTAATGGATGTTCTGATCATGTTGGTTTGATCTTTCACCAAACTCTTTTGTGAAATCAAACAATGTGGGGAAAAAAGCTGCAAGTACAAAAAAAACCAAAACCCAACAACAACATAAAACCTGTTCAAAAATGTTTGATTTGTTTTCACAGAAGCACACCAAGGGAAAAAGTGTGATGTGGAATGTGTTGTTGGCCGGCCAGGCTAAGGCAGGTGACTCAAGAGGATTCTTTATGATCATCTTGCAGGCAATTTAAGGTTAAGAGTGTAATCACTGCCAATATGACTCAGCAGGCCCATTCACAGCTGTTGCAACTTCCTTGCCATCTATGTCTTGATGACGCTGTAGTGGATATCTGGACTTCTGCCTTTTTGTTTTTGGCTGTCCTTTTTAGCATTAGCTGTAGCTACTGCTATACACCATGATTTAGGAAGATATTCAACTGTTGGGAGCCAACATCGAGCCATGCAGATCAAAGACAAAGAATTAACAAGATTGCCATGTTTTGGCTCACATTTTGAGACTTAATTACACATCTTGATTTGGTTTGATTTTGGTAAAGTAGATGGTGAGACATGCAGAACGGGGGAGATTAAATAAACTCTACTTCTTCCTACTCCTTTTAGGACATGTTGAATTGTGTAAATTGTGAGAAGTAGATTGTAAGATTGCTTATTAGTCAAATAAATAAATAAGAAAATGAAGCATTTTCACGCACTAAATGGCGAAATTAACTAAAATACAAATACAAGACAGAAAAAGAGGTCTACATTTTTTATGCATCAAACGTAATCGCCAGAAGCATGTATTGCAGGTTTAAATGATCTCACAACAGGTACAATAATATCATAATGATATTAAATACATAAGATGCTGAAAGACCTCCAACGTAAGTTCCTGTCCACCAGCCACTATAATAACATTGACTAATATTGTGTTGTGATAACTAAATGACACACAAAAAAAATAGCTAAAAGTATTTTTTTTTGACACAGGCACTGCAAAACGAAACACCAGTCAGCCCTGGAATGAAATCCCATAGTATTATTCATCGTAGAAAAGTGACTGCAATCAGGTACAAACAAGCACAGTCATGAACCCATGCAAAGGAAGTCACATATTCACAAGAAACAATAATAACATACCCTAATATTGTGTTGTGATGAGTATTATATGTTTTACTGACACTGATAACTACATTAGCAAGTGCGTCAGTTAGGAATCTACAATGCATTAGCCATCAGCACTAGACTGGCTCCTATGAAGCATATTAGCAGGAGAAAAACTTACTGCTACCTTGGCACGCTTTCCCACTTGTGGATTTTTGACTTTTTTATTTCTATCTCCTGGGCAGTATGGAAAACTTTGTCCCATGATGTTTGCCGATCTGACAAGGCAAATGGTGTCTTTTACAAATGTGAACAAGCTTTCTCCATCTCCTCGAGGGTTCCAGCAAAAGTCTTCAACATAACGAGCGGGCATAATATAAATGTATATAACAAACAATAGGGGCGGCACGGCGGTCGAGTGGTTAGCGCGCAGACCTCACAGCTAGGAGACCAGGGTTCAATTCCACCCTTGGCCATCTCTGTGTGGAGTTTGCATGTTCTCCCCGTGCATGTGTGGGTTTTCTCCGGGTACTCCGGTTTCCTCCCACATTCCAAAAACATGCTAGATTAATTGGCCACTCCAAATTGTCCATAGGTATGAATGTGAGTGTGAATGGTTGTTTGTCTATATGTGCCCTGTGATTGGCTGGCCACCAGTCCAGGGTGTACCCCGCCTCTCGCCCCAAGACAGCTGGGATAGGCTCCAGCACCCCCGCGACCCTCGTGAGGAAAAAGCGGTAGAAAATGAATGAATGAATAACAAACAATAGAAATTCATCCAGATCGCAAGCAGTTAGTAACAACTGTACTTTTGTATATTTTCTATCGGTACATGTGTGTTGTGCTTTCAGCCTTTGCTAACACTGCAATTCACACACCATCAGTACTCAAATCAGGTCCTGATATGTGGAGTATGGTGTGTGTCGAAAATGTATTTTGACTGTTGCTAAGTGAGATAGCTAGCTGGGTACCAACCATGCAACCGTGGGTGTCGCCTTTATTTCACATACAAAGTCGGCCTAAAACGCTCAGTTTCATTACTTAAAACCCAACTTTGGCACACACACACACACACAGCAGCTCTAAACAGCTAACCCAGCCAGTGGACGGTCCGCTGAGTAACGACTTGTCTCCTCACGATTACAGAATTTCAATATGCACAAGAGTCCACATTGAACAGTAGATTCCACTTTTATTGGCCAATTCCATTAATGGAGGAATTCGAGGACCCTATATGTGTAATGTTGACATTTCTTTCTGTGAGAAATGACAGGTATGAAGCATGAATTGTCAACTTTTCATATTGCGCCAAATTTAACAACCAAAAAACATTATGAAAGACTCATGAGGTTGCAGCGCAGATGGGCTGTAAACTGAGCAACCTGACACAAATGAATTATGAACTATAAAGTGGAGATCTCATTTACCTTTGCTTCCGCTTGCATCTCTCTCAACCTGTTGCCTCACATAAATAAAGTTCTCCAGGGAGTTCCAGTCAACTAAATTCTTCACCAGTGTTTCCCATCCATTTATTTGTGGCAGGCCACCATAGATGCTCTAACTTTGGGAGGAATTTTCAGTTCACAAACTCGTGTTGCTTACTTCATGTTTAGATGTAGCAATGGTTTTTTTTCCCTCCACACCGCACCCTTCCTGTTTGGTTGGCATCAATTTTGTCAGTGTGAAGTAAAGGGAGCTTGTTACGTTTTGAACCTGTGATAGTTAAAATTACAGGAGTGAATCAACTATCACTGCTCCTTGTGTAGTCCTAGAAGGTAGCGTGTACTCCCACCAAACACAGGAAGACCATGAATCAGCCTATTTCCTCCCTTATGTTTGCCCTCTTTAACAATCTAGATAGCATCTCTCCTTGCTGACAAGTTCATTCCATCACTGTGATTCATCGCCCTAATATAAGCTCTTCAGGAAGCATGGGGCATTTACAAATACACAACACACACACACACACACACAGAATCAGTCATCATAACTCACATAATCACAACATCGTAATAGGCTTTTTTTATTGTTTACACACAGCATCTTCAGTTATGTTTGCCTCTGATAATAACTCAAGCTCAATTTAGGGTGGCCCTTTAAATCCGCCAGACAACAGTGATTTCACTTTCTCTTGTGCGAGATGAATAATATTGAACCATTCAAGTGTCACACATTAACCTCTGCTAGTACAACACTACAGTGTCTTGAATCAAATATAGCCACAAGGTTTTGTCCCGATAGAAAATAAGACTATGGTCTGCACAGCAATCTTGACAAAAGTTTGTGTTAACTGCAACACAAAACAAAATGCAACCTTTCTGTGATAAACACACTTTTCCGTGTCCGAGGACAACAACTGACGTGTTGGTCTTGCGTGTAGTTTTTACACTTTATTCAGAATGTACTCCATGTTTAGTGAGCTTACCCATCACTCAGTTACAACAGCCTAATGTGATCTGTTTGCTTGGACAATGTATGTTTCATACAAATGCTCATTGTGCAGCCTATGACACAGTCTCTTACCACTCGCAGTAGCCTCCTCTGCTCCTTGAAGGTGGCACAGCATCCCAGAACGCCTGTTACCATGACGATGGCTCCAGCGAGGACCAGTATGTAGGCAGAGGCAGCATATGTCATGGAGGGGAGAAGGCTGATGTAGTCGCTCTTTTCAACCAAAGTCCAAACACCCACAGCCATCACGACGCCCCCTGCGAGCTGAGAGAAGAACATAACATGAGTCAGATCTCGAGAGGAGGAGGCGTCTGACACTACCGATAGTCAACAAATGAATGAGTGTGAACTGAAATACTCGGGATTCATGTTGCCACTCGGTTTTGTACTGATAAACTACAGTTAATTAAGTGATAAACACAGCTTTGATTGAAAATCTGAGAAGTATGACACTGCAAAAACTTCAAGAGATATCTAATTTTCATCATTTGAAAGTATAAAAACTAGGTCTTGAAAAAAGGTTTGAGATAGTTCAAACAGGGTGGTGTGCAGTCAGGGTCAGCAAAGCCTTCTCTGAAGCACAATCAGAAGCACTGACCTTTACTTACCACTTAAATTCTGGTATTTCTTCCACGAAATGATATTGATCTATTCTCAACAGTCTAATATCTCCATTTTGTAGTGGGACTCTTGGTTGCCCTGCTTCTAGTAGATCTTTTTTCTCCAAGCAGATTTCAGCTTCTGTATGCCACGCCATCTCATTTGCGTAGAGGCCTTTAGAATCAAGAGTAGTGATGTTGGATAATTATGGGCCTGATATCAGCCTAGGAGACGGATATTGAGATGTTCTCTCTAACTCGTACACTGCCAACGACGCCGATAGATGTCTTTTCAAACAGTAATGTTGACTGCTAAGCTCCAGATCAAAGTCTTGTGCATCTCGTGTGTGAATTTTAAACTTGTAGGTAATGTATTTCTGTCCCAGCAGGGGGCAACCGTTCTATTTTCCTCCAATCGACAGCAAGAGCTTGGTTAAGAACAAGACAGAAGTTGGTGTATTGCGCTCCGAGAAAGTACAATGCCGATGTATATGAGGAAATCCAGCAGGGACTTACAGCAGCTTACACTGGCACAGAGTTTGTCTGACTATGGATCTGTTGTGATCGCGAAGGGTACGGGGAGACATGGCGGACGCCGTTGTTGTTAGTCTACAAACAGTTTGCACACGATGAAGGAAGAGAGTTTCTTTGCATAGTTTCAAAGTTTATGTAGTCCTAAAACTATCAATCGACTATCAACGATTAATATTCTGTGGGTCTTGAAAGTTCAGCAATCAGTAAACATGCCCCAAAACTTTGGCAGTATACAGTTCTCCTCTTTGAAAATGGCTGGCAGTCAAGTAGTACATGAAAGCCGAAATACAGCATGCAGAACACACGTAACCAAAGTAGCAAAATGGCTGAAATCTCAGCATTACACAGTTAATACCGCACTGCTCATGAATCAGGTGAGAGCCAGGTAACTCTCTACTTAGCAAGCAGAATAACAACGGAACTCACTTTGGACTTACCAGCTCCAGAGAAATCACATGCAGGTTTATATTCCACTTATCATTATTACTCAGTGTCTGCACTGTTTGGGGAATTTTGCCCAGCATTCACAATCCTAATGTGAAATAATGTTTATTTCATATTTCTTTTCCTTTTCTTCCTATTAACACGAGAAAATTAGTGAATATGATATGAGCTTACAATGCTGTCAGTGCAATACACCTATTTTGACTATGAAGCCCTCAAAGAAAAAAAAAAACACTATTTCCTCGACACATAGTTTTGTCGTATGATGCACAGAAAGGGGACAGAATATGTGTTCATGTTTCACATAATGATTGTGAATGATGAGCAAAATAAAAAAAGAAAGTGCTATAACATCACACAGCTACATGATAAGTAAATAGACAAGGAAAAGAAGACAAAGAACTAGGTGAGCTGTAAACATGTAACTTATTCTCCATTTACACCAATAGTACAGCAAAGCTGTGAGTATACTACTATCCGTATCTGTATCTGGCTGGTCATCTAAATTATCTGTATCCATATCTGTACTCAGAGTGGGTGGGGAATAAACAGGAAGTGGGTGTGGGTTAATTGGAAATGGGTAGGCCTTAAAGCCACGCATTAATTTTTAAATCTGAAATTGATGGATTGATCAGAAGTTGCTATATGTATTGTTTATTATTCAGCTATATGTGTATGTATGTAAGTAATCCTTACTTAATTTAATACTTTTTCTTTATTTACAGTATATATATATATATATATATATATATATATATATATATATATATATATATATATATATATACACACACACTACCACTCAAAATTTTGGAAATTGTTTTTTGAGATATGGCTTTTTCCTGGCAGTCCTGCCATGAAGTCCAGCATCCTGAAGTGGCCTCCTCACCGTTGATCTGTTGATACTGACACTGGTGTTTGACGGCTACTATTTAGTGCAGCTGCCAGGTGACGACCTGTGAGGCGTCTTTGTCTTAAACTACACACTCTCAGATATTTGTCTTCTTGCACAGTTGTGCATCGTTTTTCTGTCCTTGTTAGACCCAGTTTGTGCTGCTCTCTGAAGGGAGTAGTTAACAGCATGGTAAGAGATTTTTTAGATGGGTTTTCTAATCATCTATTAGCCTTATAAAATGATGAACTTGGATTAGCAGCCATACCAGGAGATTGATGCAGAGGACTGACAGTTGTTGATAGTTGGCCTCTATGCAAAAATGTACATCCTTCTTTGAAAATCATCTGATTCATTTTTATTGTTTGTGAAATGGATCAAAATGTTTGTGAAATGGAAAAATTGTTTGTGAAATGCATGAAAATGTGTTTTTCTTTGGAAAACAAAGACATTTGCAAGTGATCCCAAACTTTTGAGCGGTAGTGTGTATATATATATATATATATATATATATATATATATATATACAGTGAAGAAAATAAGTATTTGAACACCCTGCTATTTTGCTATTTCTCCCACTTAGAAATCATGGAGGGGTCTGAAATTTTCATCGTAGGTGCATGTCCACTGTGAGAGAGATAAACTAAAAAGAAAAATCCAGAAATCACAATGCATGATTTTTTAACAATTTATTTGTGTGATACAGCTGCTAATAAGTATTTGAACACCTGAGAAAATGAATGTTAATATTTGGTACAGTAGCCTTTGTTTGCTATTACAGAGGTCAAACGTTTCCTGTAGTTTTTCACCAGGTTTGCACACACTGCAGGAGGGATCTTGGCCCACTCCTCCACACAGATCTTCTCTAGATCAGTCAGGTTTCTGGGCTGTCGCTGAGAAACACGGAGTTTGAGCTCCCTCCAAAGATTTTCGATTGGGTTCAGGTCTGGAGACTGGCTGGGCCATGCTAGAACCTTGATATGCTTCTTACGGAGCCACTCCTTGGTTTTCCTGGCTGTGTGCTTCGGGTCGTTGTCATGTTGGAAGACCCAGCCACGACCCATCTTCAATGCTCTGACAGAGGGAAGGAGGTTGTTCCCCAAAATCTCACAATACACGGCCCCAGTCATCCTCTCTTTAATGCAGTGCACTCGTCCTGTCCCATGTGCAGAAAAACACCCCCAAAGCATGATGCTACCACCCCCATGCTTCACAGTAGGGATGGTGTTCTTCGGATTGTACTCTTCATTCTTCTTCCTCCAAACACGCTTATTGGAATTATGACCAAAAAGTTCTATTTTGGTCTCATCTGACCATAAAACTTTCTCCCATGACTCCTCTGTATCATCCAAATGGTCATATGCAAACTTAAGACGGGCCTTGACATGTGCTGGTTTAAGCAGGGGAACCTTTCGTGCCATGCATGATTTCACATCATGACGTCTTAGTGTATTACCTACAGTAACCTTGGAAACGGTGGTCCCAGCTCTTTTCAGGTCATTGACCAAGTCCTGTCGTGTAGTTCTGGGCTGATTCCTCACCTTTCTTAGAATCATTGAGACCCCACGAGGTGATATCTTGCATGGGGCTCCACTCCGATTGAGATTGACCGTCATGTTTAGCTTCTTCCATTTTCTAATGATAGCTCCAACAGTGGACCTTTTTTCACCAAGCTGCTTGGTAATTGCTCCGTAGCCCTTTCCAGCCTTGTGGAGGTGTACAATTTTGTCTCTGGTGTCTTTGGACAGCTCTTTGGTCTTCGCCATGTTACAAGTTAAAGTCTTACTGATTGTATGGGGTGGACAGGTGTCTTTATGCAGCTAACGACCTCAAACAGGTGCATCTGATTCAGGATGATACATGGAGTGCAGGTGGACTTCTAATGGGCAGACTAACAGGTCTTTCAGGGTCAGAATTCTAGATGATACACAGGTGTTCAAATACTTATTTGCAGCTGTATCACACAAATAAATTGTTAAAAAATCATGCATTGTGATTTCTGGATTTTTCTTTTTAGTTTATCTCTCTCACAGTGGACATGCACCTACGATGAAAATTTCAGACCCCTCCATGATTTCTAAGTGGGAGAAATAGCAAAATAGCAGGGTGTTCAAATACTTATTTTCTTCACTGTATATATATTTATTATTATTATTTCATATATATATGAGCTGTGTGAAGTTGGTGATTCATGCAAACATGGTAATAAACCTGTGTCAGCCATTTTCTCAAAAGCACAGAGTTCAGTATTCGAAGCAGTTTTCCTACTGACTTTATATCAACAGACAAACCACCCGAAACAAGCAGCCAAAAAAAACCTGTCAGTGACTGATGCACAGTCGTGCCCACTGTCTTGTTAAAAACAAGGTGCATTTTATGAACCAAGTTTAAGATTGCGAGGTGCATACTGCAACGTATTGAGAGGGGAGTAATATTTTATGCCAGCCGTAAATGCAGAATGCGTCATGGTGCAGTGAACTTGCATGGGAAGTGACGCTCTAACTGCTGGTTGATAACAGTGTTAATCCGTTAATACGTTCCACAAATTCATGTTTGTAACAAAAGCTTATTATTATATTTTTTAAAAAGGGAGGGCGGTACCAAATCGGATTGGCTATATATCGACTATAAAACAAAATTGGATCAGATCGGAAGCAAAAATGTGGATCGGGACATTCCTAGTAAATACTGATTCCGTTTGCAGTTGTCTGAACCCTTTATCAAGGATGCATTCCATTTTCGATTATTTCATTCGGCTGAGCACAAAATTTACAAGCATGGCTGATCACCGGTGGAAGTTACTAATGCTCCCAGTCAGGGTGAATGGCAATACACTGTATATTAGGATCTTTGTATGCACTGCCTGCCACTGTTCAAACCATCACATCATATCTTACGGTTATAAAAACAAGGAAATGCTGGAAAATAAACTGTTGAGCAAAAGCAAGAAACAAATCTACTATAGCCACTAGTGTGAACATACTGTATATTGAGACACATTTTCTATGTCATCTTCAGAGTCCTGTTATTTACAAGTGTTCAACAAGACCACTGCTTTTGACAAGGGGCTATTTGTGGCTCAAATTATTAACCCATGTACTAAACCCACAGAAGTAAATGCATATTGCATATTTTAAAAAGACATATGTTTCAGAAAAGGAATTGAGTTTTTTTTAACCTTTATTTAATATAGAGGAATAGCAATGACTGTCATTACATATTTCATAGTTTGGATCATCCTTGAGGCGGCACGGTGGTCTAGGGGTTAGCGCACAGACCTCACAGCTAGGAGACCAGGGTTCAATTCCACCCTCGGGCATCTCTGTGTGGAGTTTGCATGTTCTCCCCGTGCATGCGTGGGTTTTCTCCGGGTACTCCGGTTTCCTCCCACATTCCAAAAAATGCTAGGTTAATTGGCGACTCCAAATTGTCCATGGTTGTTTGTTTGTCTATGTGTGCCCTGTGATTGGCTGGCGACCAGTCTAGGGTGTACCCCGCCTTACGCCCGAAGACAGCTGGGATAGGCTCCAGCCCCGTGAGGAAAAGCGGTAGAAAATGAATGAATGAATGGATCATCCTTGATAACTTACATCATTTGGCTCAACTGGGCTGAAATTCAAACAAACGGAGCCTGCATTAGTGATTTTGTTTTACACTAAAAAGTAAATTGATCTACTTGTTGTCTCAGTCTCTTTTTAAGATATCACGTACCCTCTCATTCATTCATCCATTTTTAATACTACTTGACCTCATTAGGGTCAGGAATGAGGTGGAGCTCATCCCCGCTGACTTTGGGCAAGAGGCAATCACAGGCCACAAGCAGTACAGACAAACAATCATTCACACATATTGACAATTTAAAGTCTCCAATGAACCTAACAAAGTGTGTGACGAAACTGGGGTAAACCCACACAAGCACGCAAGGAGAACATGCAAACGCCACACAGAGAGGTCCGAGCTGTGCAAGCCTCCTTGAAAGGTCAGTATTGCAAATCCAAGTCTAGACTTATTTTGATACAGTATATCATAGTTCTGTTCAGACTTCATTTGTTTAGGTTTTTTTTTAGTTTACTGCATGCATCCACAGACTGAACCTTTATAAAAGTCCGGGCAGTCAAGTGCAGCGCATTCTCACAAGGGAGTCCGATGAAACAACAGTATGGTTCAGTCTTGTCAATGATCCTCCCGTGTGGTCAATAAGATGCGTTGTGTGTCTGTACTCTGGTAAAACTGAGGCACAGTAAGAAGTGAAGCCAACCACTATCTAATCTAGTGGCCAGCGACCCCATGTGGTCGCAAGAGGTAGTAACTCATGAACTCTGATTTATAACAGTAGGGAGATTAAGGTAGTAAGTAAAGGGAAAGCATCTTTGTTACATGTACACTGTTGACTAGGCCCTTTTACAGGGCAAGGTCTTCCCACATTCTTTTGTTCTATTTGTTTCTTTCTTTCTGCTTTTTCCTTACGGAGTCGCCGCAGCAGACCTTTTTGATCCGCATACTTGACATACCCTTCCTGACAAATACCACTGGTGCTTACTATCAGCTGTTGAAATAATGCAATGACAATTAAGCTTCTATTGAAGTGAACTATTGCAAGGCCAGTGCATTTACTGTTTGTGAAATGTGGTTTTCTTTTAAATGCAAATTAGGTGCCAAGATAAAGAAGACTTTTTGAAAGGGTTTTTATCAGTATATTTATCAGGTATTTATTAAATGGAAAGTAGGAAATGGAAAATAGATTCATGGACTTTTTAAAGAAAGGTTTAACATCCAACATAAATACTATGATCAAGCTCTGCTCCAACTTAGCCACATGATGGTGAAATGATGGTAGTAACTATAAAAGCTAAAGTATGTGGAATCAAACTATGGAATGGATTGAGTAAGGAAATCAAACAATGCACAACGATGAGCCAATTCAAGAAACAATACAAGCAGTTGATGTTTGCTAAATACAAGGATGAAGAGTCTTGAACCAGTCATGATGTGCTATATATATCACTATATTGACACGCACTATGGTACCCATTATGGCATTGGATGCTCATATCATCTCCTACTTTGGTACGTGATGAAAAAATAAAAAACTTTAAACTTAAATTATATTAGGAAAGCAGGAAGTGAACAAATGTAACAGTTACTGATTGTAAAAGTACCAGATGGAGGGGTAGGATTTAATAAGCTTTGCTTCTTCCTACTCCTTTTGGACATGTGGAACTGGGAACGGATTATGGGATGCACTCAATTGGAATCTGATGCATGTTCAAATGAAATAAAACCATTACCATTACCAAATGTATGAAACTTAATGAGTGAACATGAAACGACCCTGTGAGTGAAATGTTCATATTATAGGGCCATACATAAAGGGTGAGTTAATCAACAAAGACTTATCCACAACAAAGACTTACCCAAAAGAGAAAGTTGAACATGAAGAGTAGGTATTTCTGGCAAATTGTTCCACATGTTTCCTTCTTCTCTTCACGTGCACCCATGCTGCAAATGACACAATAAGTAAGGCTATGCGTAAATACACAGGCAGTGTATAGATATACATATATCAATAACCAAGGAGACATTGAGTTCCAGGATCTTTGGTGGACACAGACAAAATTGCTAAAGAAGATAAAACATTTGTCATGGCTGATGTGGAAAAAGACAAAATATCAGCTGTTCTACATGTATTGACATTTAAAATAACAAGGAATTCAACACTGCACAATTATTGTGCAGCTGGCCATTCATTTTTTATATTTATAGGGGGGGGGTAGTTGTGAGTCAGGCACAGCTATTTAGTTATTTCATGTAGCTACACAGACCCATGAGCAAACACTTGCTCCAAGCGGTACAATTCAATGGATTTTGCACATAGCAAAGAACAAAGATTTAGCTTAAAATTAAACATTTATTAATGTCTGACAAGCTTTGACAAGCTTTGTGTGCAGCCTAGTTGCTCATACTATTTAATGACAATGGTAAAAACACCAAGTATGATTTTGATATCTATCTACAGTATATATATGAAACGTATTAGTAGGTTACTACCTGCTGAACAACTTTTGCCATTTGCTAAAATTCTTTTTTCACCACACTCCACCGCCTCTTTGATCCCTTGTCAGTCAAGCTCAGACTCGCCCTCCTCCAGCCGCCTCCTATTGACTCTTTCCCTTCCCTCGTACTACAAATACTGCTGTCAGTTCAGAGGAGAGCGCAGGACCACGTCTGTTCATTGACCATCTGCTGGTGGATGGTAGACACTTAGCATCAGTCTGGAAATTAAATGCAAACAACATCTAATGGGAACCTTTTTTCCTTGTTTAGTGCCGAGTACGACACAGCTGTGTAAAGAAAGGAAAATCTGCTTCACGTTGAAGAGCAGAGGCAAAGAAGCACGTTGAGGTCGGTCATTTTCCCTCAAATAACCATTCCAAGGCCAAGGGATCTTCCTCGTAACAGGCTCCGACGCCAGTTTTGCGTTAGACCAGGACGCAGTCGTGAATGGAAGCGATGGAAGTATAGTTCGGGGGCCTTACAATTCCATCTCTGCTATTTGGCTCACTTCGGGCTGCGACCTTCAGCGTTTACTGGGATGGTTTGCATCTGAGTGTGAAGCTTCTGTGATGAGACTCAGCACCTCCAAATCAGAGGCCATGGTTCTCAGTCGCAGGATGGAGGGTGGAGTGCCCCCTCTGGGTTGGGAATGAGGTCCTGCCCAAGATGGAGGAGTTTAAGTATCTCGGGGTCTTGTTTACAAGTGAGGGAAGGTGGGAGCGTGAGATCGACAGACGGATTGGCGCAGCCTCTGTAGTAACGTGGTCGCTGTACCGGACCGTCGTGGTGAAAAGAGAGCTGAGCCGGAAGGCAAAGCTCTCAACTTACCGGTGGATCTACGTATGTTCCCACCCTCACCTATGGTCATGAGCTTTGGGTCATGACCCAAAGAATGAGATGGCGGATACAGGCGGCTAAGAGATAAGGCACCCTAAGAGATAGGGTGAGGAGCTCAGCCATCCAGGAGGTACTCAGAGTAGAGCCGCTTCTCCTCCGCATCGAGGGGAGCAAGTTGTGGTGGCTCGGGCATTTAGTCCGGATGCCTAACTGGTGAGGTGTCCCGGGCACGCCCAGCCGGGAAAAGGCCCCGGGGCAGACCTAGGACACGCTGGAGGGATTATGTCTCATAGCTGGCCTGGGAACACCTTGGTGTCCTCCCGGTGGAGCTGGAGGAGGTGGCCGGGGACCGGGAAGTCTGGGCTTCCCTACTAAGACTGCTGGATAATTATTTTGGTTGTCATGTTTTTGCTCACTTATGGTCTCTCACTGCGTCCATAAAAATTCCATGTTACATGGGTTATGGCAAATTATGCTAATTAGACGATGATGTCATCTACAGTCTCCCTCAGACTATCACCACACATAGATTAGAGTCCTGGGGGTAACATGTAGTTTGCCACCGTGTAGAAGTGTACTATATAGCACCGACAAGTTCAGCTAATGCTATATTGTGGCCGGTGAAGGCGGTCTGAGTGCCGTAGTGCTCTAGTTCTCCATGAGAACACATTGTGGGTTATACTAAGTGAATGAGCTCTGTGTTGCGTTGATTCAATGAGGTCACGTATGACATTAGTTGAATTATATACTTTTTTTTACAATCCAAATAGTTTAAAAACGTTTACTGTGAATGTATTTTATCTAGACAAGACTGAGTATAAACGACAACAGATTTGAGCCAAAACGTTAGGAAGCTAAGTCGACACTACAAGCTAACGCTAATCGAAGGTGATGAAACTCGCAGGTTATTTAAGGTGTAAAGGGTGGATTATTAACAAAGTATGATTTACACTGGGAACACACACACATTTCTGTCGTGGGTTTTTAGATATTACACTTGACTTTAGGGGGGCAAAAAGACCGTCCTGTCTCGGACGGGCTACGGGACATCATAGTGCCCCATGACTGAGCGATAGCTGAGTAAGTGGTGCATTCACGTACCTGCTGTGTCGGTGATCAGGTCTTCACAAAAGAACAAATGGCAACTTAATCCGTTTTTTGATGATAGTTATCCTTCGGTTTCCAAGACTGTCGAGTGAGAGGAAAATAACCTGCAATCGCGTACCACACAAACTCCACCCAGGGACGCCTTCCGGGACACCGTACAGGCTGCTGCCTTTTTCCTGTCCGGAGGCCACATTTATCCCACACTTTGCATATCGACTACACCGATACCACGGCTAGTATCAGCCTCGGATCGACACTGGTAATTAGAGTTCAGTTCTAAGAGTTCCAGTTCTGTGTTAATTTGAAGTACCGATGTGTTCATAATCATACTCTTACATTGTGTACTCAGGGAATATATTATTGGACTCATCAGGACTACGGGGGCAAACATTTGAAAGGATTTGAATGACAACCAATGGTATGTTTAGCTTTTGTTTAGTTATTTTTACTATTGACTTTTATTCATTATGATCAGCAAATTGGGAGTAAAATCACAAACTCATTCAATCCGGCCAGGGCTGCTATTTCATCCGCCCCACGGAACTGTTTGGAAAATGGATGAGCATTACATATACGTCATTGGCCTGTGTGTAATTAACAATATTCACCACTGGATGGCAGTAGTTTTCTTCACATACACTTCCACTCCCATTTTAAACGGAATTGAGGCTGACGGGGACTGAAACGCATCCACAATAATTGTTTTTATCAGTTGTAACTTGTTCTTGGTATGCACTTGTGTTCAATTGAATGAACACAGCATTGAAAGTTAAAATTTAATAATATGTTTTCACAAAAAAATAAATGCATAAATGCAAGTATTCATCACCACTCATTACCATCATCAGTAATGAGACCATTACTTACATAGGGTGATACCTGAAATGTCACAATGGTCAGTGGGATGGCCGGAGGATGGCCCACTCTGTACCAACCTTATTGGGACAGTAGAGGATGCTGTGGAAGGACGCATGCCATTTCATTTCATACCCAGCATTTGTGTTTGAGTAGCAGCTTATCTTGTCGCGAGTGTAAAATAAAGAATATAATCTCATTGATGGAAAGCTGTCAGGGAGTTTTCAAAGAAGATTAAGTCATGCAGTACTAAGGGGAAAATATCAGTTTGTCAAATACACACTCTTATAATCGAGACCACATGTCTGAAAACATCTAAACTTATAAAAAGATGATTATGTGTAAGGTTTTACACGTGTCATTGCTGTCTTGTTTATTGACCCTGTTCATCAGAATCCATAGGTATAGCACTATTTGGTCTATGGGTCATCGTCCCAGTCTTAAGAAGGAGGCCTAATCTCCCTCACACCTGCTGTGGCTGTGCCATGCTATTAATACGTCTCCTGCATGGGCCTTAGGGGTCAAAGGAGGATCACCCGGTGTCAGCCTGTTGTGCACTGATCCTGGCTCACAGGCAGCAAGTACGGCAAAAAGTGGACCCCTTTACTACCCATACGTGACAGATGGTGAAGAATTGGACTTTGCTATTCCTGAAATGGATGGAAACTTGAAAGGACTCTTTTTTCTGGAATATTTGAAGCCATCACCAGAGGAAATGACTTCACTGATGAATTGTCCTGCATTCAGGTAAACATGAATTAGTTATCATACCAATGGAGCTTCAGGAAACATTTCATTCATTCATTTCATTTCAGAAAACAACAGATGGAATGATACAGCAAGATGCAATGAAGTCTGTAAAATTAAATAATTAAAAAAAATCAAAAAATTGTTAACTATAATGATGAAAATGATGATTATAATGATAAAGATTATAACAATAATGATAATAATAACAGGGGAAAACAAGACTGTGGCATGAACATGATTATATCTTGCAAAAAGGGGTAGGCATTTATAAGCTTTTGCTTCAGCCTACTTCTTTTGGGCTTGTGATCAGATAGTTGAATACAAATAAATAATGGAAAGTTATATTTTGATTGATGTAAGAAATGCACTCATATATTTCATATATTTGCCCAAATAAAAAAAATGGAGCTTGTTATGGAACATAACACAACAGTAAATGAGGATTGGGAAGCACATATTTCACGTTACCATGTATTTTCTTTTTCAGCTTAGGACTATACTGTAAAAGTATGTTCACGGTGGTTTTCAGGGTTTTATTCTGCCTATTCCAATACCAACCACATAGATAAAGTAATGTTTATACAGTATGTAATGTTTACATGTAAGTTCAAGTGAGAGCAGTCGGCAAACCCGGTGGCTTCCGCTCCTGAGAGAGGCTAGTCATCTCTCAGCCTCTCTGCCATGAATTCTTATCATTTTCTGGGCTAATGGTTTAGACTGACTGACTGTGGTGCACATACGCAGTGTTGTCTGGCGTTTTGGCTCCAACTCACCATCTACGTCAAATGTTTGTTCTTCAAATGCTGGATTAAAGTAAAGCTTTTCAAAATGCTACCACGGCAAGATATTTTTTGTGGCATGTTTTGCTGGGTGCAAAATTTCTATCACTCTCACAAACCACAGGTAAGTCCCACACGACAGACATGATTGTTTTAGGTTTGGCAGGCCTGCACAGTGTGAAGGAAAGGAAAGTGGGCGGTGGACGCTTGCTCTGCTGCAATAATATGATTTGCTTTTGTGTTTGGCGTTGAAAGGCATTTCAAGATCTGCGGCCAATCGATCGGAGCTTCCCTACTGTAAACCAAAGTCCTGGTTTCTGAGCTATAAATACTTAGAATGTTGTATTCTCGTGTTAAACTATGCGCATTTGTAAGCGAGCCCCAAGAGAAGCTTTGGATGGCTCAAAACACTGGATTTCAATAGGCGTTGTAACCGGGCAGACTTCCTTATATGGGCGTGTCTGTAAGCAGATAAGGTCTCTGCCCTTCCCCAAGCTCTGTTCCTTTGTTTACTTGCTAGCAAAGCTACATTTGTTTACAAATCAGGCATAAGTGGTTGGAGTTCCTGATTCCCTACCAGCAAAAGAATAGAATTTTAATATGTCAATGGAATTTAACGCTCGACCCTTTCTGTTTCCAGTATGAAGCTGGATTACCTCACAAACTGCTGGTGAAGCCCGACACCTTTCCAACGTTACTTGGTCGTGTGGACTGAGCAAGCAGTAAGTAAGAATTATTTTGTTTTGCAAACAGGGAGAGGGGTTGCTAATAGTCGTTTCCCACCATAATTAGTGGCCACATTAGATTTTACCCATGCTGTAGAAAACCTAACGCTAAAATGCTAAAGCTACTTACCATTGAGAGATGTCTTGAAGTAACCTCTTTTCCTGAGAAACTTCGGACTGTCCAGTCTCTACTTGCGGATCAGATTTGGGATCCAACATGTATGGCTGTATGTTAAACTCCGACATTTTAAAAAGATAAATCGCCGTTTATTATCAACTCCTATACCGTTAGCTAGCGGCACAAACCGTTATTGTGACCAACAACAGCGGAGTGGGCGTACCAGGAGGTGGGCTTTGGGTGGAGTACATAAAAAAAAAAATTGTGGGAACCACAAAATCCGAAGAAATACAGCTGAATAGGTGCAGATTCTGAAAGAACTAGAAAGCTTTGTGTGCTGTTATTGTGTGTAGCTGCTCTATAGGAGTCCACAACTCAATACAAAGGGCAGAAAATGAGCATAATAGGTCCCATCATTGTTTATAATAGCACTGTTTATAGTGTGATTCAAATGTTCTGCTACTATTAAAGAGACTAGCCATCCATCCGTTGAACAACCACCAACATCATTCAATATCATTTCAAACAGGAAAGGCCGTTACGCTAAGTTCATTTAATAATTTTTATAAAGGCGAGAAATGAGGCTGCTAAAAGTTGTTTGTTTTTCAAGCCATGTTGTTCCCATTACGACCCCCATCAGTTACCAAGGACATTGAAAGACTCACACCATCCCTTATTAAGGTGGCATCCCTGCTAACCTCGGTCCACACCAGTTTGCACACAACAAACTGGTTAACAGAAGATGCCAACATTTCATTTTTCTAATGTGTTGGTCTTGTTTTCAATGTCACTAAATAAATATACGCAGGTACTGTTGTTGCACACCGACCATGTTTATCTAAGTGTTTCTGTCTGTTTCTTGTAGGCGGAAAAAGTTTATTTGTCGAGATCGCCAGTAGCTTTGTTCTTAAAACAAACAAAACATCCATAGTGATCCTTAGTTAAAGACATTACTGTCTGTCTAGCGTTTAATATGTTGTGCAAACAATAGCACATCTTAAACAAGAAACATTGTGTCCTTCACACGTCTTAAAACTTCATTTTTCCAAATTCCATTGGCACCTTGACAAAAAGATGCTAAAGATGATAAATAGTGCCGTACTGGAGTCACCCCCCAAAGTGGTGGTGATATCATCATTACTGGCAGATACAGCACAAGGGCAAGCAAGTATCTGCTAGATCGCCGCAACACAAATACTGGATAATAATATAAGTCACCTTATCTTCGATTACATCGTCATCGATAGGACTGACTTACTACATTAGTGCTGATAACTTTCAGTTATTGACTCATTTCCACCGGAAGTTGCAAAATTGGGACTCAGCCAAATGTAACGAGCATAAACAGAACAGTTTGGTGAACACCTCATCCATCAACAGCAGGTCACAATCAATATTTACCTCATAACATGACAAAAATATGAAACCTTTAAAATAAAATACATCTACTGAACAGAGATGCCAACTTGTCCTTCTAACTTGGCTTGGAGAACAGTTTTGCTCTGATCAACTCATCTGAGGATTGGAAAGCGCTGATGTTGCTGTGGAGGCGTATCTAACCTAATTTTTTAAAAAAAAGGCTGAAATAGTGTGGCGGGACATGAGAGGCAGGGAGTACTTAGTTAGTGCATACCTGCCAACATGTAATAATAAATAATAATAATACATTTTATTTGTATAGCGCTTTTCAAAATACTCAAAGACACAGAAAAATGGAGTTGAATAAAAACAAGTAAACAGAGTAAAAGATGAGTTAAAATTAGTTAATACGCAGTTAAAAGATGAGTAAAAGCGGGGAGGGGCGGGGCACAGCAGTCAGGTATAAAAAGTTAGACATTAAAAACAGATTTAAAGAGGTGGGTTTTGAGTTGTTTTTTTAAACTGGCAAGGTCAGGGCAAGCACGGAGTGAATGCGGCAAAGAGTTCCAGAGGGTGGGGGCAGCGATGGAGAAGGCTCTGTCCCCCCAGGTTCGGAGCTTGGTCTTACAGGGGAGTGCCAGGAGGTTGGAGTCTGAGGAGCGAAGGGGACGCGGGGGATTGTGTGGATGGAGCAGGTCTGTGAGATATGGGGGGGTCAGATCATGGAGGGCTTTGTAGGTTATGAGAAGAACTTTGAAGTGAATGTGTTGGGGGACGAGGTTTTTAAGGACCGGTAGTTTGTTGAGGGTTTTGGAAGGTGTACTGTAGAGAATACTGTTGCAGTAGTCCATTCTGGTTGGGATGAATGCATGGATCAGGGATTCAGCGGCAGAGAATGTAAGTAATGGACGGAGTCGAGCTATGTTCTTAAGATGGGAAAATGCAGTCCGGGTTAACTGTTTGACGTGGGGTTCAAATGAAAGGGTCTGGTCCAGGAGGATACCAAGGTTGGTCATTTTATTCTACTCAATAAGTTGACTCTTTAATACACTTGAATGTTTTACCGCTCTAGTACATTTTGTTGCAATTTCCTAGTTTCAGTTTCAACAAATAAATAGATATGATCAGTTTCTCAGTAGTATATTTAGATTTAGGACAGCAGAGAAGGTCTCGCTGGCTCTGACTGCACATCACTGCATTGAAGACATAGTTTTGAACCGTCAACTACCCAGAAGGTCATACTATGTACTGCATATTCTGAGTTGTGCCGACAGACAACAAAAACAAACACACACACACGCAGTATTTCACCTCATAGCGTGTATTTTATTGCAGCCACGATTACCTCGACCCATGATGTACAGATAGATGTACTCATCTCCTGGAAGCCCGTAGCTCCTATCTCTGTGCGTGCATTTTTCCAATCAAAGTGAAGACACGGCATGAATAAATGTATGCAAATCTGTAAGCCAATGACATTTGTTCTATGCGGTGAATATGATTTGCAGCATGAAACGCTCAACAAGAATACTAATGTCAAACACTGTGTTGTTTCCTCTCCCGTATCTAGATTGATCTGCACTTTAAAAATGAAGAGAAACAAACCCTAAAAAGGCTCCTGATGCTGCGGTCATCCAACATCCCCTCCGATCAAGGAAGACGCTCTAGCAATTTGGAAGACATCAGCACATCCTCGGAATAACCGAGACTTCCCGCTTTAGATTGATGTTAGTGTATGGAGTGTGCATGAGAGCAGTGCAGCCTTGGATCCATCGTGGAACCAGAATCCCCCCGGGCGCCCAGCCTATGGGACGGAGCCGCTCCACACCAGCAACTACTCACTGGTGTTGCTTCTTCAGCTCAGCCTGCTCTCCTTCGACCTGTTTGTCAACTCCTTCAGTGAGCTGCTGAGGGATGAACAAGCAGTGCAGCTCGTACTTTTCATGTGAGTTCCACAAACACGCCCGAGATCAGCTAAACCGTTCCATGTCTCCTGACACCCTTTCCCCTCTTTTCCTTTCTCTTATTGGTAGCATTCAGGACATTGCCATCCTGTTGAACCTCATCATCATCCTCTTGATGCTGTTTAACACATACGTGTTCCAGGTCGGCCTGGTTGCCATATTGTTGGAGAGATTTAGAGCGTTGCTAATGCTCTCGGCGCTCTATCTGACCTTCAGTGTAATACTCCATTCCTGGCTCACGGTAAGTGGGGGCAGAAATTTTGCAAGAAATGAACAAAGGCAACATGAGTTAATAAGTAGACATGCTTGATATCGGCTTCCTGACCACGATACAGTTACCAACATTGTGTAGCACTTCATTACCGATCTCCGATATCAAACTAATATCAGGTGACACAAATGATGTTTCTTTTACTGTGATGCCACTAAATGCATTCCACAAATACATACACCAAAAATAAGACGTATACGGCAATACGCAATACTAGTTATAGAAAATCACTATATTTATTTCAAACATTTTGGCCTCTAATTTTGTAGACTAGTACGCCGCGCCAACAAGGTGTGGCCAGCGCACTTAGTAAATTTCAGGAGCAGCGCAGTCTGGCGCAGCGCAGCGCACCCACGCCTCCGTCCCTACCACCACCAGCACAGGTGGCAAAGAGGAAGGAGAGAAGGCGTGAGAGGGTTTAACACAGCCGGGTGTCATCTTAACCAATCAACAAATGACTAATTATTTCATTCGATAGATGCCGGCGGCACAGCGGTGGAGTGGTTAGCGCGCAGTCCTCACAGCTCGGAGACCAGGGTTCAATTCCACCCTCGGCCATCTCTGTGTGGAGTTTGCATGTTCTCCCCGTGCATGCGTGGGTTTTCTCCGGGTACTCCGGTTTCCTCCCACATTCCAAAAACATGCTAGGTTAATTGGCCACTCCAAATTGTCCATAGGTATGAATGTGAGTGTGAATGGTTGTTTGTCTATACGTGCCCTGTGATTGGCTGGCCACCAGTCCAGGGTGTACCCCGCCTCTCGTCCGAAGACAGCTGGGATAGGCTCCAGCACGACCCTTGTGAGGAAAAAGCAGCAGAAAATGAATGAATGAATGAATGATCGATGCCCTACGCCCCCCACACACACACATAATCAGCCCTTTGCAATCATTGCAAATTTCATATTTACAATCCCAAGACCAAGTGTGGAAATAACTCCAGACGGCCGACAAAACCAATATTGGCGTGGAGTGATACCCATATGATCCAATATCTCATTTTCATTACAGAAATTTTGGCCTGGCAAAATATTCTTTATTGGCTTCAATAACTGCCATCAACTTCCATCCATCCATTTGATCCCACACTTGTCCCACGTGCCTTATGGAAATCGTATGTTTGACATTTTGTACTTTTTACACACTGCAGATAGGCTGCGGTTCAGAATATGGTCCAAAACATTTGATTTCATGGTGGTCATATCTTAATCATTTAGCCATCTAAAGACAATTGCATCCATCTGAATTGCATTTTGAAATGACTGTTACTTAGCTAGCTAGTCATTCATTCATTCATTCATTCATTTTCTACCGCTTTTCCTCACGAGAGTCGCGGGGGGGGGGGGTGCTGGAGCCTATCCCAGCTGTCTTCGGGCGTAAGGCGGGTTACACCCTAGACTGGTCGCCAGCCAATCGCAGGGCACACATAGACAAACAACCATTCACACTCACATTCATACCTATGGACAATTTGGAGTGGCCAATTAACCTAGCATGTTTTTGGAATGTGGGAGGAAACCAGAGTACCCGGAGAAAACCCACGCATGCACGGGGAGAACATGCAAACTCCACACAGAGATGCCCGAGGGTGGAATTGAACCCTGGTCTCCTAGCTGTGAGGTCTGTGCGCTAACCCCTAGACCACCGTGCCGCCCCGCTAGCTAGTCAGCGTCACATTTATTTATGCTAAACTTAAGAGAGTGTTTCAAATGGAGTGGGGTAAGAAGCCAATAATGCACCACTTCCACAAGGAATGGGAGGATAACCTTTTTTTCCACATCATGTTGGACATGCGATGTCATACCAGATGCAGTGTGAAGGTGACAATGTAAAGTAATGTAAGGTAATCAATGTAACATGAGAACTTGTCTTCATGTGGTACAAATGTTGTTTGAAATGTAGCATAGCACCGTGCGACACTTTACCACGGCCATGTCCTTGAGGCATTCCACTGGCTTGACATCTGGCAACTACAAGATGTTCCTCTTATGTCACCCTTTTGTTCGAATGAAGAAAATGTTGAATTGTGGAAATGTTGAATTTACTGGCCGTAAATGTCTTTGAATTCCACATCCACTATTTATATTGTTAAAAGCAAAGTCAACAGCGATGGATGCCTCTCTCTCTCTCTGTTTCAGAATCTGCGATGGCTAAGTACCAGCAAATTTATTTGGACAGATGGCCTTCAGGTGCTGTTTGTATTCCAAAGAGCCGGTAAGATATTCTTCTTTACAATACAAACCAAATGAGAAATAACATTAATGGAATATTTTTCAGATGTTTGGTAAGAATATATAGTGTGGTTGCAAGTGTAAAAGTAAAGTGAATTCAAGTACAGCACTTTGTCGCTGGAGGTCAATATGCTGAAACTTTTATTTCAACAGGTTTTCAGTCATCATTTCAGATGTTAAGTAGCTCTCTGCATTGTTATGCTAGTTTTCATTTCCATTGAAGGCCAGAGATAGTCATGCACTGACTTCTTATTGTCATAGAATTTAATAAGTGTATCAGAAAATGAGACAATATTTCATCGCTGTTCTCTAACGCCCAGTTTTGTCTGCGCACTACGTTGTACCCTCACCATTTTCCATTCAGGTTATTTTATTTATAAAGGTGCATCTCAATAGATTATTCATTCATTCATTTTCTACCGCTTATCCTCACGAGGGTAGCGGGCATGCTGGAGCCTATCCCAGCTGTCTTCGGGCAAGAGGCGGGGTACACCCTGGACTGGTGGCCAGCCAGTCACAGGGCACATATAAACAAACAACCATTCACACTCACATTCATACCTATGGACAATTTGGAGTGGCTAATTAACCTATCATGTTTTTGGAATGTGGGAGGAAACCGGAGTACCCGGAGAAAACCCACGAGGAGAACAAGCAAACTCCACACAGAGATGGCCGAGGGTGGAATCGAACCCTGGTCTCCTAGCTGTGAGGTCTGCGCGCTAACCACTAGACCGCCGTGCCGCCCTCAATAAATTAGAATATTTTTATTTCAGTGGTTCAATTCAAAAAGTTACTTACGTTCTATTGGTTCACAACACAGTCAGATATTTCAAGAATGTATTTTTAAAATTATTTTTCAAAGTATTTTTTATTATTTATTTATTTTTGATATCTCTTGTCATTGGTCAACGCTAAAGAAACAACACTTTGATATGATGTATCAACACAACACAACAAATATGTAATTTGACCCCGTTAGCCATTTTCTCTCCTTGCGGTCATGTGACTTGTCAGTTTTACAAGGTCTTCAATGTACATGGAGCTGGTGTGTTCACGCATCACGTTCACATTTTCTCATACTGGTCCCTTGAAGTTCAACATTGCACTTCATCGCAAACAAGTGAGGATGTAGGAAAAAATAATAATTGTGCTTCTCCATAAAGATGTCCACACCCTGAAACTGACCTGCAGCACGGTGGTCATACGGTGGCATAGTCCTTTAACAACATCTTCTGCCCAGAACAGGCCTTGCCATGGTCCGCCAAAGGGTTTTAATGTTGGTTAAGCAGTTGGTGAGGGTGGAGCAGATATTGGAGCTGATGGAGGTGCTGGAGATGTGTAGCTGTATGTTGGAGGCATAACTGTGAAAACTGAGGCCGTGGCGGCAGACCACGTTACCAAGTGGGAGGATGTAAAGGATGAAGAGGAGAGGACCAAGCACCAAACCTTGGGGAACACCTGACGATAAAGGGGCTATGGAGGAGCAGCAGCTGTTGATATGCAATGATATAAGATATGATATGATATAACTGTATAACGTAGTATGGCAGGAGCCAGGAGAGAGCAGAGTCGGTGATGTTGAGGCTGGTCTTTTTTCCCTTGAAATGTGTTTTTGTTTGATTCCGCAGTATAAGAATTTTGTTCATTTTCAGTTCACAGTATACGGACGTGTCAACAGTACACTTCCACAGCATCAAGCATCCTGCATGTATGGCTAAAATATTACTAAAATATGACACCCCTCTCAGTATGCACCTTGCAATCTTAAATTGTTTCATAACGTACACGGTGCATATTTTTTTAACACAGCGGGCACGATCGTGCGTCTACTAACGGTGGTTTGGCTGGTGATATAAAGTCAGTTGAAAAACTGCTTGTAGTTTTGAGAAAAACACAGCCAACAAGGCGAACAGATTATTATTATTATTATTATGTTTATTGCCATGTTTGCATGAATCACAGAGCCCATGAACAATAATTGAAGAATAAAGTAATGGTAATGGTAATGGTAATGGTAATGGTTTTATTTCATTTGAACATGCATCAGATTCCAATAGAGTGCATCCCATAATCAGTTCCCAGTTCCACATGTCCAAAAGGAGTCGGAAGAAGCAAAGCTTATTAAATCCTACCCCTCCATCTGGTACTTTTACAATCAGTAACTGTTACATTTGTTCACTTCCTGCTTTCCATAATACAGTTTAAGGTTGTTTTTTTTAATAATTTTTTTTAATAATGTACCTGGTACCTCGTAGGAGGTGATATGAGCATCCAATGCCATAATGGGTACCATAGTGCGTGTCAATATAGTGATATATATAGCACATCATGACTGGTTCAAGACTCTTCATCCTTGTATTTAGCAAACATCAACTGCTTGTATTGTTTCTTGAATTGGCTCATCGTTGTGCATTGTTTGATTTCCTTACTCAATCCATTCCATAGTTTGATTCCACATACTGAAATGCTATGGCTAGCATAACGTAGTCCTAGCATAGAAGTGTTTCAAATGTACTTCTTCCCTGAGATCATATTTCTCCTCTCTTGTAGAGAAGTATTGGATGACATTTTTAAGAGATCTAAGAGATTGTCTAAGAGATCACTTACACACATAACACAGTACACATATAGTGAACATTCAACATGCACGTTGTGGGAACGTCTTCTATAAAAGGTTACGGATGAATTAGAAAATAAGGCTGATTTGTTTGCAAGGAACCTATTTCGATTTTGTCAAGGTGGAGGGTGTATTATATATATTATATTCATAAAAGATGGTATTGCTGTTCATTCTTTCCTAAAGAGTCTCAGGTATGCGGGGTTGTGGAGGTTTTCAACCTTGTGAATATATAAACCTTGCAATGATGTAACTACTGTGGTAGCTGAAGAAGATATCCACCAAGAAGTTTGGTGTGGAGATTTGAATATCTTCAACAGTTTATGGGGTTGTGATGAAAATGGATGTCTTAATGTCGTGTGTTTGAATAATAGAAAAGAATTGATATTTATAGAAATAAGATGTCTTGTATTAATCTTCCATCCTCTAATCTGTGAGTGGACTGTTGGGATCATAATAAGGCAAGTGATGACTTTCCAGTGTATTGAACCATAAATGTTGTAAACCAGATAGAAATGCTAAATGGGAGCTATTGGAGGGAAAATGTCGCCAGCTGGCACAGGATGTTAACATGAGTGGAAATATAGATCAGTGCTCGCAGGAAGTTACTGAAATGATTAATAGAGCCGCTTTGAGACGATCCCAAAGACTACGCGGTACAAGGGAACAAGAAAAATGGAGTATAGCCATTAGAGAGTGTAATGAAGCTTTTAGGGTACTTAAAAGTAATTAGAGTGTTGAGAATTGATTGGAATATAAAAGGCAGCGAGTCATTGCTGGAAGACAATTAAAGCAGCTAAAATGACTAAATGGAAGGGAAATAGGTGTTCAACTGGTGTGGAATATGGTTAAAAAGATGAGTAGTACAGCTATAATGGACATAGACAAAGCCAATATGCTGAGTCAGGTCTTTGCTTACAGTACAGTACATACAGTACATAGTGGTAACCATCTATCAGATACACATAAACGGAAAAGGAAGACGCCCTTCATGAATATGAAGAGAAGAAAGACCGATTTTGATTCAGTGGTGAACTTGGGATTTCACTTTGACTGAAAGGAAAAGGACTTTAGAGGGGAGTAGAAACTCAGAGTAGAAGAAACATGAATCTCTTAGTTCTATATTTACCTGAGGAAGCTTTGGATGTGCTTTTAGATTTGTTCAGTCACATCTGGACAGCAGGTTTGTCACCAGCTTGGTTTGTCACTTTGCCTTTTTGCAAAGATGCAGGCAAATCCTGGAAATCACAGACCAAAAACACTTTTGGTTAAATGGATGGAGAAGATGGTCGTGTCAAGGATGTGAAAATGTAAAAAGGTAATAAATCTGTTCAGATGCATTAGCGGTAATTACAGGGTTTCACTGGGGATGCACTTTTACAAATCTAGAGAGGACTAATGACAGACAATTTCGATTATGGTTTATGGTTGTTTGGTGTTTGATATTGCAGCCAAAATGCCACTTGAAAAGTTCAACATAATTCATGAGAACTACCCTGGGCGGCACGGCGGTCGAGTGGTTAGCGTGCAGACCTCACAGCTAGGAGACCTGAGTTCAATCCCACCCTCGGCCATCTCTGTGTGGAGTTTGCATGTTCTCCCCGTGCATGCATGGGTTTTCTCCGGGTACTCCGGTTTCCTCCCACATTCCAAAAACATGCTAGGTTAATTGGCCACTCCAAATTGTCCATAGGTATGAATGTGAGTGTGAATGGTTGTCTGTCTATATGTGCCCTGTGATTGGCTGGCCACCAGCCTCTAGCTTGAAGACAGCTGGGATAGGCTCCAGCACGCCCACGACCCTCATGAGGATAAGTGGTAGAGAATGAATGAATGAATGAATGAATGAATGAATGAATGAATGGCCCTATTAAGCTTGCCCTTACTTATTGGACAAAGATTGAAGAGGAGGAAAATCAGTACAGCATCTTCCACATTACAGAACTGTTGGGAATACGGAAAAAGAGCAGCAAAAGGTCTTGGATGGAAAATCAGAAGTCTCGTTAAGACTCAAATAGGTTGCATTCACCTCCTGTAGTGGTCCACAGTAAAGATGCATCTTGGCTTTCCCCACTTCCAGAAATAAATATGGCATTACTAAAGAAAATGAAAGAATGGGCATTGGTTACATGGTGGAAAAATATCTAGGTCTAAAGTGCAAAGTAATGGATGAGTCGGTTTAGGTGTCTTCCTTCCTGAATTATCTCGGTATTGACTGCTGAAAAAGTCTCGAGTGGGTCAAGGAGGTAAAACCATGACTGGCAGATCAGATTCTGCAGTTGCTCTGCTTGGTTTACAATCTGGTCTCTGGACTTGTGAAGATCATCTTATCCAAGTTGATATGCTTTTTGTTACATATACGACTATTAAGCATCCAAATCCAAATCTGATCTAAGATACGGTTGTAGTCAGCCAATAAACCAAGAATCAGTTCCCTCAAGTCTGACACCAGTGTTTCGGTACGAGGTATTGAAACGGGTTTGGTACCTTTGCCCGACACCATCTTCATGCGACGTCAGACGTAGTGAAGGGTTTCTTCAATGTGGGTTCATTGGAGAAACACAACAAACGAGATTTCCAATTGTTGGTGTAGATTTCATCATGGCACAAGGTAAAGTTGACCCTGTTCCTGAGGCGGTTGCTGGTCCCCTCTGAGTCCCAAGGTGATATAGCCGTCACCACAATGTTTTTCTTGCTGGTGTGCTGACCTGAAGCCAATCCCATAAGCATCCACAAGAATTTGACGTTGCTGATTCAATGAGTGGCTCTGCTTTTTCTGAGGACATTTGGCCCTCTAGTGATGGTGCTGTAGCCAGCAGAGGGACTGAGCCCGAGGCCAAGCTCACTGACTCACCAGTCCTCCGATCCGGGAGGCCCTTGTCAAAGCTCAGGGAAGTGACCCATTGTTAGCTGGCCGTTGGTCTGCTGTTGAACACCACTTGTCTTATCTGTGAAGATCTCAGAAATGAGAAATAATTAATCGGCTTTGCACATACCTAGTAGAAAAGTATTGTTCCACATTTGGTAATTGGCTATTTTTAGCTTTGGGCATTATTTTTGCTGTTTGAAATGTACTATATCAGCGAGTTTTAATATTTGTGATTTTAGAAATAAAGGATTTGTATGTTTTCGATAGGCAGCATTAAGGATTATTAGCGAGTAAAGATTGCTTTTATAGTTATTAGCCCATATCTCATTCAATGTCTGCACCGTCTATTTGTATTTGCTTGTACGTGTCTTTTCTACTATTACCAAACAACATTATTTTTGTTTTACTTATAGGTTCAAGAATATCTTTTTTAATATGACCATTTCATCTGTGACCAGATCTCTTCTGAGCTTCCTCCGGAACAAAACACAGTAGTATCACCATATAAGTCTTTTGTGACAGTAGTGGTCCCAGTATTGACCCCTGGGGTACTCCACACATAATATTTAAACTTGCAGATGTGTGTTCTCCGAGCTTTACGTATTGCTTCCTGTCAGCTATGTAGCTTTGGACCCAGTTCAGAACTAATCCTCTGATTTCGTTCCAATTCTGATTCTGTTCTAATTTCGTTATTAGGATTATGATTAATTGATCCAAGGCTTTTGTCAGATCCACGAATACTGCAGCCGCACACTTTCTTTGATCTGTAGCATTAATGATTTCCTCCGTAATTTTAATCAGTGGCATGGAGGTTGAAAGTCAGTAGCTCTGTACTGACTTTCTGCTAGCAATTTAATTTTATTAATAAAATTGCCCAACCTGTTATTCACTAGCTTATCATCAATTTTAGAGAATTGTGGTAATAAGGAGGAAGATTTCGGTGCTGAGAGCGAAATGATACGACAGCAGAGAAAATAATGCAGAGCCATTTGTGAGGTCTGATTTTTTTGAGTAGGCATTTTTGTGATGCAAATGTATTACGCTTTTGAACGCATATTGTTTTGAGAAGCCAAACTGTGCACAGCAACTAGCTGGAACTACTTTCCTCAGCACTGAAATCCGACCAGAACTCGGCTCAGGACACAAAGTGGGGAGTGAGTCGCTGTTGACGGACTTCACTGCTTATGGGGGTGTCATGCAACTGAATCCCAACTATCCCTTTAAGATGCAACAAATCATCCAATTGACGTACCTTCTTGTCGATATGATTCAGCCTCTGCAAGTCTCTGTCCCGTAGGATCCAGCCTCTGTCCCATAGGATCCATCCTGTGTCCCATAGGATCCAGCCTCTGTCCCATAGGGTCCAGCCTCTGTCCCATAGGATCCAGCCTCTGTCCCATAGGGTCCAGCCTCTGTCCCATAGGGTCCAGCCTCTGTCCCATAGGATCCAGCCTCTGTCCCATAGGATCCAGCCTCTGTGCCATAGGATCCAGCCTAAGTCCCATAGGATCCAGCCTCTGTCCCATAGGGTCCAGCCTCTGTCCCATAGGGTCCAGCCTAAGTCCCATAGGATCCAGCCTCTGTCCCATAGGATCCAGCCTCTGTCACATAGGGTCCAGCCTCTGTCCCATAGGATCCATCCTCTGTCCCATAGGATCCATCCTCTGTCCCATAGGATCCAGCCTCTGTCCCATAGGGTCCAGCCTCTGTTCCATAGGATCCAGCCTCTGTTCCATAGGATCCAGCCTCTGTTCCATAGGATCCAGCCTCTGTCCCATAGGATCCAGCCTCTGTCCCATAGGGTCCAGCCTCTGTCCCATAGGGTCCAGCCTCTGTCCCATAGGATCCAGCCTCTGTCCCATAGGGTCCAGCCTCTGTCACATAGGATCCAGCCTCTGTCCCATAGGATCCAGCCTCTGTCCCATAGGGTCCAGCCTCTGTCCCATAGGGTCCAGCCTCTGTCCCATAGGGTCCAGCCTCTGTCCCATAGGATCCAGCCTCTGTCCCATGTCATCTCGGTAGTTTCATTAGTATCTGTTCCAGGGTGTCTTGTTGCTTATTTGCTGCCATTTGCATCTGCACCAGCTGGCGTTGAAATTGCCTGATGGCGGGGCTGTTATAAGACACGCACCGTCTTTCACCGCTATGTAGAACCATATCTGGAGTGCTTCAATTCCAGCTGAAAGAGCTAGAAAACCTGCTAGTAGATTCCTGAGGAGATCCTCTTTCTTTCTCTTTTGACCTTTGAATTGTTGCGATTGCTAATGTCTAATGTCCTTATGTCGACACCGTCTGTCGATTAGCCCCTTAGCTTGGTTTAACAACTGTCTTTTACAGCGAGTGTTGTCTCTAACCAGTAGTTGTCTCTTCAAGAACATTCCAAGATATTATACAACTCGGGCTCGCTTCCTAGCTAGCCTTGTGGTCATAACAGTTGTGTCGTCTCCTTACTGTTGGTTTGTTATGGTGAGTAGAGTCCCCTCGCTTGTCCACATTAAGGCGGAGATGTCGACACTATTTTCTAGAGTTGTAACAAGTGATGGTCAGGAATTTTCCCCAAAAAGTTCAAAACTCCGGTAGCAAAATCAGAGATCTTGCCATGAGTGTCCTTCTCTGAAAACAGGAAGTGACATTTTTGAACAGGAAGTGTTCAAATACTTAATTTCCCTTTGACCTCTCAGAGATTGAGTGGGATGGGAAGGACATCGACCGGGGGGACACAATGTGCCATCCATCCGACACACAGTTGCAGATATCTGTTGGAAAAGAGTGCACCACAGAGCGGACAGCAACTCATCGCTGCGGCCCAGGTTGTGCTGCAAATGACTTCCTTTAAAGGGGACCTATTGTCACGTTGCAGCTTGCGGGCTTTACGGTTCGACCCCAGGATGCAGAGATGACGACCCAGTTGCGGGTAAAAATATATTTATTGGATGCTATGCAGCAGAACACCGCACTCGCATCACCAACTCAAAAATGACAATGACCCGACAAAAGGAAGACGCACCGGCTGAACTAATTACAATCAACAAATTACAAACAGGTGCGCGTAGAAGAGAAAGTAAAAGTGACTGAACACAGGGCAGACCAACATAGGAAATAATACAAAATAAGAGCATGAAAGCAGGAACTAAGGCAGACAAGACACAAAACTGTCACACAGACAAAGATGTAGATTGTGACACCTATTATACTGTTTCCACTTTTCTGACCTATAAATGTAGTTAAAATGTTGTGGTTTCGTGTTAAACGATTCCAAAGTTTCAGATAATGAGGTTTGCGCATTTGGAAGTGAACCCTTAGAGAAGTTTGGGATGGCACATAATGCTCGGCTTCAAAAGGCGTGGTTAAACTGCCCCTTTGTGATGTCACAGAGGGGTGGACTTCCTTATATGGTTCATAATTAGGAAGCACTTTGGGGTGTGACCAAGCCTGGATGAGGGGGGTGGGTAGAATGAATTAACACAGAACTTTTGTCAGGAAGCACAAATGAAAGGAATTACCGCTAGAATAGGTGCAGATTGTGCAAAGGTTTCTGTGTGGGTTATTGTGTGTAGGGTCAAGAAATGAGCACAATAGGTCCCCTTTAAATACAAAATATTTGAGAAATTTGAGTTGAAAAGAATTTTGCAATTTCATTTTCATTTATTCATTCATTTTCTACTGCTTATCCTCACGAGGGTCACGGGGGGTGCTGGAGCCTATCCCAGCTGTCTTGGGGCAAGAGGCGGGGTACACCCTGGACTGGTGGCCAGCCAATCCCAGGGCACATATAGACAAACAACCATTCACACTCACATTCATACCTATGGACAATTTGGAGTGGCCAAACCTGGAGAAAACCCACGCATGCACGGGGAGAACATGCAAACTCCACACAGAGATGATGGGGTCGAATCGAACTCAGGTGTCCTCGCTCTGTGGGTTGTGCGCTAACCACTCACCCACCGTTCAGCCCGCATTATTTCATGTTATGCTTTATTGTTTTTCAACCGTCTGTGATATTTGATGCTTAAAACCACTAACAAGTCCTCAGCTATTTAAAGAACTTTGTTCTGTATTTTTATGTGTCCATTCATGTGTGTGTGTGTGTGTTAACAGCTTCTGTGTTGTACTACTACCTCTACAAGAGGACCTCAGAGTATTTGGGTGACCCTCGCCTCTATGAGGATTCACCGTGGCTGCGAGATATCTTTGAACGGGTCAGACAGTAAACCCTGAACATTTCTCAACAGACCAGTGATGCCACAGCAAACATGACATTGGGAACGTGGCAAATAAAGTGGATTCATTATGAGGTCTGGTTTGGGTCATTTATCCCTTTTAAGGGTACAGAGCATGTACACCCAACAAATCTAAAAAATATACAAAAAATGAAATAAAAAAACACAAAGCTTTTGTTTTTGCTCCCATTTTTCATGAACTGAGCTTAAAGATGTAAGGCCCATCTCTTTCAAATATTGTTCACAAACTGTCCCGCATTGTCTTTACATTGGCCGCAATAAAAGGCTCCAAAATGTGCAGTTACAGTCCGACGTACATGCTCCTGTGCTGACTACGTGCAAAAATTGGGAAAATTGCAAGAAACACACACATGGCCCCCACGCACAGACACTAAGCGTGCTGTGGATCGGCGTGTACGTGTTTGAGCCAAATGGTGGCCATGGCACTGGTTTTCAGGACATGAATAACGATGTAACTTGTGTGTACATTTGTGCAACAAGTGTTGCATTTATGTTTTTTGTTGAGTGTAGTACGTAGATGTAGTAACTGGTAGACGTGGATACGGTCTTCCCAGGAATCATAATAGAGTACATACATTGTTAACAATCAATATGTTGTATATAGGATGTAACAGGATCACACTGGATACATTTGCTTGTGTAAAATGTGCCAAAATATGTATTTCTTAAAGCGAAGTTTGAATGTGTTTTCCAGGCACTACATGACTTTTTTTTATTTTTGAATTCCCACTGCATGTTTTTCTGTTGTTTTTTTTAAATACATTTCAGACTACTACTGTTGCTGTGTCTCTGCAATGTTCTATTAAACAGTTGCTATCATGGTGGGTTATTGAATATCTACATGCACATTCGACTAAATGGGCCACATTTTACCATTCCACAATATATTGAGTTTCAACACACATAGGAATAATTGAACCGCATTTGATTTCAGTAGATTTCTGATTTTTTTTTCCAAATTACATAGCTTTATTTTAACCTACAAAACCATAGCATCACACATCTCTCGTCCCTTTGTACATTGTGGTTCACTCTATGGCGTTTAAAAAAATACAAAAATAAATCACTGTTTCGTGGTTTAATACAGCTTGTTATAAGACAAAACTAGGGCTGTCAAATGATTAAAACATTTAATCAGATTAATCCATTTTACAATTAATTATGATTAATCACCACCCGCAACTATGTCTGAAATATGTGAATAATTTTACTGTATTTAATTAAGACAGAGAAACAACAGGAATTACACACACACACACACACACACATATATATATATAAATATATATACATTCATTCATTTCCTCACGAGGGTTGCAGGGGTGCTGGAGCCTATCCCAGCTGTCTTCAGGCGAGAGGTGGGGTACACCCTGGTGGGGTACACCCTGGACTAGTCGCCAGCCAATCACAGTGTGTATATATATATATGTGTGTGTGTACTGTATATATTACTAGCTCCAAATGAACTGAATATGTCAATCAAGATACCAGGCTAGTCTTTAATAGTAGCAGAACATTTGAATCACACTTTAAACAAATTACAAGAAGGCTAAAAAGAAGGCTTTTTAACGTAGTCCTAGCAAGTGTTTCAAATGTACTTCTTCCCTGAGATCATATTTCTCCTCTCTTGTAGAGAAGTATTGGATGACATTTTTAGCTAATTGCTTATTTTTAGCCTTATGCATTATTTTAGCTGTTTGAAGATGAACTATATCAGCAAGTTGAAGTATTTGTGATTTTAGAAATAAGGAGTTAGTATGTTCTCTGTAGGCGGCATTATGAATTATCCTTACTGGCCTTTTTTGCAGTACATTTAGCGAGTGAAGATTGCTTTTATGGTTATTAGCCCATATTTCCACACAATAAGTAAGATATGGTAGAACCAGAGAGCAATAAAGAGTGTGGAGTGATTTCTGATTGAGAACAAATTTTGCTTTGTTCAATATTGAAATATTTCTGGCCACCTTATGTTGTATATTTGTAATATGAGGTTTCCAGCTCATATTTTCATCTATTTTGATCCCCAGAAATGTATTTACCTTCACCCTTTCAATCATCTATTTGTATTTGCTGGTACGTGTCCTTTTTGCTGTTACCAAACAGCATGATTTTAGTTTTACTTAGGTTCAAGGACAATCTATTATCATCAATTTGGTTGAAAGCATGACGTCAGAGGACGGATCTGGGCCTGATTCTGCAGCTCTTTTACCTCCCTGTGAAGCGCTGCGTTCTCCAAGTTGTACTGTGAACCAATCAATACAAAAATGTATATTCAGCTAGGAAGTGTGTGGTAAAAATCACTCCAACTCACCCTGTTAGCATATTTGTAGAACAGTTCTGCTTCCCCATGTCTGTCACACTAAAGATGTTTTATGAAGTCATAGTTAGGTATGGGGGCCATGAAAAGTGCTTTCTGATCTAACGTTAAAGCTGAGTTGTTTTTACTTGGACAAATCTTAATGTGACTTACCTTGAGGCAGATGAGAGTCAAATAGGCCCACACCTCCGCGTTGTGATTGTTCAAATGGTTGGCCTCCGTCAAAGCTTCTTCAGCAACACAAAGCTCGCCCAGCTGTACGCTCAGACACAAAGACAAAGCACAGGCTTCTTATTTGCTGGCAGTGCTGTTAGCTTTTTGGAACAATGGTGCTTTCAGGTGCATCACATAACTTGTCGGGTTGCCACTGAATTCCCGGACACTTGGAAATCACAGCACAGCACGCATGCACGTGCAGCCGAAATCACATGATATTTACAAAAGCAGCCCCTTGTTGCTGATAACATGAGACAACGTTCTCCAAAATGTTCTACAGTAAACCTCGGATATATCGGACTCGGATATATCGGAAATTCGCTCACAATGGACAGAAAAAAAGAACCATTTTTTCTGTAATGCATTTCCAATAAAAATTAATTGCATATATCGGATTTTTTATAACGGATTTCGCCTATTTCGGACAAAATCTCCAGTCCCGTTCCAATGCATTTCCATTAAATTTCCCTCGCAAATTTCGGATGGCCGCATCGTGGCGCTCCGATTCGCCGAATCGTGACAGGCCGCTATACGACGTCATTTGCAGCGTTTGGGGTACATTGGAAACATAGTCAAGGAAGTGCCTTTTTATAACGGATAAAATCCGATTTACGCATATACTGGATATAAATCCGATATATGCGTAAAACGGACATTTTCCGGTATACGCATATAACAGATTTCGCTTATATCGGACAAAACCAGTGGGAACAATTGAATCCGATATATCCGAGGTTTACTGTACTTATAACAGACATCAATGCTAAACAAATCCACACATATTCACGCTGAAACCATAGTCATCATGACGGACAAAAAAGTGAAGCTCAAATTTAAAGCTCAAAATATACAGTATATGACGTCAGGCCCATAAAAGTACTACAGAAGGCTTTTTACCTGGTAACAGGCGATACCAAGGCCCAACCAGGTAAGGCAGGAAGGAGATTTTTCACAAGCTTGCAGGTAGGCCATTTTAGCTTGCTCAAACTAACGGGGAAGAGCAGAAATAGGAAATGGCTGTTTGAAATTGTGACTTATGTGGAAAGATTGTTTGCACTCTCACAGCAATTTAGCGGCCAGGCTTATACAATCATACAGTGATGACTGACGCGTAAATATTATCCGTGTACGCTCATGTCTAACCTTCTTCTTCTGGAGATAAACGCCTCCCAGGCGGAGAAGCACGAGGTGAGTGTCTGACGGCTGCTGTGGGAAGTCCAGGCTGCGTTCATAACTCCCCTGAGCCTCAGCGAACGACTCACACAGGTAGTGACAGTGGCCATTTAGCGCCCACATATCTGCAGACTGCTCACAGTGTGGATAAAACTCTGGTAAACATTCATTCATTCATCGTCTTGGTTGGTCATTTATATTACACTAGCATAAGCTGTGGCTAATTTGCCTAAAAATCTAATCTGAATGCCAATACTTCAATCACATGTTGACTGTTTTATTTCAATGTATCAAAATGCTAACCTTACTATCACAACTGTCCCTTCTTTATTGCGGTTAATTGGTTCCACGCTCCATCGTGATAAGCCAGTTTCCACAAGGTTTATTATATATATATATTTGATATTAAGGATGCTCCGATCAGTGTTTTATACTAGATACTAGATTTATACTTAGATTTCAATACCGATCGTCCAGATCATCCATATGCGGAAACCTCATTATTTGAAACTTCGGCATCCTTTAACACGAGAATACTACATTCTCATACTGCATTCTAACTATACTATAGGTCAGAAAAGTGTCTTTTTCTTCAGCCAAATTGTTCCAAACTAACACGATTTGTGTTTCTTGTGCCTTGATTTGTGTTTTTTTTGTAAAGATTGAATGTATTCTTCCCCTACCGGTTCTCCGTCAAGCAGGGCCTCACTGATGGTGATAGCAGCTTTGGAGTAGTCAGCTCTGAGCAGCTCCACACGAGCCAAATAAAAACGGTGATCGCCCTCTGAAGTCAGCTCCTTGGAAAGAGCATGCTCTGCCATCTGACAAAAAACATTTTCATGTCATTGGTCTTTTTTTTTCAAAAAGACTACTTAAATGATCCATTTTGCCTAAACCAGGGGTGGGCAAACTACGGCCCGGGGGCCACATGCGGCCCACTAAGCGTTTGAATCCGGCCCGCCAGTTGCTTTCTAACTTTTAACATACATGCTGGCAACATGACTTGCAAGTTGGATGTCTTATTCAGTCCAAAAAATAAATAATAATAAAAATAAAAATAATTAATTATTTGTTTTTTAAATGTAAAATTCAAGTTTGTTGTTTGATGTGGTCTGGTGTTTAAAGCGTTTGAATCCGGCCCGCCAGTTGCCTTCTAACTTTTAACATACGTACATGCTGGCAACATGACTTGCAAGTCGGATGTCTTATTCAGTAAAAAAAAATAATAATAAAAATGTAAAATTAAAGTTTGTAGTTTGATGTGGTCTGATGTTTAAAATGCTCTGGAAAAAAGGGATATATGGAACATATTTAAAACATATAGCTAATAATCTGACACGTTTACAGATAAAATTATACAAATAAGTAAATAAATAAAATAAATAATAAATATATAAAAATATAATATAATTGATATGTAATGTAATTGATAGTATAATTATAATATATATAATAAATTATATATATATATATATATATATATATAATGTGTAGATTAAATATAATATATAATATAATATAATCAATAAAATTAGACAAATAATTTAATTCAAGGTGGACTGTTAGAATTATAAGCACATACAAATATATACAAATATATATATATACAAATATACAAATAAATAAATTAAATAAAGAAATAATAAATATATAAAATATAATATATTAAATATAATAATAAAATTAATATATATAATATAATTAATCATTATAATATACAATAAATAAATAAAATTAGACAAATAATTAAAGGTGGACTGTTATAATTATAAGCGTAAAATAGTGTGTGTTATAAAATATATATTCTGGCCCCCCCGCACAGTTTTGTTAACTCAGTGCGGCCCACGAGTCCAAAAGTTTGCCCACCCCTGGCCTAAACGGTTACAACATTACTCTACATTACTGGTGAGTTTTTCCATGTGTTTTTCATGTTTGCTAGTCTGGCAAACAGGCTGCTGTGTGTCTCTTTACCTGCAGGGCATAGTTGTGCAGCAGAAACTCAAGGGTCTCAGTGTAAATAGATTTGGACAGGACATTGTTTTCTTCCGCCTCTGTGTGCTCTGCTGTGTCCTGGTTATCAGTCTCCGTGTCTATGATGAAAAGATCAAAACGTAAGTCACTATGGTGGCTCCAGTAGCTCATAACCACCGCAACTGCTTTTATTTACATCTGGATCGAAAAATATCACCTTTTGTTTGAAACCACACGTTTTTCATGTGGGAAAAAATATTGGGAAATGTGACTGTTATCTTTTGATGGCCTGGTGTGTCCTATTACGTTGCTTAGTCAAAATAAACGTCTTTGCTAAGTTTCAGATTGGTAGGGACAGGTTCTGATAAAGAAATAAAACACTGGAATATTAAGTAACAGTAAGATACTATCGTAATAAACACCTGGTTTTTACATAATATGCAAAAATATAGAATAAAATGAAACACAGGGCTGCACGGTGAACGAGTGGTTAGTGCGCAGGCCTCACAGCTAGAAGACCTGAGTTCAATTCCACCCTCTGCCATCTCTGTGTGGAGTTTGCATGTTCTCCCCGTGCATGCGTGGGTTTTCTCCGGGTACTCCGGTTTCCTCCCACATTCCAAAAACATGCTAGGTTAATTAGCCACTCCAAATTGTCCATAGGTATGAATGTGAGTGTGAATGGTTGTTTGTCTATATGTGCCCTGTGATTGGCTGGCCACCAGTCCAGGGTGTACCCCGCCTCTCGCCCGAGGCTCCAGCACCCCTGTGACCCTCGTGAGGATAAGCGGTAGAAAATGAATGAATGAAAATGAAACTCAGAAAAATCCAGATTGTTACCTTGTGTTATGGGATGAAAATTATTAATATATATATATTTTTTTAATTTGAACTTTCTTCATACATTAAACAAGCACAGGTAGCTGTTTATGCATCAGGGTGTCCTCCAGAGGAGACCTCGAGATGAACAGTTCTGTAAGTCCGAGAGAATGTCTGACTTACTGCACATTAAAAAAGTGCCTTTCCTGATTGTGTGTCTTGTGTTTTTATCTGCCATTGATATTATATATTGTACTATATTGTCCCATATTGTCCTGTGTTTATCTTTATGGCTTGGGACTACAGATGAAAATGAAAATGCTTTAATTTGGCTGATGTTGAGTGTTCATAAATGTGCCTTGTCCCAAATAAATAAATCAAATAATAGCAGGATACTGACCTGGAGGTATAATGTGATTTTTCTCTTCCTGGACCACTGGATTTTCGCTTTCCTCATCCACATCCACACCCACATACATATCCACACCGGCATTTTCTGCCTCGTGAGTTTCATTATTTTCTTCCTTTGCAGTCAGATGGTTTGCTTCCTTTGCGTTCAGATAGCTTGTAGCCTCCAGGAAAGCTCTTTCAGCCAGGATGTGTTTGTCCTGGCTCTCTTGGACCAGACCTGGAAAACAAATGCAATGTGGAAAGTGGCTTTTCTCAGAATCAATTGTCACTTTAGAAGCTTTGAATTATTTAGGACCTACGCTGACACTTAGCCAGTCTATGCAATCCAAAAAACGTATGTTTAAAAATGATATTGTTTTAGGTAAAGGACAGGAAACGTGTCCACACTAATCATCCACACTAATCAACACAGAGGATTTTTCATGAAGGATGTGTCTATTTGTATGCGGAACAACATCAGAGTGAAAAGTTGGATCTCACCAAGCAAGGTCCAGGCCACCAAACTGGGAGGTTCTATGCTGGTGGCTCGCTCCAGGAAAATTTCAGCTTGCTCAAAATCATTAAACATGGCTGCCAGGACGCCGCACATCATCAGACTAAATGGAGAAAATGATGGAAAGACACAGACTGGAATGTGAATTTCAAGCCTGAACTGACTTGTTGTGACGAGAAGCAAAAAGCAATGCTTCATTTTATCTTAAACAAAATGCATCCTCCCATAAGTTATGCTAATATATGCTAATATATGCACTGACCGATCAGATGGAAGTACCATCTGCTATGTTTTAATTGCATTTTTATGTCTGACCTGGGCTGGTGTGCTTGCTGAACAGCGACGGCATCATGGAAACACATTTTGGCCATCATGTATTCTCCATTTTGCATGTAGAACCCCCCCCACTCAAACTTGTGGGAGGGCTCACGGGGCTCCCTCACAACCAACTGCAGCAAAATACACACAAGATTTACTGGTTTGAATTTTTCAATTTCTTTGCCCATCAACACTGGCAAGGAGCAGATGTTTTACAGGTGTTATCGTACCTCTTGGTAGTAGCGAACGGCCAGACGATAATCCCCCATGAGCTGAGCCTCTCGAGCAAAATGTCTAAGATGAGAAATGCTCAAATGGATCTCATTAATGGGGTCTTCCTCAATACCATGCGAATAAATCTAATTAGGGGGAATAATTACAGTGATGAAGGTTTATGTCTGTATAAACTGTAAAGTGTGTGTATGTGTTTTGGGATGGGTGCATGTACTTTGTTGAGAGCAACGTGCATCTCATCCACCAGGTCCACATACAACTTGCTGACAAATTCATGCAGATCCTGGTCCACTGTAAACGAGTCTGTCTGCTGCATCTTGTCACGCACGAACTTCACCACTGCGGGCTACAAACCACAAGCACGCAAACACAAACACACAATCATCTGGTCAAACTGCAGGTCAAATATCACCTGGTGGACATATCAAGCACATCCATGTTGCACGACTCCAACCTTCATTTTTTCTTTAAAGGCAAAATATCTCCCAGAGACGTTGAGAGCTCCCATCAGCTGAGCCATCATTTGATCCTGATTGCAGTTAGTGAGCGGTTGGAATCCTGTTCCAAACAATTCCTCGTACTGCTCCGAAATATGCTTCACCACTTTGCCCACCTGCTTGTGGAAGTTCAACACCGCCTACACAGAAAGGTAGTGTTAATTAGTCTCTATATAGGGTGTGAGATTCACGATTGATTGTGAGTATACAGTGTGTGCATACACTATACTATACACTATACTATACACAATACTATACACTATACTATACACTATATGTGTATACATACTGGGTTACCTACACATTACACCTACACTGTGGCTGTTGTGCTGACATTTTTATTGTGTTGCCTTTCTGTGACCTCCTGCTAAGGCTCTAATATCGAAAATATGCTTTAAAAACATGGGCGGGACCAAAACTGGAAGTGGCCACGGTTTAACCAGAAATGGGTGGGGCTTATAGCAGTACTCATTCATTCATTCATTTTCTACCGCTTTTTCCTCACGAGGGTCGCGGGGGGTGCTGGAGCCTATCCCAGCTGTCTTCGGGCGTAAGGCGGGGTACACCCTAGACTGGTCCTTATAGCAGTACTGATTGATTTATTCATTTAAGTCTGAATTTGAAGTGGGTTGATCAGAATTTGTCCCCCCAGCAGCAGCAGGTGCCCGGCACCCGCAGGCTGCGGCACTCCGCCTACCCGGCCCCCAGGATAACCACCACCACCCCACCCACGCCCCATCCCAGGATCCCCACCAGAACCCCCAGGAGGCAGCCCAGCAAACAAGTCCGGGGACACCCAGCCCCCGTCCGCCCAAGTAACTTTTCAAACCAAAATAGAGGTGAGCTGTGGAGCCAGTGGGCAACGCCAGCTTGCCAATTGCAGCCTGCCTGAATGAGGCATCGCAGCTCCTCTGTGGCTGCCACCTGCAGCCTGAAGAGTCAGTCTAAGGAAACAGGGCTCTACATTAAAACCAAAAATGACTTGCTTGTGGGGAATCCTTAAGGTGAGAACTACTTGCCCCAACTTGCCCCATGTAAAATGAAAAGACTGCCATAATGATATTATCTCATTTTTGTGGCATCACATGAGAATCTCAAATAAAGATGAAATGATGATCATTTCTTGTGGTTGTTTTCCTACATAGATCATGACGTTGCATGGAAATCTGGATTGGCAAGAGACTTCTAGGCGCTTTGACTTTTAGAAGTTGTGCACCACAATGAAACATTATTGAATAGACACATTTGTGTACTAGTAAAGTGTTTTTAATCCAGAAAAAAATGCTCAATGGTCAAACAATAATTTGTGAAGCAAAGGTGAGAAAAATCCACAGAGAAATGGAAGCGCTAGATTTTGTAGCTTGTGCAAAATCAGCACTTGGTATTGGATCTAATGGGTGGTGTTTCATTGTGACCACTTCAAATTGTCACAGCAATGTGATTCACTCACCTGTGCCATCATTTGATTTGCTGCCGCTAATAAAATACTTGTTTAGGAGGCACTGCTTCATCACTTTTTGCTGTTTTCCTTCACAAGTTGTTGAAGAATTAGACCATGTTGGCAGCGACGCCATGATAGATGTTTTCCTAGTCAAACCATCGCTGATTGGTTGATCGCCAACAAGAACGGGTTTAGGTAAAACGCGGACTGTGGACTACGGACCGCGGTCTAAATAAACGATTCTGATTGGTCCATTTCAAGATTTGCAAGGATTGGTTTGCAAATTACCACCGGAATTACACAGTCCGTGTTTTACCAACACCCAACAAGAACCGCTTTAAAAAAAACTCTTGGCAGTACGGCATGCCAAAGTGCACTTGCCCCACGGGAATATCACTGATTGGATTTACTTGCCCCAATTTGGTTTTAACTTGCCTCGGGCCATCGGTACATCGTTATTGTCGAGCCCTGGGAAAGGTAGTCGCTGTTTCATGTTCGTACTCATCAAAAATGACTATCCGTAACGGATACTCGTTTATAACAAGTATGCAACTCATACCTACTGTACTCCATGTACTAAATTGCTATTGGGAGCACATTAAAACACACACTTATTTACGGGATAAAATTCTATAATGTATTTGAATATACTAACTCTTTCAGCTCTGTTGGGTCCCGTTGAAGGTATGGGCCTTGGGGGGATCAGTGCTTTCACCCTGCAGAAAGATTTCAGAACATTTGTGCCAAATCTAAGTATAGCATGTGCTGACAAACTGCTTTTTCGGAGTTCCCATTTTTATGACAGCTCTGTGCCAGAACCTTGCAGGTAAGAAAAGACATACAACACATGTCATGACTTAAGAACACTCAGTGCACATTACCTTCTAGCCAGCTCCTCCGATGATGTTATGGACACCAGTGGTTTCGTCAAGGAAATTTCGATTAAAATGTATGATCTGGACTCCGTATAAGCCTGTCATGATTTGGAAATTGAGCTTATCATACTTAGGGTTCTCAACTTGCCATCACAGAAATATGTTCTAATCATATTCATTCCGTACAATGCTTCGAAACTTACTTTTCTGTCTGAAGGGATGTGATCAATTACGTCCGAATCTGTCAAACCGGCACTGCCAGGCGCCTGACACACAAACACAAAATAGACATTTAAAGACACAATGACTTGTGTAAAATGTGTATTGTGTGGTAAACTACACAGTTTCATAGTTTGTTCACATGGATGTTTGTACCACATAGAAATGAGAAAATTAAATTATTATATGCAAATTCATTCATAACCCATCATACTTGTTGATGGTAAGAAAACATGTTATTTTAGACTATTGGTCATTTTTTTTCAACAAATATTAAAAAAAAACACACACTTTGCTGTAACTTACGTTTCACATTTTCTATACCTCTTATCCTATATGAGGGTCACAGTGTCATGCTGGAGCTTATCCCAGCTGACTTCAGGCGACAGGCGGGGTCCACCGTGGACTGGTGGCCAGCCAATCACAGGGCACATATAGACAAACAACCATTCACACTCACATTCATACCTATGGACAATTTGGAGTGGCCAATTAACCTAGCATGTTTTTGGAATGTGGGAGGAAACCGGAGTACCCGGAGAAAACCCACGAATGCACGGGCAGAACATGCAAACTCCACACAGAGATGCCAACCGGAGATCCGAACTCAGGTCTTCCCGATCTCCTGACTGTGTGGTGAACATGCTTACCCCACATTAATGTATAATTAGCATATTATATTACATATTAACTTACATTGCATAGTATTGGTCCTATTTTGTACAAACATTATTTGTGAAATGCATGTAGTGGCATCATAGTAAAATAAGCATAATGTGTACATAATCAGTACATCCATGAGATGTGACCTGAGCAGCTGCATATGTTGGTATTATTATGGTATCAGAAATGAAGTGCTGGACAGTATGAGCATATTAGACATTATTATCGTTTTTGGCAGTCAATACCATGAACTCCCACTACTCTTACATTGTCAGATTGAGCACTCACATCCCACTCTTAGGTAGATCTCAACACTAACACACAGCATTGTTAAACTTACAAACCTTAATACCATTTCCTTTTGCATCCTTGGGCTTTCCCGTATTTGTCTTGGAAAAGCCTAAAGCTGTGCCGCAACGTTCTTTGTTGCTTCCAGGCTTGGAAAGCTCTTTTAAAACACTGAAGGTGCGCTTGGCCTGGTGAACAAAAATAGGATCAGTGACTAACAAGTCAGACCGTAGGATTACTCTGACAATACGCCATGACTACTATAAAAAACGTGCCCGTTGCAATACCTTGTTAAGTAGTAAAGTGCTTGAGTAAGGATGAATAAGGTATGCTCCTCGGATATGGGTAATTCCTGGATACAGCAAACGGCCCATGTCAATAAAGGCTACACCATGGGAGGGTATATGCGGTTCCTCCTCTGTTCCCTGCATGAATACACAACATTACATGTTGTTGGAGAAGAGCTACGCTACTGATGGTCAGCAGTACAATAGTTTCTATAATAGTCAATACAATAGTATTGACTACAATAGTCTATTCTAGAAGAATGACAATCTCACCATCTTGGAAGTCATGCCTGCCTTTTCGTTGGGAACCAATGACTTCATGATCTCAAGTGGCCACAATCTGCTCTCAGTGATCTTCTGACGCAGCCTGAAATCTCAGTGGGCATTATGGACCTCATTTCAGCTTGCACGTGTCGGCTATACTGCATGTGTGAATTTGCTGTTTGGTGGATGTTTTGAGAAGCCAAACGCTTTACTTAAGTGGCCCCACCAACTACCTGGAACTACCTCATCACCGAAATCCCAAAAGGAACTTGGTTTACGGGACAAAGCGGGGAACTATAAAGAACTATAAATAACAAGTAAGCTGACCTGGTAGTTCCACCTGCATCCAGAAAACAGGACATTTCTGTATCCCAGCTCACTCGGTTCAGCAACGTCTCTGCTTCATTACGAAAGTCACGATCCTGTGGTTGACATTCAGAGCTTCAGCTTTTCACTGTTCTCGTCCACAGCCAAAATATTTCTAGGTTTTGTGTTGGTGAGCTAAACTGTGCCTACTTTATCAACGTACATTGAAAGTGTAATAATGTTTTGCAACCTGAGTAATTCCATGCAGAGTATGAACATCAAGAGCTACTGACTTGTACCATCTACCATAGGTTTTGGTTGAATTTGCAAGTACCTCTAATCCAGAAAGCTCGCCATCTTCAAGATCAATAGGTTGGCTCTCGAAAACAGCTCCTGGCAGGAAATGGTTCCCAGGAGCCAGGAGGGCGTGATGGGGCCTCTTTCTCTGTCGGCCATTTTCTTCCCTGTGCCCACCTGGCTTCATTTGGCCTTCAGCGAACAGCAAGAGCTGATCTCTCTGGGAGTCAGAGGAACATAAGACACTTTATAACACGAGACTCATAGTGCTATTATGCAACATTGCACTGCAGTCCTACTTTATTAGGAAAGACTAATGCTACGCTGGTGACTGTCGTGCAAGTAACCCTGTTACACCCACCTCTGCTGCACATGGGAACTCCATTGCAGCAGTGCATATGTATGGGGGGGCTGCAGGTCCACCACTCTGATTGAACGTATCAGGGAGCGAGTAGGCAGTCTCCAGAACTACCTTCACCAGGTTGGAAGTTGAAAGGTCTTCTTCTGTGAGTAATGGAGCTGGCACGTTGACACACACGTCCAGAATGGGGTACTACATGGGGGAAGGGTCTGGATTATTGGGTGAAAACAACACTGGAGATCCAATATAGGCTGATTTCCATTTACAGCAAAAGTATTTCTTCATTCCTCTACAGATTGTAACACCTTTTACTAAGATGACAAATCTGAAGTGGTGGCTATGTAAGGGCGGCACTTAGCTATTAACTTTACAAGGTTGGAATTCTTGATGCAGTTTTTATATTGGATAATAGATAATACACACACTATATACACACACCACTCTAAGCTAACTGACCTTGGAGTTGAGTCCCGGGATTGAACCCTTTTCTGGGGGGGCATTAATTGCATGAAGCACAACCGTGGATGAGAAGCTACACTCGCCTGAAGACAGAAAGCAGAAAAAGAATAAAATGCCATAAAAGATGAGATGAAAGCATCAATAAAGTGTTGCCAATGTGTTAGTTTACCTTGCAACAATGGCAGCAGGTCAATTACTGCCTGGCCAAGGACGACTGCTTTTGGCTCCGCTTTTTTCTTCTCAGGAACAAGCTCAATCAAAGTCACTGACAAAAATAAACGCAAAATTAAACGCATGCTTGACCAAATCATATGTCAACATTGCTGAGGAAAAAGTTCCATATTGTGATTTTTTTCAAGGGCCAATGGCAAAAACAGGAGCCTATTTCACAAACACGTACTGCAAAGGTTGCCGTAACAGTCCCCTATTGGGCACCACATGAGATATCAATACATAATTCACTTAATAAGGTTTTATTTAGGTGGAGTACTTTGTACTTGTAACAATAGCTGAACTTCTTGCTTTGCAGCTTGTGTGTGTTAGAAACAAAACATAAGGTGTGTTGCAGGTAGTGTGTGGCAGAGGACACAAAATCGAATTGCTATTGTTATTGGAAAAGTTCCAAGGTTCCTGTACTTAATGTAGAAGGAATGGTGTACGTCTTTTGGAAACGACACATCGATAAAGACTTCGACTGCAAATCATTTTACAGGATGCAATGAATATAATATCAAAGCCACTCAATAACACCATGATTTTCCTGTCAAGTTGGAGTGTCCTTTTTTTCTCATAGAATATGTAGGATTGAATCATCAATCAAGAAAAGACCACGTTATGTTTTCTGTAACTCATGTCACTTGTTCTGCTTGAAAAGTAACATTTGTTATGTTTTCTATAACTCATGTCGTTCACGCTCCTTGAAAAGTAATAGTGATGTTTTCTGTAACTCATGTCACTCGTGCTACTTGAAAAGTAACATTTGTTGTTTTCTGTAACTTATGTCACTCTTGCTCCTTGAAAAGTAACATTTGTTAATTTTTCTGTAACTCATGTCATTCATGCTGCTTGAAAAGTAAGTTATGTTTTCTGTAGCTCCTGTTACTCGTGCTACTTGAAAAGTAACATTTGTTAATTTTTCTGTAACTCATGTCATTCATGCTACTTCAAAAGTAAGTTATGTTTTCTGTAACTCATGTCACTCGTGCTCCTTGAAAAGTAACATTTGTTAATTTTTCTGTAACTCATGTCATTCATGCTACTTCAAAAGTAAGTTATGTTTTCTGTAACTCATGTCACTCGTGCTCCTTGAAAAGTAACATTTGTTAATTTTTCTGTAACTCATGTCATTCATGCTGCTTAAAAAGTAGCATTTGTTATGTTTTCTGTAACTCATCTCATTCATGCTACTTCAAAAGTAAGTTATGTTTTCTGTAACTCGTGTCACTCATGCCACGTACTTGAAAAGTAACATTTGTTGTTTTCTGTAACTTATGTCACTCTTGCTCCTTGAAAAGTAACATTTGTTAATTTTCTGTGACTCCTGTCATTCATGCTGCTTGAAAAGTAAGTTATGTTTTCTGTAACTCATGTCATTCGTGCTACTTGAAAAGTAACATTTGTTGTTTTCTGTAATTCGTGTCACTCGCGCTGCTTAAAAAGTAACATTGGTTATGTTTTCTGTAACTCATGTCATTCATGCTACTTCAAAAGTAAGTTATGTTTTCTGTAACTCATGTCATTCATTCTGCTTGAAAAGTAGCATTTGTTATGTTTTCTGTGACTCGTGTCATTCATGCTACTTCAAAAGTAAGTTATGTCTGTAACTCATGTCACTCGTGCTGCTTGAAAAAGAAAATTTGCTGTATTATGTGCGCTGTGCAATGGAAACACAGAAATACAAAGAAAGAAATCAAACAAATACAATGGTAATTCAACTGATCAAGCTGTATTTCAGTAAAGTACCAAGCTACAGACCTATGACTGGTTTGTGGGCGATGTCATTGAGAGGCAGGGCATCATTGCAGCAGACAAAGCTACAGGTGTAGTCATACTGGATGAACAGGGCCGTGGGATCCACTGGCTTCTTTTCAGATTCTCCCACAACTGCACCATTCATCTCCACCCGAACAAGACTTTGGAGGTTTCCTGCTTTTTTGCCATGCTGACAGAAAATATAATGTTGTAATTAGGTGTGGAAATGATACATCAAAAAGACAGAAAGAATACTGTGTTCCACAGATTCAACTATATTGTCCTGAACTGGTGCTTACACTATAAGAGTAACGTCAGTCATCCAACAACATCTACATGTCAGAACTGGGAAGGGTGGAGGGACACATGGATGACCTCTCGATGAATGCCAACAATAAAGATAAGCAAATGAATCTCTTCACTCACCATGTTAGTTGCCCGAATGATAGTTACTTTGATGCAGAAAGTAGTCTCTACTTTGTCTACAGCAGACTCCATTATTAAAGGCTAACCTGCAAATAATGAAATTAATAGGATTATAAATCGATGTAGATCTTTGATATAACAGTTTTACTTTAAATGCAACCTCACCTCTAATCCTTGTACAGATAGATTGCTGTCAAATGCTTGCAGATCATCCACTGTGCGCCTATTGGAAACGCTTTGCCTCGTTTCCTCTTCTTGAGCTGTGCTGAAGACACAGACATAAAACTATGTGTTTAATATTTCACCAAATGTTATTGTTATACATGTTGCCTGACAACTGTGTGGTGATTCACATTGAAGTGATACCTTTAAAGGGGGATGCCTGATCAGGTGTTTTTTTTTTAAGCTGAACTAAAACTGTAATATTGGGCTGGCAAAGATCTTAAGAAAATCACACTTTCAAATAACAATTTAGTATGTCAAAAAGTAGGTGAAAACTACAGCACAGCGATAAAATCCATTCATTCATTTTGTACCGCTTATCCTCACGAGGGTTGCGGGGGTGCTGGAGCCTATCCCAGCTGTCTTCGGGCGAGAGGCGGGCTACACCCTGGACTGGTGGCCAGCCAATCACAGGGCACATATAGACAAACAACCATTCACACTCACATTCATACCTATGGACAATTTGGAGTGGCCAATTAACCTAGCATGTTTTTGGAATGTGGGAGGAAACCGGAGTACCCTGGAGAAAACCCACGCATGCACGGGGAGAACATGCAAACTCCACACAGAGATGGCCGAGGGTGGAATTGAACCCTGATCTCCTAGCTGTGGGGTCTGCACGCTAACCACTCGTCCGCCGTGCAGCCAGCAATAAAATCCATCTCCCGTTAAAATTCATTAAACTTGACCATAAGGTTTACCCAGTCATTTGCTCATTGGTGTCGGTGAACTTGCACTTATAATTATACGTTTTTGCTCTTTCTACATGGTCCCTCCACTGTTGCCTATAGCAACCAATGTTTTCAATCCCGTCCGGATGGATAGCATTTTTCGAGCCAAAAATAAAGTTGTATCTTGCTATAGAAAGTGACTTTTTACGTTTAAGGATGTCGTTGAGTGAGTGACTTAGTGATCTCACAGCAACAGGTTGATTTTCTACACAATTTTACAGCACTACCATCTATCCATAGAGCGTACAATAACGGAAGTATCTCATCTCTACTAATATATCTATCTACTAATCGAATATATTTCATATTTAAATAAACCGTTACATTTAACTTGACTTTTAGCTAAGCAACAATGCCCCCAAATACCTCAGGGTAGTCCTGAAGGTGCACCTTTCGGTTGGAACCTGGTTTCCTTCCACTTGAGCACTCGACGCTCTGACGTCATAAAGACGCTGATAACCGCACACAGTCATTCTCATATTATTTTTGTATAATAACAACAACAACAATAATGGCATTATTATTTATTATGTAATTTACTCTTTCTAAAAACGTTTTAAAGCTGTCTACTGTACGCTAAGTGGAGCCTCCGTGTCAATAGAGGGCGCTTAAGCTTTTCGTCGCTGCTAGCTTGCCATGCTTCATGGACGGATACCGTGGCTGTGCTAACTAACTACTTCCGGGAGTTGTAGTTTCAATGATTTTGTCACTTGTGTGAGAGATATAACACTATTCTGGTGTTTATCTTGTACTGTGGTAAAAATGTCATACAACTACGTGGTTACCGCTCAGAAGCCCACGGCGGTCAACGCCTGCATCACAGGTAAATGACAGTTTGTGTGCTGTTTTTGCTGCGTTGAACGGAAAGCTACGTGAAAGCTAGCTGAGCTCCCGCGCTGCAAGCCCCACATCTCCACACGGGCCTGCAGAAGCCGCTAGCTCTTGTTTAGTTACGCTAGTGTTTACTTGTCAAGACTATAAAGTGTCACGCTCAATGTGCAATGCATTTGCCTTTTTCTAGTAGCTCACATACGATCGGCTTTTGATGGAAACATTTGTGTGTGTGTCACTACGTGCTTACAGGATGCAGTGTTATCTTGCTCATAAACATAGCCAAAATGCGTCACAGCTACCATTAAAGTTCTTTGAAAATAGGCTGTATTATAGACCTATTAAAGCTGCTCATTAGTTATTATGACATACAATAAATAATTGACTTTGCACTAGCTCACTATAGAAATATTACTAAACGTGTTTTGACATAACATTCGCTGAGTCACAGGTGTTAAAATCAGGGTCCGGGGGCCAGATGTGGCCCGCTACAAAATGTTACTCTTCTAATCTGTTTCATTCAGCCATGCGATAAGATACTCCAAGCATTCTTTGTTATCAAAAATAAATACTTGTCACTACGGGTGTCCAGATACCAATATTACAATTTTGATTTTCAGTCGATATTTCAAGGAGGCTTGATCAAATGATATTATTAACAGAGAACAATAATCAACAGTTGGTATGAACTATTTATTTCTTTATGCATCTGGGGTAAATATCGGAGGTTTTAGATGCAAGCAGTATAATTCGATACTTGTTCTTTTGCTGATACTTTCTTGATATCAGTATTGAATTGGGACACTCCCTCTTGTCCTCTTTGCATTCTCACTTCAAAGCAAGTTATACTTCAATTTGTGAGTAAAAATATAATAATAAAATGCATGGCCAATTATGTAATACTATCATCAGGTTACATTCATGTATAGACAGTTTCAAGCATGACTCTGAGGGCAGCCATAACTGCGATGTGGTCCTCAGTGAAAAAGTGTTTTCACACCCCTGTGAGTCATCATTTTTTGTCATATTTATCTTAACAATGTCAGCACCCAGGTGTTATAAGGTAGTGGCATGCTAACTGCATACTGAGCCACTGTCAAATTGTGACTCTGTTGACATAAACAATAATGTAAACAGCATGTTACATGTCCTGGTTATGATTTTACAGGCCACTTCACCTCCGCGGAGGACCTCAATTTGCTAATAGCAAAAAACACAAGATTGGAGATCTATGTTGTCACAGCTGAAGGTCTCAGACCTGTCAAGGAAGTGGGCATGTACGGCAAGATCGCTGTCATGGAGCTCTTTAGACCCAAGGTATGCATTCACTTTTTGCAGTTTGAAGGATGCATGCTTGTGAAAACCTTGAATGAAAGCCAAGACTAAAGATATATGTCAGTTGTTTGTTTGTGACAGTCACAATGGCCGGAAGAAGTTTTTTGTTCAGTGCCATATTCTTAATTTCTGCAGGGTGAGAACAAGGATCTGCTCTTTATTCTGACATCCAAGTACAATGCCTGCATCCTTGAATACAAGCAGAACGGCGAGAGCATTGACATCATCACTCGCGCCCACGGCAACGTCCAGGTGAGTGAAACTCATGAATAACTGAGGTACTCTTCGTCGCAAGGAACCAACTATAAAAACGCTCAAGTCTACAGTGAGCAACAACATGCAAAATTAAGACTAAAACCAAAGTTATATTGTTGGAACTCAGAAAAAAAGTATACACACCAAAAAAAAGTATACAGAGACATTATCTGCATTTGTAACAAAGCAGTATTTACATTAAAAACAGAATTTGGGGGGGGTGAGTTTGAACAGTTTGTGTCCGGTGTGTGAGGGTCTGCAGTGATGTTCCCTGCCTTCTTCATGGCCCTGGACCGAGGGAAGGTTGTTTTTTTTGCAGCTTTGATGGTCCTTTGTAGTCTTTTCCTGGCCAGTTTGGTTGCAGATCCAAACCAGACAGTGATGGAAGTGCACAGAACAGACTGGATGATTGCGGTGTAGAACTGGATCATCAGCTCCTGGGGCAGATTGAACTTCCTGAGTTGTCTTCGGAAGTACAACCTCTGCTGGGCCTTTTTACATACAGCGTCTACAGGGCTGTACACTTTGCTTTTTCGCTGGGAGCATAGGTGCTCTTAAATGAATAGCAATGTGAAATTTCTTAACACAATTTTTTTTTATGAACACTCGAACAATGTACTTGGTAACACACATGCACTCATACATATAAACACAGTGCCATGATAAGGACTTGTTTGATTTGTGGTCCTGGCGTACTACATGCCGTACACACTTATGCTAACTCACATCACATGCAGTAACTCGTTACGTGACAGAGACAGTTGTGGCTGCAGGTGATTTGGCGCTTGGAGTGGTTGTGTTTTGTTAGGCTGCCATTTTGTCTTTTTTTACCTGCCTGCTTCTGCCCTTTGCAATATTTACAGAACATGAGGTTCTCAAACTCCAGCCAAAAGAAGAGTTTGATCCAGTCTGATTGAAACTTGGCTAGCATTGTCAGTGACACTAGTGCGTGGTAGTAGTAGTGGTAATACTTCACATTTTCTCTCACTAAGTTCCTTTCCTTTCTTGGTTCCACTTTGAAAATACGACTTGATTTTCATTTTTCACTGGACACAAGGTCAGTCATCTTCCCTGCAACACTCCAGTATCCAACTGATAACAATTAGTACTTGTACAGTATATTTCTGGGCACATATGTGAGTGAAAAACCTGCACTGTACAGCCATGGTCTCTATGGGAGGACCACTTGAGGTCCTGAGAGATTGTAGTTACCAGAAACCTGAAAGTGTCCACATTACACTGTGCTGTTGAGGATTGTTAGGAGTTAGAGTGCAGGAGGGTGGTGGGAGTGGGGGTGGGGGGTTCTCCTTAAGTCCACAATCATCCCCAGTCTTGAGCGGGTTCATCTCCATATGGCTCTCACCACACCAGAGGACCAGCCGGTTGGCTTTATGGTGCAGAAAATACAGTCTTCCTTAGTCATCCATGAAAGCTTTCTTTGTGATCTAGCCAAAACAAGGTAGCCACACATATCGGTTTTGACTTTGGAAAATGGCGATGGGCATTTTTGCCTCTTTTCTGATGAGGACACAATCACAAACTGTAGGTTTTGGATCATATTAATTTGGTCCATCTTTGGCTTAATCAATTACTCTATTAACTGAAACAAGCTTTAGATTAATCAGCCAAGAAAATGATTGATTGTATTTTTGTGTATATTTTTTGTTTTACTGAACCTATTAGACAAACATTAGGGATTTTTTTCAATAAAAATAAAAATAGCTTACATTAATAAAGCTATTACAATTACATCTGCAATTTTATTTAAAAGCTTTTGACATTCCAATTGCAATATGAAATACTCTTGAGAAATCAGTTTATTGCTTTTGATAAGATGTGCTTGCATTATTACGCCATGTAGTGAATGACAAAATGCTCTCAAAAAATGTTATCAATAATATCGATTATCAACAATAATTTGTAGGACAATTATCATCCAACTAAATGTGTTATTGTGACAGGCCTACTGTGAAGTGATTTAAAAATGTAATCACATGTCTACTCCATGAATAATCATGATCAATCACACGTTTACCTTGGCTTTGATGAAGTAGATTATCTATTGAATACTACAATGAATTTTGTTTTGAGACAAAATTAGTACAATGATGGTGTTTGAGTAAAGACATATTTAACAAATTGGCATTTTACAACTTTACATCTGCAACTTGAAATACTACCTACGGAGTGCCCCGGCTGTTTAATACTCAGACCAAAACTGTTCAACTCATATCAATGGCATCTGTAACTTGATAAAAGACTTAACGTTTAGGATGATACTACTATATCAGAGGAAGCGTAGAAGAGATCACTAAAAAGGTCACAGATTAAATGGTTTTATTAAAAAGATTGTTTGAATAATCTTAGATTACACTGGAACAGAAGTAAAACTAAAATCATACTGTTTGGTAATAAAGTAAACCTCGGATATATCGGATTCAATTGTTCCCACTGGTTTTGTCCGATATAAGCGAAATCCGTTATATGCGTATATACCGGAAAATGTCCGTTTTACGCATATATCGGATTTATATCCGGTATATGCGTAAATCGGATTTTATCCATTATAAAAAGGCACTTCCTTGACTATGTTTCCAATGTACCTGGACTGGGCAATGAAAAGAGACGTAAGGTAATGAGAATTTAACTTTATTGGACTCTGAGCATAACAAATTGTTAATTAAGCTAGGCCCTGTTACGCCCGTCAGGCCTACGTTATTTCCAATAGTGAGGTTAAGATCTCATTCAATAAATCCCAGGGTGTTTTCTGGCAGCATTTGCCAGAATAACCCAGTTTCGTCGGCATTAAAAATGTCCTCTGCTTTAAAACCTCTCAGAATGTCAGCTAGCTTCAAAGCGCCACGATGCGGCCATCCGATCGATATATGTGAGGGAAATTTAATGGAAATGCATTGGGACTGGAGATTTTGTCCGAAATAGGTGAAATCCGTTATAAATGAATAATGAATTTTTATTGGAAATGCATTACAGAAAAATCGGTTCTTTTTTATGTCCGTTGTGAGCGAATTTCCGATATATCCAAGTCCGATATATCCGAGGTTTACTGTAGTAGAAAAGAAAAATATATAAATAGAAAAATATACGAACAAATACATGGTGCAGACATCGAAAGGGTGAATGAAAATACATTTCTGCAAGTCATAATAGATGGAACAAATGAGCTGGAAGTCTCATATTAATAATATACAACACAAGGTGGTTAGAAATATTTCAATATTGAACAAAGCAAAATTCGTTCTTGATCAAAGATCACTCCACACTCTTTATCTATGATATCTTTATCTTTTTCCCAATAGATATCTACCATATCTAACTTTCATTCATTCATTTTCTACCGCTTACCCTCACAAGGGTCACAGGGGTGCTGGAGCCTACAGTTGGGAAACTGTCTTCGGGCGAGGGGCGGGGTACACCCTGGACTGGTGGCCAGCCAATCACAGGGCACATATAGACAAACAACCATTCACACTCACATTCATACCTATGGACAATTTGGAGTGGCCAATTTTGGAATGTGGGAGGAAACCGGAGAAAACCCACGCATCTTCACTCTATAAATTCACGCTATAAATCTATTGTGAAAAAGATCAGTGAGGATAATTCATAATGTGCCCTATAGAAAAATACACATTCTTTATTTCTAAAATCACAAATATTAAAACCTGCTGATATAGTTAATTTTCAAACAGCTCAAATAATGCTTAAAGCTAAAACTAGCCTGTTACTAAAACCATGTCATACAATACTTCTCTTCAAGAAAGGAGAAATATGATATTATGATTTTATAAGCTTTGCTTCTTCCTACTCCTTTTGGACATGTGTCACTTTCAACTGTGAATTGAATTATGTGATGTATTCCATTGTAACCTGATGCATGTTTAAATAAAATGAAACTATTCCCATTATTATTAACAGCTGTACCCATAAAGTCAATACACAGACAGACGTACAAAGAAGTTAACCAGTATTACAGTAAGACATAAAAGCAATTACACTCTGTTATATATTTCCTAATTAATGACAAAGGTAAAATGCATATTTGATAGCCTCACACATCTGGTTTTTGGATAGCCTCCAGCATAGCCGCGACTAGTGAGGATGAGCGGCATGAAAATGGATGGATGGATCTCGTTTTTTGAACTTGCAGAATTTGTCACAAAATAATAACCACAGTAAGACATAAAAACAAAGGAATACACCATATTTGAATCAGCACTTGGATGTGCCTCTGCTTACTTAGTTTAACTTTGTGTTTCTCTTCTGTACTCTTTGCTAAATACACCTTGTTGAGGCTGGTCCTTTTTCAGAATAAATATAATATAAAACATCAACCCAGAGTGATCTTTCAACTGGGAATTAGTGATATATACTCAAACTGGGACTTGAAGGGAATATTTTTCACTCATTATGAAATGATACTGTTTTTATAATTTCAAAAAAATATATATAGCGATGTGATTTTTGTACTTTTCTCCACTTTTTGCTTTTTCAGGATCGCATCGGGCGCCCCTCAGAGACGGGCATTATTGGAATAGTTGACCCAGAATGCCGTATGATTGGCCTGCGGCTATATGACGGGTTGTTCAAGGTGATCCCTTTGGATCGGGACAATCGTGAGCTTAAGGCCTTTAACATCAGACTGGAGGAGCTGCAAGTTATTGATGTTCACTTCCTCTATGGCTGCCAGGCCCCGACTGTTTGTCTCATCTACCAGGTACGCTTTGCAGAGAGCAACGGCTGTCAGTGTAGTTTCGATATAAAATATGACAAAACCAAAACCTATTGGAAGTTTCGCTGTTCTAATTTCCACTTAACGTTATGTACTAAAGAATAATCAAATGATAGTAATTGACAGATGTGAGATGTTCATTCACTAGGAAAGGAAAACTAAACTTAATATTGCCCATCATTCACAATCCTTAGAGAAAACCAGTTTGTATCAGGATAACTGGTATAGAAGATGGATGGATGGGTAGCTAGCTAACAATACACGTCATTGGCACTGAAGCCCTAAAAAACCAAAAGTGTTCCATTTTTATATAGCTAACTTGTATATTAAACAAGCTACATCGATATTGTTGAATTTATCTGGCAGAGTAAACACGGCGCCTCGCTAGCCACTGGTATGGAACAGATGGAAGAGTGGATAGTACTGGCTCTCAGTTTCAGCACGAAGACTCAACAAGATGGCCTTTTTTTGTCAGCGTTTTTTTTACCCGAGGACTGGAACCTCAGTCTTGTGCTGGAAGACACAGCCATCCCAATGAGTGCAGAAATATCAAATGCCGTTGTCGTTTCTATGTTGCTGTCGTTGACGGAAGTAGCGTGGGCTCCTTGGCCAAGTCAATGCACCTAGGAAAAAAGTTTCGATAACGTTTAAATAATTAAAATACGGCAAGATACTGTATTACACAGTATCGTCACTGTACCGTTAATGCGTGATCACAGCATATACTGTATATCAAACAATAAAACGTTTTCATGGGTTTTCGTAGAGGGCTGTGTAGTCAAAATAGGTACCTCCCAATGACGTACATTGTTAGCTAGCTCTTACTAACTAGTTTTCTCTTGTTATAATGCACATGAAAGGGAAAGAAAAAAGTGTTCATGTTTCACATAAGAATTGTGAATGATGGCCAAAATTCCAAAAGTGGTGCAGTTTTTCTTTTAAAGTTTTGCCAAAGTTATTTTATCGTATCTATCCACCAAGAAGATGTGTCCTCTGTCATATACTATAGGACCCTCAGGGACGCCATGTGAAGACTTATGAGGTTTCATTGAGGGAAAAAGAGTTCAACAAGGGACCATGGAAACAGGAGAATGTTGAGGCTGAAGCATCGATGGTCATACCAGGTTTGTGGAACTTCTTTCATTTCACTACTTAACAATAATTATTCAATGCTTTAAATGTGGGGTCTGCTTTATCACAGTCCTAATGTATTGGGATTTAGTTTAACAATCTGTCATCAATGACACAAAGCGTGTCTCTGGGAGTGCCCGTTTAACTTATCGTGCTTGCATTTTAGTGCCAGAGCCTTTTGGTGGTGCTATAATCATAGGACAGGAGTCCATTTCGTACCACAACGGAGACAAATATTTGGCCATTGCACCACCCACGATCAAGGTAATTGCATCTTCTAGTTTTTATGTAAAGTAGATTTTTTTTGTATCATGGAAAACACAAAAGTGTGATTGTATGGTTGTGGGAGCTCTGGTGTTTCCCTTTCATAAACAGGAAATTAAAAAGCTGAACAGATCTTCAGCCCTCAGTGTTTAATACTAAAGGACAGATGAAGTGTATTACATTATCCCGTTCGTTAAACATTCGTTCAATGGGTGATACAAATGTAAAATTATATGTCGAGATAGTTGTGATTGACACTTTGACACATCATCTTTTCAAGGAGATGATATTGATTTACATTAAAATCATGACATGCTTCTTTTAGTTTAGTTTTACATTAAACAGTCAGCCCTCAAGTCAAATTGATTCCACTTTTGTACGTCGATGATAATAAAAATATAAATACTTCATAAAATGGCTATAATCTGTTGACAGGCAGTCCCTGCAATGCCAGTAGATTCATATAATTTATACATTAACTTGGTTTACACGGTAGGCGACATTGGTGAAGGAGAGGCTTTGAAAGTGAAGTAGACTGAATGAGTTAATGATACCATGACTGCTATTATTTTATCTGGTTTGTCCTTCTGTCATAGCAGACAGGAAACTCCCCCCCCCCCCAGCCAAACACTCTCAAATGAAACAACAGGGACAATCTGTCCATGTGGACAGAACATTTTTAGATATCTTTTCTCCAGTGTTACCTATTATCTTGTGGTTCACTTCGTGGCGTTGAGCTTCATTAGAAGAATGTGCAGACAGGGATATTGTCGCGAGCCAGTAGAATTGTGCCTTGTCAAGATCTACAAGTCTGCGGCCATCTACTGGCGGAAGATGCACTATATTATGGTGTACTTCTTAGTCACTTCATTGTATTAGACTCCTACTTTCATCAGAATTGTAATTCTTCCTTATACCAGGATATTTTGGCAAGGTGCAACTTTGTGGGAACAGTTTTAAAATATATAGTGGTTCTTTTACAGGGTTCCTACACAAGTATGGATTGGACATATGGAAAAAATGTCTTTTCCAAAACCTGGTCTGTTTTCTAAACAATGAATTTATGAATAACTAAAAGTATAGAAGAGTATAGAAGAATTGGATGGATCTGTTTTTCTGAGGCAGCTAAGATGTTTGTATGAGAGCACAAAGTAGGCAACGTATCCTAGAAAATATAATATATATATGGGAAGACTGACAATTTCAATGGCCAACTCTCTTCTTTTATCCTCCTCCAAGCCTTTGTATGAGGAACATTACCTAGCTATAATCTCCTGGAAATGATGTAATGACATAATGGCATACATGGTTCGCTCAGTGATGGGAATAACGGGAATAACTAACGCCGTTACTTTTTTCAGTAACGGGTAATCTAACAAATTACTTTTACATTCAGCATAATGGCGTTACCATTTTCGACACCCCGTTACTGCACGTTACTGTATCCGACTAAACATATATCACCGACTTCTTAACTAATCTGCAGCGCAGGGAGTGTTGCAGAGTGACAAGGGAGGGGGTGAGATAACCACATAAGCAATGAGGATTGGCTCAGGTTTTAGTAAAATTGCGCCTTCAGCCAATCAGAGAACTTGAATGGGCGAGTTAGAGCACATGGTTAGTGAGAACGTGGTTAGCATGTTGGCCACACAATCAGGAGATGAGGAAGATCCGGGTGCAAACCTCCATTTAGGCGTCTCTGTGTGGAGTTTGCACGTTCTCTCGTGTGTGCGTTGGTTTTATCCTGATACTCTGGTTTCCTCCCACATTCCAAGAACCCATATGTTTTTAGGTTAATTAGAGACTCTAAATTGCCTATAGGTATGAATGTGAGTGTGAATGGTTGTCTGTCTAGCATATGTGCCCTGTGATTGGCTGGTGTACCCTACCTCTCGCTCCAGCATGCACCCTCAACCCTGGTGGCATATAAAATGGATGGTGGATCATCGGATTTGCCTTATTTCATGACAAACAAAGTTCCACTGTATTTTCTTTCATCATAGTTCCTGTCAGTGTCATCTTCTAATACGGTAGTTTTGTTTTGATAGTGTATGGCTCATGTTGGTGACTGTGATGTCAAACAAATCATAGTGATGGTCTGTATGATTTTCCAAGCCTCATATCATCTCTGTGTTGGATTACAGCAAAGCACTATTGTCTGTCACAACCGAGTGGACCCAAATGGATCACGCTACCTGCTGGGAGACATGGAAGGCCGCCTTTTCATGTTGCTGCTGGAGAAGGAGGAACTAATGGATGGAACAGTTGCACTTAAAGACTTGCATGTGGAGTTGTTGGGAGAGGTACCCCGTTTTATTACGTTATCTGTCATTTTATCCTATTTCACTGTGTTAGTCCACCTGCGTTTCCTTGGAATCATTCCCATACTTAGCTTGCATAGTAACCCTGTCTCTGGCTGGCTTTTTTTCCCTCCAGCTTTCTCATCTTCCTATGTCCCCTTTGCTATTATAGACATTTTAGTGTTTTATACTCTTGACAGGGCCTAATGGGTCTTTCTACACTTGTACAGCGAATGCGACAAATCATCCTATCTCTTTGTCTGCTTACCTGGGTGTCATATATCAATTTAAAAGTGATTTAGACAACTGCTTCACGTCAATACTAGCCTTTAAAAACAAATCTCAAGTGAAAGGCAGACACCTTTTTGGCTTGTGACACGTTATCCTTAATGATCTGCCAAAGAGTGTAGTAAATGGTGTTTTCCAAGTCCTCTGAGTGATACTGGAGTTGGGAACTGCCAAGAAGAGTGCTACTGCTGAACAGGAGACAGATTGCTATATTGTTAGGACCTGTCTGCTCTTCCGAAAGGGAGCGGTATCGCTGCATTGTCACACATCATGAAAAAGAGGTCCATCTTTGGTATACATTTATTCCACATGGCGTACAGCCATATATACACAGAATCAGCTTAACTCCAGGCACTTTGCACAATCAAATAACTCTCTGAAGGTCACTTCCAAGTTGGGCTGCAGCTTTCAAATATTTTAGTAATTTAGTCATTCTACTGAAAAATTCTGAATTACTGAATAATGTGATAAAACATTTTTGCTTGATTAAAGAGAAATTAAAAATACCCAAGAGAAAATTAGACATTTCACCTATTAATGAGCGACCAAATGGTTTCATTTTTTTAGATCAACAGTTTCATTATTGTTATCTTATTAAATTCACATTTTGCATAGGAGCAAACTGTATGTACCCACCATGCTCAGTGGGCACATGTTTAAGATGCTACCAGTTAGCTCAGCTGCTTGATTGGGACTACATAATGGCAGTAAATGATTAAATAATAATTAAAGACATTAAATAACACGCCAATAGTCGTTAACCTCCCTATTATTCTTTGTTTACATCACATTGCCCAGGCTATGGGATCACTGCAAGGACAACAGATAGCCACCACTAGCCTAAAGCTACCGAGCAAACTAGTGAGCCTTTCCAATTTGCTTATTCGAAATTTAAGAAAGTATTTCAAACGGCATGGGGAAGAAGAACAAAGCAACCAGTTACCACTTCCACAGGGAATGAGAGGAAAACCGTTCTCAACATTACTGATGCCCAGTTGCATTACATACATCGGCCTCAACCGACTGTCTGTGATATTATATGTATATTTTTTCATGTACAAGTCGCAGGAACAGCCAACCTATGAAAAAAAAGTGCAACTTAAAGTCCGGAAAATACGGTTGGCAAGCAATCTGAGCATGTTAAGAAATTGAGATGTTTTGTTGTCTTCACAAACAGACATCAATTGCTGAGTGTTTGACCTACCTGGATAACGGTGTGGTCTTTGTGGGTTCCAGACTGGGTGACTCTCAGTTGGTAAAGGTAAGGAAACGTCTGAGTCCTAGACCATTGACTTAGGAACTCTAAGAACTAAATATAAATACTGTCACTCCTTTACAAATGTTGAATGTACCTATGTGCTTTTTACAGTTTCTTTTTTTTTTAAAAAAGCTGTTATTTCTTGACAGCTCAATGTAGACAGCAATGACCAGGGCTCCTATGTGGCTGTCATGGAGACTTTCACTAATCTGGGGCCCATTGTGGATATGTGCGTGGTGGACCTTGAAAGGCAGGGCCAAGGCCAGGTGAATGCCGACTCTTCTATTACTTGTTTTTCTAATTGTATGGATGCTTCTACCAGCATTTACTCCTTGTTGTGTATTTCATACAAAGATCGATGACACGGTAAATGCTAAATAATAGTTATCTGGCTTAGCAAATGGCTTGTGAACAGCTTTGTTTCATGGTGTTTAAGTACAGAGCATGAAAAAGATGATGTCTCTAAATTGACATGTTTATCAACAAAACAATGTATGAAGGTATTTGCAACTTGGAAATTTTGATTCTTGACATTTAATTGGGCTACATTAAAATGGGTGGTTTGAGATACACAGGTAATGCTTTATTTCTCAAGCAAAAATCTGTAAATCAAAATAATTTTTTGTTGATTGTTGGAGATAGTTGATATTACTAGCTGATCAGTTAATGTTGTGTGATTGAGACCATTGTGGTAAACACAGATAACTGAAAAGACTACATCATCAAAGGCCAAGTACTGTGTTTTTACACAGTTGATACTGTATATTTCCCGTAAAATAACTGCTGTCCTCAGTACTTACAGACTTAGGTCATTAAAACAGCCGCCATGAAACTCTTCTTTTGATCTCAGCTACAGAACTGTGTAAAGTTGTGCCACTGCACATTTGGGATGCCATCATAGTCAGAAAATTACAAAATGTGTCTACAACCACAAGAGACACAAATAGGGGCAGTAGAAGTAGTAGTAGTGCAAACAATACTGGATATCATTCACATAAAAGCTTTCTTGTATTGTGCCTAGACCTGTCACGATATTGGATATATTGATTTATCGAACGATTAAAATAAACAGGTCTGTAATTACGAGTGAGTATATGCGCTTCCGCTCCATCTTTCTGTGGTACACAGGCTGAATAACAAGAGGGTTCGGTCTGCATGTGTCTGTGAGCCTTGGCGCTATATGAAATAAATACAAAAGAGAGCATCCACTCAACTATTAAGCCTCTTGGTGGAGGTGGGAGCTACACACATTGCTAGCAGTTAGCAAGGATGAGTGAACATAAATGAAGACTTCAAAGTCTGAATGTAGTGTCCTTTTTGCCATCATCAGAGGAAGAACTAGGGCGCCAGCACCAAAGTAGCTGCCCTTTTGAGTGGCATTGTCTGTAGAAGGAAGCTACTCAGACCAGCCTTAAAGTGTCACTGGCTTGTGCAACTGCAATGTGGAGTGTAAATTCGGATTAATTATTGTGGACATCTTGTATGAATACTCCTTTTACTTTCTGTCTCTGGCCGTCATTTTGTTTATCACTTGTTAGCGTACTCTGTTTACCTAACATTAGCATGCAGGTCCTATTCCAGTTGCTGTAGACATGATTTCAATATTTTGATTGCAATGTCAAAATGCAGCAGTGATAGGCGCTACTCAATTAGCTTTATATATTATTTTTCAAACGTGTAGATTGATGTGCATGTCTGTCATCAATATTTATTATGCTCAGATCTAGCTACTGTATGGTTTACTGGTTTTCTGCTGTTTTCAATTGACACTTTATTAGGCACATTTTTTTTACCAACATAGTGGAAATCAAAAGTGTGGACTCACCTTTATAGCATGGATGGGACAACGTTGGTTACAGACTCGCCAAAATATGACAGACATGCAGAGCCACCTCGTTTGTCACCACCCTTGTGAAGAAACCTCAAATGCTAAATGTGTTTGTTCTAGAAACGTGTTTACTTGACTTCTTTTATTGTTAACATTTGTCAAGCACCTAAAATAAAAGCGTATTTAGTTATGTTGCGCTAAAATAGTGTAAATATTTTGCATTGTTACATTCTGGAATTACTCTGGTTAAATGATGCTACCTGTGATTGGCTGGTAACCAGTCCAAGGTGTACCCTGCCTCTCGCCCAAAGACAGCTGAGATAGGCTCCAGCATACCCGCGACCCTCGTGAGGATAAGCGGCATAGAAGATGGATGAATGAATAATATGCTGCAAAATATAAACATATAAATTCATTCATTTTCGGCCGCTTTTCCTCACGAGGGTCGCAGGGGGGTGCTGGAGCCTATCCCAGCTGCTGTCTTTGGGCGACAGGCGGGGTACACCCTGGACTGGTGGCCAGCCAATCACAGGGCACATATCGACAAACAACCATTCACACTCACATTCATACCTATGGACAATTTGGAGTGGCCAATTAACCTAGCATGTTTTTGGAATGTGGGAGGAAACCGGAGTACCCGGAGAAAACCCACGCATGCACGGGGAGAACATGCAAACTCCACACAGAGATGGCCGAGGGTGGAATTGAACCCTGGTCTCCTAGCTGTGAGGTCTGCGCGCTAACCACTAGACCGCCGTGCCGCCCTAAACATATAAATAATATTTCAAATATATAATATAATATAATATTTTTGGGTCTGTTTCCCCATTGGCCTATCAAGATATTATCGTTACCATGAGCCATGTACTGTAAATCGTATTGTATTTCTAGGTATCCTGATATTTCCAGTCCTAATAGGCATACACTTACGATCCCATTCCGATATTGCAGCCTTGAATAGCATCTGATACCGATATTGATCCAATACCAATACAGATCATACATACTTTTATTACTTCAAATGATATTACTCCACTGCTTCCACTGCATGTTCATTTCTAATATATGATTTCACTTTACCACTTCAAATGTGTGTTGCCATTTTGGTATTTCTTAAGTGCGTACACCAACTATGTACACAACCGGATGTTCACTGGTGTGCATATTCGCACTCCAGGTTGTCTTTTTATAGGGAACATACAGAAACGGAGTAGAGCCCTGCTCTATAGGTGAGGCCCCTGGTCTTTCATATTAAGAAGCCAAGTCCAAAGACTAATCAGACGAGGAAACCGTTCTCCAACCAGTTGCTCATTAGCTTCTGAAAAACTCTTAATGACTCCTAACGCCTAATGAACATCACCTCTTCCTTCCCATGCTAATGATCATTTTTTATTTCAGAAGATATGTTGCTTCCGTATCATTGGTATATGCATCACAAGTGTCATTCATCCATCCATTTACAACGCCGCTTTTCCTCACTAGGGTCGCAGGCATGCTGGAGCCTATTCCAGCTGTCTTTGGGAGAGAGGCAGAGTACACCCTGGACATATAGACAAACAACCATTCATACCTAGGTTAATTGGCATTCCATAACATTCATGTTTTTGGAATGTGTGCTAACCACTCAACCACTGTGCAGCCCCAGACAGTGCAGTATCATCACCTTTATTGTAAAAAAAAAAAGCCTTGAAATCTGCCAAGGGGACCTATTTTTTGTCAAATAAAATGAACTTTTTAATCAACTTTTGTAGTAATTCTAGTTTAATCTACCTAAAATTCAACTTCAAGTAGAAATATTTCCCTTTTTATAATTTTAAATAGTAGATTCCAGTAGTCATAGTTTCAAGACTCTAGGTAGCCTACAGGAGTGTGGTTTGTTGGTAGTTTGAGGATGCTTATTGCCACTGGTGGTGAAATTGTGGTGTAAGGTTGTTTATGTCTGCTTCAATCAAATAAGCTCCACCCACCCTTAGTTCATAATTATCGTTCACAAATAACACAATGCTAAAGTATTGATACTAGGGATGTTCCGATTGGGATTTTATGCTGTGGATACCGATAATCCATGGGTGAAATCTGTGACCGATCAATCGGAACACCCTTAATTAATACCAACTGATTAAGTTACCTGAAAATTTAAAAGGCAAATGACCTTGTATAGTATTTGGCTGTTTTTCTCATGTATGAGTTCTGTTTTGCTTTGTTGTTGTCAGCTGGTTACGTGCTCGGGTGCATTCAAGGAAGGATCTCTTCGGATCATTCGCAACGGCATCGGAATTCATGAGCACGCCAGCATTGACCTGCCAGGAATCAAAGGTTTGTGTGTCTCTGTGTTTCATCACCTCCTACTCAAGCCTCGACTTTATCCAAGCCTTCATTTTGCCCTTACTTGGCAGTTGAAACACTTGAACCTGCACAGCTGCTTAAATTGCCTTGGCAAACACCAGCTGTTGCCCATCCAAGCTCTGTATCTGGGCGTTAACACATGGCTTTGATGCCATGGGCCTTGGAGTAATAGTTTTAAAATGTCTTCAAATTTGGCACCATTACATTTAGAAATATTCTCTTTCATTTGATAAACCATCACACTCAACCACATGGCTGTAGCATGTCATTTTCTGGTGAGTGCTAGATCTTGGTATTCAGTATTGAGATTGAGTTTTTTCTTTTTCCCAAGCCAATGCCAGTAACTTACTGCTGTAAGGCTGATATCGAATTTTTTTTTATATCTATACATTTTTTAATTTACATTTAACTGTGTAGTCTGTGGAATTAAGTGACTCAAACAAAGGTATATTTCACAAACTCAGATTTATCCTAGGGCTGGTCTATGTATCGATATTTTTTTATATCATGCTTATCGTTCATATCGATATAGACTGGATTTGATGCGGAGGTCTCATGCTGAGAGGATACAAGCTAGTTAAGGCAGCTCTGTGTCTACTGCAGCGTTTTTCGTGTTTAATAGTGCTTCATTTAGTACTGTCTTATTGTTTTTTGTGCCATATCGACACCTTAAGCAAGTGTGCAGCGATGGATGTTCATCTTGTTACGTTTGTAGTTTGCCGTTTGCTCCATTGTTTACACTCGGGAGCAGCTGTTAGCTTTGAGGAACCCTTTTCTGTGCGGAGCGATCATAGCACCCTGCAGAGATATGAAGGAGGAGCGGCTGCATAGTGGGAGTGAACAGCAAAAAAGACTATATAAAGCACAGGTGTCAAACTCACTTTGAGAACTAGAAAGCTTTCTGTGCGTCCACAACTCAATACAAAGGACCAAAAAAGGAGCATAATAGGTCCCCTTTCGCGGTTGTTGTTGATTGGGATTCCGAGGTCTTTACTCTCTTGTAAAGATCCTCACCTGAAAGTCGTGAGAATGGCCTCCCCATTATCCATGTTTACAGGAATCATACATAGTGTATTGCTGCTCCAGTGTGGTAAATTTAGAGGACAGCCTTTCTTTAAACAAACAACTGTTTAAGCTGTCCCTCTGCATTCACTTTGTGTACAACACCAAGATGTCCAATGCCTTCCACAACAAGCTATGTCAAAATTGTCCAAATTATAGCTGGAGGTTGCCAGGAAATGGAGCACAGGAACGCTGGACCACAACTTGTATTCAGCGAGGCCTTTCCACTTTGATGTATTGGGCTCCTTCCCCCCTCTATAAAATCATCAGTCTTCTCCGACTGACCCTCTCTCATGTCGTTGCACTTGATAATCTGTTGTGTGTTTCATATCACAGCAAAGTAGAGACAGTTCAATTGGCTACATGTCGAGTGTCAGTGTGAACGGTCCTGTCACGGGTTAATGATGGCAGACGTGTCTTAATCCCAGAGAAGAGGCTCCTTTGTCAGGACGTTGCTGTAACGCTTAAAGGGCCACACATGCCGGTTAAGGTCTGCTTGCACTCGTCAGGCTTCAGTTGTTTATTGATCAGCTTTGCCCTAAAAGTCTTTGCTGCTGCCTCCCGTTTCTGAAAAAGACTGTTATTCACTGAACCAATCAATGGCACTCTTAGAGTGACAGGCAACCCTATGCTAAAATGTAAAAAATAAAATACAAAAATGTAAAAGTCTTGATACTCACTGGATTTTTCTACCACTCCTCTTTGCAACCGGTGATGCGAGTAACTCTTTGTCTTGAATTGGCTTACAGGTTTGTGGCCTCTCCGCTCAGAGGCAGGCAGAGAGACGGATGACATGCTTGTGTTGTCATTCGTTGGGCAGACACGGTAAGAGATGGCGGTGGAGCGTCTCCGATACATGAAGTGTCAGCAGAACTTGAAGAGTGTGTTTTTTGTCATAGTGTGCTGATGCTGAGTGGCGAGGAGGTTGAGGAGACAGAACTTCCAGGCTTTGTGGACAACCAACAGACATTTTACTGTGGCAATGTTGCACACCAGCAGCTCATTCAGGTATGTAACCTATGAAATTCTTTATATTCTTTCCTAGAATTGTTTTTTCCAAATTCTGTTATTTTTACATTTTACACTTATTTTACCAGCATAATGTCTGTGCTTTTTCGGTTAGTCAATACAATGTCCATTAATTAAATGCAAAAATTCTTACAATTATTGATGCGATACATCATAAGCCAATTTTGCATAGTAAATCAGAAATTAATATAGCTTTGCTAACTTTTCTAATGGGATGTCAGGATCTGTGAACATGGCCACAATAAAAGGAAGATGTTGATGCAAATCCTATCACATTATTATTGTAACAAAAAATGACACACTTATTTTGTTTCCACAACTAGACGAGATGTGGCAAACAGTGCTTCTCTTTTGAAGGCTGGAAGTGTGTTCTGTGTGAGTTAAGATGAGCTGGGTGCAAGAATAAAACTTGCACACTGTCAGCAAGCATTGTACAACAGTACATTAAAGTGGTAAAACACAACATGGAGCCTGAGTCGCACACATACAGCCACACCAGCATGCTTTGCTAAACTAAGCTAACAAACTAGCGTCATTTTCATGAGACAACATTTAGACGGTGTTTTAGACTGCCATTTCAACATGTTTTCAACATATTTCAGGATGGGGCTGGTTAGTGTTTGTGACGATATTCCACCACGATTGAGCGGTCTGTCCGGGGAAGTACTTCCCCAAACAAAGTTCCTTCTCCTCACAATGACAGCATTTACCTTGTGTTTAACAGTCAAATTCTTTTTTATTGGCCATATTTGCAAGTCCGTCTGCCATTCTGCTTTCGTTAATGCAGAAATCATAGAGCCAAAGTATCCACTTGATAGACATTACAGTAGACCACTTTACCAAAACGCACTTTGTTGGGAGGATTTTGATGATTCTTACTGAATGTTGAAATTAATATTTCACATTTTTGAAATTGTTGAAATGTACTTTTTTACAGGGAAGGAAGGTTATGGTCATAAGCATGGCAATTATTAGTTATCAGCTGAAACGCAATTTGCGATATATTCTTATGTGTCTGTCACATTTACACACCCTACATTGCCGTTCTTGTAACCTAATGTGTAAGCAGTGGTAATGACCTCTGATGTTATTTACACTTGATTCAAATACAACTTGCTTGGCTAAATACAAAAACTTGAAACAAATACATTGTGGCTCCCCACTAATATGTTTAAAAATATTCTCATGTAAATACACAAAGTCATAAAACTAACAATAGTGTTAAGCACAAAAAGAAAATAACTTGCGTTGTACTGAGTATCTGCATAGTGGCTAGGGTATCTGTGAAAACATTGTAGAACATTTACTTCTAAAAAAAACATTTCAAATGCTTTGAAGCACAATGTCTTTTTTGGCAGATTAGATTGAGCAGATAATTAGAGGCTTGACATTTTAATTTAACCTACATGCAAGGCCTGAGTCTTGACCTCGACACACATGAGCATCTCCACTTTATCTTTAAAACATTAGGTTGATAGGATAGGCAAAAAGCTTCACACTGTAATCGATCCTCTTAAAGAGCTTGTTGGTGAAGTAATTAGTCAAATTTGTTTGCAGGCAGGAGCAATCCCGACATGGAGCCACATGTACAATAAACAATGAATATTGCTTTGAAGCAGATTTATATTTTATCACCCCAACCCCTTCTGTCACTTCCCAGAGGAAGCTGAATAATCTTTCAAAGAGAAACCCATGTGTGTTTCCAGATCACGTCCGGCTCAGTTCGCTTGGTGCTTCAGGACAGCAAGGCATTGGTGAGCGAATGGAAGGAGCCACAGGGCAGGAACATCAGTGTGGCTGCTTGCAACCACACTCAGGTGGTGCTTGCTGTTGGACGTGCCCTTTACTATCTTCAGATCCTGGCTGGAGAGCTCAAACAGATTAGGTAGGATGATTTGTCATGCACAATTTAGCATGTTAGTCAAATTTTATAAACGACTGTTGGATCGGATTGGAGCATCTCTAGTTGTAATTATTAGATGGGATTCAGCTCCAATAACCCCCGCCCCTCTTCAAGTGCCATTGTTTACTTGCAACACAAGTTGAACTCTTAGCACACAACTGCCGAACACAGTGCAAGGACTGCCGAACACAGTGCAAAACCTCAATGTTTGACAAAGAAAAAAGGCCAGCGAAGCATTAAGACATAAACATCAAATTGTGGGATTTTTCAACAGTGGAAAATGTATGCTGTACATTTTACATTTATCATGTATTGTAAGTAAGTTATTAAGGCTTATTCTGAATGTGTTTTCATTCATTCATTCATTCATTTTCTACCGCTTTTTCCTCACGATGGTCGCGGGGGTGCTGGAGCCTATCCCAGCTGTCTTTGGGCGAGAGGCGGGGTACACCCTGGACTGGTGGCCAGCCAATCACAGGGCACATATAGACAAACAACCATTCATACTCACATTCATACCTATGGACAATTTGGAGTGGCCAATTAACCTAGCATGTTTTTGGAATGTGGGAGGAAACCGGAGTACCCGGAGAAAACCCACGCATGCACGGGGAAACCATGCAAACTCCACACAGAGATGGCCGAGGGTGGAATTGAACCCTGGTGTCCTAGCTGTGGGGTCTGCGCACTAACCACTTGACTGCCGTGTGCCGCCTGAATGTGGTTTTTACAGGGGAAAAAATTAAATTTTAAACCAAAACTCCGCTGTACACTCATATCCTCAAATTTACACATTTAGTCATTCATTAGAAACTTTAATGTTTTTAAATGAACACCCATCATCAAAACCAAGATACATTGTTATATCTAGTTCATATGCTACACATGTCATCATCCCAAGTAAACAATGCTTGTGACCTTCAATATTTTTGTGTTTAAACATTGTTTCACGTCTCACTTTTAATCAAGACACCAATAGTGATCTGACACCTCCAGGCACCCGAGTTAGGCAGTTGATTCCGCAACATTTCCCACTTTGAGTCACTCAACCCCTCTTTTTCTCAGCAACACAGAGATGGAGCATGAGGTGGCCTGCCTTGACATCACGCCCCTGGGGGAAGGTGGCGGTGAGTCACCTCTCTGTGCTGTGGGACTGTGGACCGACATCTCAGCCCGTGTGCTGAAACTGCCCTGCTTCACTGCCCTGCACAAGGAAATGCTGGGTGGAGGTGAGGGAAAGGGAGGCTGTGTGCACTGACAGGGAAGCACAAAAGCTGTTTTGGGCTTCTCAGACAGTTCTATAAAGTTTGAGGGTGTCAAGTGAAGTTTATTTTCATGCCCCAGTCAAAGTCATATAATGCCTTAATGGACTTTACAAATCCACTAAAGTGAAATTTCCGAACTGCTCACGCACTGTGGAACAGCAAGACAAAAGCTTCCCTAAAACCTTCACATCAGGAAAAGCAAAAAGGCGAGGGAAATTGCTTTGTGACTAGCAGCAGACTGAATGGAGGCCAAGAGTAGTTTGGCACCTTATTTGGCATTTTATGTGATGGACCTTCATAAAATACAAGTACAAGTCAAAGAATAATAACCGGTAATCCACATTTATGAACCACTGGAGGGTGAAGCGATTTTTGTCCATAGATGCCCAAGGGTTGTACGAGTAATTCCACACTTACTGCATCATTTAAAGATTGGGGAGGTAATTAAGAATGTTACATTTTACAGTAGATATCTTTTGGTTAAACTTATGAAAAGGTCAGTACTTTGTGGCGACGGAATTCTCAGAACATCATGAGCTTATAAAGGGAGGGCCCTTTTTTTGCAGTCAAAATGTTTCATTCATGATGAGTAACCTGTGCTAATCCGTAGTGGCTTACATTATTTTATTTCTATGTGTGTGTGGGGGGGTGTGCGCGTGCTTTAATAACTGCTCAACGTGCACATCCTACTCATAGATAAAAAAAAAAAACAGACAGATAATAGGCATATTATCTATTGTAATTATTTGTAAGTATTTAGTTCCCCCCAGTTTTTTTTTTTTTTTTTATAACTGTCTTTGTATTTTTATGTTTAACATTTTTTCAAACATTGATCAATGTGGTATTGATCTGTTACTTGTGTTTACATGAAAAATATAAAATGTTTGTGTGACCGTCCCCAGAGATCATCCCTCGCTCCATCCTAATGACCACCTTTGAAGGCAGCTACTATCTGCTCTGTGCCCTTGGAGATGGTGCACTCTTCTACTTCGGGCTAGATCTGCAGACAGGTATGTCGTTCTCTCAGCGTCGGCACACGGGCATCAGACCAGAACACATTTGAAAGTCAATTTAATGTCTCAGAAGACAAAGACAATAGAGAGGTTTGGTGTTTTTTTACAAGGTTGATACCTCGAAAATTACTGAAAAGATTCATAAATTACAAAGTTTTGTCATTGTTTCATCAAAAATCCATTTATTAATAATGAAAATAATTAAAAACGTACAATTCCTGTCACAAGATGACATACACTCGCCATGGGAATGAATGTCACATGTTTTTGGCTGTAAATTATTGATTCAAACTTTTTTTTTCTCAGTTTTGAACTTGGTTGCCGTATATTTAATATTATATACACTTGCACTGGTAAGATAATCCACTTCCAATCCAATCCACTTTATTTATATAGCACATTTTATAAACAGAGTTTCCAAAGTGCTGCACAGACTAGTAAAATAAAAAGTAAAAATAAAATACAATAAATAAAATGTACAAATTGAATTTAATCCAAAAAGATCAAATAAGAAATAAAATAGTAAACTAGCTATTAAAATATTAAAAACAAGAAGCAAAGCAATAAAAGTATAAAAAATAAAACCAATTAAAATAAAAAGAAAGAACTAAAAGACACAGGACCATACGACTCACTCCGAGTTAAAAGCCAGAGAATAAAAGTGGGTTTTAAGACGAGACTTAAAGCTTTCGATGTTGGGCTGCCTTTTTTACTTGGGAGGGGAGAGAGTTCCATAGCTTGGGGCCAACCACAGAAAAGGCTCGGTCTCCCCTGGTCTTAAGTCTCGTCTTGGCCACCACAAGCTGGAGCTGGCCCTCGGACCTCAGTGACCACGCTGGAGAGTACATTTGGATGAGGTCCGAGATGTATTTGGGGACCAGCCCATTCAACTCCTTAAAAACAAACAATAAAATATTAAAATCAATCTTAAAGCGAACTGGCAACCAATGCAGGGAGGCCAGAATTGGGGCGATCTGCTCCCCCTTTTTGATACCAAATTTATGTAGCATACTTTCATCATCACTAGCTTGCCTACTGTGGAAACACGAACCAGTTGAGGGTTTACAGTTCTGGGCTGTATTGTCGTGACTGAGGAGTGAACCCTTTGACTATGCAGTTATTACGTGACTATTTGAAAACCGCTCGGCACACAAGAGCACCTTTACTTACTAGAGCTCTTTTAATACTTCTCTTGGCCTAAACCATTTTCTTCGCCTCCACTTTTCAAACTGATGATAACTTTGTGATTGCGTTGTATTTCTGTCACTGTAGGTGCGCTGACTGAGCGCAAGAAGGTCACCCTGGGAACGCAGCCCACTGTGCTGAGGACCTTCAGATCTCTTTCCACCTCCAATGTCTTTGCCTGCTCCGATCGCCCCACTGTCATTTATTCGTCCAACCATAAGTTGGTCTTTTCCAATGTCAACCTCAAGGAGGTCAACTATATGTGCCCACTCAACTCTGAAGGCTATCCAGACAGGTCGGCAACAGTAAATACTCTCACAGTTTGAATCTATAAGCTTTACAGTGTTGGGAAATGTATACATTGTAGAATTTATTTTCATCATTATGCCAAGTCTTCATGAGTTGTAATCTTTTCTAAATCTGTGCTTTGTTACAGTCTGGCTCTGGCTAACAACAGCACCCTCACTATCGGTACCATTGATGAGATTCAGAAACTCCACATCCGCACTGTTCCGCTCTATGAGTCACCCAGGTCGGTCTCCTCGTCAGATTTGAGATGGACTGCGTAACATTTTTGCCTGCTTTTGCCCTTTTTACCGGCATCTTGTTTGTCCTGTTGTAGTTGTTGTTTGAACATATGTTACCTTGCAGGTTTTTTTTGACAGGAACGAGTCAGTAAATTATTAGATTTGTGATTGTATGTCGACAAGCCCAGAATTCAAGCGCTCACACCGTTTCATTGTGTCTTGTTCATTTCACTTCACACTGTACTTTTTTTCCCCACTTGTTTACCAGCTTACCGACTTCCGCCCACAGCTGTTTGTGCATCCTCTCACCTCGTTCTTATTTTGCTCATGCTCCAGGCGGATCTGTTACCAGGAGGTTTCCCAGTGTTTTGGGGTCCTGTCCAGTAGGGTGGAGATTCAGGATGTGAGCGGTACCACCTCTGCTGTGCGGCCGAGTGCAAGCACCCAGGTATCTTCACGTTTTGTCGGAATAAATGATCACTGTTTTATGATTGACTATAACCTATTATTAATTTAAAAAAAATGAAATACAAGTCCTATGTAGTACTCTGGTCACTAGGCATCAGTAATGCTAGATTGATGAGACATGGCATTACCCTGGCATGTCTTTGGGAGTGAATAAAAGTAATCCACCCATTAGTTGTGGAAGTGGTACATATTTGTCAACTTACTTTGTCCTTCTTCTCCACACTTTCACAAAAACAAATAACTTGGAGGCTAACTAGTTAGCTCGGTAGCTTGCTGTATGCTATGAGCGTCTGCCGTCTCTTATGACCCTGCAGTGACCACATAGCCTGCGCATTTGTGGCAACGTGGTGCAACCAAAGAGTAATAGGAGTGTAAAGGTGACTATGGGGGTGTTATTTCATGTCTACAGGCTCTAATAATGGTAGAAACTGTATTTAGAAAGTCATAAACAGGTTCGGTATGCTTTAACTAAGAAGATACTTTGCGGAAATGATCTGGAACCAATTAACCGTGTTAACAAGGGGCGACTGCATGCCATTTAATAGTTGGGTCCATTATGGGTGTGTCCCTTAAATCAGTGGTTCCCAAACTTCTCACAGTGATGTACACTTTCAGACATTTGACCTGAAGCCATGTCCCCCCTACTCCTGCACACTGAAACCTTTTTATGTTCATACACTTGAAATATTGAACATAATGGTTCATTCATTTTATAGTAATTCCGTTCAAAAATGTGTATTTTGCATAGTGGCATTAGGATAAAGTTTGACATGAGCGCTGATAAATATTTAAGTAATCACCCTACATATCTTTTATTCCACTCTGATGCTGACATCCTTGCCTTGGATTGGATGGGTTGAACAGATTTAATTTGAGCTTCACTTTTTTTTTTTCCACTCACAATGATTTAATTTTTTAAGTCTGCATATATTTATTTGCTTAACATTGATTTCTGTTATCAGTAAAACGTTTTGTAACATTGTCTTACTGTTATGAGCAACAAGTGGTTGGTTGGATTTGTAATATCACGTGATTTGGGCTACATGTGCATGTGTGGGTGGGTTTGCTGTCATTTCCAAGTGTCCGTGAATGCAGCGGCAACTTGTCTCTGAGGAGTTATGTAATGCACCTGAATGCACTGTTCCTCGAAAAAGCTGGTACAGCAACGATAGTAGTTTGGTAGTTTTGATCCTGCTTGTTGAGTATGAAGTAGGCATGTCCCGATCCGATCACGTTATCGAAAATCTGGCTTGATCAAGTGGTTTCAGACTGGATCGGAAGTGGACGTTATCTCCCGATCAGGGCTTGGATTCATATGTATATTTATTCTCGTTACTTTTTATCAGATATGTAGTTATGTGGTGGTACAGAGTGAGACCTCATAACTCACATAACATCACTTTTCTGCAGTGACACTATTGCAGGGGTGGTCAAATATTTTGACTTGTGGGCCGCATTAAGTTAACAAAATTCTCCGGGGGGCCAGAGCATATATTTAACACACACACTATTTTATGCTTATAATTTTCCTTGAATTATTTGTCTAATTTTATCTGTACAAGTGTTAATAGTATCAGCTTTATGTTCTCATGTCCCTTTTTTCAGGAGCACTTTAAGCATCAGACTCGGACTTGCAAGTCATATTGCCAGTTTGTATGTTAAAAGTTGAAATACTTAGAAAGCAACTGGCGGGCCAGATTCAAACGCTTGATGGGCCGCATGTGCCCCCCTGCCATAGTTTGCCCACCCCAGCATCGGTTGAATGTAGTCAAGTGACATAGGACACGGAAGCAGCTTGCGACTGTGGCTGCATTTAACACGACAAACCTGATACAACATCTCAAAAACAAACACACAACACAATACAACGAGTTCACCCAGGAAACCCAGCCTAAGACGAGTCAGCCCACCCTGCAGGACATTTAAAAAAAAATTATACCGATGAGTGATCTGCCATTAATCTTTCGTAGAAAATTCTTGTTTTCTAATGCTTGTGGAGCACTTAGAACCCCCGATATGGTATGCCCTCTCACCATTATTTCATAAGATACTAAGATAAGATGTCACTAAGATAAGATACTGAGGCACTTTTATTTGCTTATTTGCTGACATGCATGCCGGGTATTTTAGGTTGAGGTGCTGTTTCATTTTATCATCATATTTCTCCTCTCTTGTAGAGAAGTATTGGATGACATTTTTAGCTAATTGCTTATTTTTAGCCTTATGCATTATTTTAGCTGTTTGAAGATGAACTATATCAGCAAGTTGAAGTATTTGTGATTTTACAAATAAGGAGTTAGTATGTTCTCTGTAGGCGGCATTTAATATGTACTGTTGTACTAAAGTCCAAAGAATATATTTTATTACTTCATTGTTCAAGCTACCTCACAATGCGCCGTTAAAGTGTTAAATGTTTAATGGTGAATAAAATGAAAACACAAAGGACATTCTGGATGTGTTTCTTTGTTCTTTTGTAAAAGTTTACTGTATTATAGAATTATCAAATTGGGACAATATTTAGTGGGCAAACGGGGGCAAAAAAACCTGATCAGGCCATCTCTAGTGCCAATATATAGCAGCATGGCCCGGGCTCGGTTAGAGTGTCAGAAATAAACATCTTTATGGACATTCGGGGGAAAAGCAGGGTTCTCCTGTTTTTAGATGCTTTTGGAATAGTAACGACTTTTCTTTAGTAGTTCAAATGATCCGGTTCCAAACATCTCTCCTGCCATCTCTGGACTGTAAAAAAGGAATTCAGTTCTGCCACGTTTAAAGAAAAACTTTAACTTAATGGAAATTTGAGACTGTACATCAAATCAGTATTGTTTTTCATCCTTTCATTGGATGTTCTCTGGCATCTCGACTTGGCAACCATAATGTGCTTTCACGTACGTAATTATGGCATCCAATTATTGTCTCTCAGATCGACCTTTTTCTCTACTGTAGTGTAAAGCTCAGGGCGCCATTTTTGTTTTTTACTGGACAATTGGCCTCACTGGCCATGTCACTGTAATTTAGTGCTTCTGTATTTTCTGTCATGCTCCCCCAAGGGACAGAGAATTTTTCCTGCCCCCCCCATTTGAGATACTAGACCAGCTGATAGTATTTATTCATTTATCTGTCATTTACAGACTGTCATGTACAGACTGAATTTAAAATGAAACCAGGAAAATGCATCAAAAATGGAGAGCATACAAGTGTATTTGAAGACTATAAATTTGTACATGTTGGTAGGTCTGCATTGAAATGAAAGCCTCTCGTACCCCCCCCCCCCCCCACACACACTCCCCAACAGTTCCCTGCATCCCTCCCCACTACAGAAGCACTTCTGTAATTAAATAGCATGTCTTTTTAATTATATACCTACTCCTATTGAGACAACCTAAAGTTGAAATTACGTTACACATGATTTTCTGTCATGTAAATACGTTGAATTTGAAAGAAATGACTTCCAATGGACTGTGACAGCATGTGTTTTGCTAACTCTGTCAAGCATCACAGCCTCCGTTGCGGTGTAGAAGTCCACTTTATTATTTTTTTTTTTAAGATTGCACAACTTTGCAGGGACAAATCACTGCCAGACATGTTTGCATGGCGTCCACAAAGGTCTGCACCTGATTTTAAATGCTGTGCATCTGGGGAACAGATGGTCCTGCTGTCCCGGGGAGCTCTTCAGACAGAGATGTGAATCACTGTATAGCCCTTATTAGAATTCTCTTTGTATTAATTTCTGTTCTTGTCCCATCTCATACATCTCCATACTTCCAGGCTCTCTCTAGCAGTGTGAGTTCCAGCAAGCTCTTCCCCAGCAGCACTTCTCCCCATGAGACGTCTTTTGGTGACGAGGTGGAGGTTCACAGCCTGCTCGTTGTGGATCAGCACACCTTTGAAGGTGAGACAGCCAGATGTACATTTCTATTTGATGTCCAAAGTTGGCACCCTCATGTGGTGCGTCTGATGGTAAAATGATGTCCACTGCATGGAGAATAATGAGATGAAATGGGTAGAATCAAGTCAGTCCACAAGAAATTTTCCTCAGCCTTGACTTGACAATCATTCATCAAACTATTATTGGCTCATACATATTAAAACAGGTGCATCAACACATTTGCATTGACTCGCTTCAGCTTTGGGTTTATCCATAACCTGCGTGTTGTCTCATTTTGCGAGTATTAAACACACACCAACACACTGTTCTGTTTTGTAATGCTAATTTCCATGTACGCCATCCTTCCTTTAAAAGACACAGGACTTCACAAAGGTGCATAAATTAGCACACATATTATGTAAATAAATGTAAATAGTAAATAGGAGGACGGATCAGCAGGTTGTGTTTACATCTGAATCCAATTTATCAGTGTGAACTCATTTTTAATGTTTTTTTTTTAATACAATCCTGTATCATCGCTTATGTGCTCTGTTGGCCATGACTGACAGATATGAATTCAAGTGGGGATGCATGTTCATTGTACAGTCATTCAGGTTTATGATTGCATAATCACCACTTAAATCTGGAGTCATTTTTTAAATCTCTGCCACTAATTTGAACATGCACTTCTTAGTCCGGCTAAATTCTTCAGATGCTTTATTATTGATATTGGTTGTGTCAAATATATTTTGCATATATAATTCCTGGTCAACTTGTGGTAACCTGGGGTACGTTCTGTGTGCATCAGTGACATGCAGTGAGGTTCATGGCTGATGAGGCACCGACTCCTTTGGATTTCATTTTTTTTATGTTAATACATGTTGCTCATTAAGAGGATGAAAAACTTTTTTTTTACGGCTTTGGTTTAAAAAAAAAAAAAAATGAGCCGTGAGCCTACTCAGTGTGCACTCAGTAAGCAGTGCTTGCACACTAAGCAAACCTAGTCTGCAATGCAGAGTTCCTAGATGAAAACTACAACCACTGCTTAACAAAAAGAACATAAAGGCTCGTCTCAATTTAGCCAAAAAACATCTTGATGAAACCCCAAGACCTTTGGGGAAAATATTCTGTGGTTTGATGAGACAAAAGTTGAACCTTTTAGAGGTGTTTGTCCCATTACATAAAAAGAACATCATACCAAGAGTAAAATATGGTGGTGGTAGTGTGATGGTCTGGGGCTGTTTTGCTGCCTCGGAACCTGGAAGACTTGCTGTGATAAATGGAGCCACGAATTCTGCTGTCTAGGAGAATGTCCAGCCACATCTGTTTGTGACCTCAAGCTGACACCAACTTGGGTTTTGCAGCAGGACAATGATCCAAAACACACCAGCAAGTCAACCTCGGAATGTTTGAAGAAAAAACAAAATGAAAATTTGAAGTGGCCTTGTCAAAGTCCTGACCTGAACTGTATTGAGTTGCTGTGGCATGACGTTATAATGCGGTTCATGCTGGAAAACCATCCAGTGTGGCTGAATTACAACAATTCTGCAAAGATGAGTGGGCAAAAATTCCAGCAAAGATTGCTGCTAAGGGTGGCCCACTCAGTTATTAGGTTTAGGGGAGAATCACTTTGTCACGCAGGGCCATGTAGGTTTGGATTTTTCTCCGGGAATTGTATTTGTCGTTGTTTTGTTTTTTTCCTAAGAAAGCAACATGCGAAAGGCTGTGCTGTGCTAAAGTATATATTTTTTCTCCTACCAGTCCTCCATGCTCATCAGTTCCTCCCAAGCGAGTATGCCCTCAGCATGGTGTCTTGCCGCCTGGGAAAAGACCCATCCGTCTACTTCATCGTGGGCACTGCCATGGTCTACCCAGAGGAGGCCGAGCCCAAGCAGGGCCGTATAATTGTCTTCCACTACACAGACGGTCAGTACCCCGTCGTTTCTTAAGTGTTGACTATGTTCTCCAAACACACGCAAACTGAGCTGAACATTTTTCTCTCTTGTTTCTCAACCGTTTGCTGTTTGTCTTCTCATCTACCTCATTTTTCTTCGCTCTTGTTATCCTCCGGTCGGTTTCATTTTCTTCTTTATCCACTTTGTCCTTTTTCTTCACTCAGGGACAGTTTGTCCTATGATGCTCTTGTTTCGCTTCTCACTTAATCATTGCTTATCGCTTCTCATCAGACGTTTCCCTCACCACTGCAGTTCCTCTCATTTCCTTTCATGCTACGTTCTTCTTGAGGTGTTTATTGCCTGCTTTTCATTTATTTGCTGCAGCTTTCTTCATTCCACAGTTGTACCAATTCTGCAAAGCTGTTTTTTTTTTCTCTGTTTCACACACCTCGATCACACTCTAGCAGTGCAATGTATCCCAGTAAGATCCTGTAGGTTGAAATCAAGCAACACAATCATGATTTTTGCTTCAGTGCCGACAGTATGCTGGCCTTTCTGACGGTGTTTTGATCCTGTTAAAGCTCCTCCGCGGGGGTGGACGTGTGACTTGCAAGTCTCTACCAAACAACTCTTTTTGACTGCAGTTTAGCTTCCGGTGTAGTCGTGAACAATGGCGACGGATGCAACATCCAGATCGTTTTTTGTGCTGGAAGTAGTCGCTAGTGACTCATTAGTCACTTTTGGTGCTTTGGGGGAATGGAAAACCCCCAAACGATGGGCTAAAAAAGCCAACCAATCACAGCTGTGTGGTTTGTGTCGCTGTTGATGCAAAGTTAACATTTTTTTTTAGATGCACCCCTAGCTTTGCTGCAGGATTTGGAGGTGGGGGAGCCAGCATTGTGACGCTGAAGCATAAATCAGGTTTTAAATTGCTGGACTGAAACTGATTGATATACTTTTCCCTTAGGAAAGCTACAAACTGTAGCAGAAAAGGAGGTGAAAGGAGCTGTCTACTCCATGGTTGAATTCAACGGAAAACTCTTGGCCAGCATAAATAGCACGGTAATCATCACTTCAATAGTCAAAGGTCCCATTTTACACTTTGTTTCTTTTCAGGTCTAAAAGGTCCCACAATAGTGTATTAGTGTGTTACTCAAAATCTAGATTCATGCTGGAATGTAGGTGTTTTAAAAGTGTTTTTAGTAAGCCCTAATGGGAACACCCATTTATGTTTATAGCTTGACTGGTAATGAGCAAGTATGTGGCTCAAAGAAACTCTATTGTAAATTTTTTCCACTTTATACATATACATTACTGCGAACATGACAAATGTAATTTACAAGCTGTCCTCTTCTAAAGTGGCGGCATCATGTCCATGGGGGAGGAGATTTTTTTGTTTGTTCATGATGTCCTAAAAACCTAAGAAAGAACCATTGCTGAGTGCCTCTCCTCTCAAAAGTAGAGCAAACAAGGTGGGAGATTCATTGTCATTTATGTCCTGTTGGGTGCTCACTGACAGGATGCATGAACACACATTGCTGTTAGAACATCAACATAAAGTCAATTTTCACATGATAGAGGGCCTTTAACAATATGTTAGCTTTTCATGAACATCTGCACAGAGGTGAACAAAAAGTACAGTGTCTTGCACAAAATATGCTTTTCGTTTTACTCTTAAAAGTTCTCGTGAATTATTTTACCTTGGAGCTGCAGTGCAAAGTCTCGGGGAATAAGAGATGGGAGTGTAGTTAAAATGACCCTCATTGTGTCAATGTGCTGACAATGTGCCTTGCTCAAGTGCTAGCTCTAAAGCAGAAGTGTAGTTTATGTACTGCCCACATCAGGATTTACCTTGCTTTTACTTGCCTTTGTTTTGTTTTTGTTGTTTTGTCTTTTCTATAACCTGCTGGCAAAGGGGGCTACATATATAATATTTTTCTGTTGTAGACATTAGAGATGTTCGCACAAAAATTGTAACGTACAGCTGTCCCTCGCCATATTGCGGTAGGATTAATGCTACCTTACTATATCTTGTTTTTTCAGACATTAATTGATACCAGTATTCACACAATAAATGATGGCTGTTTTGTGGTAGACTGTTGTCTGTTATTGGACAAAAAATATATTGAAATACAAGTGATACGTAGTATAGTGGTCACTAGGCCCAGTAATGTCACAACACGTTGACGACATATTACCTGCGTGATTTCAGCCATGACATGTCTTGCATGTCATGCATAAGGACCCCCCCCCCCTTTCCGTGTGGAAGTGGACGTTTATAGCTTACGGCTGTCTCGAGGCCCTGCAGCATAAGAGTTGCACAGTGTGACGTAAACAATGAATAATAGAAAGTAAAGGTGGTAACAGGCTTGTAATTTCATGTCTACGGAGCTCTAATAGTGTTCAAGAACGTATTTATAGTCACAAACGGGTTGTCTGTAACTATGAAAATATTCCATTAATTAACATTGAATCATATATCACTGAAATTCATTGATTGCTATTTATTTACCGCCATTGGGACAATTGTATATATTTTGTTTTATATATAATTATAATAATCCATTAATTTTGGTATCACTTTTTCCTGCAGATAATGTGTTCCACACAGGAACAAGCTTGCTAGTTCTGTATATCCGTGGTCTGGAATTATTTCCAAGCTTTGCCTTTGAATTACAAAGATGTACAGGCGAAGGTTTTTATAAAATGTCAGCTGCCAACTCAATGAAAGGACAGCAGCCATGACTCAGCTATTACGCAGCTTTGTCTCACCATCACCCCACAAGGCCAAAAGGCAAAAAGCATACTTTTCAAGCCTTCACAATACATACACTGTGCGTTACATCTTGGTGGTCTCTGGAAAATAGCTTCAAACCGCAATGAAAGAGCTTGTTATGCGAGGGGGCAGTAAGGTGGCTTGCTTTAATTGGTCATGATTTTCAGTAACGTTTGTTGACATAAAATGGTTTAAACAAAGTGTTTATTTGAAAAATGCATCTAGTGGCATCACAGTAAAAGGAACATAATGTCTGATTATTACATTATCATTACGCAACATGTGACCTGACAAGCTGCCGCCTATGTTGCGTGCATTTGATATTGGTATCGGTAATGAAGTGCTGGACTATATTGGATATTGGTAAAAAGCCAATAACGAGCATCTCTAATAGATATTGTATTTTTTGTAAATTGTGGTTCCTTTATAGAGACTTAAAAAAATTGGACAAATGTGTGGCCAAGTCAAGAGATTGCAGACAAAATATCAGATAGCAACAAAGTCCCCTCTTCCATCTTTCATCTTTTAATTAAAGTCCTGTAGAGCCAGTACTGTGCAGTATGTAGTTAGTCAGACAAACATGGACCTCAGCTGCAAGCGAACTGCAGTGAATGGTGTATGAGCGTGTCAGGCAATGTTGAACCTTAATTGTATACAGTAAGTAGTGCAGGGCAGGTTGGGGGGAAATGTCTCCTCCTCAGTCATTTTGAAGTCTTGAAGCTTCCCAAATAGATTTATCTGGTATAGATTATTCTGTGAAACCACTGACACAGTGTGAGAGAAACAGCTCTCCCACTACTGCCCTGTAATGTCATGCTCATCCACGCTGAGCTATAGATAGACCAAAAGGATTATATGCCTGAAAAGCAGCCTCATCTTAAGATCAAACGAATCAAAAAGTCATGGCTTGCACAATTCTGGAACTCTTCACTCAGAGCACCCCCACCCCCAAAGTCCGAAATGTAGTGGAAGTTATACCTGCAGAACCCAGATAGTGTATTTTACGTGCATGCATTTAATGAGTGAAATCCTTGAAACTATTTCGGTCTTAATCACGTTTCTGCAAAACAATCTTATCAAGCAGAATGCTATACTTAAAGGACCACACATGGAAATTAGCTGAATGCTAATGTAAATCTGGTATGATTTCTACGTCAATAATGAAAAGTGCACACTGCCCATAACCTACACACTCAGACCAAGCTTTTTGAAGTTTTGAAGTACTACTTTGGTGTTTAGAATGTTAGATTAAGGTTGGGCAATTTACATATTTATCCCCAAAATAAGGTGAAATGCTGAGGGTGATTAGCAATTACCCGGCTGTGTAATATGGCTACTTATAAGAGAGCAGCACTTTAATGTCATGCTCACTGAAGCATGCCCTATCCGAAATAATATCATGCTCTGACTGTAAAGTCAGCAACTACATCAAACAGCAGTGCAGCTAAATGATTTCAGCTTGTTCACAAAACAAACAGTTATTCACCTTGAGTGTGTGTTTCAGGTGCGTCTCTATGAATGGACTGCTGAGAAGGAGCTGCGGACCGAGTGCAACCACTACAACAACATTATGGCGCTTTACCTGAAGACCAAAGGCGATTTCATCCTGGTGGGAGACCTGATGAGGTCTGTGCTGCTGTTGGCGTACAAACCGATGGAGGGCAACTTTGAAGAGGTAACATTATGGCATTAACTCTGAAATGGAAAAGAAAGCTTGGGTCGGGTTGGCTTATTTGCCAGTCGAGGCCAAGCTGACTATGTAATACAATTGTCCCTTGTACCCTTTTATTCGTTCATTCATTTTCTAACGCTTCTCCTCACGAGGGTCGCGGGGGCGTATCCTAGCTGTCTTTGAGCGAGAGGCGGGGTACACCCTGGACTGGTGGCCAGCCAATCACATGGCACATATAGACAAACAACCATTCACACTCACATTCATACCTATGGACAATTTGGAGTCGCCAATTAACCTAGCATGTTTTTGGAATGTGAGAAGAAACCCAATCGGTGAATCAAACCCAGGAAAAAAAATGTTTGATGACAAAATAGTAACTACATATATTCAGTGATTTAGAACATAACACAAACTAACTATCTATTTACAGATGTTTGCTTGTTACATGAACTATTTACAGATGTGTGTGTGTGTGTGTGTGTGTGTGTGTGTGTGTATAAACTACAGACGTGTGGCTCACGCACACACAAACTACAACAACTACACCTATGTGTACTTACCAAGTCACCCCTATCCTTTGCGATCCACAGCCAGACAAATTCTGGCTTCATATACGTCAACATTTTACTGTCTTAGTGCGCAACACAGCAACTTCTGTCTTCTTCATATCCAAACTGTTGCTGCCCATTGGAGGCTATGTATTTCTGTCCCTGCTGGGCACCAAGACACCATGAGCAGTTGATATCGTGGGCGCAGAGAGGGTCGGCAAGCTGGAGGGTCACAAGCACTGGATGCACCATCTGGAAGCCGCTGGTGAAGGCTGGTCCTCAAGAGGAGGAGAGAGGTTAGCATAAAAAAGGGATAAATGTTGGCAAAGTGTCAAACAACGAGGAGAATGCTGTCACTCCATGCAGCGCTAACTCGCTAACTCAGAGGGAGAAATCCATCGTCTCCCAGATGCAGTCCACCTGCTTAAGAGGAGGTTGCAGATGATCAGGTGCGTCCTGTGGTCCCGCCTCCCGCTGGATAGAGCGCTCCTGCACAGAAATAAACATGCCCAGGAGAAGACAGGGAAGTATAAAGGGCAAGGACAGGAAGGGCCTGGCGGTGAAACATGACAGCAACTCGTGCATGCTAGGTGCACTTCATGTAAGGCTGTCCGTATGTTTCATTCACTGGGGATGTACGTGTGTGGGCATCATACAGCCCACTCAATTTGCAAGATGGGCATACTGGCTTGCTACGGCACCTATGATTATTTGTGAGCGATAACAAATAACCAGCGGTAAGTGTCGCCCACCATGGCCAGGTAAGGTGCATTAATGTCGGAGACACTATGTGAGTAGCCGCCGACCGTCCACGGAGGTCGGGAGAAGCAGAATGTTGGCTGGGAGAATCTGACCACCACGACCGGACATCGGGATGTAACTCCCCCTTTTTTCTGAAATATCCTGGCAGGGTGAATGAAGTCTTTTTTTGGAGGTTCTTGCTTGGAGATAAATATGTCCTAGGAGATCACAACTACTACATCAACTAGTTTATGACGAACTGCTCATGTTTTTCCACAGATTGCGCGGGACTTCAATCCTAACTGGATGAGTGCTGTGGAAATCCTGGACGATGACAACTTCCTCGGGGCAGAGAACGCTTTCAATCTGTTTGTTTGCCAGAAGGACAGGTGAGAAACTGAATAGGGCATGATAAAGCATCACAACATTTTTGTGGTACAGTTTTCTGTTTGAAACCCCGTCTTAAGTTTAAAATAAACAAATTTGAGGCTAACTGGTTAGCTCGGTAGCATGTTACGTTTAAAAGGGAACTGCACTTTTTTGGAATTTTGCACATCATTCATAATTATTTACTTATGTGAAACAAACCCATATTTATTTCCCATTTATGTGCATTGTAACACGAGAAAACGAGTTAGATTGTGCTGGATAGATTTCAGCTATCTTACAAAGCATTGGGATACACATTTCAAGTATGAATCCCTCTAAAAAAATATTTTTTTTTTAAAAACTTGAACAACCTTTCATCGTTTGCTATACATGCTGTGATCACGCCTTAACACGTACACTAATGATGACGTCATAGTTGCAGTATTGTGCCGTATTTGATGGCTCATTGGTACTGGCTAACTAACTTATTGCAAAAGCCTCTCACACATAGAAGAAGAGTGGATACCGAGTTCTCTATTTCGCTACAAAAATGCTCGTTTGCCGTCAGCATATTTTACCTGAGGACACAGCCATCCCAAGGAGAGCAGAGATCCTAAGTGTTCCTCCCACTGTTGTTGTTGACTAGCAGACAATATGTGTATCAATGCGCCTGGAAAATTTTTGGTGGTGTTTTAAATCATATCCCACAACTACTACATGTTATGATCTATGTACGTCTTAATGCATAATCAGCGTTAGTGTTATGAAAAGGGAAATATGAAAAGGATTGTTAATGATGGGCAAATTTCCAAAAAAAGTGCAGTTCCTCTTTAAAGCAGTGGCTGTCTCGTGTCCCTGCAGTGAACCCCTAGCATCCCAATTACAGTGTGGCAATGTGGTGTCAACAAAGAATAACAGAAGTGTAAAGGTTACTAGGGGTGTTAGTTCATGTCTCTAGCGCTCTAATAATGGTAAAAAAAATGGATTTAGAAAATTCAGTTAGGTTTTCTATGCTCAAACTATGAAAATATTCAGTGTATTAATATTGCGATCACATCTGTAACCAATTAACTGTGATAAAGGAGGGATAACTGTGCAAACAATATGAGTGATGTAATTGTATCTGAAGAATGATTTGGGTCATGCCACTACTTGTCATCTACCTAATACAGGTAAGGGCCAGAAAATTAGAATATTTTCATAAACTTGATTTATTTCAGTCATTGTGTTCAAAAGGTATAACTTTTACATTATATTTAATCATTGCACACAGACTGATGCATTTCAAATGTTTATTTCTTTAATTTTGATGATTATAGGTGGCAACAAATGAAAATCCGAAATTCCGTGGGTCAGAAAATTAGAATATTGTGAAAGGGTTCAATTTTGAAGACACCTGGTGTCCTGCAAAGGGCTTTAAATGGTCTCTCAGTCCAGTTCTGAAGCTTACACAAACATGGGGAAGACTTCAGATTTGACAGCTGTCCAAAAGGCAACCATTGACACATTGCACAAGGAGGGCAAGACTCAAAAGGTTATTGCTGAAAAGGTTGGCTGTTCTCAAACCTCTGTGTCCAAACACATTAATGGAGAGGCAAAGGGAAGGAAAAACTGTGGTAGGAAAAAGTGTACAAGCGATAGGAATCACCGCGCCCTGGTGAAGATTGTGAAAAAAAACCCATTCAAAAATGTGGGGGAGATTCACAAGGACTGGACTGCTGCAGGAGTCAGTGCTTCAAGATCCACCACCAAGAGACGCATGAAAGACATGGGTTTCAACTGCCGCATACCTCGTGTCAAGCCTCTTTTGAACAAGAAACAGCGCGAAAAGCGTCTCACCTGGGCTAAGGAAGAAAAGAGCTGGACTGCTGCTGAGTGGTCCAAAGTTATGTTTTCTGATGAAAGCAAATTTTGCATTTCCTTTGGAAATCGAGGTCCCAGAGTCTGGAGCAAGAGAGGAGAGGCACAGGATCCACGTTGCTTGAAGTCTAGTGTGAAGTTTCCACCATCAGTGATGGTTTGGGGTGCCATGTCATCTGCTGGTGTCGGTCCACTCTGTTTCCTGAGATCCAAGGTCAACGCAGCCGTCTACCAGCAAGTTTTAGAGCACTTCATGCTTCCTGCTGCTGACCTGCTTTATGGAGATGGGGATTTTACGTTCCAACAGGACTTGGCGCCTGCACACAGCGCCAAATCTACCAGTGCCTGGTTTAAGGACCATGATATTTCTGTTCTCAATTGGCCAGCCAACTCGCCTGACCTTAGCCCCATTGAAAATCTGTGGGGTATTGTTAAGAGGAAGATGCAGAATGCCAGACCCAAAAATGCAGAAGAGCTGAAGGCCACTATCAAAGCAACCTGGGCTCTCATAACACCTGAGCAGTGCCAGAAACTGATCGACTCCATGCCACGCCGCATTAATGCAGTCATTGAGGCAAAAGGAGCTCCAACCAAGTATTGAGTACTGTACATTCTCATATTTTTCACGTTCATACTTTTCAGTTGGCCAACATTTCTAAAAATCCTTTTTTTGTATTGGCCTTAGGTAATATTCTAATTTTCTGACCCACGGAATTTCGGATTTTCATTTGTTGCCACCTATAATCATCAAAATTAAAGAAATAAACATTTGAAATGCATCAGTCTGTGTGCAATGATTAAATATAATGTAAAAGTTATACCTTTTGAACACAATGACTGAAATAAATCAAGTTTATGAAAATATTCTAATTTTCTGGCCCTTACCTGTACATCAACTTCGATCACTGGCTGTCTTATTGATTTTTTTTGTGTCTCAAATCTGTCTTTCATTTACTTTCTACTTCTGACATAATTATCCATTTCCATTTTCTGACGTTTGCCTCTGATGTTTCTGGTCTTTATGTTTTTCTTCAGATTTCACCTCAGACAGTATCTATTATTGTTGCGTCATCTTTGTTCTGCCTTAGTCCTATTTCGACATGGCTGTACCATAATGACTCTGATTAAAACAAACCACTCTTTTTCTACCAGTGCGGCCACCACAGACGAGGAGCGTCAGCACCTCCAGGAAGTGGGGCTCTTCCATCTCGGAGAGTTTGTTAATGTTTTCTGCCACGGTTCACTGGTACTGCAGAATCTGGGAGAGAGTTCCACTCCCACCCAAGGGTCTGTCCTCTTTGGCACGGTCAACGGCATGATCGGTAGGCACAGTTGACCACACACCATTTTGATTGTTTGCATGGATTCTCAACAGTTGGGAAGCATTTGCTGCAGTCAGTAGTAGTCCAAGGAAAAGGGTGAAAAGGTCTGCTTTCATCCATATACAGTGGTATGCATCCCTGATCGTTTATAAATCACTGGTTGTTTGGATCATCCGTTTCAGTTAAATATATCATATAGCAGACAGACACAGTGATGGATGAGAAGTGAAATGAGGTTTATCATATTTACAGAAAGTTTGCAAAAAAAGTTTAGCAGCATTCCCTTATGCAAAGTGCACTGAATAGTTGAACGATGCACAATAACACCATCTGCACCAGGATCATGTTGTAGGTCTTTGGAGCTGGTCTGTGGGTTGACTTTCACTGTTCTCACCATCCTTTGCTTCTGCTTATTAGAGATTATTCTTGGCCTGCTACTCTGGGCCTGAACTAGAACTGTGCCTGTGGTTTCCTCACTATGTTCCTCGCAGTGGAAACTGACAGCTGAAATCTCTGAGCTCACTTTTTGTATCCATGGTCTGGGGCAGGGGTGGGCAAACTACGGCCCTGTGGCCCACCAAGTGTTTGAGTCTGGCCCACCAGTTGTTTTCTAAGTATTTCAACTTTAAACATCCAAACTGGCAACATGACTTGCAAGTCGGATGTCTAACTTAGTAAAAAAAAAAAAGAAAAGTACAAATTAACATAGTTTGATGTGGTCTGATGTTTAAAGTGCTCCTGAAAAAAGGAACATAGTAGTAGTATGTATGGCACTTTTACAGATAAAATTAGACAAATAATTCAAGGACAATTATAAGCTTAAAATAGTGTGTGTGTATGTGTGTTAAATACTGTATTTTCTGGACTCGCTCTGGAGTATAAGTCGCAGGAACAGCCAACCTATGAAAAAAGTGCGACTTATAGTCCGGAAAATACGGTATACGTTCCAGCCCCCCAGTTTTGTTAACTCAATGTGGCTCACGAGTCAAAATATTTGCCCACCTAACGTTGAACAATCTTTGCTCTCAGGTCATTTGACAGTTGTCTTGAAGCTATCATGGTGCTACTATTCAGAGAAGATGCAACTTGCTATTGGCCACCCTAAATACCATTTTCTCATGGTTGGCTTCATTTGTGTATGCAGGTCAAGGGTCAATGAGCTCAGCAAAAAAATGTGTGTTCCAATAATTAGTGTTAAAGGTATTCAAATCAATAGAACAACGGTGCCCAAATGTATGTCTACTTTTGTTGAAATAATTATTGCACACTTTCTATAAATCCTATAAAACTTAATTTCACTTCTCATACATCACTGTGTTTGTCTGCTATATTATATATTTAACTGAAATTGTTGATCCCAACAGCCAGTGATTTATACAGGAAAGTCTTACCAAAATTACCAGGGGTGCTCATACTTTTTCATACAACTTTATTTGACTTACAGTACATGCACAAAATCTGTACCACATACAAATTGCGAGGAAAAAAATTGTCTAATTTTAAGAAACATCTGAGAAATGATCATCAAAGACAATCTTTAATACAGCTATCGCTGATATTAGATTGTACATTATTATTTATTACATTTTTAGAATGTATGTTTTACTACTATGCTAGCTGCAGTGCCACTTTTAAAGGTTTTTAAGTTTTAACAACATTTATGAAAATGACATAATGCAGGAGAGCAGCTATTCTTCCTCTTGGTACTAAAGAGTACATTTAAAATGTCTCTTTCCTTCATTATTAATCTGCAAAATTAGCACTCAGTTGTAAGTGGGTTGTGTATGCCCAACGCCTTGTTTCCAAGGAAGGTTCAACAGGAAGTAATTGTTGTGCACAAAAAATGTTGCTATAGTGTGTTTCATAGAAAAATAACACTGTTAGCCTTATCGTTGCTGGAGACTGTGATGTATCTGATGCTCCTGAAAAAGAGGCGAAGGCCACAGGAAGCAACTAATAAGTTCACAGACCAGGTAAACATCAAATGGTACAGGCACCAGATTGAATTATTTAGAGGATCTCCATAACATAAAGTGTCATGTTTTACTTTATTACATTTTATTTTGGTTAGCTCAACATTGAGGTTGTTTTATGATTAACATTGACGACAATGGAAAAAATCTAAATCTGGAGGAAGCTCAAGTACACGTTATCAAAGACAAATATTGATGACGTCATCAGTCACCCCCTCTGCGGTGCTGTATGGAAAACATCTCACCTCCAATTCACACCAGATGTATGTCGTGCACATCAGCGTATCCCCGCGCCTTTGCTGATTTTACATTCATGTTACAACTAATTACACTTACAATTAATCTACCGTCAATATCTAATGTTGCTGATATTCAGCACCACACCTTTGCTTATGTTGTCCTTGTAAAAATGGTGTTTTGGTAGGTAAAGGCCAAATTTCTCCAAACATTACGGTAATTGTTCATCATCCATCGTAATGTGTGCTGGGCACATAACGCTGGGTCTTTTAAAGGCCTATTATGCTCAGAAGGTCACGAGTATGACTACTGAGTCGCTTCCGTAGGAAGACAACAGTCTTGTGGTACTTTGACCAAATTCAAGCACTTAATTTGTCTTACATTGTTATTCTATAGATGAATATATGATAAGTCCACCAGGAGGATCATCATCTAATTCAGCTGCTCTCTTTGACATTAAGAAGTTGTGTATATGTGTGTTTTGTGTGTGTGTGTGTGTGTGTGTGTGTGTGTGTGTGTATTTCCATGCAGATTATGTCTCCCGCATATAAGAATAATGCACTCTTCTTTTGCGAACTTGTGTTCTCTCCCCCGCATCCTCAAAGCCTTGCGGCTGTAAAATTTAGCAGAAAATCACAATGAATTATTTAATGTTGTGAAAAAAAATGTCTCTTTTCTCTCAACACAAAGTGGCTCTGGCATATGAGCATGAAACTTGCATTATAAGAAACGCCGTCACTAATGATGCTTTTATTTATTTATCATCGTGTTTTGAGTTCCATTGCCTTACCAGCACAGACAAGGTTTTTCTATTCTGTCCATGTCCTCGCTGACATATAGAAGTGTTTGTTTCTCCTCACAGTTTGTCTTTTTTCCTTTTTCTTGGATGGTTGTGTGCGTTAGGACTGGTGACCTCTCTGTCTGAGGGCTGGTACAGTCTTCTCCTAGACCTTCAAAACCGCCTCAACAAAGTCATCAAGAGTGTGGGCAAGATTGAGCACAGCTTATATCCTTGTTTTGTGTCCACAAAGGCCATTTCCTTAGCAGTCGCTGTGCTGCATATGCATAATATCACAAAATCACTGATCTCGAATTTCCCATGGGACTTCAATCTTTTTTTGTGGGGGGATAACGTAATGACGTAATCGTCAAATTTGCAGTACCACGGCAGAGCATCATCAAGCTTGCATGGATTGTCCTTGACGCCGTGTTACCTGGAGATCCTTCCACACAGAGCGGAAGACTGATCAAGCCACAGGATTCATCGATGGCGATCTGATTGAAAGCTTCCTGGACCTCGGCCGTGCCAAGATGCAGGAGGTCGTCAGTACACTACAGGTAGGTTACACTCGCTCGTTCATTCACACACCGTCCATCTTCTATGCAGCTTATCCTCACTGGGCTGGCCGCCAGTCCAGGACCGGTACCCAGGATATTGAGTCCCAATGGGCCATATTCCGTGCCGCCAATGGGATACACGGGAGTTTGCCCAACCCGTCCACATGTGCGCTCTGACGTGCCATTTGTCAATGTGGTCCAGTTCGAGGGGGGGTTAGGATCTCATATCTGCTCTTTGTGGACGATTTGGTCCCGATGGCCTCATTGGGCTGTGACCTTCAGCATTTACTGGGACGGTTTGCATCTGAGTGTGAAGCTTCTGGGATGAGACTCGGCACCTTCAAATCAGAGGCCATGGTTCTCAGTCAGAAAAGGGTGGAGTGCTTCCTCCGGCTTGGGAATGAGGTCCTGCCCCGGGTGGAGGAGTATCTCAGGGTCTAGTTCAGAGGGAAGGTGGGAGCATGCGGTCAATAGGCGGATCATCGCGGTATCTGCAGTAATGTGGTCACTCTATCGGACCGTCGTGGTGTAAATGCCAAAATGTATGCTGTCCAAAGTGCGACCCTGGGGCCATTTCCAGCCCGAAGCTCTTTATTGGCCCATGGCATATTGTAGAAATAAAATGAAGCTTCCAAGAAGCTGAAATGGTGACACTAATTAATAAAACACAGCTTTGTCTTTTAAATATGAAGGTATTTTAAGCCCATCCATCCATTTTCTATGCCGCTTATTCTCACGAGGGTCGCGGGCATGCAAAAAATATCAGTCATCCTTTGATTTTCGGTGAACGATCCTCTATGGAAAAGGTTTGGACACCCATGTTCAGTCAGATTGCTCTCAAGTCATACCCTGACATTCTTTGTCATCATTTATGCAAGCATATTTCTACTTTGTGGTGTTCACCAAGAAAGCCTGTTTTAGTTTGCATTGCAGCGAAGGCAAACCATCGCGCGTGTGATTGGTGCTTTGTAAATAGATGAGTGTCATACTTGTCGACTAGTTGACTCACCTGAAAACTGAGACACGGCTGACGTAGACCTTCCAAAGGCAGCGTTGGAATGGAGGGCTCAGGGACATCAGGGGGTAGAGCAGGTCGTCCACTTTTATCTCCGACTTCCCCGGGGCAGCTGCGTCTCCAGATGTATCTTACCAGTGTGTGACTGACTGATTAAGACATGACTTGTGACTGATTTCAAATAGTTTCTTTTCCACCGTTCCACAAACACTGGTGACCATTGTGATCCATGGGTGGCCTACTGCTTTACACAAAAGTCAAGAACCAACCAAATTGTGCTATTAATAATAATAAATGTTGAATACAAAAGCAAACCAAACACATTTCCGATGTGCTTTATCTGGGTGAGAGTGCTCGGGAATAGAGGTTCATGGAAATGTTTGTGGACAAGAGGCTATTCCAGAGAAACATTGCCGCATTTAATGTCATGCTATTATAAAAGAAAGAAAAGGGCTCACATTGTGGACCTAAAAATCAATAAGAACCAAGTTGTCCTGGCTGTTTATTTATGCCATAATAAGCATCGGCGAGGTCTGCCTCACGTTTGACACCCTACTGTTTAATGTTCAATCCTAGATCGATGACGGCAGTGGCATGAAGCGTGAAGCCACAGTGGATGAGGTCATTAAAATTGTGGAGGAGCTGACGAGGATCCACTAGCCTTTCACGCCTCGCCGACACAGACAAAGATGCTCCTCTGGAGAAATGAATCGGAGAAAAAGCAAAAAAAACTATTGGGTCTTTGGAGAGTGTAAATAATTATAAATGAACGTGTGCATGCTTGTTGGACATGGAGGCCTTGAAGGTGCACTCTTCATTTAGAGAAGAATCTCCTGGCCAAGCCTAGCGTTTGATAAAAAGACCAAAGTGAAGACGTTGGTCGGAGTGAGTGTGTGTGTGTGTGTGTGTGTAGTGTGGAATGATGGATGACTAAAAATACAGAAAAGTGACATTTTCCTCGCCACCTTTTAGCACATTTGTGACTATTCCGAGCAGGTTAGCAAGTTCTATACATCCCACAATTGAAATGTAACAGCTTTTCACACATTACTGTAAAGGTTATTAATCAAGTCTGATGGAAAAAACAAAGAGGAAAATGATAGATTTATAGCTATTTTGTCTTTGTGATGTTTTTTTTGTTCTAATAAACCTTGCTTTAGTACTGTTATCCCGTGTGTTTGTCATTTCTCATCCTCCGTGTGTTTCAAAAGAATACTTGAAGTAGTCGCTTTGTACTGGAAACCCTCAACAGTTAGTATCCTGAAGAATAACAAAGTAATCAAGTGAGCTAATGTGGCTCAACTGTTAGCCGGAGCTAACATGTTGTCAGCACAAGGATGTTGGATCTAACACGGAAAACGCCTGCAACGAGTGAGCGGTGTCGATCTTTAGGCCATACTTGGCTTGCCCACAGCTAGTATCAGCTAGTTATAAAGCAGGCTAATTTGTTGATAATACTAAGTCATGAAGGACACACACAATATTATATGAAGATAATACTTGCTGTATGAGCACTTTATGTGTAAAATAATCTTCCTGAGGGGTGACACTTCTGATATAGTATGTGTGGTCTACAGTTAATTTATTATTATTGTGTGGAAATATGGACTAATAACTATAAAAGCAATCTTCACTGGCTAAATGTACTGCAAAAAAGGTCAGTAAGGATAATTCATAATGCCGCCTACAGAGAACATACTAACTCCTTATTTCTAAAATGACAACTACTTCAACTTGCTGATATAGTTCATCTTCAAACAGCTAAAATAATGCATAAGGCTAAAAATAAGCAATTAGCTAAAAATGTCATCCAATACTTCTCTACAAGAGAGGAGAAATATGATCTCAGGGAAGAAGTACATTTGAAACACTTCTATGCTAGGACTACGTTATGCTAGCCATAGCATTTCAGTATGTGGAATCAAACTATGGAATGGATTGAGTAAGGAAATCAAACAATGCACAACGATGAGCCAATTCAAGAAACAATACAAGCAGTTGATGTTTGCTAAATACAAGGATGAAGAGTCTTGAACCAGTCATGATGTGCTATATATATCACTATATTGACACGCACTATGGTACCCATTATGGCATTGGATGCTCATATCACCGAGTACTTTGGTGCGTGATAAAAAAAAAATAAAAAAAACTTTAAACTTAAATTATATTAGGAAAGCAGGAAGTGAACAAATGTAACAGTTACTGACTGTAAAAGTACCAGATGGAGGGGTAGGATTTAATAAGCTTTGCTTCTTCCTACTCCTTTTGGACACGTGGAACTGTGAACTGATTATGGGATGCACTCAATTGTAATCTGATGCATGTTCAAATGAAATAAAACCATTACCATTACCATTACCACTCCTGACAGCCAAAGTTGATAAGAATCAAAGGTTCCTATTGGATTCCATAGAAAATGCATGCGGATCATTTTTGACCCACTTATGGAAGGTTGGGGTAGTAACACAAAAACAAAAATTTCTTAAAATATATAAAAGGTAAGATAAAAATGTCAATGACATAATATCAAAAACATGGTTTTTGAGGAATATCTGAAATATAAAATGATTTAAAAAAAAAATTCATTACAAAGGTATTTCAAGAAAACAACCTGACTGGGTCATTTTTGACCCACTTATGCATCTAAGGGTTAAAGGGGAAGTGCACTTTTTTGGAATTGTGCCCATAGTAGTATATTAGGTATATAGTATATTGACCAAGCCACAGCAATATTATTATTGTCGCAGCTAGCATGAAAAAAACATTTTTATCTTGTGGATTAACACGACGTGCCACTAACCTAAGTTTCATTCACAGACGGAAGAGTGGACACCTAGCTCTCAAATTCAGTACAAAGACTCGACAAGATGCTGGTCTGCCGTCAGCATTTTTTATCCGAGGACTGGAGAATACGTTTTGTGCTGGAAGACACAGCCATCCCAATGAGAGCGGACATCTAAGTGTTGTCGCTGTATCTATACTGCTGTTGTTGGCGGGACAAGCATAAATATGTGTATCAATGTGCCTCGAAAATAACTTTGGGTAGTGTTTTAAATCACCAAAATACGACGGTTACTAATACTAATACATGTTATCACTTTACACGTTAATGCATGATCACGGCACATATATCAAAAGTATATCAAAAGATGCAATGTTGTAAGAGGTTTTCTTTTAGAGGTCCCCCTGCTGTTGGCAGGGGGACCTGCCAACAGCACCCTATTTTACTCAGTGAGAACACGGAATACCAAAAAAACTCCCCAAAGTCGCTAGATTTGTCGCTAGCCGCTTTTGAGGGTGGAATTGAACCCTGGTCTCCTAGCTATGAGGTCTGTGCGCTAACCACTCGTGCAGCCCGCCATCTGGACCATCAAGGCTAAATTTTTTCTCATCAGAGAATAAAACATTTTTCCACCTTTCAATGTCCCATGTTTGATACTCCCTGGCAAAGTCTAAACAGGCAGTTTTGGGGCATTGAAGGAGATGAGGCCCTGTGGAATTGAACCCTGGTATCCTAGCTGTGAGGTCTGCGCGCTAACCACTCGACCGCCGTGCCGCCCTCATGCCATGGTCAAAGGTAAAAATCATTCATTCATTTTCTACCGCTTATCTTCACGAGGGTCGCGGGGGTGCTGGAGCCTATCCCAGCTGTCTTCGGGCAAGAGGCGGGGTACACCCTGTACTGTGCATGCCAGGTAATAATCAAGTCTTTTGAAATGAAATATGAAGCAATTTGCTGCACGCTGCCATGCACTTTTCCAACTATTCAGTGCATTCATTTGTGTTCAAGAGCACTTGGCTCATTTGAGACTTTGAAGTGAGGAGACGCAACCAGCAGCTTCAGTATGCCTCCATCGCTACAGGAAGTGTTAGGCCAATCCATTCATTGGGACAAAAAGCCATGAGATTGGGTAAAGAGGTGAGCCATATTCTGTAGGTGTGAGGCCACTGGTTAAAAGATTTGACCTTGCAGCACAAAAGTTTGAAATGAAAGGCGTCTGAACTCACACACGTACGGCACTCAAGCATCTCTCATTTACCGTTAATGCACATTCACCCTGAAAGTTGGTCACAATGTTTTCATTTTGTTTTCTTTGTCACTCTATTTATCACCTTTTTCTTATTTTATTCCGCTGGGTTTCAGTCGTCCCTTGCAGTATTGCGGTCCCATTAGCGCTCCCTGGGTTTATTGCAGTGCTTCACAAACTTTGGCCGTGTGACCAACCACAGAGTGGGGGCATTTTAATCCCCTTAGTGGATTAAAACGGATTGTTTTGGCAGGGAGCACAAAAGCAAGGAAATACAGCTGGAATAGGTACAGATTCTGGAAGATCTGGAAAGCTTTCTGTCCGGGTTATTGAAAGCCATAGCATTTCAGTATGTGGAATCAAACTATGGAATGGATTGAGTAAGGAAATCAAACAATGCACAACGATGAGCCAATTCAAGAAACAATACAAGCAGTTGATGTTTGCTAAATACAAGGATGAAGAGTCTTGAACCAGTCATGATGTGCTATATATATCACTATATTGACATGCACTATGGTACCCATTATGGCATTGGATGCTCATATCACCTCCTACGAGGTACCAGGTACATTATTTAAAAAAAAACAAAAAAAAAAACTTAAACTGTATTATGGAAAACAGGAAGTGAACAAATGTAATAGTTACTGATTGTAAAAGTACCAGATGGAGGGGTAGGATTTAATAAGCTTTGCTTCTTCCTACTCCTTTTGGACATGTGGAACTGGGAACTGATTATGGGATGCACTCAATTGTAATAACAAATGTAATTGTAAACCATTACTATTACCATTACCATTGTGTGTAGCTGCTCTATAGGACTTTCAATTCAATACAAAGGGTAAAAAAAATTGCATAATTGGTCCCCTTTAATGGCATAATTTTTTGTGTGTGTGTCATCCTTTTGGACCCTCAGCCACGGGGCCAATTATTGATCAGAAATGATGGATAAAGAAAGGGCTAATTTAGCTACAGAGCCTTGGCAGATGGCTCTTACTAGAAGACCCAAGTTATTTGCATCTACTGTCCCAGTGATTGGAACTGTCATGGACTACGTTGTTGTCAACTTGCCAGAAAGAAACAGGAGGGTACTGACGCACTTTGATTGATATACAGTGGTACCTACTAGCATATAAGTGGTACCTATTAGCATATAAGTGGTACCTCCTACCATATAAGTGGTACCTACTAGCATATAAGTGGTACCTATTAGCATATAAGTGGTACCTCCTACCATATAAGTGGTACCTACTAGCGTATAAGTGGTACCTACTAGCGTATAAGTGGTACCTACTAGCGTATAAGCGGTACCTACTAGCGTATAAGGGGTACCTCCTACCATATAAGTGGTACCTACTAGCGTATAAGTGGTACCTACTAGCATACAAGTGGTACCTACTAGCATACAAGTGGTACCTACTAAAATATAAGTGGTACCTACTAGCATATAAGTGGTACCTACTAGCATATAAGTGGTACCTACTAGCATATAAGTGGTACCTACTAGCATATTAGTGATACCTACTAGCATATTAGTGGTACCTACTAGCATATAAGTGGTACCTACTAGCATATTAGTGATACCTACTAGCATATAAGTGGTACCTACTAGCATATAAGTGGTACCTACTAGCATATAAGTGGTACCTACTAGCATTTAAGTGGTACCTACTAGCATATAAGTGGTACCTACTAGCATATAAGTGGTACCTACTAGCATATTAGTGGTACCTACTAGCATATAAGTGGTACCTACTAGCATATAAGTGGTACCTACTAGCATATAAGTGGTGCCTACTAGCATATAAGTGGTACCTACTAGCATATAAGTGGTGCCTACTAGCATATAAGTGGTGCCTACTAGCATATAAGTGGTACCTACTAGCATATAAGTGGTACCTACTAGCATATAAGTGGTACCGCCTAGCATATAAGTGGTACCTACTAGCATATAAGTGGTACCTACTAGCCTATTAGTGGTACCTACTAGCATATAAGTGGTACCTACTAGCATATAAGTGGTACCTACTAGCATATAAGTGGTACCTACTAGCATATAAGTGGTACCTACTAGCATATTAGTGGTACCTACTAGCATATAAGTGGTACCTACTAGCATATAAGTGGTACCTACTAGCATATAAGTGGTACCTACTAGCATATAAGTGGTACCTAGTAGCATATAAGTGGTACCTACTAGCATATAAGTGGTACCTACTAGCATATAAGTGGTACCTACTAGCATTTTAGTGATACCTACTAGCATATTAGTGGTACCTACTAGCATATAAGTGGTACCTACTAGCATATAAGTGGTACCTACTAGCATATAAGTAATAATAATAATAATAATACATTTTATTTAAAAGCGCCTTTCAGGACACCCAAGGTCGCTGTAAAGGAGCATATAAGTGGTACCTAGTAGCATATAAGTGGTACCTACTAGCATATTAGTGGTACCTACTAGCATATAAGTGGTACCTACTAGCATATAAGTGGTACCTAGTAGCATATAAGTGGTACCTACTAGCATATAAGTGGTACCTAGTAGCATATAAGTGGTACCTACTAGCATATAAGTGGTACCTAGTAGCATATAAGTGGTACCTACTAGCATATAAGTGGTACCTACTAGCATATAAGTGGTACCTACTAGCATATAAGTGGTACTTACTAGCATATAAGTGGTACCTACTAGCATATAAGTGGTACCTACTAGCATATTATTGGTACCTACTAGCATATAAGTGGTACCTACTAGCATATAAGTGGTACCTACTAGCATATAAGTGGTACCTACTAGCATATTAGTGGTACCTACTAGCATTTAAGTGGTACCTACTAGCATATAAGTGGTACCTACTAGCATATAAGTGGTACCTACTAGCATATTAGTGGTACCTACTAGCATATAAGTGGTACCTACTAGCATATAAGTGGTACCTAGTAGCATATAAGTGGTACCTAGTAGCATATAAGTGGTACCTACTAGCATATAAGTGGCACCTAGTAGCATATAAGTGGTACCTACTAGCATATAAGTGGTACCTACTAGCATATAAGTGGTACCTACTAGCATATTAGTGGTACCTACTAGCATATAAGTGGTACCTACTAGCATATAAGTGATACCTACTAGCATATAAGTGGTACCTACTAGCATATAAGTGGTACCTACTAGCATATAAGTGGTACCTACTAGCATATTAGTGGTACCTACTAGCATATAAGTGGTACCTACTAGCATATAAGTGGTACCTACTAGCACACTAAAATATTCGCATGCTCGAATGATTCAACGGCCGTATTAATATCCGATATTCTGCGTTCAACACTGTAGCGGGACAGTCGGATGTTTTATATGCTCCGCTTTCGTTTATCATCTTCAGGAGACGATATTTCAACGGCGTCAATGAGGCATTTTTTAACGAAGTCCCCTTCGATGTTCCAAGCCAGTTGATATGATGCAAGCGCTACGGTCTCCAAGTGTTTCGTAAACTTTTTGAAAAACTGCATCTGCTTTTCTGCCTGACTTTTCAAAGCGACCAACTTGTGCTTGGGAAGTTCAGTCCCTTTTGGACGTTCCTGTTTGATGTTAGGATGGAGTGAGATGAAGTGACGCTGAAGATTGGAAGCTTTGAAATGCGCTATAATGCTGCGTGACGTATAAGACAGACCGGCTCGCCATTACGTTCAACAAAAAAAATAGAAACTCTCCCATTCTGTCAAAAACGTCCTGTGTTCTTCTTCATATTTTCATTTAATATTTTCATTTTTTTCCCTGCCATTTTGAGAGCCCACTTAACGCAAATTGTTTACAATGCCAACGATGTCGCGACAGAGATTCTCTCGTTGTGCGTTTGACGTCACTCTAACAGGCTTACCTCGTCAGCGTGCCATCTAGCCATACGGGGGAATGAATGGCAGCGTCATGAGGAGCCGCATGAAACTGGCCAAAGAGCCGCATGAGGCTCACAAGCCGCAGTTTGGCCAGGCCACTTCTAAGAGTTTCAACTTTCCAATGCTTACCTTGCAAAATGCTACAAGGGACATGAAGCACTGTAAGCATTTAGTGTCATTAAAATAAAATAGTGTTCTCGTTTGCATCAGACATTAAATTAGTGTAACATCTCAAACCTAACAGTGTACACATTAGCGACGTGTACCATCCTGAAACATGGTGATTATGAAATAAAAGGCAGGTGTTTTTCCATTAAGATCCATGAGGGTAAAATAAGAAGTAAATAATGGCGTTGTACTGCAGCTGAGCTTCATTGAGCGCCGCTGGTCCAGTACGAGAAAGTCATTATGCTGCTCCTGGCAACACCGGTTCAAACAACCCTAGTTAATGTTATTTATTACACCCACCTTTTGTGCAAATGGCACATCCGTTCTCTGATGTAAAAAACAAATAATTGCTCTTTATTTCCAGAGAACAAACACGAAGGAAACATAATTTTCTGGATTTTCGTATTAGAGATTAGAAGACACAACTCAAATGTTCTTGTTCATCCTCAAACCAAAGTACGGGAACTTTACAAGATGTACTAGACAAATAAAGATGTATATACAGTATATTATAGTGTTTATACTGCTATTTAGCTATATTATCTTTAGGGATGGATACAGTGGTGTGAAAAAGTGGCCTTCCTGAAAAATATAAGTCAATGGCAACACGACAGAACACAATGTTGTTTATAAATGAAACTTTTTATGAAATGTGGGATTTCCATTTTTTTCTCCTTCAAATTAAAAAAAAAAGTCATCAGGAAGGGGGAAAAGGGGATTGTACAAATTTGTACATGGAGGCTAGCAAAATGATTCTGTTCATTTAAATGTGTCTGTGTTTTATTTACTATTTATTTATTATCCCGATAAATCTTTAAGTCACATGAGTCATATTTTAAACTTTCTTGTGACACGAGATGTTGTGACACTGCTCATTATATGTACTTTTTTTTATAAAATTACAAGACAGCTGGGATAGGCTCCAGCACACCGGCAACCCTCGTTAGGATAAACCGTAGAAAATGAATGAATGAATCGATGGAAGTTCCAAATGTTTTTTTGGTTCACTCCCCTTTCTTGCTTTTGCATATTGCAGCTCTAATTAAAATCTCATTAAGGTCCAAATGTGCAAAATGCATATTCTTTTGCTCCCATCTTTCGTCAGCTGAACTCAAAGATCCTTTTCTCTTTATGACAAAAGGACTGTGTGTCACAAATGTTGTTGAGTATTTAATAATCCATCCGCCCTACGGGTGTGGCATATGTTCTACTATTCATCTTTTTGTGAACTCCAGTTGCACTGAAGAGGTCAGCTTGATCTTGGGTTGTATAATCTTTTAATATATGTTCAGTTTAACTACTTAAGTGTCACATGTATTTTAAACTGGGGCATTTTTAAACATTATTATTAGCAAAAGTAACAAGACTGACCACCCTCATCATTTCGTGGTTGGAAACACCTATAATGGTGATATGAATGACAGTTGACAAGCTGAACAAATACTTATCAATTATACAAATTACTTGTCAATATTGGTCTCAAACTGAAAGAAGGAATTCCAAAAAAGGACAAGGAAAGGAATGAAACAATAGAAAGGAATCCTAATTCTATGTTTCTGACAGATAAAGAACAAAAGAGGAAATCATGGATATGGTCAATAATTGTAAAGTAAAAAACATCAACTGATTGTAATGGAATTGAAATGCAAACTATAATAACGGTCATCAACGAGATCATAGAACAGCAAAAATAGTTCACATTTTTAAAAAATGTTTTACAAACTCCTTACTGCCGCAATTCTCAAAAATAATCGAGAAGCTGTTCGACAACAGGTTGGATAAATGTATTCATGCGATGAATTATTGGCATAAAGTCAGTATGGATACAGAGCTAACATTCTACCTCCATGCCACTGATTAAAATTAGGGAGGAAATCACTAACGCTATAGATCATAGGAAGTGTGCAGCCGCAGTATTCATGGATCTGACAAAAACCTTTGATACAATCAATCATGACATCCTAATAACTAAATTAGAAAGGTACGGAATAAGAGGATTAGTTTTCAACTGGGTCAAAAGCTACTTAGCTGACAATAAGCAAGACGTACAGCTAGGAGAATACAATCAGCAAGTTCATATATTACATGTGGAGTACCCCAGGGGTCAATACTGGGACCAAAACTGTTCAACTTGTACATCAATGATATCTGTAAAGTCACGAAAGACTTAAAGCTTGTATTATTAGCGGATGATACCACTGCTTTTTGTTCTGGAGGGAGTACAGAAGAAATCATTAGAAAAGTCAGGGATGAAATGGTCATATTAAAAAGATGGTTTGATGATAATAGATTGTCCTTGAACCTAAGTAAAACTAAAATCATGCTGTTTGCTAACAGCAGAAAGGACACGTACCAGCAAATACAAATAGACGATGTAGACATTGAAAGGGTGAAGGAAAATACATTTCTGGGGATCACAATAGATGAAAATATGAGCTGGAAACCTCATATTACAAATATACAACATAAGGTGGCCAGAAATATTTCAATATTGAACAAAGCAAAATTTGTTCTCAATCAGATATCACTCCACACTCTTTATTGCTCTCTGGTTCTACCATAGCTTAGTACTTATTTTGTAACTATAAAAGTTACTTCACTCACTAAATGTACTGCAAAAAAGGCCAGTAAGGATAATTCATAATGCCGCCTACAGAGAACATACTAACTTCTTATTTCTAAAATGACAAATACTTCAACTTGCTGATATAGTTCATCTTCAAACAGCTAAAATAATGCATAAGGCTAAAAATAAGCAATTAGCTAAAAATGTCATCCAATACTTCTCTACAAGAGAGGAGAAATATGATCTCAGGGAAGAAGTACATTTGAAACACTTCTATGCTAGGACTACGTTATGCTAGCCATAGCATTTCAGTATGTGGAATCAAACTATGGAATGGATTGAGTAAGGAAATCAAACAATGCACAACAATGAGCCAATTCAAGAAACAATACAAGCAGTTGATGTTTGCTAAATACAAGGATGAAGAGTCTTGTATTGTTATATATATATAGTATTGTGATAGTTGTGATGCTTACCATTATGTCACCATATGGTTACATCACCTTATACTTCTGCATGTGTACAAAAAAAACAAATCATACCAGGAATGCAGGAAGTAAACAAATGTAACAATAACAAAAAGTAATGGATGGAGGGGTAGGATTTTAGGCTGTACTGAAAACAACAGAAACTAATCAAGGCAAGATAAACAGTTTTTCTAAAACTACCCTGCACGGCAAACGGTTAAATCCAAGCAAGTGCATGTTGCCTTGAGCCATAAACACAACTAAAGTATCTTCTCTGTTTTTAGGTTTTATCAACTCCATGGCTTCCTCCAACAGAGGGGTCAGTGACTACTCAAGCAGGTCCAGGCTGGCAAGCATGTATTGGCATATATTTGTATATTTTCACCGGTTGACCGCACATGACTCAGCTTCCAAACATCTCCCTGTTTCCTCCTTGGTCCCAGATTGAGTGACACGCCATTCTGTCCTCTCATGAACTATATATATCCCCCCCCCCAGAGACAAAAACGGGTTTTAGTACAGTAAACCTCGGATATATCGGATTCAATTGTTCAATATAAGCGAAATCCGTTATATGCGTATACCGGAAAATGTCCGTTTTACGCATATATCGGATTTATATCCGGTATATGCGTAAATCGGATTTTATCCGTTCTAAAAAGGCACTTCCTTGACTATGTTTCCAATGTACCTGGACTGGGCAATGAAAAGAGACGTAAGGTAATGAGAATTTAACTTTATTGGACTCTGAGCATAACAAATTGTTAATTAAGCTAGGCCCTGTTACGCCCGTCAGGCCTACGTTATTTCCAATAGTGAGGTTAAGATCTCATTCACTGCTGTGCTAGTATTATTGACGTCACTCACTTTTATATTTGTCCGAAATCTGGAGCCAGGAGAAAGACAATAGCCAGTGACATCAACAAGATTAGCATAACGATGCGGCCATCCGATATATGCCAGGGAAATTTCATGGAAATGCATTGGAACGGGACTGGAGATTTTGTCCGAAATGGGCGAAATCCATTATAAAAAATCCGAAATATGCAATGAATTTTTATTGGAAATGCATTACAGAAAAATCGGTTCTTTTTTATCTGTCCGTTGTGAGCGAATTTCCGATATATCCGAGTCCGATATATCCGAGGTTTACTGTAGCATGTATTCAAACATTGGCAGTGGCGTAGTGCACCCACTTCCTGGCACATAATATTTTACTGTATTTCACCTCCCACAGCATTTGAGGGGGAGTCTTGACCTGCTTGCTTTGCATATGCAGGTCTGCGATGCAGCCAATGAGGTTTGGCTTCTCTGCCAATGGACGAGGTTATTGTTTGTCATGACTGTTTGTTTGTACGTTATCCAACCGCAAAGGGCCGTGGGTGGATTTCAATAACAACAACATAGTTTGTGATCATGATCCAGATCTACAATTTGTGGTGCTGTTCGGCATCGTACTTTCCACCGGGATTCACAAGGCAGGGGTTATGTTTTTATGACTATTTCATAATTGGCAAGTTTGTTAGCAACAAAAAGCTTGTGCTTGGCAGTCGGAAGCCACCTTTTATGTCTGTGTGGATTCTCAGTCGTCCAGGAAATGGTAATCTGCAGAAGGTTGAATGGAGGCAACTGGGCCATCGTAACGTTGGTCTCCATACCTTACCTGGCTGGTTTGATTTATTTCCTAGCCCAACATACGTATACATTTCAAAGCCACCTACACCCTCAGACAAAATCTGGTTCACCCAAAGGACAAAATCACAAAAAGACAGCCTAGCGATGTTGTTGATGCGGTGCATAAAAACCAAACACCTCTACACAAATGTACGGTACAATATAGGAGGGCAGTTTATTCAGGCCCAGAATCTGCCGGTCATTTGCATTTCCAAAAGGAGGGACATTCCTTTGAGGACGACGATGTCCAAATTCTGGATTGCAATGACTGGTTTGAAAGATGTGAAAGAATCCATCGTCACGCTTGAAAGGCCCTCTCTGAACAGAGGAGGAGGTTTACACCATCACCTATTGTCTGCTTACAAACATGTCCTGACATCTCTCCCCGGAAGATTGGCGTATTCCAGGGAAAAATGGCCACTGGTGAGGTGAATGATCCATTGTCATGCTAGAAAGTCATTCAAGGGCTACAGCAACAAACCATAGTGACCATCACCAGGAGACACGCCCACCAGAAATAGCTAAACAGGGAAGTCCACACCTAAAATTTTGAATTTAGAAGCCTGGGAAGGACTGGGGTGAAACGTCAGCATTTTTAAATGAATGGAATGAAATGCAGAGTTGGGAGTTTATAAGTGAATTTCCATGAAGTGGGATTCAATATTAATAAACTGAATATTTCCATACTGAAAGCATACAGTGACTAAACCTTTAAGACCTACTACTACTTTAAGACCTCACTTTAAGACTCCTATTGTTCTTTGTTTACATCACATTACACAGGACGGGTTCACTGCCGGGACACAGCAGATGGTCGCCGCTAGCATCGCAAGCTAAGCTGAAGTTTGCCTCTCCAATTTACCGTATTTTCTGGACTATAAGTTGCACAAGGCCAAAAATGCATAATTAGGTAGAAAAAAAAACATACATAAGTCGCACTGGAGTATAAGTCGCATTTTTTGCAGGTAATTTATTTTCCAAACTACTTGACCAAAACAGACATTACGTCCTCTTGGAAGGCAAGTTCTAACATTAATAAAAGAATAGAGAACAGGCTGAATAGGTGTAAGATATGCTAACACAATGCTTATTCAGCTACACAAAAAATAAACACGAACAGAAGGTGTCCAGTGTTTATGGAACATAAACAGTTTTTTCATTTATGGTAATGGTAATGGTAATGGTAATGGTTTTATGCTCCAGCACTCGTAGGTCCAGTATGCTCAAGATTTTATGATAATTGGTAATGGTTTTATTTCATTTGAACATGCATCAGATTCCAATTGAGTGCATCCCATAATCAGTTCCCAGTTCCACATGTCCAAAAGGAGTAGGAAGAAGCAAAGCTTATTAAATCCTACCCCTCCATCTGGTACAGATTCTGGAAAATGTCGAACGTTTGCTGTGCGGGTTATTGTGTGTAGCTACTCTATAGGAGTCCGCGACTCAATACAATGGGCTGAAAAAAAAAACATCATCAGATGTTCCTTAGATCCTTAGGCACTTAGACAGATAATATGAAACATTCCTGAGAAATGTTGTCATGTTGTTTATTGCGCCCCCTGTGGGGTTAGCCCAAAATGCCTTGCTCCAGCACTCGTAGGTCCAGTATGCTCAAGATTTTATGATAATTGGTAATGGTTTTATTTCATTTGAACATGCATCAGATTCCAATTGAGTGCATCCCATAATCAGTTCCCAGTTCCACATGTCCAAAAGGAGGAGGAAGAAGCAAAGCTTATTAAATCCTACCCCTCCATCTGGTACTTTTACAATCAGTAACTGTTACATTTGTTCACTTCCTGCTTTCCATAATACAGTTTAAGGTTTTTTGTTTTTATTTTAAATAATGTACCTGGTACCTCGTAGGAGGTGATATGAGCATCCAATGCCATAATGGGTACCATAGTGCGTGTCAATATAGTGATATATATAGCACATCATGACTGGTTCAAGACTCTTCATCCTTGTATTTAGCAAACATCAACTGCTTGTATTGTTTCTTGAATTGGCTCATCGTTTGAGGTCCTTACTCAATTTACAAGTCGTTCTGGAGTATAAATCGCAGGAATAGCCAAGCTATGAAAAAAAGTGTGACTTATAGTCTGAAAAATACGGTACTTAACTTAAGAAAGGGTTTCAAACAGTTGAGTAGAAGGACAAAGAAGCCGAAAACCTACCACTTCCACACAGAATGAGAGAAGAACTTTTTTTAAAAATTCAATCTCAGCCAAGGTATTTCAGCTCGGTTCTGCTGGCTCATGTTTCCTAACATGGGCCACATGGTGGCCATAGTCAACCACAAAACAGTCATCATTTATTAACGGTATTCTAACCACATTATTGACACACCTCCTCCTTTAGAGGATAACTAGATGGGATCTTGTACCAGCTGTCCTACCTAGTCTGACCTGACTGATGCGTGTCCCACCTGGTCATTGAGTATGAACTGATGAAGCCTGATTGCATGAGTGGCCAAATGTTTTTTAAAAACAACCCGAACAGTCCAGCATGGATGGATTAAATGCCGTACGAATACAATGACCTGGATGAATTTGAGGTATTGTTGATTCCCAGGCTTTTGTGCCAACTTATTGATCTGACAGGACGTTAGGACAGTAGTATTAGGTAGGAGGGCAGTAGGAGGGCGGCAGGGAACAAACCCAGGAAGGTTGCTGCCCCCTTGTTGCCTCGCCTGCGGTACCAAGGCCGACTGTAATTGCTGCTTTATATGGAATTGACTCTTGGCCTTTTTCTATTCTCCTGGATTGTTGGGAGTATATAGTTTATATAATACTTATATTTATATACTTCTGCGGCCTCCGTTGTTTTGTGGCGTTATTTATGTGGCTTTGCCCTGTCTTCGTGTTACTTTTAATGTGTTTTTCCACTTCTTGCACTTTTTGTTATTAAACATCATAAACACATTTTATGTTGTTTCTGGGCTGCACGGCGGACGAGTGGCTAGCACGCAGACCTCACAGCTAGGAGACCCGAGTCCAATCCCACCCTCGGCCATCTCTGTGTGGAGTTTGCATGTTCTCCCCGTGCATGCGTGGGTTTTCTCCGGGTACTCCGGTTTCCTCCCACATTCCAAAAACATGCTAGGTTAATTGGCCACTCCAAATTGTCCATAGGTATGAATGTGAGTGTGAATGGTTGTTTGTCTATATGTGCCCTGTGATTGGCTGGCCACCAGTCCAGGGTGTACCCCGCCTCTCGCCTGAAGACAGCTGGGATAGGCTCCAGCACCCCCGCGACCCTTGTGAGGATAAGCGGTAGAAAATGAATGAATGTTGTTTCTGCTTTAGGGTTCAATTTCCGGCTTCTAGCCGTTCGTAACAGGAACGGGAGGTAAAAAAAAAAGCATGTGGTGTAAATTCTAGCATTGAAAAAATAGTGAGAAATTCATAATAGGCTGATTAGAGAAGATTCTCCAGCCTGTGAGCTTAGAAAACAAGAGCAACCATTTCCAATTAAAACCACCGAAAGATGTGATTGGAACGTCTTCCATGAAATGACACTTTATGTTCACGATAAAATGAAATGGAAAACAGACACACACACTTCATAGTCTCTAATCACATTATCGTAGGATAGTTTGGATTCCTTGCATGAAATGTTGAAATCAAGGTGCCCTACATTGGATGATGAATCTTATTTTTTACCACTCTGGAGGCATGTGCCTGATAACGCAGCCTTTCTCTGATGTCCAGATGCTAATCTTCTCCAAACATGATCATACTGAAATAGCTTTAATTTTTTCCCCCCACCCACAGTTACTGATATTACAGTGGGTAACATGAGCAAAACTGATGTGCCCTTGAGCAAAAAACTGCTTGGGGTGTTCTCTTTATTCTACTAGTGTGTGTTTAAAAGCTTGTGAGTGGGTGGCATGTTCATGTTCTATAAAAGAAAGTGGAGAAACTCAATTTGTCTCTTGGGACGAAACAAAGGGAGTCCTTCTAATTATTCTTAGCCACAAGGACGCAGAAGCTATTGCGGGAAAATGCTAACGTGGTTATTTATTAAAGGGGGCCTATTATGCTAATTTTCGGCCTTTGTATTGAGTCATGAACTCCGATAGAGCAGCTACACACAACAACCAGAACAGAAATCTTTCTAGTTCTTCCAGAATCTGCACCTATTCAGCTGTATTTCTTTGGATTTCATGGTTCCCGCAAAAAATGGTTTGTTTTAATGTATTCCACCCGTGGCCCACCTCCGGGCACGCCCACTCTGCTTGGGTTGGTCACACTCTCACATGCATAGAAACACTTCCGGTTTGTGCGGCCAACTTTATCTTTTTAAAATGTCAGCTTTTAACATAAAGCCATATGTTGGATGTCGGATCCCGAATTTGATCCGGAAGTAGAGACTGGACAGTCTGACATTTCTCAAGAAAAGAGGTTACTTCAAGATGTCTCTCAATGGTAAGTAGCTTTAGCATTTTAGCGTCAGGTTTTCGACAGCATGGCTAACAGAATGTGGCCACTAACTGTAGTGGGAAACAACTTGCAAGCGCTTTTGCTCCATGACTTACACAAAATAAACACACTTAGGACAGACAACCATTTGTGTCTGATGGAGTCTTTAGGAATTGTAAACTAAAGTGGCATTGCTAGCAAGTAAACAGAGGAGCATAGCTTGGGGGGAATTAGAGCGCTTATCCGGCTTACAGACACGACCATATAAGGAAGTCTGCCCCTCTGTGACATCACACAGGGGCAGTTTTACCACACCTTTTGAAACCAAGCATTTTGAGCCATCCCAAACGTCTTTCAGGTCTCACTTCCAAATATGCAAACCTCATGATCTGAAACTTTGGCATAGTTTAACATGAGAATACAACATTCTAACTACTTTTATAGGTCAGAAAAGTGGAAAAAGCACAATAACCTTTAAGTACTTTAAGTACTTATTGCATACTCAGCAATCCACATGGGCAATTGGCCGTGGCAGCACCCTCTAGCACCCACAAGGAAAAAAAAAGATTCATATTTATTTATGCTAAGTGCCCTCTACAGGCAGATACGTGAAGTGGATGAAACCAAATCGGGTCTCTAACATATTACTAACATACACTAACGTCTCACACATTGAGGTTGGTCAGGATCAAACTTCAACTTGCTTAATAGAAGTTGCTCTTTTATTTGCTCATAGTAGCCTAGTAAACGCTCACCCGCAATACAAAAGCAAATACTTTGATATAATCTCAAGCAGTGATTTTCAACCACTGTGCCGCGGCACACTCGTGTACCTTGAGAAACCGTCAGGTGTGCCGTGGGGAATTATCCAATATCACTTTATATAATTAACATTTATTAATCATCATTTGCAAATATTATGTCAATAGCCATTATGTCAATAGTATACATGGACCCAAATATTCCAATTCACTTTGGTTTATTTGCTCAAACGGAAAGAATTGAACAGGGATGGAATATTCCTTTAACCAATCCGATTGAGGTATCTTGTACCCGCTCAAACGGAAAGTTGTCAGGGTGCCTTCTTCTTCGTGGTGTTTTTCTTCTTCTGTTGTTTATTGGCGGTTGGCAAGCAGCTTTCGTGTGCATTAGCGCCATCTGTGGAACAGAATCTAAACCCTTCTATACGCCATTCACAAGTCCACTTTTATTAAAAAAGAAAATATATATCTATATAAAACATGTCCTGAGTTGAATTATAAAATATTAGCAAGATTGAATTTGATCTTTTCCTGTTTAAATTGATCCCGGGTGCGTTCTTTCAGCGCATGCTCAGATATGACGTAACACGCAGATCCAGACGTTCTTCACTTTTAAAAATGGAGGCCAGCAATCGGCACTGGACTGCTAAGCAAAGTTTGTTTTTGATTCAAACTAAATTTCAAGACCGGACAGACGAAAAACTGGCAATACGGAGTTATTCCAACAAGTGAAAGAAAAACTTGGGGAAGCCGGTATCACGTGATGTTGGTGTTTACGTTTTACTGGGCATGCCCTATTGACTATTCTGGTTGATTTTCACGGCGCATGTAGACAAGAGATTGGAATATTCCTTTCTATGGATACCATTGTTTCCCGAAAGGTCACTCGTAAAGAGAAAAAGTGGTGATGTAAAAACGTGGCTACTGTGGAGTGTCTGTGGTGTAAAGACTGGCAGAGCAATGTAATATTGGTCCGTGTGGCAACACCTACCTTGTTCCTCCCATAGACTTATTGATGCACGTGTGAGGTCGTGGTGACATTTTGGAACATTTTTGGTTAGTGGTGTGCCACAAGATTTTTCCAATGTAAAAAACCTGCCGTGGCTCAAAAAAGGTTGAAAATCACTGATCTAAAGTAGTCAGTGTACAGCTTGGATAGCAGTGTCAATGTGCTGTCCACTCAAAATAACTCAACCCACAGCCATTAATGTCCAAAGTGTGTCCAAAGTGAGAGTATTGATAGTAGGTTCCATTAGTTTCCAACACCGCCTTAACTCTCTAGGATATGGGGTTCTCTAGAACATCGCATGTTACCCCTGGAATCCTCCTCCAGGATCCAGTAGATGTAAAAACACCTCGCGCTCCTCCATCTTCCGGTTCAAGATGCCCTATAGATGCTCATAGGGTTTAGATCCATCATCGTTACCCTTAGCTTCTTTAGCAAGGCAGTGGTCACCTTAATGTATTTGGGGGTTCTACCATGTTGGAATACTGCAATGCGGCCCAGTTTCTGGAGGTAGGGCATCATGCTCTGCTTCAGTATGTCCCAATATGTGTTGGCTTTCAGGTTTCCCTCAATGAGTTATGGCAGCACTCGTGCAGCCCCATACCATGACACTCCCCCCACCTGAGTTGACTGTAGAGTAGACACTCTTGTCTTTGTCCTCCTCGTCTAGTCGTCAGCACTCATGCTTGACAACAGCTGAAGCAAACATTATATTTATCTCGGTCTCATCAGACAACAAGACACAGTTCCAGCAATCCCTCCAATAATTCCCTTCAGCAAACTGCTTGCAGGCTTTCTTGTGCATCATCTTCAGAAGAGGCATCTGTCTGAGATGACAGCCATGCAGACCAATTGTATGCAGTACACGGTGTATACACCATACGGACCATACACCGTGTACTGCATACAATTGGTCTGACCACTGACCGGCTGACAACCTCTGCAGCAATGCTGGCAGCACGTCTATTTCACAACATGACCTGTGCTCAACTGCCTTTGTGGACCATGCGGGGGCCTGTTTTGAGCGGAAGCTGTCCTCTTGAAGCACCGTATGGTCTTGGTCACCATGCCTCAGATCAGTTTCAGAGTGGCTCAATCTTTTTATGGAATGTTTTTACACTGAGCAAAAAGTTCTTTGCCATGAAGTGCTATGTTGAACTGATCCTGGGGGGCAAAAATGGCTAATTGGGTTTAACATAATTGTTTGCCGTGGTTATGACATTATTGGTTGTGTTGAGTTATTCTGAGGGGGCAATACATTGAGGGGGCAATACATTGAGGGGGCAATATTTTTACACTTTCATCCAACCTGAACGGCGACTACTTTACATTGCATCAAAGTGTAATTTCTTTCGGTTGCTCCATAAAAAGATACCATAAAACGGGTTAGCTTGTGTGGTAGCGTGTGTGCGGATCGATCCAAATATCGATTTACCATCATGTGACTCAACAGCGAGAGGCAACCAAACCCCGCCCACCCAGGCATGCAAGCCCAGGCATACCATGGCGAGAGCAGGAGAATGGCAGAAAGGTTATATTTTCAGGCGGAAAAGGACACCATGGCAAGTTGTATAATTTGTAAGAAGGCTGTGAGGCAAATACTTTCGTTGCGCTAATAAAGTATTTTATATTTACTTATAAACTCTGCCCAAATTCTTTCCTGATTTTTAACTGATTAATAATCAAAAAGGCAAATCACAAAAAAGGTCGTAAAAATTCATTCAGATTTAAATTGATTCCAATCTATGATGCATCCACCTTAATTTATAAAAAGTATCGGTATCAAATTCAGCGATACTGGCCCTGTATAATCTAGCAGTATCGCCCACCACAAGTATATACATTCTCCACACATACGGAACACACATCCGGGACCATCCTACAAATTGAGAGCACGGTTTGCACCACGTCTGTGTAAACAAAACAAGAGTGTCATAAAAAATATCGTCCATATTAGAGATGAGATTTTTGGCTCTTTGAGGGGAGCCGGATCTTGGTGAGCCGTTCCTTTCAAAGAACCGTTCAGAAAACTGGCTCATGTGGCTCATTTTATATTTATATTTATATATTTTATATTTATTGCGTTTTAAGTCACCGTGCACCACGTGGCGTGATGCTATTTCTCAGCTGGGGGGTTCCCAGCTGAGACTCGGTTCCCATCGTTCATGTTAATGAGCCGTTCAAAAGAATTTGTGAACATCACAACACTATTCCATATGCATCTTCCGTACTCCCAAGCAGTGGCATTACAGTTCTAAGGTCCGTATCGCCCAACCCTAGAACACAGGACATTTTTGGTAAGAGCGTTGGCCACGAGTTTACAATATTGAACTTTTGGACAACGTTTCAAATATCAAAGATACTGAAATTGGGATTTTTATTAGCTATAAGCTATAATGGTCAACATCATTAAAAAAATGAAGAAATATATTTCTTCTTTAAAACATGAGGAGGATAACATAGTGGTTGTTTTCATTGAGACAGTCACGGAACAATTTGTTAATCACTATGATTGATGTCGCCAATGGTGAAGAATTGCACCGCATCATAATGAGAGGTGCTTCCAAATGAGAATGATCAGAATGATCTGAATCATAATTAGATTCAGATTATGAAATGTCTTATTCTGTAGCGCTACCCATCCACTTACACAATATATAATATACCAAATACCACATTTCTGTATCTAAAATACAAAAAGATAATAGAGTCATAAAGAATAGACCATGCCAACATGGGCAGATTTAGGAGCAGAAGAAAGAAGAAGCAAGGACAATGTGCACCAAGGCACCCATAACACTTCAAACCATAACGTGTCAAAAAGTCCAAAAGTGACATTGTGATTATACTGGTTAAACGTTTCACAGGATGATGGCAAGTGGGTAGAAAGTGGTCTGCTGTCTGCTGGTGCTTCTGGTGTGCAGCAAGGACTCTGCAGCAAGTGCTGTCTATTGTAGTCTGCTCTTTGTCTTTTGTGGCAGCAAACCAGACTGTGACAGATACGAGCAGAAGTGATTGAATACGTGTCATTTAGAACTGGATCGGCACCCTATGTGACAGGTTGTGATTTTTCTATGGTTACAGAAACATTTTTAGCATCTTTTTCAAGGACAGGGTGCTCGGGATACCATATTTGTTATTAAAAAGGATTATGCTTATCTATTATGCTTTTTCCACTTTTTTTTCCACTCTTGTATTCTCGTGTTAAACCATGCCAAAGTTTCAGATCATGAGGTTTGCTCATTGGGAAGTGAGCCCTGAAAGAAGTTTGGGATGTCTCAGAACGTCAAAGAGTTTTTTTCTGACACTGTCTTCCTTATATGGGCGTGTGGTGTTGGCCAGATTAATTAAAACAGCCTGTTTTTGTGGGAAGCAACGAATCCAAAGAAATACTACTGGAATAGGTACAGATTCTGGAAAATGTCAAACGTTTGCTTTACGGGTTATTGTGTGTAGCTACTCTATAGGAGTCCATGACTCAATACAATGGGCTGAAAAAAAACATCCTCAGATGTTCCTTAGATCCTTAGGCACTTAGATAAATAATATGAAACATTCCTGAGAAATGTTGTCATGTTGTTTATATGCTCAAGATTTTATGATAATTGGTAATTATCCCTCCCACATTCCAAAAACATGCTAGGTTCATTGGCCACTCCAAATTGTCCATAGGTATGAATGTGAGTGTGAATGGTTGTTTGTCTATATGTGCCCTGTGATTGGCTGGCCACCAGTCCAGGGTGTACCCCGCCTCTCGCCCCAAGACAGCTGGGATAGGCTCCAGCACCCCCGCAACACTCGTGAGGATAAGCGGTAGAAAATGAATGAATGAATGAACTGGAAACGTACATGTTTGTAATTGGGAATTTGGGTTTTATTTATACGGACAGTCAATAAAAAAAATCAGGTAGAAATTTATGCATAGTTCTACTTGTAGGAGGGTTGTAATTCTACCTTGTGTATTTATGGTAATGGTAATGGTAATGGTTTTATTTCATTTGAACATGCATCAGATTCCAATTGAGTGCATCCCATAATCAGTTCCCAGTTCCACATGTCCAAAAGGAGTAGGAAGAAGCAAAGCTTATTAAATCCTACCCCTCCATCTGGTACTTTTACAATCACTAACTGTTACATTTGTTCACTTCCTGCTTTCCATTATACAGTTTAAGGGTTTTTTTTTTGTTTTAAATAATGCACCTCGTACCTCGTAGGAGGTGATATGAGCATCCAATGCCATAATGGGTACCATAGTAAGTGTCAATATAGTGATATATATAGCACATCATGAATAAATAACAAAATAATAATTGAATAAATAATGAATTAGTTTCTGTACTGGCAATTTGGAGGATGCTAGGAAGTTGATATCCATTCGCAGATGCAACGTTGACAGTGAAGGAGACATTCTTCAGGATTACTGTGTTTAAAGCTGAAATGTAGCCCCCTGTTGACACCCTCAGCCAAAGGGTCCAGGATTTGTCCTTTGGTGGTCCTTCGCTGGTCCATGCACTTGCCTGGAGTCATTCACTGTCAGCTGTCTTGGGGACTAAAATGATGATGTTTCAAAGAAAAATAGAGCTGTTGGAGCTGTGAAGATTACAGACGTTTGATCAGGCAGGACTTGAAGGCGAGGATGCTGTCTGGGCTTGGAGTCTTCCTGGAACAAAGACTACAGTCTCTTTACTACGACGCGGTTTGAATTTTGTGGCTTCACTCTATCACGGTTTTAATAATAAACTATGCTCTTTTGTGATTGAATGGGGCCTATTGGTCAAAAATACGCATACAAATTGTATTTTTTTTTTAAACAAACAGGCATGAAGACGGTTCACGTGGTGTTTAGTTTTAGCCCCTGGGTGCATTTGCTTCATGAAACTAAGGCTTGAATGAAGGGAGCCCTCGTGTCGGCCACACAGTCTCTTTGTCCCTCGGAGGGACTGCTAGCATTCATACAGCAGAAGAGCAGCGATGCCAACTTGATGCCAACAGTGTGCCCAGTACACGCTTACCACCACACACCCATTAGTCACTGGGAGTTCAATGCCGGCCCAATCAAAGAGCTGTCTTCCTTTAAGCAAGTGCCTCTCCCCATCTCCCTCAGGGGGGAGGGGCAGCACTTACAGTAAACTTTGATGTCATGTTCTGGGCAGCAAAAAATCTCATCCCGTGGGCCACCAGTTTGAGTTAAGAAAATTATGTTTTTGTAGAAATAACTTGGTTAAGTTCTTTTTACGCTTCTAAGACAGATAAGAGTGTTCAAATGTGACTTAAAACATTGCCTGTACACTTAATAACACTTAATAACACTTAATAACACTTAATAACACTTAATAACACTTAATAACACTTAATAACACTTAATAACACTTAATAACACTTTGACCCCGGAACTGATTATTTCTATTTAGATTATTCTTTAATTTATTCTGTTTTTACACTTAGTATATGACAGTTAAACATTTTCAAATGTTACAGACTCTTGGTTTGACTTGGTTTGATCCTGTTCTCTACCTTTATTTTGCTATTTTCTGTTTCTTGCTTGCACTGATTGCTTCAACTTTAATTTCGGTTGAGGGAACTGGGAACGGGGCTGCACAGCGGCTGAGAGGTTAGCACACAGGCCTTCCATTGCATGTTCTCCCCGTGCATGCGTGGGTTTTCTCCGGGTACTCCGGTTTCCTCCCCCATTCCAAAAACATGCTAGGTTAATTAGCCACTCCAAATTGTCCATAGGTATGAATGTGAGTGTGAATGGTTGTTTGTCTATATGTGCCCTGTGATTGGCTGCCCACCAGTCCGGGGTGTACCCCGCCTCTCGCCTGAAGACAGCTGGGATAGGCTCCAGCACCCCCTCGACCCTCAGGAAGATAAGCGGTAGAAAATGAATGAATGAATGAACTGGAACTGGTGATTTTAGAAATAAGTTAGTATGTTCTCTGTAGGCGGCATTATGAATTATCCTTACTGACCTTTTTTGCAGTACATTTAGCGAGTGAAGATTGCTTTTATAGTTATTAGCCCATATTTCCACACAATAAGTAAGATATGGTAGAACCAGAGAACAATAAAGAGTGTGGAGTGATTTCTGATTGAGAACAAATTTTGCTTTGTTCAATATTGAAATATTTCTGGCCACCTTATGTTGTATATTTGTAATATGAGGTTTCCAGCTCATATTTTCATCTATTGTGATCCCCAGAAATGTATTTATATTATTGACTTAGTGCTCGGGTAGTTGAGATAATGATGAGTTGTCATGTTGTCACGGTTCATTGCACATGGGTTGGTCTCATTGCGCGATGGGTATCTGCATAATTTGAGTATTGATTTTGGAAGCCTACATAATGCCCCCAAAAAGGCCAGCATTGTTAATCCAGTGAACGGCAACATGCCACATCTATCGATATATATCGTGTATCGATATTCAACCTAAATATATGGGGATATGAATTTTTGGTTCCTATCACCCAGCCCTAGATTACTGTATATGTACATGTCAAGGCTGTGAAACCAGATGGCGTATGACTTCCATGGCTGAGATGGACGAGCTATTTGCCTGCCCAAAAGCCATAAAAGTCTAAAGTCTAGTCTAGTCGCTATCCAAAGCCGGCCATTAGAAATGTTCAAAATTTTGAACGGCTAGCTCTGTCCGTCAATATCGAGATACATCTGTAAGCCTGTTGGAAAACGGTCTCTAACATCAACACAAGGTCAATAGCTTGTGGGTGTTGTGATGCTTCCTTCTTCATGGTGGAAAAGATGAAACGTGAACAGCAGCCCCCCTGCGCACACCTTTTAAAACGAACAAACCACTTTGTGAAGTCTCAGTCCATTTTAGTGTTCCACGACAGTCTCAACCACCCGTGGGCGTCCTGGAGTTCAGTCCCCTCAAATGAACTTTTTATTTTCTCAAGTGAAAGAATAAAAATAAGAAGTGCGGTTCTTATGTGTGTCTCTTCCGACAGCACTTAGTGTCTTTGCAGAGAAACTACTTGGGGATATATGGCGCCTCCCAAATTAAAAATCCAGCTCACGCAAAAGGTGTCGTGGCCTGAATTGTTGTCAATTTTGCCCAGACTGAAAAGACCATCCATCTATGCTGTTTTATCTGCTCTACATGGGCTCACTATTTGGCTTTTGGAACAAGGTGAGAGGATGGAGAGGTGAGGGAACAAGCACACAGGTATGTTTTATTGATCAAGCACAAGATGGGAGAAAGCCTGAGAACATGGGAATGAATAATGTATGGATGGGGGAAAGGAAACAGAGGTTTGCTGGAGCGCTGAGGTGAATTGAAGAGGTAACAGGAGGATGAGAGGAGACTCTGGGGTTTGGACCAGGTTTTTCGTGTGTTGTTAGTGGGAAACCCTATGTCCCCACTAATGGAGTCAACGGGAACTCTTGTGCTCCAGTTGGAAATGGTGCACACATACATACGTATGTACCATACCATCTGCCGGCCATGCATGTCAATAAGATGACTGTTGTTACTTCTCGCTCTTTTGTGGAACTCGTTTCACTTTGACTTGTTTGACTTAAACGAAACTAGCCCAGAATTCCTGGCGGTCAACTTCGACTTCAGCAGGCACTTTTTAGTAATAAATAATAACACGATGGACCAGGACTTGATGACTTGTTCAGGTTGTTGACATAAACGGGACCAACTTCCACTTTATTACATTCTGCCCTATACAGGTAGTCCTTGGGTTTTGGTGTAAGTCCATCCATTTCTATACTGCTTCTCCACGCTAGTGTCTTGGGGGTATGCTAGAGCCTTCGGATTAGAGGCGGGGTACACCCTGGACTGGTCGCCAGCCAATCGCAGGGCACATATTGACAAACAACCATTCACACTACGGTATTAATAACGCACAAAGCGGTCATCAGTACAATGGATTGAAAATATTCATACATTAATATTCATTTGCGTTTCAGCATGAAGGCCATTTTCTGTGGTCATACAATTGCGTTGGATCACAAGCGAGCAGATTCAAGGCAAGGAATCAGACACAAAATGCCAAAAAAAAAAAAAAGACATTATAGACTGAACAGGATGAAGTTTGGGTATGGATGCTTTTTAAACAATTCCATGGTGCCCTTAAGCAAGGTACCAAACCTCCAATTGCTCCGGGCTGTGGCAACATATCCTTCAAAAGGGATTGTCACAAATATCCCATCTGACTGCAAAATATACACTAGCATTAAAAATGCTTGCTAAAAGCATGTGAGATATGGATGAAAACTACCAGTAAGGTTTTAGGAAGAGTATTTTAATTTTCCGCAACAGTTTGTTTAGATTTAGAGTTACATTTTCCCATTGGAAATAAAAACAAAATAAATATGTCCTGAAGTGTACAAAATGACAGTTTCCACTGTTCATATCAACACAATCTGTCCCTTGACAAACACACCAAGGGGGAATCTTTGCAAGACAAATAAGCTAAAGAAAAAGCAAAATCCTCCATCCGCTCTATGAGCTGAAGTCAGTCCTCGTGTTGCGTGTGTTGTGTTATCGTTTCTATTGAATTCCATTATAGTGTTAGATGTTGTCATACCGATGAATTCAGTTATTCTTGACACACTCACATAGCACAATCAGAGTTACACAACACGTACATATGACTGATGGGAAAACACTGAGAGACACACAATCGATGCATTGTTCTTACTCAAACACGGTTAAATCTCACCTCGACACACACTTAAAGGCATAGTTCAGATTTTTGGACATGAAATTGTATGACATCCCCAGTGACTTACCCCCACTTTGTTCCCGTGCACGCAGTTGGGGTCAGATTTTGGTGATGGGGAACGTAATTCCGGTTAGCTGGTGGCACCACTTAAGTCGTTTGGCTGCTTGAAACGATGTTCAAAAGAGGAACGCACAAAATTGCCTCATTGAAAAAAAACCTACTTTATGAAGATGGCTGTAACGTGACCATCATCACATACACAACCATGGACAGGCGATAGTGTTCAGTGGAAGAGATCTCGTTTTTTTTCGAGGAGGCTCTTTTGAACAACCAAACTCTTTATTAAGTGGCGCCAGCAACTAACCCAAACGACGTTCCTCCTCACCGAAATTTGACCAGACCTCAGCTCACAGAAAGACTCATTGCAAGTTATTGCAAACGCTTGATTGCAATTGTTGCTGCTAAGGGTGGCCTAACCAGTTATGAGGTTGAGGGGGCAGTCTGTCACAACCAGAGAAGCTGTCGATGGCTAGACCCCCCCAGGATGCAGAGATCCCAGCAGCAGGGCGTATGTAAAAGTCATTTTTTTGACATAATCAAAATGGCTCTGTGACAACAGAACAATCAGGCAGAGGCAACAGGCACAAAACTTCAGTTCAGGTGACAGCACAGGTGAGGGTACACCAGTCAGTCGCAATAAACCAGCGCCGTCCCTTTGGGGACACTGGGCTTTCAACCTCCCCTGATTGTACTGTAATTGCCACCAGACGTGTACAATTACACTGGGGTCAAGCTGCTGCAACAGGAAGTGCAGCACACCAAAATAAGAGCGCAACATGACACAGTCATTTTTTCTCCCTAATATTTACATTTCTTTGATGCTCACAAACATTTAAGTGTGGCAAAAAATAAGAAAGTGGACAAACCCGTTTGCCACCACCATATTGCTTATTTTGGAATACAATTTGAAAGCCATGGCTGCACGGCGGGTGAGTGGTTAGCACACAGACCTCACAGCTAGGAGACCAGGGTTCAATCCCACCCTCGGCCATCTCTGTGTGGAGTTTGCATGTTCTCCCCGTGCGTGCGTGGGTTTTCTCCGGGTACTCCGGTTTCCTCCCACATTCCAAAAACATGCTAGGTTAATTGGCCACTCCAAATTGTCCATAGGTATGAATGTGAGTGTGAATGGTTGTTTGTCTATATGTGCCCTGTGATTGGCTGGCCACCAGTCCGGGGTGGACCCCGGACAGCTGGGATAGGCTCCAGCACCGCCCGCGACCCTCGTGAGGAAAGGCGGTAGAAAATGAATGAATGAATTTGAAAGCCTTTTAAATATGCGTCCTTTGACAAATTTTTCTTTCTAGTCCACAGCAGCAGAAAGGAAGGCTGAACAGAAGTTAGCATATATATTTTAGGATTCACAACATTTCTGAGAGAATTTCCTCCATGAAAAGGTCTTTTCACTTTATAAAATCAGTAACCATGGTGTCAAGCTCATTGGCTGCTATTCCTGCTCATCCTCCAACTTCTACATCCTTGTATTGGACAGAAAGACCCCACGCTGCAGTTTTTTTTCTTTCCCCAGTGAAGAGTCCTTTCCTGCTGCTTTCTTCTAGCCAGCGGGAGCAGAATGTCCTTTTCATTTATAGTTCTCATTTCTTGTTTCATAATGCAGTTGCTGTGAGGCTGTGTTAACTTTTTTCCAGCGCTGGTCACATAAAGTAGACTTATTTCTTCTCCAGAACATCTGAAACACCACCCCAACACCAAAGCTCTCACACTGTTAGGACCCGTACAATAAAATCTTCTTGCTGAAATCACATCCTACGTATATTTGCCTTTTATAGCTGGATATGTATCATTTTTTGTTTTTTTAATGAATCAAAAACTGCCACATAACTATATGTGGAGTCATGTGGAGAGGCCCCTTGTTTGACATAACTTTCCTGAAAATGTTGACTTATATAATTGTATACATAATGTATAGGTGTTTAATTCCAAAAATATATTAACAATGTATTATTTTACCTTTAAATAATGAATACTATGCATCATATGAGACTGCAAATTGCTCTCAAGCATTAATGATTCATCACAATCATTATCACTGACTTCGTATTCACTGGAAAACATGCATAGCTTTGTACCGATGACTTCCAAAAGCCAAACAGGAAATATTTGTAATCTAGTCAGGTGTTTCTGAAAGCCAACAACTTGACACCGTAACCCTGATGGATCTCAAGAGGTTGTTTACACGGGACTGTTTTTTTTTTCAATGTGCCTGACAGTGGAAGTCTTAGAGCCTATGTAAACAAGAAGACAGAAAGAAGACAAAAGCAATTTCCTTGAAAGGACCGTAATCCCTTGTTTTGCGTGGTTAATTGGTTCCAGACCCCACCATGATAAGCCGGTTTCCACTTTACTTATTTTTCCAGTCAATTCTTATTTGTTTTGTATGTAGAGCACTGTATGTAATGTGATGTGCATATTTGTGTGTTAATGATGGGATGTACGTTCTTTTTGTTGGAAAAAATAGATAATTGTTACAGTGTATGAGTATTTTCACAACACACTTTGTATGTGTGTACAGTCTGGCTAACACTGAACAAAAGAAGGTCAAAGTCAAAGGTGTGTTTTCCATTGTTTCCATTGTTTGTGTTTGTCATTTGAACACAAAATACCATTTTGTATTTGTGTGTCTCTGAGAATAGGCTGCATACTTTCAGATAATGTGTGTAAACAATTGGGGAAAAAAAATGTAAATGTGCATTTTTCACAACCAATAACAGGTCTTATTCAACCACGGAACAGATTGATTCAGTAATGAATATATTTTTGAAAATCCATGATGGAGTGAAATTTGAATCCCCCCCGGTGGAGAATCATTACGCCTGTAACTCAAATTCCCAGCCCAAACGTACAGCATAAAAACATGCTGGACAAGCCATTAATGTGCGTTCATGTCCATTCATGTCAAAATTGGCATTTGAAAATAACGTTTTGCGGAAATTATCCCCACAGATTGCTGTGACAGTGGAAACTCAGTTAGCATCATTAGTTTGTTCGATGTCAAAGTGAAATCGGAAATCAGTTTTTAGAAAAAAAGTCTACTATTTCCAGGAATATACAGGTAAATGTCACGTCACGCTTTTAAAATCCCAACCATAAGTGATAAGTCTTTCACTTGTATCGTGCTTTTCCACCTCCAAGGCACTCAAACGTTTTGACACTGTCGGCACTTTTACCTACTGATGACGCAGCATCAGGACCAACTGGAGCATCACTATCTTGCCCAAAGATATTGTACTTCCACATGATCACAGGAGGATCAAACCTGCAACTTTCAGGTCGGGAGGCAACCACCCTACCGCTTGAACCATGCCGCCCCATCATCAATATTTATTTTCTTCAAACAGAATACCAAGTTGCTGTAGAAGATCTGTCATTTAGTCATTGGTGGGTATTGAGCATCATTCATAGTATTCTGTTGAATAAAGTCCATTTTAAAACGTTATCCTTTCGCGCTTCTCAAATGAATCATCCTCCAAGTGGCAAATCATCTACAGCAGGGGTGCTCACACTTTTTCAGCATGCGAGCTACTTTTAAAATGACCGAGTCAAAATGATCTACCCACTACAAAAATGCAAAACATCTATTTATTTTCAAATGTATTGAGGATTATTTGTACGTACAATGTATGTTGATGTACCTTACATAACCAAATGAGCCAATATTGCAAAACACACATAATTAACTATTAACATTTTTTGTAATTACCTGAGTTTACTTTGATGACTTGCACTGAATTGAACCAGCCAGGGATGCATAGTCCGGACAGTAGCTGCTGATAGCCAGCCTCAAGCACACTTCCAAATGTTTATCAGTCATGGATAATATCCGTATCATAATATCCGTATAATATTCCATATCCGTATGGAAGTGATATGTTTTTTGCCTTTTTACTTGGTCCAGTTTTTGCCTTTTTACTTGGTCCAGCTCCTTCACTCATTTTAGTGACCATAAACTTTAGCGAGGGCTTAAAATCTCGCAATTCGCCAACTAGCTTAGCACTTTGCATCGTTGTTTACGCATGAGCGGTGACCTAAAGGTCAAAATTCAGTTGTCATCTGACTGGTTGTCCTGTATGTCAATCAAGTAACGGGGATGGATGATAGGCTGACATCGTAAGTTCTGCTGCACTTAGAGACGTTGTTTGATTTGATTGGTCGCCCGAAGGGCAACATTCAGTTGTCATCTGAATGGCTGCCCTGTATATCAATCAAGTGACGGCATTGATGGTAGGATATTTTTTTAATGTCACGCCGCGATCGACCAGCGATCGACCAGTACCACCTCCGCGATCGACCGGTAGCTCGCGATCGACTTAATGAGCACCCCTGATCTACAGTGTATTTTGTGCAATATGGAAGTTCATCAATAAATGATGCCTGCATGACAGGAGGAACAATTGTAACGATACGTACAGGATGTGGTCTGTTCAGCTCCGTGTGAGACATTTGCGACGCCACGCATGTAGCAAAGCTGGTTTACGAGCCGAGGCTGTTTGTCATGCTGCCTGCACCGTCGGGAATGACTCACTTTATGACGTTTTTGTCGCCCTTTTTCAAATGACCTCAGGAAGGTGCGGTGTTATCGTGTGTGCACTTTAACACTTTTGCGACTGTCTCCTTTGGGATATAATGCTTTTTATAATCTTTTGAATGCATGTACTTCACAGCATATGTGAATAATTCAGTCGAGGGAATGATTCATAACCGTGCAGCCTGGTGACTGTGATTTTTGCTTGGCAGTTAAAGCAACTTGAAAGTTTCAACCTGATGCTTTTTTTTTCCAGGGGAAAATTCAATCAATACGTCTCCAGTGAGCTTTAAGTATGGATTACGGATGATGACCCGAGGTAAGAGGTGGAGGTAAAAGTCAGAAGAGCTGGAGGAGGCTTCAAACGCTGCTGAATAATCTTTGCCATTGAAGTGTGCGTTGGGGCTGGAGGGAAAACAGCCTCCAGCCCGCCGGAAAGATGCTGCTTTCAAATGCTTCAATACGTGAAAATCCTATTTTTGAGGTTGGTTAGTTTCTCCTGGTTGTCCGTGCTTTATTTCATTCAGATGAACTTTCATGGTAGAAGCTTTTGCGTTGAGACATTCTGCTATGATGTTTTGACTTACGTGTTGTGTTTTGTTTTGGGACTAGCGCTGTGTATTAACAGCATGACAGGAAGCTGACTTTATTGTAGCTAACTGGAGAATGAGGTCAAGTTAACTGAAAAACATGCTAACCAGGGCGGACGCTAACTGAGGTTCCACTGTGCTGTCAACCACCTAAACCAATTCCACCTGAGCTGCCTACTAAGCATCAGGTGGCACGACAAGATCCCGGACACAGAGGTCCTGGATCAGGGGCGGAAGAACCGCTTCAGAGACTGCCTCAAGGGTCCTTCAAAGCTACAGACATGAACCTCAACGCTTGGGAGTCACTCGCCCAGGAACGTCCAGCAGAGACCAGACGGACTACAGAGGCTTCTCGCAAGGCACAAGCCACTTCCACTTCCATCACAGCAGCCACCCACACGTGTCCCACTTGTAGACTACAGAGGGCTTACACGATGGCTATCCTTTGTGGTGTACATCATTGACATAAATACAACTGGATTACACACCAAAAGCCTCAAGCGTTGCGTGATGAGTACCGACACACTGACTGCTCTGTAGATCCAAAACATTTATTACACGCCATCGCGGCAGACATGCACTTGCAGCACCTCACCAGTGCACTCGCTTCACTGAACCTCTTGCTTGAAAACACATAAAAACATAAAATAATTTAAAACAAACACATTAAAAACAGGTTACATTGCTTAACACATGTTCATTATACTGCTTGGTAAAATGCATCACATGAATGAGTATCTGACACATAGCAAATGATAGCAAAGGTAGAACACTGTGCTTGTTGAAAGTGAGCAAGAGTATGGTTGGGAAGAGGAAGGCTGCATCCGTCCTGCTTAAGACGCACTGAAGGTCTTCAGGGTGGAGGGCTAAGCGTAGAAGGTTTCCACCTTGACTGCCTGACAGAACATCGTCATGGAGAAGACCAGGCCCAGGATCTGGAAAACATCAGACATTCATGTTCAACTCTTCTCTCTTCATGGCCCACTTTGGCACCATTAAGATGCATTACATCATACTGGGAATGTTGGGAATAGATCACCAACAGCTCTCAGTGTGATGGAGGGAACGTCTCCGCTAGAATCATCCACTGCTACAATAACTCGGAGTAGTTGTGGAGACATCATTTTAGTAGATCAGGGGTCAGCAACCCACGGCTCCAGAGCCGCAAGTGGCTCCTCAGCCTCTTTGTTGTGGCTCCCTGTTGTTGCAATGCTCGAGTGGGGAAGATGCATGTCTTTGTAATGACTTTTGGAAAATTCCAACTTTGCGTGAGACCGTGAATGCATCCCGGTTGAGTTTTGACTGGTGATTGGAAGAGCACCAGGATGAGAAGACAGGATGCTATTCAGTTTTCTCTCACACAAGTAAACATGGAGGGGAAAAGGTAATACTTTCTCAATGCTATTTTACATTTCTACACAATTTATTAGAGATCATTTAAAAAACAGCAGCATGGGAACTTGGTGGTGCCAACTTGTTTGGAAGTTTATCTCCAATACTAGCAAGAGTACTCCATCAACTCGTCTTTTCTTTTCTGAACTACTTTGGTACCCCAAAATTCCCTCCAAATGTGACGGCCAAAAATGGTGGGAGACTCCTAATTGACTCAGCTTGTGAGCTCATCACAACTCTTGGTCACCAGCTAAAAGAAACAGGCGACAGCTTGTACTACACTGTACTACTAATTCACTGTACTACACATTTCTTCAGGCTTGAAATCAAATTGAACTGTGTATTTTGTGTATTGCCGCACCCCTACCTTCTAATTATGTTTCTTTAACATTATTAGAGCCCTCTAGACATGAAATAACACCCCTATAATCACCTTTACATTTGTATTACCATATATGGTAGCCATAATAACAGAAAAGAAGCCATTTAATACATAGATAACATTTGTATCAGTCTGTGGAAATGGCGTTTTGGCTTGGCGTGAGTTATAGTCGCAACAGTAGCCTATGCTATTATTGTGCCTGTTTGTCTGAGCTAATTCAAACCTGCAATAAAAACGATATAAACATATCTTGCCTATATAAAAAATATAAACATATTATGCTTCTTTTGCTGTGATGCCATTGGATTCATTTCACAAATAAACATGGTTTCTGCAAAATAGGACAAATACTGCAATATGTATCAACAAGTAAAACAAGTTCATCTTAATACATTGAGAAATACAAATCACAAATAATGCTGGGAGCGTCACAAATTCCATATTTAGAATCTGAAAATAAAACTTTGATATAATTCCAAACTGTGGACTGTTGATGAGTGTGGTCTTGGCATGGATGTGATCATCCATCATTAAGGTTGATCTTGGTTTGCATGCAATACAAGACAGAGGACAGGCTTGATTGTGCTGGGGGGGGTGATGAAAGATTGATAGAACAGCCTGAAAGTCTAACCGACACGTCTTGAGTATTGTAATACGTCCACAGCAAAAGATAGATATTCATTTATTTTTTACCACTTATCCTCACGAGGGTCGCGGGCGTGCTGGAGCCTATCCCAGCTGTCTTCGGGCGAGAGGCGGGGTACACCCTGGACTGGTGGCCAGCCAATCACAGGGCACATACTGGGGCCAAAACTGTTCAACTTGTACATCAATGATATCTCCAAAGTTACGAAAGACTTAAAAGGAACTCGCTAAATGTACTGCAAAAAAAGGTCAGTAAGGATAATTCATAATGCCGCCTACAGAGAACATACTAACTCCTTATTTGTAAAATCACAAATACTTCAACTTGCTGATATAGTTCATCTTCAAACAGCTAAAATAATGCATAAGGCTAAAAATAAGCAATTAGCTAAAAATGTCATCCAATACTTCTCTACAAGAGAGGAGAAATATGATCTCAGGGAAGAAGTACATTTGAAACACTTCTATGCTAGGACTACGTTATGCTAGCCATAGCATTTCAGTATGTGGAATCAAACTATGGAATGGATTGAGTAAGGAAATCAAACAATGCACAACGATGAGCCAATTCAAGAAACAATACAAGCAGTTGATGTTTGCTAAATACAAGGATGAAGAGTCTTGAACCAGTCATGATGTGCTATATATATCACTATATTGACACGCACTATGGTACCCATTATGGCATTGGATGCTCATATCACCTCCTACGAGGTACCAGGTACATTATTTAAAAAAAACAACAAAAAAAAACCTTAAACTGTATTATGGAAAGCAGGAAGTGAACAAATGTTACAGTTAGTGATTGTAAAAGTACCAGATGGAGGGGTAGGATTTAATAACCTTTGCTTCTTCCTACTCCTTTTGGACATGTGGAACTGGGAATTGATTATGTGATGCACTCAATTTTAATCTGATGCATGTTCAAATGAAATAAAACCATTACCATTACCATTACCATTACCATTACCATTACCATTACATATAGACAAACAACCATTCCCACTCACATTCATACCTATGGACAATTTGGAGTGGCCAATGAACCTAGCATGTTTTTGGAATGTGGGAGGAAAACCCACATGCATTGTGATTGCAGGGTGAGACCATAGAGGCCATCAAGTATCAACTGCTGGAGAAAAGAAGCTGCAGCATTGCGGCGGTGTTTAGGTTTGATTCTGCCCTAGAAAAGCAATCCAAGACTTGTATTGATGACCACTTGTACCAATCAGCCGGTGTGTGCTCTGTTTCTGTCGCAGGGATGGGAAACAATTCCTAGTAAGGCCAAGTGCTGAAATGGCAGGTATCCGGTCCGGTGATCCCAATGTGCTGGGTGCCTACTAATTTGCTTGTAGGTAGACTCCTACCTGCAGCAACTGTCTCCTTCTGTAGAATAAACCCATAAAAGACAGATCTCTCATTGAGCAGTTTATTTCTCCTCTCCATCGGGCAATTTTCCAAGACATTTCCAGCTTCATACTGAGCTAGCAAGCTTGTTGCTGTGTGCAGCAGGACGATATCACTGTCTGCAGAAAATCAATACCACTATGATCTGATATCTTATTTTTACATCAATAATATTGGATAGAGTTTAGTGTATTCTATGAATTCCATCCATCCATTTTCTATGACGCTTATCCTCACTAGGGTTGCTGGGGTGTGCTGGAGCCTATCCCAGCTGACTTCGGCCAAGAGGCAGGTACACCCTGGACCGGTCGCCAGCCAATCGCAGCCTCTATGGCATTAGTATTATTATTTTTGTAGGTGGCCCACATTTTGGACAGTCCTGATTTAAAGTTAGTTTATCTTTCATAAAAGACGGTGAAGATGAGCTCGTGCCATGCACTAATGCATTCATTACAGCGTTGACCCCAAAGGCACAAATCGAAAAGAATGACATCACCAAAAAAAGCACAAGGCCCACAAGGTGTTCCCACTCATTAAACACAGGAGGAAGTCAAGGGAACGCAACACATTTCTGATGATTCATGATTGGGAGGTCCGGCAGGTCGTTGGTTAAACTGCAGCTTCAGCAAATCCAATCTCCTGCTCTCCGTCTTCGCATAGCAAAGTGGCCTTCAGCAAGACACTGGATGGAGACCACGTGTTCTCCCTGCTCAGGAGGTCAGCTTGGTGACATGGTCACTTGCTGAGTGCATTGTGCACAGAAGTGCCCTTCCTCGATCTTCTGGTTTCTATTTTGGTGTGTCGTTGTGTCTTACATATTGTATACAGCAGGGGTGCTCATTAAGTCGATCACGAGCTACCGGTCGATCGCGGAGGTGGTACTGGTCGATCGCTGGTCGATCGTGGCGTGACATTAAAAAAATATCATCCCAGCATCAATGCCGTCACTTGATTGATATACAGGGCAGCCATTCAGATGACAACTGAATGTTGCCCTTCGGGCGACCAATCAAATCAAACAACGTCTCTAAGTGCAGCAGAACTTACAATGTCAGCCTATCATCCATCCCCGTTACTTGATTGACATACAGGACAACCAGTCAGATGACAACTGAATTTTGACCTTTAGGTCACCGCTCATGCGTAAACAACGATGCAAAGTGCTAAGCTAGTCGGCGAATTGCGAGATTTTAAGCCCTCGCTAAAGTTTATGGTCACTAAAATGAGTGAAGGAGCTGGACCAAGTAAAAAGGCAAAAACTGGACCAAGTAAAAAGGCAAAAAACATATCACTTCCATACGGATATGGAATATTATACGGATATTATGATACGGATATTATCCATGACTGATAAACATTTGGAAGTGTGCTTGAGGCTGGCTATCAGCAGCTACTGTCCGGACTATGCATCCCTGGCTGGTTCAATTCAGTGCAAGTCATCAAAGTAAACTCAGGTAATTACAAAAAATGTTAATAGTTAATTATGTGTGTTTTGCAATATTGGCTCATTTGGTTATGTAAGGTACATCAACATACATTGTACGTACAAATAATCCTCAATACATTTGAAAATAAATAGATGTTTTGCATTTTTGTAGTGGGTAGATCATTTTGACTCGGTCATTTTAAAAGTAGCTCGCATGCTGAAAAAGTGTGAGCACCCCTGGTATACAGTATTGGGCCACCATAGATACTGTATGTTGTTTGAGCTTAACAATAGCAATGACCAAATATGACTAAAATGCCACTGGAGTGCAGAAGGCCACCAAACCTGAACTGGGAACAAAATAACCAATAAGAAAATTGGCCAATTTTCACGTCAGATGCTATAAAGTGCTTTGTTTTTGCAGCAAGCTGGAACGTAAACAAAGCTATCTCAGCCATGTGCAATTACTTCTGCATTGTAAATGAAAATAGTCCAACAGTGTGCAAAATGACAATGGCACAATAAGAGCTGCATCTGCCAAAAATAAGACAGAGTATGACATGCTTAGCAAGGGTAGAGACAAAAAGGCTTCGACGCCAAGGCAAGAAACTCTGAACTTTGGGAGGAATGACAAATATCCCCAAGAGAGTGACAAAGCAAAGGAGATCACTGAAAAGGTTGTTTCAGACAACCAGTCCATCTCTATCATGAATTGTGGGCTGTTGCCATCTTCTAGAACGGATGGATCCTGCCAACACTGGCAACACTGATGATGTCATACATAAAATGTGTACTACATATTACCGATACTCGGGTTATGTACACGACTATTGAGGAATTATGTGTAATTATCTTTATTGCCATATTGAATATCATTATGATATCAACTACTTGGAATAACTGTACATTTGGAAAATGTGAATGTAAATACAACATGAATACTTACAATTGTATTTCAAAATGTTCCAGTTAGATTTTATGTATATGTTTTATATAGGTAGATCATTTTGACTTGCATGCTGATAAAGTGTGTGCACCCCTGATATACATCTATAGCGTACTTAAATACTCATATTTACAAATATTGTAAATACTTATACTTTCTATATTTATAGCACCCCTGATCTATAATAATATTGTCCAGGTATCGGATCGGGACTCAAAATCAGATCAGGAGCGGATGCTTCAGCTTTGCTGCCATAATGACTCACGCCATAGTAGTCTCTTTGTCCAGATCCTCACCAAAAATGTTATGTATTTCTCATTGATTGATGTGTTATGTCTCTATTTGGTGTGGTGGAAATTGGTTTGCTATTTTTATTATAGTCCTGCTTTGTGTCTGTCCTTCTACTAACTGCTGTAACTTTCATTCATTCATTCATTTTCTATCACTTATCCTCACGAGGGTCGCGGGGGTGCTGGAGCCTATCCCAGCTGTCTTCGGGCAAGAGGCGGGGTACACCCTGAACTGGTCTAACAGGTCACCCTGGACTGGTGGCCAGCCAATCACAGGGCAAATATAGACAAACAACCATTCACACTCACATTCATACCTATGGACAATTTGGAGTGGCCAATTAACCTAGCATGTTTTTGGAATGTGGGAGGAAACCGGAGTACCCGGAGAAAACCCACGCATGCACATGGAGAACATGCAAACTCCACACATAGATGGCCGTGGGTGGGATTGAACTCGGGTCTCCTAGCTGTGAGGTCTGCGCGCTAACCACTCGACCGCCATACAGCCATGCTGTAACTTGTTTTAAAAAAAACAAACTATTAGAACAATAAACAACAATAAAGAGTGATGGCCTGGGACTTTTGCACAGCACTGAATGGAAGCCACACCCCCAAATACTCTATATAGGCGGGACTCTGTAAGCCACAGGTCTCCACATTGCGACATGGGATATTTACACAAAAAGACACACTATAAACCTTGCAATCCTACCTACACTGGTGTTCCCAGTGTCACTTGTTTACAACTGCCATCCTGTACAATCCTGTGTTATAAGCTTGAATTATGACTTTATTCTGCTAATATTTCAACTTGATGTCCACAACAGCGCATTTTGCCCACTGTGTCCTTTGAACATTTTGCAATGAATAAATATCCATATCTAAGAATATTAATAAATACTATATTTGACAAGATAATGCGGTGTAGCTGCAGTGAAAATGTACATGTACATCCTATTAGTATGAAATTATATTGAGATGTATTAACATTAGCTTGGCAAAATAAGCGTTTTGTTAAAGTTGCATATTCAGCACATAACATGTTAGGATAATTATTCAATTGGTTTAGTTTGTGAGTTCAGGTACTTCCCTTTGAAATGCAGGGTAATACATCACATCACTTTGCACGGGCCATCATTCTATGTACGCTCTAACTCTGTTAAGTTGATTACACCTACTTTCTGTTTCATTTGGCTGCATTAGAAAACGCAAAGCAGCACTGAAAGTCTAATGAGGGACTACAAATGATCCTGCAGCTGCAGCTGAGGAAGAACCACGTGATTGATGCCTTCAAGAACAGAGCCGTTCACGTTATCGCTTGTGTAGGCGTGTCACGTACCAATCGGCCGCAAAGGAGATAAAAGAGTTTTATGGAATGTCAAACCTCCCTATGTGGTCTTCAGTGGTAACACACACAAAAGGGCCACTACGCCCCTGCCGTCCACAGAAAGCCTGCAGCAGCGCTTAATTCAAAGGACAGTGGAAATGTTAGCTTTACTTAAACCAAAAGTCAGAGTGACTGAATGCACATGAAAATATCAAGAAGTGACTCATGGGACTTTCTCTAATTACCTGAGTAAGTGCTGTGCATAGAGCAAAGATCCACAGGGCCACCAGGTTCTCATTAAGCCAGTCCTTCACTCGCTCGTAGCACGGCTGTGGGAACACACACAAACACACAAGAGACTGTGAAGTTGCAGTCGAGCCCCGCAAATTCGACATTTTTATTTTTTTATTTTGGGGCAAAGCCACCCTTTTATTAAAAAAAACATTTTATTTTTCTTCACAACCCAATCTTATTTACCACAAGTCTGTGATAATTCACTAATTAGGCATTAAATGTCAGCAAAGCACACAAATGTGTTATTATACAACATACTGTGACTAAGGTACAATTGAAGAAAAAGTGTGGTGAGTATAACAATGGCAATTAATAAATTAATTCAGTACACACATTTACATATATGTGTGTGTGTCTTTTAGTTTTTTTGCGTGAGAGGCAAAAAAAGAGGTGATGACGCAAGTCCACAATAAAAGAGGTCGCTTTACAAGCAGTTTAAAGAGCTCGGCATGGCCCATTTGCATGTATTAACACTCAACAGCAAGGAGGAAGTACGAGAGCACGGAGGAGTATGGAGTATGCAGTGCAACGCATGCACCCGCACGCCGACGTGTTCACATGCAGTTTTCAGTTCCAAATGTGAAAATAGTTCAATAGGTCATGGTGTTCTACTGGTAAATAAATGATTTACAAATGTAAAACAACACTTTTTTGTATTGTTTATGTTGTTGTTTAAATATTTTTGTTGTCACAAAAGCAAAAAAAAATTGTGAGGAAGTGAAAGTTATGCCCCCGCCTCTCGCCCAAAGACAGCTGGGATAGGCTCCAGCACCTCCCGCGACCCTCGTGAGGATAAGCGGCAGAAAATGAATGAATGAATGAATGAAAGTTATGCTTCAGAAAAAGCTGTTTTTCACCCCTTTGTTTTTGTTAGGAACTGATATTTACCTGAAACCTTCCTATGTTCTACGGTTGATTACTAAAGAACAGAAAAAGTGAAAGTTATGCTTCACAAAAAGCTGTTTTTCTCCGACCCCTTTTTTGTTGGGAACTGACATTTTCCTGAAACTTACCTATGTTCTACGGTTGATTACTAAAGAACGGAAAAAGCTAGAAACTTTTTTTTTCCTGATGAAAGACTAGAGTATTTTTTGTTGGTATTTATTTATAGAACACAATATTCTGTGTGCCTTGAAAAATCTGATAAAATTGTTTTGAAAAATGACTGCAATAGAATGAGTTAAAGTGGAGGGCTATTTGGGCTCATGCTAATGTAATAAAAACAGTCCCCTTTGATGGCACTGAGATATACTAGGAGAGTGTCAAAAATAGTCTCAGTTACAATCGCCAGGATGTACGTCAAAGCATATGTACTATGGAATAAGGGTCCCATATTTTTTGCATGCTTATGTTGTTTTGTGTTATAACAGTCATTCCTCGTTTATCCCGGTTAACTGGGTCCAGACACAACCACGATTTCTGTGAAATTCAATATTAATAAATTGAATATTTTCATAGTTAGAGCATAGAGAACCTGTTTATGACCTTCTAAGTAAGTTTTTGTACCATTATAAAACCCCCATCATGACCTTTACTCTTGTTTTAGCCAGTGTAGTAGACATAATAATACGAAGTAAGCCATCTAATCCCAAATTCACACCAGACATGTATCTATGTTGCGTTTTACACTTGACAGCGTACTTCCTGGTGACTATTGTCTCATCAATGTAACATTACTGACACATAGAGACCAGAGTAGCAGAGACTCACGATGCACTTCAATGGTTTTACTAACAAGCAGAGAACACATGCAGTGAAAATTCACACAGGAGCTGCTGTCTGCCATTCTTTACACTGCTAACGTACTGCTAGCACTCAGCTAAAAGTCAGCTCTAGCTAGCTGCCATTTCCCAGGGCCCCCTTATTTGTATTTTTATTCATTTAGCCATTTTTATGCTCGGAAATGCGTGATTTAGCCCAATAATACAAAGACTTAGATATGGCCAGTCTAAGTCTTAGACTGGTTTAGATATGCATTTAAAAAAACTAGAAACGCGAGGATCTGATGTTTGAACCGCGATGGGAGAAGGGATTCTTCCCACTTTGTTCGGTGGTCCTTCAACTCACCATAGTAGTGTAACAAAGGGAACTTTAGACTTTAGACCAGGGGTGCTCACACTTTTTCAGCATGCGAGCTACTTTTAAAATGACCGAGTCAAAATGATCTACCCACTACAAAAATGCAAAACATCTATTTATTTTCAAATGTATTGAGGATTATTTGTACGTACAATGTATGTTGATGTACCTTACATAACCAAATGAGCCAATATTGCAAAACACACATAATTAACTATTAACATTTTTTGTAATTACCTCCACATTACTCCACATTTCCCTTCTTTGGTACTGCAATGGTAGAATGTCCACCTCCCATTCCGTATGGAAGTGATATGTTTTTGCCTTTTTACTTGGTCCAGCTCCTTCACTCATTTTAGTGACCATAAACTTTAGCGAGGGCTTGAAATCTGACGCAATTCGCCGACTAGCTTAGCACTTTGCATCGTTGTTTACGCATGAGCGGTGACCTAAAGGTCAAAATTCAGTTGTCATCTGACTGGTTGTCCTGTATGTCAATCAAGTAACGGGGATGGATGATAGGCTGACATCGTAAGTTCTGCTGCACTTAGAGACGTTGTTTGATTTGATTGGTCGCCCGAAGGGCAACATTCAGTTGTCATCTGAATGGCTGCCCTGTATATCAATCAAGTGACGGCATTGATGCGAGGATGATATTTTTTTAATGTCACGCCGCGATCGACCAGCGATCGACCAGCGATCGACCAGTACCACCTCCGCGATCGACCGGTAGATCGCGATCGACTTAATGAGCACCCCTGCTTTAGACAAATAGAATAATATTTTTCCAGTTCATCTTTGATCCCAAATGCTGAAGCTGGGTGTGCATGAATGCAAGGTGAGCTTTGATGACGTTATTACGTCTGTGTTGAGTGCTGGTATTCGTATTTGTCAGGTGTCAAGTTAATTCATGCTCGCCCACTGCCTGTCACCCACGCATCAAACATCTACAGGATGTGATCATCTTCAAACTCCATGCTCGTACCAATGGTGAGTCTGTATTCATTTTGTGATTCACTTGTTGGAAGCTACTTTTCTGAGACGCTTATTTTGTTCGGTGCAGTCAGATAGGAAGTGAGGCTGGAAGTGTGGTCTTTTGGGCAGATCTGGTGTTCCGAGTACAAAAAACAAGGCTCACCTAGGCAGGATTGTAATGTGTTGGTGTGAAAGAACCCTCACTGAAGTTCTTACAGATGAATAGCAGGAATTCTTACAGCCACACTCCACCATCTTGTAACAGAAAGTCTTTCTAGAAGCATCATCACTAGCCACGTTTACATGGACCCAAATATATCTAAAAAAGAACTGAAACGTTGCACGGTCAAGGTAAAACATTGTTTGCTCAACAAAACTTCCGACATTCCAACACATATTAACTGAAAATCATCGAAAAATGTCTGTTAAACATCTGTGAAACTCCAGAGTGTAGCATCTCAACTTATATTGACTCATTGGGGGTTCTGGCTTGGTTCTGGTTCTGGTTCTGGTTCTGGCTCTGGCCGGACCGAAGCTGTGATCAAAATGCATTCCATGATGTGGTGTACAGGAGTTTGGATGTTCTTCCCGTGCGTGCATAGGTTTTCTCCGGGTACTCCAGTTTCCTCCCACATTCCAAAAACATGCTAGGTTAATTGGCCACTCCAAATTGTCCATAGGTATGAATGTGAGTGTGAATGGTTGTTTGTCTATATGTGCCCTGTGATTGGCTGGCCACCAGTCCAGGGTGTACCCTGCCTCTCCAGCAGCCTAGCGACCCTCATGAGGATTAGTGGTAGAAAATGAATGAATGAATGAATATTTAGCCAAAATATCTAAACAACTATGCCACAACATTAGCCACGTATAGATGAACCCAAATATTCCAATTCCATTCGGGTTATTTGCTCAAACGGAAAGAATGTAACCTTTGTATACACCTCATTCCGAAAAAAAAGTGCCAATCTGAATGAATATATAATGGGATTCCCAGGGGTGGAATATTCCTTTCCCCAATCCGATTGAGGTATCTTGTACCCGCTCAATCGGAAAGTTGTCAGGGTGCCTTCTTCTTCCTGGTGTTTTTCTTCTTCTGTTGTTTATTGGCGGTTGGCAAGCAGCTTTCGTGTGCATTAGCGCCATCTGTGGAACAGAATCTAAACCCTTCTATACGCCATTCACAAGTCCACTTTAATTAAAAAATAAAATATATATCTATATAAAACATGTGGCGGCACGGTGGTCTATGGGGTTAGCGCGCAGACCTCACAGCTCGGAGACCAGGGTTCAATCCCACCCTCGGCCATCTCTGTGTGGAGTTTGCATGTTCTCCCCGTGCATGCGTGGGTTTTCTCCGGGTACTCCGGTTTCCTCCCACATTCCAAAAACATGCTAGGTTAATTGGCCACTCCAAATTGTCCATAGGTATGAATGTGAGTGTGAATGGTTGTTTGTCTATATGTGCCCTGTGATTGGCTGGCCACCAGTCCAGGGTGTACCCCGCCTTACGCCCGAAGACAGCTGGGATAGGCTCCAGCACCCCCCGCGACCCTCGTGAGGAAAAAGCGGTAGAAAATGAATGAATGAATGAATGAATAAAACATGTGCCTTAATTATCAAATATTAGCCTCATTGACTATTCTGGTTGATTATAGCGGCGCATGTCGACACACAATTGGAATATTCCTTTCCATGTATACCATTGCTTTCGGAAAGGTCATTTGGAAAGATTCCATTCGGAAAGAGAAAAACTCCTCATGTAAACGTGGCTATTGTGGCTCCATGCAGGGTGCAATGGCGAGGTGCCCCAACAGTTATTCTCTCATGTATTGTGTGCAATTTTACTTGGTAACACATTTAGATTCAGGAGATGCTCCTTGAGAAAGGAATAAGATCTCCCTAGGCAGCGTCCTTATCTCCCCACGCTCTTTAAACCTCATGTAGCTTACCTGAACTTTCCATTGACATTTCCAACAGAATGCGCTGTGCAATTTCTTCCCCCTCTACAAGAGCATCTCTATTTTCTGACGGTGGGACATTTTCGCCAGTATCTCAAGCACATTTCACAATCCCTTTTGAAACTGGGTCTAATGTCCCTGAGCCACCTAGAGTCTAAAGAAGAGAATGATACAGTAATTATGAAAATGAGGAGGATTGGAGCGCTGCCCTCCTGGGTCACAGATGATAAAATGGAAGTGTCCTCACAGTGAAGAAAGAGTGCCAAAGAAAAGGTGAACGCTGACTTACAAGCGATGCCAGCAGTGTTTGCCAAAAAGGCCAGGTGGCAAATGGTTACCCGAGGGAATGCAATCTTTTAGACATTGCAAAGATGTGTGTCAGCGTCTATTTGATCAGTGAAAACACCATGTGGCACAGCGAGGGAAGGCAGAGGTGCTATCATGACCATCATGCGGTGCCGTTTTCATTGAATTATTCACTTCTGCAGACAGATGACTGACTGTGCTATTCATACAATTTCTCTTATCAATTAACTGAGAGGCACAGAGAACAAATACTCGATAATTCACATCTGCCTGAAACACAGCGGAACAAAAAAAAAAAAAAAGATATTTTTCTGGGCACAAGGTAAAATAATTCTCAGCTGGATCAATATGGAAAGTAATTCAGTGGGCCCGTGTTATTCATTCATCTGAACCCCATCGCGCCTCTGTGCTGCATCTGAAAATGTATAAATCATGTTGGGAAAGCCAGGGTTGATATGCCAGTTCAAGACATATAACAACGTGTTACACCTTATATTACAAAGCAGATACTGTACATGCAGGGTTAGCTTTACAAGGGAGCCCAGAAAGATGGGAAATCAACCATGTGTGCGGTTATTTGTCGGTATATACTGGATGGACAACATTCATTTGTTGAAGGTAAAACAATACAGTTTTGGCGTAACCTCGGTTTTCGTACACCCCAGTTTTTGTAGCATTTGGTTTTTGGATCTCGGTTATCGTACACTTTATTGGTTATCCCAAACAAATTGTCCCAAACACGATACCACCGAATTTTTTTCCGATCTGATGGTGAGTAGCAGTCAGGATGGTATCAGTGATACCGACAAGAAAATGTCGACCCAAGTGAAGTCATGTCTGTCGAAATATTCAGATACCGTTGGCTTGTCGTCAAAGTTTACTTCTGGCCATACGATGGTGATGAGGCGATGGTGGGTCAGTGACATCATCGTTCTCTTATCACCTGTATAGAAGTAGCAGATACTGGCTGTGATATCTTCATATGTGTCTTCCTTCAGTTTTTTTTCCTAATCACGGAGCCGCCACATACTGACTTACATATATATTCCGGATGAATACCACCACTTAAGCGTACTAGTGCACCACTCCTGTAACTGGTTTGCCAGCTACTTAAACAACCGAGTCCGGCAAGTAAAGACTGAAAACATCCTGTCTCCCCCTCTCACCATGACTAAAGGGGTGCCGCAAGGCTCCATTTTAGGCCCACCGCTGTTTTCCATCTACATAAATTATGTAGCCTTATCTGCTGGTAATTCCAAGATCCATCTATATGCTGATGACACCATCTTATAAGCAGAGGGGCCTTCATTACGCTCTGCAACATCCTCACTTCAGTTCAGTCTCACCTCAGTAGAGCAGCACTTCCACAGCCTTCACCTTCTCCTTAACGCTAAGAAAACCAAATGCAATCTTTGACCGGAAACCTGATCTCACCCCTACTCCCAAAATTTTCTGTGTCAACGGGTCTGAACTGGAGTTTGTGACCTGTTACAAATATCTTGGCCTCTGGTTGGACACGTCCCTTTCCTTCACCACCCATATCAAGCACCGACAGTCAAAAGTCAAAGCTCGCTCTATCGCAATAAGTCCTCTTTCACCCGTTCAGCAAAACATACACTTGTCAAAATGTCCATCTTGCCCATTTTTGATTATGGTGACACCATCTATAGGATGGCGTCCCAGTCCACTCTGAAGAAGCTGGATATTCTTCACCACTCTGCACTGTGAATTATATAAGTTGGTAGACTGGACATCATTCCATACCAGACGGCTCCGTCACTCATCGTCCAACTCATCTACAAAACCATACTTGGCATCACACCCTTCTATCTCTCTTCCCTCTTACATCTTTCTCACTCTGCTTACAATCTAAGGTCCAGTAATCCCATCAAACTCTCCATTCCCAAAGTTCGTACATCTTGGGACGCATCACTTTCCGGTTTGCTGCAGCTAATGACTGGAACACCCTATAAAACCCCCGAAAACTTTCAGCCTTCACATCGCTCTCTATCTTTAAACAAAACTTGCAACTAATTCCATCTGACTCATGCACTTGCTGATTAGGCCTATTGCCATATCCCATTGCTTTAATGTTGTTGTTTGATGCTTTTGTATTACATATTTACCGTATTGATATTTGTCATTTTATATAACGTTGTTCTTATTTTCAGCACTCCCCTCTCCCATCAAAGTGCTTTTGCTCTTTGTTCGGGCTGCATTTGTAAATAAGAATTCGTTCTTAAATTGCTTGCCTGGGTAAATAAAGGTAATATAAAAATAAAATAAATAAAAACTAGTGGAGATTCGAACATGGGGTATTTGCGCCAAAGTCCAGAACGCTAACTACTACACCACAGCGGCTCTATACGTATCTTCATACAGGAAGTGCAACAGCATGACAAACACACTCATTGGCACACAAGCCTGTCGCGGCTGTCAGTGTGGGAAAAAAATACATATATGAATCGCTCCGGAGTATAAGTCGCAGGACCAACCAAACCATGAAGAAAAGTTAGACTTGTAGTCCGGAATATACAGAACTACAAGAACCCGTGAAGAAAATCTAAGGAAAAGAAACAGCTTTGACATATCGCTCACATCAACACTTACAATATTTTGGTTTGCTAACATTTGGTTTTTTAAAGTTTGTTCTCTTCCCGTGTGAAAGGAAAGGAAATATAAGGTGTTGGAAAAATAAAATATCAATCTTGCTTGTGCAGCGTTAAAAAAAGGATAAAAAATGAGATTAAAATGTAATGAAAGTAATATAAAAGGAATACAATTACATACAAAGAATAAATACATACATACAATAAATACTACTGGAGTACAAATTTGGACGGAATTGCCCAATTCATGAGTAATTTCTGAATATAGATGAATTGTCTCTTCATTAACAAGATGCTGATTCCACTTGTTAATAACATGCGTGGATCAGTTCCTCCAGTCCCAGTTTAACAACTCCCAAAGCACTATTCCATGTATTAGCAAACATTCTGCAAAAAAAAAAAAAAATGTCGCCTTCTCCAAGCCTCTTATGCTATAAGTGCTGGAGTGTGACCAGAACCAGCAGCCAGAAGTGCAGTGCTTTGTGAATGTTATTACTTTCATTTTTGAAGAGGAACATGTAAAGATAGATTCTATCATCTTGAGCCGCATCACAGTTCCATTCTGCCATGTTCATTGATGTGGTTACACAGAGTACCAATAAACGACTTGACTTGACAACAGTGCTTTGCCAGGCTTTCGCTCTTCAGTAGCTGCTTTTTCTTGGTCACGCTGGCTTGGTCATTGAATAATATTCATTTTCTTTGCCATCCCAAAAAAAGACATTGAGTTACCTTTCACTTGGAAGCCATTTAACACAAAAATAAGACTTGTGCTCATCTTTGTTGCTATAAACGTGTTCACTTCTGACAGTAACGTTGGAGGTTCAGAGTTGAGTTTCTTCTTGTCGTAGGTTATGGCCAAAAACCCGTGTTGTTATTAGGGATCATTGTGCCTAACTCACCAAACAATTACTGACTAGTGATCTGACTAGTGATCTAGAGACCAGAATACTACATTAGGGGTGTGAATCTCAGCATTGAGGACGATTCGATACACATCTCCATGCACTGCCATCTATACCATACTTTAACGATGCATGGAATATTCTGGCGATACGATGCAATACGATTCACCGTCTTCACGATGCGATACGATGTGATAATCATTTAGTTCAAATCAATGCAATCCGGCATGATATGGTGCAATTTATTGCGATATGATGCAATTCAAAATGATGCTAATAAGCAAAGGCAAAAATGTAATTCAGTATGGTCCTACAAAAAGGATTTGGCTTTATTCCTTCTAAGCACTTGGCAATAAATTTGTCTTTTTTGTCTTTTTTACTATGCACCACTTCTTCATCATTCTTTTTGCCATCTTAAAACAGCAACAACTTTTCAAAAACAACTTTCCTCCCACTTTCACATGGGCTATGCTATTCCAAGAGCAGTGGTTCAGTGGTGGAGTCAAACAATTCAACAATAATTACTGCTGTAAAAAATACAGTACAGCAACAACAAAGTTAAAGTGACACTTTCAACAGTGGAATCAATGTTTGTTTACATTCCTGTCTGCTAAACATACTGCTAATATGAATGAGCTAGCAGCTAGGCTAATACAGTAGTGGGGAGCAGAAAGTGGAAAACAACTTATACCATTTTAAAATTGTTTAAATTCAGGAAGAAGCCAACTGCTCTGCTCTTCTAATGTCACCTGCTGTGCTGAACACTTGTTGGGGGGCACTTTTTGGGGACGGACAAATACTAGCTCCTGGACAATTTGGAAAGCAGTGGAAGATCCACTTGTTCTGACCTGATTTGCTTGGTTCTTCCCCGGGTGTCCGACGAAGAACTAGACGGGGAGGCGGCGGTAGACTAGTCCGTGTTGTGGTGTCCCCTTTTTAAGGGGGTCTGCATGTTTGTCTGCTGCCGTTGTACGGCTTCTTAACGAGGCATTCTTTTCAAATGACGGACGTTTTGTCGAGCTAGTTTTACTAGTAGTTGTATGTGCCTGAATCCGGCTTCCGTTCGTATTCAATACAAAACGCCAAATAATGATGGTGCAGGGCCATCGAGTGGTTAGCGTGCAGACCTCACAGCTAGGAGACCAGGGTTCAATTCCACCCTCGGCCATCTCTGTGTGGAGTTTGCATGTTCTCCCCGTGCATGCGTGGGTTTTCTCCGGGTACTCCGGTTTCCTCCCACATTCCAAAAACATGCTAGGTTAATTGGCCACTCCAAATTGTCCATAGGTATGAATGTGAGTGTGAATGGTTGTTTGTCTATATGTGCCCTGTGATTGGCTGGCCACCAGTCCAGGGTGTACCCCGCCTCTTGCCCGAATACAGCTGCTGGGATAGGCGCGCATGCGCATCGATGTATCGATTAATATCGATTATTTTCCACACCCTGACTACATATCATTGACAGCATCTTTCAATGCATCGTCTGAATGGCTTATTTTTGTATTTTAGTTCATTTAGTCATTTTTATTCTAAAAAAAAAGCTTATTTATATAATTTAGGTGAACAAATACATACAATTTGCGTAAATATATATATATTTTCCACTAATAATAGGCTGTATTCAACCATGAAACAGCATGGCCGCAAACGTAATTTGAACCAGGAAGAAGCGAGGGACAAAAATATTCACACAATGACTTCCTGTTCAGGGCGAAGTAAGCTTCAGAAAACTACCACAGCAACTAAGAAAATCCAACCATTTTATGATGTTTTTCAGGTTGTAAGCTACATTTTCACATGTACAATGTACAAAAGCTTTATAGCCGTAGTCGTCAAGATATTTCTGTAACATGTCAACAAACTACCATAGTTGTATTATTGCCCTTTCTCCTGCTGTCTCTAGCCAAAATCACAAGTAAATGTGCAAGTAATAGGATATTTGGCTTTGGGTTATATCAACAAGCACTCATGTCGACATGGGTCAGCCCGTCTGAGGGGTGTGGGCACATCATGTGTCAAACATGGTGCAGGCTGAGTTATGGCATGGACACGTATGAACGAGCGCTCTGGTGTTTGCTGACGCTGTGACTGCTGACAAAAGTAACAAGATGATTTGTGAGGTGTAGCCAAATGCCACAAAACTGACAAGACAGCACTTCAAAGTGCAGCTGAACAATGACCCTACACAAACGGCAATGGAACAACCTTTGGAATGAAAATAAAGGGAATATCTCTCAAGTTAATGGCCGGATCCTGACCCAATAGAGCATGTTTTTCACTTACTCAAGACAAAAGTGAATGCAGGAAGACCTAGGTGGCTGCAGTGAAGGCCTGGTAAAGCTACTTCATTGTCACGCTGTCATGCCTGCCATTGCCTACCCCGCCTTCTCCTTGGAGACCCCGCCTCCTGCCTGATTGTGCTCAGGTGTCCCTCATCACCTAATTTCCTGCTGGCTATATATTGCCTCTGATTCCTCCTGTCTGGTGCAAGTTCGTTGTACTCCCATGTCTCGTTCTAGCATTCCTTGTCATCGCCTCGCCTGGTTCTCGACCCTCGCCTGCCTTTCGACCTCTCCTTCTGCCTGCCGCTCGGATACCTTTGCCTTATTGGACTGACTTCCTGTGTACCGACCCCGACCCGCGTGTAGAACCTTACCTCGTGCAGAGCCTGCCAATTCTGCCTTTGGGTCCTCCTTCCCACGTCCTGCCCCTGACACACGCCTTGTGTGGGTTCCCACGTCACAGTTTCTTTGAGTTACCTTCTTGGGCTTTGGTTTCCGTTTTACACTCACATTCATACCTATGGACGATTTGGAGTGGCCAATTAACCTAGCATGTTTTTGGAATGTGGGAGGAAACCGGAGTACCCGGAGAAAACCCACGCACGCACGGGGAGAACATGCAAACTCCACACAGAGATGGCCGAGGGTGGAATTGAACCCTGGTCTCCTAGCTGTGAGGTCTGCGCTCTCTACCACCGTGCCGCTCTGCTGCATTCATTCATTCATTTTCTACCGCTTTTTCCTCACAAGGGTCGCGGGGGTGCTGGAGCCTATCCCAGCTGTCTTGGGGCGAGAGGCGGGGTACACCCTGGACTGGTGGCCAGCCAATCACAGGGCACATATAGACAAACAACCATTCACACTCACATTCATACCTATGGACAATTTGGAGTGGCCAATTAACCTAGCATGTTTTTGGAATGTGGGAGGAAACCGGAGTACCCGGAGAAAACCCACGCATGCACGGGGAAAACATGCAAACTGCGGTCTGCGCGCTAACCACTCGACCACCGTGCCGCTCTGCTGCAATTATTGCTAAAATAAATATTGTTTCCCTGCATTTGGTCCTGTTCTCTGCATCCTGGGGTCGAACCGTAAAGCAATGAAGCCCGACCGTGACATTCATTGATTTCCATCCAAGTAATATTAATTACGGGTACTTCTACATTTATAGCATGTGACTTTTATAATACTACTTTAAAGCCCTGAAAACGCTGTCATTCCTAAATGGTATCTAGTCAAGCTGAGAGGCTAAAGACAGAATCCCCATCCCTAGAAATGGAGCTGTTGCTGTCATTCCTTTTTGATCTGCACCAACAGGTGATGTTTTCACCTCTATGTGTTCGTATGAATAATTATATGCAACAAGCGTAACTCCAAAGCTACTGTCAGTGTTTTGTTGCTGGTAAACCTTTTGTGTCATAAGCTGACATGCCAAGTGCCATATGTGTCGAGGCAGATAGAAACGGTTCAGCCGCTTGTTTGTCACATCCAATGATGGGCCACTCAAATCCACAAGTAGGTCTTTCCTCGGTTGCCAAGTGCTTGCTGACGTGGGGTTCAGATGGTTCTCTTTAATGTATAATGAGCTTCAAAACTTGAGATCACCTCTGTTGTGAATTGGCACTATATTAGACATACGGACTTGGCTTGATTTGACTTGACTCGGTCTGCCTCTTTATGGAATAGCTCAACTTTATCACTTATTTTTGGTGGTTCGAATTGTAGTTGCTTTTTGATCATCATTGCCAGACTCAAAAAGTAAACAAAGCATTGTAACGTAAATATGTCCATTGTAAATAAAATAAAGGTATGATTCAATCATGTTGTCTGAGTAAGATTCGATGAAAAATCTGATGAACCAATTTCATATCCATCAATCCAATACGAATGGCGTTCATCGTGTTACAAACAGAGTGTTCAGAGCCATCCCAAACGTCTTTCAGGGATCACTTCCAAATACGCAAACCTCATTATCTGAAACTTTGTCATCGTTTAACATTACAATAAAACAACATTTGTAGGTCAGAAGAGTGACAAAATAGGTCCCCTCTAAGTATTTGCATGTTTCTTGCATGTTATTAGACTTTGTCATTTGATTTAAACAAGTCCTTTACTGCTTCTATCGATAAAAAACAAGACAAATTGATTGAAACTAACAAAACCCAATTTTGTCCATTGAATAATACTGAAACTATCTTACATGTTAGTTGAATTCAAAGTAAATAATTTGATTTAAAATATTAACATGATTTCAATCAACTAATCGTGTTCACATAGCACATCCCGACATATTGATGTAATTAAATTTTTTTAACATTATTGTAACATAATTATTGTATTTGTACGATAATTTCATTATTCAGAAATAATTGTCACGCCTTGACGGTATGGCTATGAGCAAACATGAACAGGATTCATCCTACACAGCGCCTGATGTTCGACATTGTCTCACTTCCCTCTTTGATCAACGTATAATGGCACACAAGTGACCTTGAACCTAGCGCACAAAAGTAAATAACAATGTACAATGAACACATTGGGGTGGAGGCATAAAACGAAAGTGCTGGAAGACGAGGAGGAAGAGACGACATAGAAAACCAAGCGGCAGTTCTGCCAAAAAGGCTTAAACAGAAGTAGATGGGAAAAGACAGCAGTTTTACTTCTGTTAGCGTTACCAGCAAAGCTTCCTGTCGCTGCTGCAAAGTGCAAATGGTGGCAGAGATCACCGCTCGGAAAATCATGGCATGTCTAAAAAACATAGTTGTTTGACAAAGAAACACAAACGAGTGGTGTCCAATTTTTTTGATGAATCGCTTTACTGTGGATTTCGCCCAGGGGTATTATTAACACAACTGAACATTAAAGGGGACCCATTATGCTTTTTTCCACTTTTCTAACCTATGTCATTATCGTGACAAACTATGCCAATGTTTCAGATAATGAGGTTTGGGCATTTGGAAGCGAGCTCTGAAAGAAGTTTGGGATGACTCTGACCGCTCAGTTTCAAAGCTCTGTGTTGGCCCCCCACCCCCCCAACTCTGCTGCTCTGTTTCACTGCTATCATTACACCATGTTAGCACGGAGTAATCGCTTCCAGGGTAATATTTGTTCTGGTTTGAAGGACAGCAGGGCGGCACGGTGGTCTAGGGGTTAGCGTGCAGACCTCACAGCTAGGAGACCAGGGTTCAATCCCACCCTCGGGCATCTCTGTGTGGAGTTTGCATGTTCTCCCCGTGCATGCGTAGGTTTTCTCCGGGTACTCCGGTTTCCAAAAACATGCTAGGTTAATTGGCGACTCCAAAATTGCCCATAGGTATGAATGTATGAATGTGAATGGTTGTTTGTCTACATGTGCCCTATGACTGGCTGGCGACCAGTCCAGGGTGTACCCCGCCTCTCGCCCGAAGACAGCTGGGATAGGCTCCAGCACCCCCCGCGACCCTCGTGAGGAAAAGCGGTAGAAAATGAATGAATGAATGAATGAAGGACAGCAAACTGGAGAGGCGAGCAGTCGTGGTTGGAGTTGAAGATTCCAGGTGAAGAGAAAATATGGGAATGTTTTGTAAACATGGGCGAACATTGGTGACACCAATGTTCAAAGCCTTGTCAAAGCCTTTCCAACGTTACTTGGTCATGTTGAAGCATCAGAAGTGCAGGCTGTAAGTTACAATTTCACGTGTCCATGTCCTAAATGCACTTATTTTGGGTAGGTAAGCGGTGGTCTAAGTAGCATTATAGAGTGTGCATACAGGCAGTGTCTTCCCTGCATGCATACAAATTACAAGCTCACAGTTGCAGTTGCTAATAGCCTTTTTCAACCATCGATGGATATATAAGCTTTTTTAAACACAGATCCATCCGATCACAGTCCCGCAAATAAACATGTAGTGACCATATTTGCACTACCGATGTTGTTTTACCGATTTGGCTCTAATTTCATGGCGCAGCGCAAGGTGGCCCGGCGCAGCCCACGCAGTGGTAATATGCGCAATTTGGTAATTTGATACTAATTTGATATTTGGTCATTTGGACTGCGCCAAGATGGCCGTGGTGGCGTGCCAGGGGAGGTGTCCACATTTTCAGCTTGCCGCAGTGACGATTTCGTGACAAAACAGCCCGGCAAAGGTGAAGATAAATTTGTGAGCTCCAGCCTGGTCTATTCTTGGCACAGGCGAAGCGCAGCCTGCGTAATGGTATATTGGCTGACAGGCGCACAGTGATGACGGGTCTCCAAAACCCCACATGCAGATTTTTCCGAGGGTTGCACGCATTTCAATGGAAAAAACAGCAATGACAGCAACCACTATTTAATGGAAGCGTTTGAACCATTCATTCATTCATTCATTTTCTACCGCTTTTTCCTCACGAGGGTCGCGGGGGTGCTGGAGCCTATCCCTGCTGTCTTCGGGCGTGAGGCGGGGTACACCCTGGACTGGTCGCCAGCCAATCACAGGGCACATATAGACAAACAACCATTCACACTCACATTCATACCTATGGACAATTTGGAGTGGCCAATTAACCTAGCATGTTTTTGGAATGTGGGAGGAAACCGGAGTACCCGGAGAAAACCCACGCATGCACGGGGAGAACATGCAAACTCCACACAGAGATGGCCGAGTGTGGGAATTGAACCCTGGTCTCCTAGCTGTGAGGTCTGCGCGCTAACCACTCGACCGCCGTGCCGCCCTCGCGTTTGAACCAGCATGTACATTTTTGCATGAATTGTCCCATCACATCTGAGACGTCTTGCATAATGGGAACTCAACCTGATGGGAACTGGAAGTATACTGCCAACCGGAACCGACTCTACACTGGGGTTGGGGGAAGGGGACAACGCCCCCCGAAATAAATGGATTGTGCCCCAAAATCAACATTTTAGAAGTGAAAAGACAAGACATCTCCACTCATCGCTCGTCTCCGTGGTTGTGCTGGATGCACGCCAGATCACCCCCCCCACCCCCTTAGTAATCTAATCACAAATGAGCCAACACGCAGCGCAGACTTTGTGTTAACAGAGAAAGGGGACCAATTAGACAACCAATCATGAACAACAACTAAAAACTACGATTCATAGAAAGTTGGATATATTTTTTTTTATTGCACACCAACAGAAGTACACACCTCCATATGGGTGCACAATCTACACAATCTACCATCTTATCCCTGATGTCTATATGCTATTGGTATGCTATTATTACAGTAATAATGATGTCAAGCAGTGAGATTTTAATGACTGTAACTGTATGGCTGTAATTGTGTTTACTATCACGGTTCATGTCTTCATTGTTACTATTGCTACTGGTAAGTTGGACTGTTTCATTTCACTGATATCATCTCCAGTGTGACCCTTAGCCATCATTGACATTTAACTGTTCTGTTTGTCACTCTTGTTGTTTTGGGAATTCTTGTTGCTGCTGTTTTTGTCTCTCCCTCTACTGTCTCTCCCCCCACCCCCCACCCCAGTTTCTCTTCTTCTTGTCTGTGTTTCTTCTTGCTCCGGTCCGGTCGCTCCAAATGCGCATTACAAATACATCAAATAACGGCAAATAAAATTTCATGGTACAGGGAAGTTGTAGCCAACACCTTTCCTGACACAGAGCAAATCTGTTTAGCATGTAAGGGGATTTAGATCAACAATACAAAAAACAAAAACTTGTTTCATAAAATACACAAGACAGCGGGCACGATCGTGCTGTGTTTTTTTTCTGCTTGTTTTCTAGTAATATAAAGTCAGTTGTAAAATTGCTTGTAGTACTGAGCGATTATTTCCCTTTTTGCCGTGTTTACATGAATCACCGACTTCACACAGCTCATTAAAAATAATTAAAGTATAAAGTGTCAAGGATCACTTGCACAACTCTGTCCATTTCCAGGTTAAACCACACCCACTTCCGGTTTATACCCCGCCCACTCAGAGGACAGATACGGATCCAAATCATTTAGATGGGTCTAGATCAGGGGTGCTCATTAAGTCGATCGCGATCTACCGGTCGATCGCAGAGGTGGTACTGGTCGATCGCTGGTCGATCGCGGCGTGACATTAAAAAAATATCATCCCAGCGTCAATGCCGTCACTTGATTGATATACAGGGCAGCCATTCAGATGACAACTGAATGTTGCCCTTCGGGCGACCAATCAAATCAAACAACGTCTCTAAGTGCAGCAGAACTTACGATGTCAGCCTATCATCCATCCCCGTTACTTGATTGACATACAGGACAACCAGTCAGATGACAACTGAATTTTGACCTTTAGGTCACCGCTCATGCGTAAACAACGATGCAAAGTGCTAAGCTAGTCGGCGAATTGCGTTAGATTTTAAGCCCTCGCTAAAGTTTATGGTCACTAAAATGAGTGAAGGAGCTGGACCAAGTAAAAAGTAAAAACATATCACTTCCATACGGAATGGGAGGTGGACTTTTTTTTCACAATGTCTTTTTCGAAGTGCGTTTGCCTCATATGCCATTCTACCATCGCAGTACCAAAGAAGGGAAATGGGGAGTAATGTGGAGGTAATTACAAAAAATGTTAGTTGTTAATTATGTGTGTTTTGCAATATTGGCTCATTTGGTTATGTAAGGTACATCAACATACATTGTACGTACAAATAATCCTCAATACATTTGAAAATAAATAGATGTTTTGCATTTTTGTAGTGGGTAGATCATTTTGACTCGGTCATTTTAAAAGTAGCTTGCATGCTGAAAAAGTGTGAGCACCCCTGGTCTAGTTCAACAATACTATCTGCCCCAATGGTTGGATGGGATACAAAAAAAAACAACAAAAAGAAGAAGAAATTATAGTGCATGCAGTAAACAGGGAAATGTTAGCACTCTGAGTTCATACATGGAGAATAAAGCTCCTAGCCACTTATCAAGTAGCTCTTCAAAGAGGTTATTCACTTATTTTCAACTTCTGTGCCAACAAAATTAGAAAGTGGAGTTCAGCAGTAGTGCGGACATCCTGCGGAGCACATAGGAGTGTGACCAATTACAGTGGAGTGGGCGTGCCCGGTGGCGGGTCTTTTGAAAATCCATTAAAAATAGAGCTGGAATAGATGCAGATTCTGGAAGATATAGAAATCTGCAGTCGCTTTAAAGTGCACAGCCTTACGTTAGCTGGATATTTGAGTTGGCCACCATATTTGCAGTTTTAAGTACAATTTGTTTGCTGCTTGAATGTAGCATAAGAAGTTGGAAGTCTTGTGTCAAAAACAAAAAAGTGTTTAATCCTGTGAGATGTGCACTCTTCTTTGCATGATAGGATGGCGTTGAAAACCATTGATTTTTTGAATGTGAGTAAGCAGTACTATTGAGGGCCAAGGGTAATGTTTTACTGTAGGAGATGGTCCTAAGCAACATTAAATCGGGTTTGTACAATCATTTTCCTCAAAATACGATCATGGTAAGCTTCTGGTACGATAATTTGTCATTTCCCATTGGCAACCGCCTATGCTTTGTCATACTCCAACATTACATAAATGTTCTTTATGTGATGTTTTAAATATTTATGCTTCACATTTGCATCAATAGAACATGTAAAAAGGCAAACGGTTGCTTAATGTTTCATCGTCTGTCACACTGACTGTGTGTGTGTGCCATTTTATTTGAAATACATAATCACAATTTTCCAGCTTTCAATGATTAGAATTGCAAGAGCAGGGATTTTGTTCTTCTAGTTTTGTCCCCTCCCCTGCTTCTTTGTGAGCACGCTTGTGATGAAGGAAGAAAGGAATGGACTTAACCCAGTTGACATCATGAAAATAGACCATTTTGCCTCTACAGAAAGCCTTCTTAGTCTTTGATTATTGAATGAATGGCATCAGTAGCACTCAGACAATGAAGACAAGGTGCGGCTTAATGAAATTATATATGAATCAAACTTTGAAATAGACTCAGTGTGATATGGATATGCTATTATTTGTTGTTTATTTGTATATGCATAACATACTAGCAGGACACTGTGCTGTACTGTATATTTCAATGTATAGTAGCAGGGTGCTAAGGCTACACTGGAATCCTCCAAGATGGAAAATACGGAAAAGGACATTTTGGGGAAAAAAAAAAGGACATATTCTATGTATTTTTTTTACTTGCCTTTCCAGTTTATAAAGACAGAGAGCAGCCACTACTTTTTCAACTCAGCGTATGACGGAAAGAACGGTGCTTATGTTAGTAACTGACAAGATAACAGGATATACAATACGGCAAGGCAGGGATTTCATGAATTTGTTGCAGAGGAGTTTGCACGGTTGAAAAGCAGGTCACAAGGAGGTGGAGTTTGTTCTAAATTAATATTTGATATTAGCTGTCCTTACATATTATCTCTGCAAACCCAGCTAATTCTTGTAACAACCTGCTGTAACATTTCACTTGTAAATATTCATCCTATTACATGCAGCTCTGGTAATTAACGAAAAGCAGACAGTACGTTTTACCTACTAATAACCCTGTCGGAAAGTTTTTTTTTTAAATCTGTAACTACTCCACACTTTCATTTTCACCCCACAGTCAAAATAATAATAATGATACTAAAAAAAAAAAACACAACAGAACAATTGCCATTCATGATATTCATGCTTTCTCCAGCATGTTTACCTGCAACTAAATATTGCTACACCCAACTGCAAAACGCAATCCTGCTTTTAAAGCAACAATTTCAAAGAAACATCAGCAGTCAGCGCCTGACTCCATCAGTGTGAGGCATGCAGAACTGCTAGTGTGCACATTATCCACTTTTTGCACCGTCTATCACCACTTCTTGCTTCCTGTTTTGCAGCTTCACGCTATCACAGCTTTTTAAAATTATATTGATGAGTAAATAATGCTGTTTCATGAATGAATACCACCTATTATTCATCAAAAAAGAAAAACTGTGCTAAAGACAATAAAGGCCATCATTATTAGACGGATATTAGACTATTAGATAAGAATAAAAACAACATTAGAGCAACCTGGGGCATCTAAAACAGCATTATTAGGAAAGTAATAAGACAGACAACCATCATTATTTCACAGTTGGAAGCACCAATAATGATGATATGAAGGAGATAGTTGAAAGGTTCAACAACTACATTCTAAATATTGGTCCAAAACTGGAAGAAGGAATTCCAAAATTCAAGGAAAGGAATGAAACAATAGAAAGGAATTCTAATTCCATGTTTCTCACAGATGTGAGAAAAAAAACGGAAATATTGATATTGTCAATAATTGTAAAGAAAAACGTGTAATGTAATGGAATCATAATGAAACTATAAAAAGGGTAATCCATGACATACATCAGTAATGTATCATTTCAGACTGGAAAATTCCCTAACAAAAATCAGCAAGTCAGCCAACAAATCAGTTTACTGGTCTACAGACCAGCCTCCTTATTACCACAATTCTCTAAAATAATTGAAAAGCTATTCAACAACAAGTTGGATAAATGTATCAGTGCGAATGAATTACCATCAAATCGTCAGTACAGATAGAGAGTTAACATTTCTACCTCCATGCCACTGATTCAAATTACAGAGGAGATCACTAATGCTATATATCATACAAGTGTACAGCTGCAGTATTCATGGATCTGACAAAAGATGCAATCAATCATGACATCATCATAATCATACATTCATTCATAATCATCACAATCATAACAAACTTAGAAGGGTACGGAATCAGGGGATTAGTTCAGAAATGGGTCCAAAACTACTGATCTACTGATACTACATACTGATCATTTGTTTCTAAAATGACAAATGTAAAAATTTTTCAAACAATTTTCAAACACCTAAATACTGCATAGAGCTAACAATAAGCTATTACCAAAAATGTCATACAATGCTGTTCTACAAGAGAGGAGAAATAAACAAATAAACTCAACGTACAAAAAGTGAAAACAACATTAAAAAGCCATAGCATTTCAGTATGTGGAATCAAATTATGGAACAGATTGAGTAAGGAAATCAAACAATAGGGATGAGCCTGATAATGGTTATTATAAGCGATTATCCGGATAATGCATTTTTGCCAGATACGAGTATGAAATGAGTACATTTGGTCATTATCCATATTCGTATTTAAAAAAAATGCTCATTATGTATTCACTTTGACCGACTCTGCAAGGGACACACACAGAGGACCTCAGTGGTGCCGCATTCATGTTCAAGGTCCATTTGGAAGTTTAAAACGGCTCAGGGTTTGTCACAATGCCTCCAATTTATTGGGTTTTCTTCAGCCTGCCTCTATTTTGGTTTGTATCTAAAGTTACGTACATGGTAAACGTGTTGGGTATATAATATGCTATGCAGAGCTGTGCAGACCTGCATTGTCTGTCATGACATTAGGTAGACTTAGCAAGCCGCTAAAATATTACACCCCTCTCAATACGTTGCAGTATGCACCTTGCAATCTTAAACTTGTTTCATAAACATAAACTTCATAAACTTGTTCCATACTTACTATCACGGTTCATGTCTTCATCGTTACTATTGCTACTGGTAAGTTGGACTGTTTCATTCCACTGATATCATCTCCATTGTGACCCTTAGCCATCATTGACATTTAACTGTTCTGTTTGTCACTCTCACTGTTGTTGTTATGGGAATTCTTGTTGCTGCTGTTTTTGTCTCTCTCTCTACTGTCTCCCCCCCAGTTTCTCTTCTTCTTTTCTGTGTTTCTTCTTGCTTCTTCTTCTGGTCGCTCCAAATGTGCATAACAAAAACATCAAATAACGGCAAATAAAATTTCATGGTACAGAGAAGTAGCCAACACCTTTCCTGACACAGAGCAAATCTGTTTAGCATGTAAGGGCATTTAGATCAACAATACTATCTGCACCAATGGCTAGACGGGACAAAAAAAAAAAAACTTGTTTCATAAAATACACAAGACAGCGGGCACGATCGTGCATCAGTCGCTGACTGTGTTTTTTTTCTGCTTGTTTTCTAGTAATATAAAGTCAGTTGTAAAATTGCTTGTAGTACTGAGCGATTATTTCCCTTTTTGCCGTGTTTACATGAATCACCGACTTCACACAGCTCATTAAAAATAATTAAAGTATAAAGTGTCAAGGATCACTTGCACAACTCCGTCCATTTCCAGGTTAAACCACACCCACTTCCGGTTTATACCCTGCCCACTCAGAGGACAGATACGGATCCAAATCATTTAGATGGGTGAACAGAGACAGATAGTGGTATACTATAGTGGTATACTATAGTGGTATACTACTATACTAGTATACTATAGTGGTATACTATAGTGGTATACTATAGTGGTATACTCGCTCATCCTTAAACAATACAAGGATGAGCAAATTCAAACGATACAAGCAGTGGATGTTAAAAATAAGGGTCATGTTATGTATCGCTATTATTTATCACCATTCTGATTGTTATATTTATGATCATTTATCTCTGTGTGGAGTTTGCATGTTCTCCCCGTGCATGCGTGGGTTTTCTCCGGGTACTCCGGTTTCCTCCCACATTCCAAAAACATGCTAGGTTAATTGATTTGGGGTCAAACAGCATTTCCACAGTTTTACAGGTGTTAATGTGAAGTTTGTGGTCCTCACACCAGTGCACAAATCTATCCACGCACCCTTTGTGGGTGGATGCGTTGGGATTCTTGGTGAGCAGACTAAGGTTAATTGGCCACTCCAAATTGTCCATAGGTATGAATGTGAGTGTGAATGGTTGTTTGTCTTTATGTGATTGGCTGGCCACCAGTCCAAAGTTTACCCCGCCTCTCGCCCGAAGACAGCTGGGATAGGCTCCAGCACCCCCCGTGACCCTCGTGAGGAAAAGCGGTAGAAAATGAATGAATGAATGAATATATTTTATATTTTATTATGGGCAGCACGGTGGTCGAGTGGTTAGCGCACAGGCCACACAGCTAGGAGACCCAGGTTCGATCCTCCTCTCAGGGATCACTGTGTGGAGTTTGCATGTTCTCCCCGTGCATGCGTGGGTTTTCTCCGGGTACTCCGGTTTCCTCCCACATTCCAAAAACATGCTAGGTTAATTGGCCAATCCAAATTGTCCATAGGTATGAATGTGAGTGTGAATGGTTGTTTGTCTTTATGTGATTGGCTGGCCACCAGTCCAAAGTTTACCCCGCCTCTCGCCCCAAGACAGCTGGGATAGGCTCCAGCACCCCCGCGGCCCTCGGGAGTGGAATGAATGAATGTATAACCATTGTGTTAGCATATCTTACACCTATTCAGCCTGGTCTCTATTCGTTTATTTGCCTTCCAAGAGGAAGTAATGTTTGTTTTGGTCAAGTAGTTTTTAAAATAAATTACCCACAAAAAATGTGACTTTTTTTTTTCTACCTAATTATGCATTTTTGGCCATGTGCGACTTATACTCCGGAGCGACTTATAGTCCAGAAAATACGGTAATTCTTTTGTGACACCAGTCCTGGAACTTTTCTGACACACCTCGTATGTTTTGGATTTACATGATTTCCTAAGGGGGCTGCACGGCGGATGACCTCACATAGGAGACCAGAGTTCAATTCCACCCTCGGGCATCTCTGTGGGGAGTTTGCATGCGTGGGTTTTCTCCGGGTACTCCGGTTTCCTCCCACATTCCAAAAACATGCTAGGTTAATTGGCCACTCCAAATTGTCCATAGGTATGAATGTGAGTGTGAATGGTTGTTTGTCTATATGTGCCCTGTGATTGGCTCCAGCAACCCTGCGACCCTCGTGAGGATAAAATGAATGAATGAATGATCATTTCTACTCATTTGGACACATGGAACTGTGAATGGAATCATGTGACGTATTCCATTGTAACTTGATGCATGTTGAAATAAAATGAAACCATTAACATTACCATCACGGCAGAAGTGAAAAAGCTCAGAGAGAGAAGAAACGGCCACCGTTTGCTTTTTTTTTTGTCTGAAATGTTTGACCGTCACAACTATAATTAAGGAAAATGATTAAATATTGAAAGCCAATGAATACTCGGGTCATGGATTCTGTTACAAAGACATTTGGGAAAACTGCACCATTATTCTCTCAGTCTCCACTGTCACCTGCACAAGTAAGAAGGATATTTTTTGGGTGAAAGTTAAAATATGGGAAATTTGTGAGAAAGTTAGGGTTGGCAGGTATGGATATGAATAATATATTTTCTTCACTTTGGGCTTATTCCCTGTCAGGGATCGTTATAGCAAGTCAATCGGATGAATGGTTTTGGATTAGCTTTTACGTCAGACACGACTGTGGTTGGGTATGAAACCCATGCTTTCTTCCATATGAAAGGCAGAAGTGTGTTCCATTATACCACCGGGGACTATGGATATGAATAATAAGCAAAATGTACAATATAAATGTTGATTTCATTAGTATCACTAACAAATTCTTCTTCAAGTCTGAAGCCATTCTCATGAGTGGTTTGGAGCTAAAAGCAACAAATTAAAATTCACTTTAACTCAACATTTGGCCAGGGTATGAATCACGATGCTTAAGCGTACATGACATAGGATCTCACATTGTAGGTGCTTGGAAATGGTTAAAGTCGGACTCTTCAGTTGTAATAAGACAGCATCCGTGCTAATGAGTATCTGTTCAGACACTGCACTTGCATTTTCAGACATCTAAGCTATGCTTGTGTTTACTGCTCTTCCTGTTTGCAAACCCTAAAAGGAATACACTACCCTCAATGCCGTCTGCATGGTGTTTTTTTTTTCCCCAGTGACTGATGTATTATTGAGGAAGCAAAGCAAAATAAAAAGACACAAAAGAACAACAACTGTTAAGACGGTCTGTCATGCTGGTGCTTACCGCCGTCCACCAAGTTCCTGGGTTGTCTAGGCCACAGTTGTCGCTGTACTCCAGGCAGCAGGAGTCCGGCACGCGGGAGGCGTTGTAGACTTCAAACCAGTCTGTGTGGTTGGTCACACCGCAGCAGCGGAACTGCATCGCAGACATAAAAAACATATGAAATTGTCTTCTTTGGGGATTACTTGCCATGACATGCAGCCCTAAATATGCAAACCCTTTTGTGTTGAATACAGCCACTTCCATTCACACCATTTCTGAGCCTACTTCATCTTCTCCATGTGTGCACCTAAGACATCTGATGAGGTGTCATATTAGCATTACCATCCTAATTAGTGCATTTTGTGAAAAGAGTGAACTAATGTCCACCTAAAGGAAAACAGCGCTTTTTTGGAATTTTGCCCATCTTCACAATCCTTACATATCTGCGACATGAAGACATGTCTTTCTCTTCTCTGCGCATTATAACGATACACACAGATAAACACAGAAAGACACAGATAAAAAGTGACAGCTTAATTGGGAAACACTTATTCCACTTACAAAACTGTTAGAATAAAATGTAGATACAATTATTATAGTATTAGTTATCACCCTTATATCCATTTGCTTAGACAATAGAAAGTGTTTGAATGTGCTGAAGAGGCAATGTTCCCGTGACCCTGATCAGAGACCCCCAGAGACCCCCAGGTCCTGAAGGTGCCTGGAAGCACCAGCTACGAGCCTGCAGATGCTCATGTTAATCCTGCAAGAATGTGTCAAGATAAGAACTCATAAAACAATAAAAGTAATCACTCTCACATATACACACACACATAGACAAACAAATACAGCTCGTGCAACTGCCCCCCCCCCCCCCCCCACCCGCCCCCCTTAGAGTTGCACGACCATGTAGTAGGGACCCCTGCAAAGAGAATAAAAAGAGAGGAGTGTGAACTGCATATTCAGAGTGGAGCGGCATGTCACTGGGTATGTGGTTTCACTCTCCTCGCTGCGAGTAACTTTGAATATTGTTGTCTGTCTCTTCTGTATTTCTGCATTTAAGTGTTTTTGAAAGTGTCACAGGAGTTTGAACCTGACAAAAACCTTCTGAAAAAGACTCCAGAAAGTGCTATCAATGTACCATTTACATATAATGTGACATGGATTTTAATCATGCTACATTAACATTGTTATTATTATTATTAACATTTTTACACCAATCAAACTAGATTACTGTACACTTTACCACAACACATCAACTAGCTCAGGGGTTGGGAACCTTTTTGGCTAAGAGAGCCATGAAAGCAACACATTTGAAAATATAGTTCCATATAGAGTATATGTATTATTTTCAACACCGAATAAATGTTTTTGTTTTTCCCACTTTTCTGACCTATAAATGTAGTTACAATGTTGTATTCTCGTGTTAAACGATGCCAAAGTTTCAGATAATGAGGTTTGCTCATTTGGAAGTGAGCCCTGAAAAAAAGTTTGGGATGCCTCAAATCGCTCGGTTTCAAAAGGTGTGGTAAAACTGCCACTTTGTGACTTCACAGAGGGGTTGACTTCCTTATATGGTTCATAGTTAGGAAGCACTTTGGGTGCGTGACCAATCACAGCGGAGTGGGCATGCCCCGGAGGTGGGCCGTGGGTGGAATTAAAACAGGCTGTTTTGGCAGGAAGCACAAATCCAAGGAAATACAGCTGGTACAGATTCTGGAACATCTAAAAAGTTTTCTGTGTGGGTTATTGTGTGTAGCTGCTCTATAGGAGACCACAACTCAAAACAAAGGTTTGAAAAATGAGCACAATAGGTCTCCCTTAAGCCAACAATTTTACAATGTAGTAATGTAGTAATTTTTTACTTTTAATGTTGTTATTCTGAAGTTACCGAATAATACATCAACTACTTATTACCATTATTGTGACTTGGGTTTAGCACCATACTCCTTTACTTTTGACATCTTCTTTGTCAAAAGGGTTTGCTATGCAGATTTAGCTATCTGACTAATTGATTAAAGGAGGGTAGACCTCAGTTGGCCACCAGATTGTCCAATAATCATCAAGTTTTTGGTGTCTGACCCAGAAAATATTATGAGGACAGCTGGCATTGGCTCTGGCCACCTGCATTGTAATTGAAAATGGATCAAAAATGCACAAGTATTATATTTGGAACATTATTTTTAACACTATGATTTCTTTAATGTTTTAATTAAAAATGTCAGCAAAAAAAATCTAAATTAACCAGACATGTCTGCAAGCCAGATGAAGTAATGAAAAGGTTTGTGGAGGTGTTTCAATCATGTTTTTGGTAGGTGGCATAGGTCATTGGTCATGTGGTAATGGTAATGGTAATGGTAATGGTTTTATTTCATTTGAACATGCATCAGATTCCAATTGAGTGCATCCCATAATCAGTTCCCAGTTCCACATGTCCAAAAGGAGTAGGAAGAAGCAAAGCTTATTAAATCCTACCCCTCCATCTGGTACTTTTACAATCACTAACTGTTACATTTGTTCACTTCCTGCTTTCCTAATATAGTTTAAGGTTTGTTTTTTTTTGTTTTTTTAATAATGTACCTGGTACCTCGTAGGAGGTGATATGAGCATCCAATGCCATAATGGGTACAATAGTAAGTGTCAATATAGTGATATATATAGCACATCATGACTGGTTCAAGACTTCAAATTAGAAAAGTGCAGTTTTCCTGCAGTTTTAAGAATCATGCTGAACAAACACTACTGGTGACTTCTGTCCTCACACATCTCTGGTGTATTTTTCCTCATGTGGTGCATGGAGATGCTTAACTATTGAGTAAGCTAATACTATTCAGGGTGAACCCTGCTCCAGGGACATATGCCTTATTATCTATTCAGTGACTCAGCATGTACCTATGAAGGAGGCTTGGTAGCGAGAATAGCGGCAAAACAAAGAGCTATCACACATCCAACGGTGATCTGACAAAAAGTGCCCCATGCCGCCACGATCAACCTGCATGCAGTGAAAGCCTCACATTAACCCCCCCCCCACACACACACACACACATTTTACTTACCGCTGTCATGGTGGTTTCATCACACATGAACACGCTAATGCGGTGTAGCTTTGTGCAGACACATGCACACACCTGAGCCGTCAGCATGTACTGCATGTCGGCTAACGGATGAAACCAAATGTGGAAATAAAACCAAAGACCCCCGAAGTCTCCAACATGTCCTTTGATGTCACCTGAAGGCATCACCAGCCGCATTATTGGCAGCACACGTCCACTTTTTTATATTTCTAAGTTTCGATTGCTTCTTTTTTCGGCTTGAATTTAAAACAAATGTACGGGGAAAGCACATCAAAGTGAGAGCTGGGAACAAAGATTACCTCCCCGACTGGATGGTGCTTTTTATCTCTGTCAGCTTTTTACCACAGCATTTTAAACTTGGGAGGCTTAGAATGTGGCAGAGACATTTCACATATTTTTCTCTGCTGTCATTTTTTTTTTATAGAAAAGTCGGTAAGTATTATCAACAAGAATAAAGTTTCCCATTCCATTAACCTTAAAATGATTGCAGTCAGAGAGAAAAAGAGGCATTCAAAGATCTTATAAGAAGTATGGAATAAAGTTAAACCTTCGTTTTCATATGATTTCATATGATTGATCAAGGTACCATGGATTTTACCTAAAATCACAAATACTTCAACTTGCTGATATAGTTAATTTCCAAACAGCTAAAATAATGCATAAGGCTAAAACAAGCAATTAGCTAAAAATGTCATCCAATACTTCTCTACAAGAGAGGAGAAATATGATCTCAGGGAAGAAGTACATTTGAAACACTTCTATGCTAGGACTACGTTATGCTAGCCATAGCATTTCAGTATGTGGAATCAAACTATGGAATGGATTGAGTAAGGAAATCAAACAATGCACAACGATGAGCCAATTCAAGAAACAATACAAGCAGTTGATGTTCGCTAAATACAAGGATGAAGAGTCTTGAACCAGTCATGATGTGCTATATACGTATATCACTATATTGACATGCACTATGGTACCCATTATGGCATTGGATGCTCATATCACCTCCTACGAGGTACGTGGTACATTATTAAAAAAAAAAAAAAAACAAAGAAAACTCTTAAACTATATTGGGAAAGCAGGAAGTGAACAAATGTAACAATTACTGATTGTAAAAGTACCAGATAGAGGGGTAGGATTTAATAAGCTTTGCTTCTTCCTACTCCTTTTGGACATGTGGAACTGGGAACTGATTGTGGGATGCACTCAATTAGAATCTGATGCATGTTCAAATGAAATAAAACCATTACCATTACCATTACCATTACCATTACGATTACCATTACCATTACCATTGATGGAAACATATTTTGGCTTGGTTTTTGTACACTGTCTTGGTTATCATACATCATTGTGTGTAACAAACTGGTACATTGATAGCAATGCTTAATTTAGTCACCCAATACCAAATATATAGTACTTAGTTTACAAAATACAGTATCCTGTAAGGCTGTTTGCCCTACAATGTCAATGTTTGCCAGTCTACCAAATTACCAAACTGGATGCATGCAGTGGTTTGTTGGACCAAATTATGTGTGGTGCGCCATCCTGTGCCACCTTGCGCTGCGCCACAAAGTTCGAGCCCCATGACTGAAGACAAGAATGGATCTTGCGAGACTTGCGTCCCGACATACGTGTTACCGCGTACATGGGCTCTGCAATTTTGGCATAATTTGTTGACCATGGCGAGCATGTAGAGCAAGTATGGTAGTCAGACGGGTTGAAAGTGTGTCACATTTGGTTTTTGGACGTTTCAGTTTTTGTCTGGCCTGTTGGAACGAATTAATAATGAAAACCAAGGTATTTCTATCTCTACATGTAGCCCCACTAGATGTCATGATGTCTTACATCAGTTTGAACTATCATCCAGGCGTTGGTCAGACCCACGTTGCCCTCAGTGCCAAAGAGCTGGAGGCCCTTCTTCAAATCCTTCTGGGCATAGTGGTCAATCTGGAAAACACAGAGCAGGAAATGCTGTTACTCAACTCATCCAAAAATTGGTTTACATTGAAATTGAATGATATTCAAATGAAAACTACATGCGGTTTATATTAATAGGCTGATATTTTGCAATGGTTACGTCCCAAGACCCTCAGCAAATCACACACAAACAAATAATGGACACCTCCCTAAAAAGCCGCCCTAGCAGTACTTACAAACCCAACAATATGTCACTCACACATTTTAAATTCACTTTTACACATTAAGAGAGTACCCGAGAGTACATTAAAACATGCAGTTACACAACATCACATCTTGTCAAAGCATCTTCCTGCTTGAGAATGTTGACTGACTTGACGAGGAACACCCACTGCATCAAACCGAACCGCCAATAATCAGGGATCTACTTTACTGTTATTTGTGGTTGGGGATGTGCAACGCAGCCTGTATTTGTATTTGTTGAGGTCAGAAAAGTATTTGTATTTGTATTCGAGTCAAATTTAAAATACACCCCCATAATACAGTTTAAGGTTTTTTTTGTTGTTTTTTTTAATAATGTACCTGGTACCTCGTAGGAGGTGATATGAGCATCCAATGCCATAATGGGTACCATAGTGCGTGTCAATATAGTGATATATATAGCACATCATGACTGGTTCAAGACTCTTCATCCTTGTATTTAGCAAACATCAACTGCTTGTATTGTTTCTTGAATTGGCTCATCGTTGTGCATTGTTTGATTTCCTTACTCAATCCATTCCATAGTTTGATTCCACATACTGAAATGCTATGGCTAGCATAACGTAGTCCTAGCATAGAAGTGTTTCAAATGTACTTCTTCCCTGAGATCATATTTCTCCTCTCTTGTAGAGAAGTATTGGATGACATTTTTAGCTAATTGCTTATTTTTAGCCTTATGCATTATTTTAGCTGTTTGAAGATGAACTATATCAGCAAGTTGAAGTATTTGTGATTTTACAAATAAGGAGTTAGTATGTTCTCTGTAGGCGGCATTATGAATTATCCGTACTGACCTTTTTTTGCAGTACATTTAGCCAGTGAAGATTGCTTTTATAGTTATTAGCCCATATTTCCACACAATAAGTAAGATATGGTAGAACCAGAGAGCAATAAAATTATACATTATTACCAACTAATGATAAATGAAATGTGTTTTCCGCAGAAAAACACGTCTAAAAACAGTTTTAAGAAAATCTTTTATTTTAGTTGCCAATTTGTTAGGGTGTTACTGAAATAAATATACAACTTTATTTGTAGATGCTTCATCATATTTAAACTGCACGACTCTGAAGTGCTTGAAAATATGCTTCTGTTACCTGCATGACGGGACTGCTTGCTACATTATGAGAGTATTCGAATTAAGATTAAAAATTGCAGCATAAACCTGTGCAAACACAGACAAAATATTTCCCAGTTGGATTTTCCTGTTGCCATAGTAACCAGCTGTGCCCTTGGCAAATGATTGAGGTGACAATGTGATTTGATCATGACAGAGAGTTGAGGTGAGCCACTGTTAATAATTTCCACACTGTGGACTTGAGATAAAATGATGAGTGACAAATAAAACGTGTTCATAGGATGCTGCTCCTTGACAGATCCTACAAAAAAAACTCTACTGGAGGAATTCTTCTCAAACTCCTCTCTAATCCTCTTTATCTCTAATTTGAATGAATTTGGTGGTGATTGCTGTCTAACACATTAACATTGCTCACAGGTGGGGACATTACACGCAGATTTAGTGATTGTGAAGCTCATAGGACCGTTTTCATGGACGTCAAACCATGCAAGGAATGAGTCCAATATATGCGGGAGGTCTAAAAAAAGAACTGAAACGTTGCACGGTCAAGGTAAAAGATTGTTTGCTCAACAAAAGTTTCAACATTCCAACACATACTAACTGAAAATCATTGAAAAATGTCTGTGAAACTCCAGAGTGTAGCGTCTCAACTTATATTGACTCAGTGGTGGTTCTGGCTTGGTTCTGGTTGTGGTTCTGGCCGGACCGAAGCTGTGATCAAAATGCATTCCATGATGTGGTGTACAGGAGTTCTTCCCGTGCGTGCATGGATTTTCTCCGGGTACTCCGGTTTCCTCCCACATTCCAAAAACATGCTAGGTTAATTGGCCGCTCCAAATTGTCCATAGGTATGAATGTGAGTGTGAATGGTTGTTTGTCTATATGTGCCCTGTGATTGGCTGGCCACGAGTCCAGGGTGTTACCCCGCCTCTCGCCCCAAGACAGCTGGGATAGGCGCCAGCAGCCTCGCGACCCTCATGAGGATTAGTGGTAGAAAATGAATGAATGAATGAATATTTAGCCAAAATATCTAAACAACTATGCCACAACATTAGCCACGTATACTACATGAACCCAAATATTCCAATTCCATTCGGTTTATTTGCTCAAACGGAAAGAACCTTTGTATACACCTCATTCCGAAAGAAAAGTGCCAATTCGAATGAATATATAATGGGATTCCCAGGGGTGGAATATTCCTTTCCCCAATCCGATTGAGGTATCTTGTACCCGCTCAAACGGAAAGTTGTCAGACCGCATTCTTCTTCGTGGTGTTTTTCTTCTTCTGTTGTTTATTGGCGGTTGGCAAGCAGCTTTCGTGTGCATTAGCACCATCTGTAAAACAGAATCTAAACCCTTCTATACGCCATTCACAAGTCCACTTTTATTAAAAAAGAAAATATATATCTATATAAAACATGTGCCGAGCGTAATCATAAAATATTAGCAAGATTGAACTTTATCTTTTCCTGTTCCCGGGTGCATTCTTTCAGCGAATGCTGAGATATGACGTAACACGCAGCTCGGGACGTTCTTCGATTTAAAAAAAATGGAGGCGAGCAATCGGCACTGAAGTTTGTTTTTGATTTAAAATAAATTTCAAGAAACTGGCAATACGGAGTTATTCCAACAAGTGAAAGAAAAACTCGGGGAAGCCGGTATCACGTGATGTTGATGTTTACGTTTTACTGCGCATGCACCATTGACTCTTCTGGTTGAATATAGCGGCGCATGTAGACAAGAGATTGGAATATTCCTTTCCATGTATACCATTGCTTTCGGAAAGGTCATTCGGAAAGATTCCATTCGGAAAGAGAAAAACTCCTCATTTAAACGTGGCTATTGACAACGTATAAAATGTTTTATTTGAAAATGACTATTTTCTAGAAGTATAACATCATCAACTACAGTATTTTCACATTTGCAACTGAACTGTGTGCATTTACAAACGCATACATGTGCACATTTCCCTTCAATGCGTAACCTCCTTCATGCAACACAGCAAGATGCCTTTTCACTCCCTGGTTTTCACTTCCTTGTGGCTGGTTTTTCGGCTTAAAATTGCACCAAACATGCTCTCTTCTGTTGTAAAGTTACATCATCCCCTCTTTGTGCCTTTTCAGCAAAAAACAAAAACGTAAAAGACGTATAAATACAAAATGTCATTTTCTGTCCGGTATTCACACTTCAATGGAAAAATTTAACTTTAAGTCCGTTCGCTCCCTCGACGGGGGTCACCTTGCTAATGTCACTCACCAGACTTGTGTTTGCTCTCTTCGTCTCGCTGCTAACCATCAGGAAACCATTAGCTTTTTTGTTATCCCTTCTCGTTCGGCGTCAGTGGTTCTTGGCCTTACTTGGCTTAGACAGCACAGCCCTCTCATTGACTGGTCCCACTAAAGATAACCAGTAGGAGCCATTTCTGCCACTCAAATTGCCTGCGTTCTGCCTCGTCTCCTGGTTCTCACGCTGACCTTTCCCTACTGGCTCCTCCCGACCTCTCATTAGTGCCCGAGCAATATCATTCCTTTCACCAGGGTTTTTGTAAAGATCGCGCCATGTCACTCCCACCCCACCGCCCTTATCATTGCGCTATCGACCTGTTGCCGGGAGCGCCACTCCCCTCTTCGCGCCTATATAATAGCAAAAGGCTCTGGAGGACTACATTTCCTCCTCCCTTGCGGCCGGCCATATACGCCCCTCCTCCTCACCCTTGGCGGCAGGTTTCTTCTTCGTTAAGACGAGGGATGGCTCCTTGCGATCCTGCATCGATTTCCGCACCCTTAACAAGCTCACGATCAAAAACAAGTACCCTCTGACCATGCTCGATTTGGCCTTCACCCCTCCATAGCGCCGTCATGTTCACTAAACTGGATTTACGCAACGCCTACCACCTTGTGCGTGACGGCGATGAATGGAAGGCGGCTTTTAACACCCCGCTGGGACATTTTGAATACCGCGTCATGCCGTTCGACCTCACTAATGCACCCGCTGTTTTTAAAGCCCTCATTAACGACGTATTGCATGACATGATGTTTCGTTTTCGTCTACCTTGACAATATCCTCATTTTCTCCCCCTCGGCGTCCGCGTCTTTTCCAGACGTCTGTCCTCCACCGAGCGTAATTACGATATTGGAAATCATGAACTCCTGGCAGTGGTCCTCGCCCTACAGGAATGGAGGCACTGGTTGGAGGGGCAGCTCACCCATTCGTCATGGTCACGGACCACAGGAACCTATCCTACATCCGCTCCGCCCAACGGCTGAACCCAATGCCTGGCCCCGCCAGGCAAGTTGGGCCCTTTTCCTCACTCGGTTCGATTTCACCGTCACATGCCGGCCAGGGTCACAGAATGGAAAGCCTGATGCCCTGTTGAGGATGTTCGCACCACCGGAGGAACCCCGCCCTCTGGAGACCATCTTACCCGAATCCCGCATCCCTCACTTCAATGGAGGGTGGAGAGGTGTGTGAGAGAGGCAAACAGCAAAGCACCTCCGGCTCCCGGCTGCCCACCCAACCGCTTGTTCGTTCCTCAAGACCTCCGCTCAGAGGCCCTGGTTTGGGCTCATTGTTCCAAGCTCGCCTGCCATCCGGGGGCCAAACAGACCGCTTTCCTTCTTGCTCAGAGGTTCTGGTGGCCATCTCTGCACTCTGACACCAGGCGGTTTGTAGCCGCTTGCACTACCTGTGCTTGGAACAAATCTTCGAGTCTGGCATCTGCGGGTCTGTTGCGGCCCCTCCCCATCCCCTCCCGCCCATGGTCTCACGTGGCCATGGACTTCGTTACTGGACTCCCGGCTTCGAGAGGCTTCACTGCCGTCCTTACATTCGTCGACAGATTCTCCAAATCAGCCCACTTCATCCCACCCGCAAGCTGCCATCCTCCATGCAGACGGCCCAACTCTTGGTCCAACATGTGGTGCGCATCCATGGGATTCCACTCTATGTGGTGTTGGACAGGGGTCCGCAATTTGCGACAGCCACATGGAGGGCATTCTGCAAGTCTCTGGGAGCCACAGCCAGCATCTCTTCTGGATACCACCCCCAAACCAACCCACTTTTTCCGTTAAGTCCATTCTCGATGCCAGGAGGCGTGGCAGAGGGGTCCAATTCCTCATAGACTGGGAGGGTTACGGCCCCGAAGAGTGCTCGTGGGTCTCACACGCCCTTATCCTTCACCCGTCCCTCATCTCAGACTTCTATCGGAGAATTCCTGATAAACCAGGTAACCTGTTAGGTCCGCCCGGTTAGTCGGGAGGGGGGGATACTGTCACGCCACACCGTGACACCCCCTTACACCCCGGCTCCTGGGAGCCGCCCACTGGTTTCTCCTCAGTTGTCTTTTGCCTCATACTCATGCTCTCTTTCTCCCCTCAGGCCCTGGTTCGCCCTGATGGGAGGAGCTCCCTGGCCAGCCACAGGTGTTCTCAATCACCTCCTCTCCCATTTAAGCACACTTGTGGCAGCAGGAGGGCGTGGTAGTATTGTTCCTTTTGGATGCACGCCACATGCTAGACAGACCTGACCTTCTGCCTCCTTTTTTCTGCTGTAGCGCTGTTCTCTCTCCTGCAGCTCGTCGCCCTCCTACCAACCAGGTAGCTGCTCCCTACCTTCATTCATTGGTAGCTATTTTTCAGTTTTGTAGGACCTTGCTCGCTTCCCTCGTGGTGCCTTTTCTGTTTTGTCACTTTGCACCATAGTTTTTGTTGTCACTATTCCACTTGCTTTAGGAGCAATAAAGACTTACCTTTTTATTTGCTACCAACTCCTGCCTGTGTGCAGAATTTTGGGCCCAACCCTCTCCTCGGCGTGACAATGACTTATGTATCCATAACATTTATTACACAGGAGAACAAATGTTTAAAAATTGTGCTTCAAATATTTTTCTGATTAATCCACAGTTCATGATTGTTAAGGGGAAATTACACTTTTTAGAAATTTTGCCCAACATCCACAAACCTTTATGAACACATATTTTCTTTCCTTTTTCTGTGCATTCTAACAAAAGAAAACCAGTTCATATGAGCCAGCTAACAATGCACATCATTGGGAGGCATCTATTTTGACCTCTAACAAAGTGTTATCTTTTTATATACATGCTGTGATCATGCATTAATAAGTACATTGATGATAACAGGTAATACTTACAGTATCTTTTGACGATTTAAAACATCAAAACTTCTTTCCTAGTGCATTGATTCCAAATATCATAGACAGCTTAAACAGCTACAACACTTGGAGTGGCTGTTTCTTCCAGCACAACACTTGTATTCCAGTCCTCAGGTAAAAAGCATCTTGTTGAGTCTTTGTAGCAAAATTGAGAGCTAGGTATACACTCTTCCGTCTGTTCCGTCTCTGAGTGATGCTGAGATGAGCAGCTAGATAATGATAGTTTTTCGTGTTAGCTGCTACAATACAATACAAACATCCCTGTAGTTTGGTTAATGTACAAGTTAGTCAATTTTTTTTGGACAATGAAACTTTTGCTCTAACATTAGCTAGCTCATACTAACTTGTTTTCGAGTTTAGAGCACACACAAAAGGGAGAGAAATATATGTTTATGTTTCAGATAACGATTGTGAATGATGGGCAAAATTCCAAAAAAAGTGCAGTTTTCCTTGAAGGGTATATACTATCATATCTCAGTAACCAGATACGGTGGATAAAAACAGCATATTTCAAATGAGCGAGCAAAATAGTAATATCTTAGGCACCAAATGCTATTTTCCCAAGTATTTTCCGACCTTCCCTTCCTCGCACTTTTTCAAATGCCTGTTATGTGAGTTAATACTGCTTTAACCTGTCTTACGAACATGGCTGTTTATGCTGTTTCTGTTTACCCGTCTCCATAAGCAGCAGGCAAAAATCAATAAAGCCAGAAATGTGATGAGTGCAAGTCTGACTTTCATCAACAGACAGCAGTATCTGGGTTGTACCATGTTTTCTTTTAACCCTTTCCACCCGGCTGCCCAAAATAACTTGGGAAAAAGGTTTGCAGATTTTCAAGTATTTTGTCAGGATAGCTAATTTGGTAAAGCGCATGCCACATAAACACATTTACCTTTCCTAAAACATGCCACATCTCATTATCTGCTTTGCATGGAAATGATTCAAGTGTCAGCAGCAGTAGCAGGTGAGCTTCCAGTGGGCAGGCAAGATTTTTTTTCCGCCAGACAACATGAGAGTCTGCATCAAAATGATAATAAATATGTGCTCCAGCAGGGTTTTGAATCACAGTCTCCAATATGGAGCCACAGCATCTCTCGATGTGACATACGTATGGGCGGTTACCTAGACGGGAGCTCCATGAGTCCCCTAATCTTGGGATAAATGGTCACCAATAGGACTTGCATTGCTGCTAATAACTTTGGGTTAGATTGTGGATAGGTAGACAGATAGGGGTGTAGTCACTCATCCCTAATTAATATGGCAACACATAGAAGCTGAAATGAAGATATAATAATAGACTGTTGGGAATAACTTCATATAATTGAATGCAATAAATACTACAATTTAAGTTTAAAGAGGACCAATCATGCTCATTTTTCTGCCCTCTGTTTTGAATTGTCGACTCCAATCGAGCAGCTACACATGATAAGCTTTCTAGATCTTCCACAATCTGCACCTATTCCAGCTCTATTTGCTTAGCTTTCCAAAACTGTCTGTTTTAATTTATTCCACCCGCGGCCCGCTTCCGGGCATGCCCACTCTGCTGTGACTGTTTACACTCCCAGGCGCTCGTGATGACGTGATGCTCATGATGCTCATGCTCCTGGTTGGAGACCCCTGACTCGCTGTGTATGAACTAGAAGAGTGGTAACTTAGGTCCGTGTTTACTATGTATTGCATGCAGAATATGTGCTACAGCAGGGTTTTGAATCACAATCTCCAATATAGAGCCACAGCATCTCTCGCGATGTGACATACGTATGGGCGGTTACCAAGTTACCCCTAATCTTCGGATAAATGGTCACCAATAGGACTTGCATTACTGCTAATAACTTTGGGTTAGTGAGGATTTTCTGGTTCTAAAAACATGACTCGGTGAGCAAAGGTTCACTACAACATCATCTGAAGCAGTTCACAATCAGTATTTAGCAAATAAATAACTTAGAATACAAATAATATAAATAATACAAACATATAAAACCTTTCAAGTAAATGCAGTTCACCCTCACTACATTGGGGTTCAAATATCACTCCTTCTCTCTATTGTGTTTGTTTTTAATGATAATGTTTTTTTTATGATAATTTTTAAAAAATGTTTCATGTTTAACTATGGCCTATTATTTCTCAAAATATTGAAAGACAAATTATATGTAGTATTCTGGTCACGAGGCATCAGTATTGTTAGATTGATGAGGCATTCACTCATTCATTCATTTTCTACCGCTTATCCTCACGAGGGTCGCGGAGGTGCTGGAGCCTATCCCAGCTGTCATCGAGCAAGAGGTGGGGTACACCCTGGACTGGTGGCCAGCCAATCACAGTGCACATGTAGACAAACAACCATTCACACTCACATTCATACCTATGGACAATTTGGAGTGGCCAATTAACCTTAGTCTGCTCACCAAGAATCCCAACGCATCCACCCACAAAGGGTGCGTGGATAGATTTGTGCACTGGTGTGAGGACCACAAACTTCACATTTACACCTGTAAAACTGTGGAAATGCTGTTTGACCCCAAATCAACTGGTGATCAAAGCCCTGTGACCATACATGGTAAGACTATAAAACAGGTGACATCATCCAAGTACCTGGGCATTCACATAGACCAGGGGTGCTCATTAAGTCGATCGCGAGCTACCGGTCGATCGCGGAGGTGGTACTGGTCGATCGCTGGTCGATCGCGGCGTGACATTAAAAAAATATCATCCTAGCATCAATGCCGTCACTTGATTGATATACAGGGCAGCCATTCAGATGACAACTGAATGTTGCCCTTCGGGCGACCAATCAAATCAAACAACGTCTCTAAGTGCAGCAGAACTTACGATGTCAGCCTATCATCCATCCCCGTTACTTGATTGACATACAGGACAACCAGTCAGATGACAACTGAATTTTGACCTTTAGGTCACCGCTCATGCGTAAACAACGATGCAAAGTGCTAAGCTAGTTGGCGAATTGCGAGATTTTAAAGCCCTCGCTAAAGTTTATGGTCACTAAAATGAGTGAAGGAGCTGGACCAAGTAAAAAGGCAAAAACTGGACCAAGTAAAAAGGCAAAAAACATATCACTTCCATACGGATATGGAATATTATACGGATATTATGATACGGATATTATCCATGACTGATAAACATTTGGAAGTGTGCTTGAGGCTGGCTATCAGCAGCTACTGTCCGGACTATGCATCCCTGGCTGGTTCAATTCAGTGCAAGTCATCAAAGTAAACTCAGGTAATTACAAAAAATGTTAATAGTTAATTATGTGTGTTTTGCAATATTGGCTCATTTGGTTATGTAAGGTACATCAACATACATTGTACGTACAAATAATCCTCAATACATTTGAAAATAAATAGATGTTTTGCATTTTTGTAGTGGGTAGATCATTTTGACTCGGTCATTTTAAAAGTAGCTCGCATGCTGAAAAAGTGTGAGCACCCCTGACATAGACAGTAACCTGAGCCGGCAGACACAAGTCGCCACTGTCTGTGCTAGAATCCATCAGCGCCTTCACTTCCGGCGGAGACTACGGTTGTTCGGTGTCAGCAAAAACATCAGCAAATTTTCTACAGAGCAACAATAGAGTCTATTTTACGGTACGGGAACACCAGCTGGTTTGGGAATCTAATCGTCAAATCAAAAACCCGGATTATCAACCTGGTCAGAGTAGCCAGTAAGATTATGGGCAACTCCGCCATCAACGCTCAGGAGCTATTCAATCAGGCCGCCATCACCCAAGCAAAAATGACAGCTTTTATGTTCTGTTCAATGAATACGTATTAATGCACTCAGGGAGAAGGTCCAGGGTTCCGCTATGTAAACACAACCGTTACAAACACTCATTTGTCCCTCTGGCAGTCAAGCTCATAAACGAGCAATGTGATGTGAGGTCTGGTCTATATGTGAACTAGCACTTTAAAACTAGCATTTTAAATACTGTTCACTTTAATTTACCAGTTTACCAGTTGGTAATTGCACAGCTCAGATGATCCCCTTTTTGCACATTGATCCATGTCTGGGAACCAGTATGGTTCTGGAGTTTTTATGCTCTGTTTCTTTTATGCTCTTGTTTATGCTTGTTGTATATGGTTTTACTATGTCTGTTTTTTCGATGTCTGTAGTATATCTCTTGGTTATATGCAGCTGTACCCTGCCTCTAAACCACATTTCTCCCAAGGGAGACAAATAATACTAATAATAATAATACTGAATAATACTTAATATAGCAACTTAAAACAATGTACTAAAGTAATTGGCGCAATTTGGCTCGCACCATTACATTCCAGTGGGTTCTAATCGGCGGATTGCGACGAATATTTTAAACATTTTGACATTTTCTTGCCGCCAAACTCAATTCTTGCCGCCGTTACGGGCCACCACGAGCCAGTTGGAAGGCAGTTTGTGCCACTGCACGCCACTAGGCACCTTATTTGGCGACACTAGGCACCACAGCAAATTGCATTGGCGCGGACTGACACCAACTGGTGCCGGCCCAGTGGACTCTTCGCATGAGCACCACTGGGTTAAACCACGCCCACTTCCTGCTTATCCAAAGTACAGATATAGATACAGATAGTGGTGTATTCGCTCATCCCAAATTGATATGGCAACACATAAAAGCTGAAATATAGTAATAGACTGTTGGGAATAATTGAATGCAATAAATACTACAATTTCAATTTAAAGAGGACCAATTATGCTCATTTTTCAGCCCTCTGTTTTGAATTGTCAACTCCAATCAAGCAGATCGAACATGATGAGCTTTCTAGATCTTCCACAATCTGCACCTATTCTAACTCTATTTGCTTAGCTTTCCAAAACTGTCTGTTTTCATTTATTCCAGGCATGCCCACTTTGCTGTGACTGTTTACAATCCCAGGCGCTGATGACATCCTGACTACTGCTGAATCCCACTTTCAAGTTTTGTCGTTATACGAGTGGATAATAAATGAATAAACCCTTTAGAGAGCTAATTGAAAAGTGGTTAGGAGCTACTGGTAGCTCGTGAGCTCCTGGTTGGAGACCCCTGACTTACTGTGTATGAACTAGAAGAGTGGTAACTTGGGTCCGTGTTTATTGAGTATTGTGTGCTGACTATCCTGTCACAAAATTCATTCCTTCATTCATTTTCTTCGCGGGGGTGCTGGAGCCTATCCCAGCTGTTTTCGGGCGAGAGGCGGGGTACACCCTGGACTGGTGGCCAGTCAATCACAGGGCACATATAGACAAACAACCATTCACACTCATATTCATACCTATGGACAATTTGGAGTGGCCAATTAACCTAGCATGTTTTTGGAATGTGGGAGGAAACCGGAGTACCCGGAGAAAACCCACGCATGCACGGGGAGAACATGCAAACTCCACACAGAGATGCCCGAGGGTGGAATTGAACCCTGGTCTCCTAGCTGTGAGGTGTGCGTGCTAACCACTAGACCGCCGTGCCGCCCTGGTTGTGTAAATTTGATCCTTAAAAGTTTTTTGCCGGACTATCCGTGTTTAAAACTTGGGTAGATCCACTGTTTGTTGTGGAAAAAGGCTATGAGCAACTCCATACATTGATGAGCTTGTAATTTGCATGCATTTATGCACATTATATAATGCTACACTGACAACCGCTTACTTACACAAAATACACAAGGTTAGGACATTGATAAATTAATTTGTTACTTACAGCTTCTGACTCTTCAACATGACCAAGTAAAGTTCTAAAGCCATCAGATTTTCAGCAAATCAGATTTTCACCGGATAGTCCAGCTTCATCCATGTTCACAAAACAGTCCCATATTGTTGTCTTGCTGGCCTGAAATCATCCACTTCTGCCTAATTAGGTAAAGTAGCTTTCTCTTAACCTGAACAAACATGTCCTGGAAGAAGCCAATGCTTCGTGCTAACACCGTGAAATCTCCGACAAGACTGTATAGTGGGGGGCGGGGTGGGTTGGTGGGTGTTTCGGTAGGGGGCGGGGCTTACAACACTCACCCCCGCAGCATACCCCCTTGACCCTAGTGAGGAGGATTAAGTAGTATAAAAAATGGATGGACTGAAGTTTGAAATGTAGGGCAGTGCTTGTTGTAGTGGTGAGGCCAGCAGAGAAGGCCTTGCTGGCCCTGACTGTACACCACCAGTTAGAAGGCGCTGCAAATTAAGCTAGCCGGTAGCAAACGTCAGTTAGCGACAGTCACCCACACTTAGAGGATTTCATTCAAAATGCAGAAAATGAGCTGTCGTACAAAACATTGAAAACACCATCACCGCAAGGCTGAAAGAGACGGAGTTGAAAGAGAATTCTGAATGAAAAGCAGACACAAACTGTAATTCCTTGCAACCACAAAGAGCAGTTGTTCTGCTTTCTAAATAGAGCTGAGCTAAAAGCCCCTTCCTGTCGTCACGACTGCAGCACGAGGCAGGCAGCAGGCCTGCTATCTCCTCACTGATGTACGAATCCAGCACAAGCAGCTGTTACACGAGATTCCAATAGACTGGAAAAAACCTTAAGTCCTCTGAAGCTGTGCAAATGACAAAAGACAGATGCTTGGAAAGTGGGTCATTAGGAAAGAGTGACTCCTGCGACAGTCAGGCAAGCAAGCCACAGTTTTACTTTGAGCTCGGTATTGACGCTATCCTCCGGACTTCAGTCGCCTTTTAAGTACACCAGACGAGTCCAAGATGGCTCATCAATTATTCAGGTGATAAGACTACAAGCAGAGAGACGCGAGATGAGATGTATATGGAGAAGAGAGGTGAGGCAGAGACATGTGGCTTGACGAAAGTGATAGATAGAGGAGAGAGTATGTGTGCTGAAAACCATAGAAGAGACAAAATAGTGGAGATTAATAGCGGGTGTGGTTGCTTGATGGTTACAGATGGTAGAGGCCTGCAAAGATTCAGAGAGTTTCATTCTCGACAGCCTAGGGAAGAGACCCAATTCAATACATCATACATTAAAGGAAAGTAAATAATGATGGGAAAATGACACCATTTTTGCAAAAAGTGGCGCTCCATTTGCCTTAATGGTTGTAGCAGGAAGACAGAATAGACTGCAAAAGCAGAAACCTGTGATAATCTGCTTTAGTGACTAGCCTAGGGTTTTAGCCAGGGGTGCTCATTAAGTCGATCGCGAGCTACCGGTCGATCGCGGAGGTGGTACTGGTCGATCGCTGGTCGATCGCGGCGTGACATGAAAAAAATATCATCCTAGCATCAATGCCGTCACTTGATTGATATACAGGGCAGCCATTCAGATGACAACTGAATGTTGCCCTTCGGGCGACCAATCAAATCAAACAACGTCTCTAAGTGCAGCAGAACTTACGATGTCAGCCTATCATCCATCCCCGTTACTTGATTGACATACAGGACAACCAGTCAGATGACAACTGAATTTTGACCTTTAGGTCACTGCTCATGCGTAAACAACGATGCAAAGTGCTAAGCTAGTCGGCGAATTGCGAGATTTTAAGCCCTCGCTAAAGTTTATGGTCACTAAAATGAGTGAAGGAGCTGGACCAAGTAAAAAGGCAAAAACTGGACCAAGTAAAAAGGCAAATAACATATCACTTCCATACGGATATGGAATATTATACGGATATTATGATACGGATATTATCCATGACTGATAAACATTTGGAAGTGTGCTTGAGGCTGGCTACAGCAGCTACTGTCCGGACTATGCATCCCTGGCTGGTTCAATTCAGTGCAAGTCATCAAAGTAAACTCAGGTAATTACAAAAAATGTTAATAGTTAATTATGTGTGTTTTGCAATATTGGCTCATTTGGTTATGTAAGGTACATCAACATACATTGTACGTACAAATAATCCTCAATACATTTGAAAATAAATAGATGTTTTGCATTTTTGTAGTGGGTAGATCATTTTGACTCGGTCATTTTAAAAGTAGCTCGCATGCTGAAAAAGTGGGAGCACCCCTGATTTTAGCCCTGTGATTGGCTGGCGACGAGTCCAGCGTGGGATAGGCGGTACAGAAAATGGATGGTTCATGATGTTTGGGGCGTCATACTGCATGCGTGGAAACGTAAAATCTTTGATTTAAAGTCAGTCTTTCAAATATGTGTGTCACAGTCCCTCTGCATGTTTCTGAGGGTGCAGAAATGTTGGCATTCCTCACCTGTCGGGCGTCCACGCTTTTTGGCACGGCCTGCTGCCATGTGAATACTTCCATTACATCCTTGCTCCAAGGGAGCCACAGCCCAGATTACCTTCCCCTGACTCCAAGACCGTTTGCAGTCAAAGTCAAAAGTTCTTCAAGGGCATTTCATTTGACTGCACCGCGTTGTATTTCCCTTGGCTTGGGATATGAGTTGAAATCACGGGAAGTGTTGCGGTACATTTCAAAAAGGGGGAAGACGCTCCAGTAGACAATCCACATATGGTATTCCTATGCCTCAGGACAGATCAGTCAATACTTGTGAACTTCTACAACTTCACTTAACTCAAGCACTAACCTTTTGAAAAGCGGGATCTGAAGTCTGCAAAGCTCCTCAGATAATGAATGGCCTAGCAGAGTCAAAAATACAAGTCTCGACTTCTAATTCTCTCCTCCAGCACAGCATTAACACGCATAAATGTCTACTATGGGCTACATTTCCCTCCAAGCAACTCATCTCAGTCATTAGCAGAGCCAAATGAATTACAATGCTTGCACTTTTCCATCCTCAGCTTCTAATTAAGTCCTGGTTGACACTTGGCGGCCATGTTAGAAGACAATCGATGCCATAAGTGTGAGACGGGAAGTGAAGGAGCAGAATGGAGGCTGCAAGGCATCCTGCTTAAATGTCATTAAGTAGCATAGTGTTGCATGGGACTAGAATGAGTCAGGCAACTAATGATGTATCAGCTGGGGGGGGGGGGGGGGGGGTACGCCGGTCTCTCAGGACACATTCAGTGGGACAGAAAGCAGTTCAGTTTACATTTAACGTAACATGCATGTTTACACCAATGTCCAGCGGAACAGCATTGAAGAGATGCTGAACAACGTTTTAGCATTCAGTTGATTAAACAGAAAGCTAGTAACTGATTGTAAACAATTTTGATTGATCGCCAATACAGATGGATTTCATTCTAAAAGTATTCAGTGTAAGCTTCAAGGTCCTCCCTTTTCTTTGTTTTTACACATAAAAATCTCAAATTTAGGATTTTGGTCCTGCCTATTTCTAGATATAGGAATCTTTATTCTTACCAAGTAAAATTGACTTGCTGCATGGATGGATAATTCCACTAGTTTTATGGTACTGGTAATGATAATGGTAATGGTTTTATTTCATTTGAACATGCATCAGATTCCAATTGAGTGCATCCCATAATCAGTTCCCAGTTCCACATGTCCAAAAGGAGTAGGAAGAAGCAAAGCTTATTAAATCCTACCCCTCCATCTGGTACTTTTACAATCACTAACTGTTACATTTGTTCACTTCCTGCTTTCCATAATACATTTTTTTTTCTTTTTTTTTAATAATGTACCTGGTACCTCGTAGGAGGTGATATGAGCATCCAATGCCATAATGGGTACCATAGTGCATGTCAATATAGTGATATATATAGCACATCATGACTGGTTCAAGACTCTTCATCCTTGTATTTAGCAAACATCAACTGCTTGTATTGTTTCTTGAATTGGCTCATCGTTGTGCATTGTTTGATTTCCTTACTCAATCCATTCCATAGTTTGATTCCACATACTGAAATGCTATGGCTAGCATAACGTAGTCCTAGCATAGAAGTGTTTCAAATGTACTTCTTCCCTGAGATCATATTTCTCCTCTCTTGTAGAGAAGTATTGGATGACATTTTTAGCTAATTGCTTATTTTTAGCCTTATGCATTATTTTAGCTGTTTGAAGATGAACTATATCAGCAAGTTGAAGTATTTGTGATTTTACAAATAAGGAGTTAGTATGTTCTCTGTAGGCGGCATTATGAATTATCCTTACTGACCTTTTTCGCAGTACATTTAGCGAGTGAACATTGCTTTTATAGTTATTAGCCCATATTTCCACACAATAAGTAAGATATGGTAGAACCAGAGAGCAATAAAGAGTGTGGAGTGATTTCTGATTGAGAACAGATTTTGCTTTGTTCAATATTGAAATATTTCTGGCCACCTTATGGTGTATATTTGTAATATGAGGTTTCCAGCTCATATTTTCATCTATTGTGATCCCCAGAAATGTATTTTCCTTCACCCTTTCAATGTCTACACCGTCTATTTGTATTTGCTGGTACGTGTCCTTTCTGCTGTTAGCAAACAGCATGATTTTAGTTTTACTTCAACAATCTATTATCATCAAACCATCTTTTTAATATGATAATTTCTTCTCTGACCTTTCTAATGATTTCGTCTGTACTCCCTCCAGAACAAAAAGCAGTGGTATCATCCGCTAATAATAACAGCTTTAAGTCTTTCGTGACTTTACAGATATCATTGATGTACAAGTTGAACAGTTTTGGTCCCAGTATTGACCCCTGGGGAACTCCGCACGTAATATATGAACTTGCAGATGTGTATTCTCCGAGCTTTACGTATTGCTTCCTGTCAGCTAAGTAGCTTTTGACCCAGTTCAGAACTAATCCTCTTATTCCGTATCTTTCTAATTTAGTTATTAGGATGTCATGATTGATTGTATCATGATTGGTTGTTTTAAGTATGTTAAATCTGGTGTTTTTTCTCTTATATTCGGCCAGCACTTTTTTGCAGTGTGAACTGTTTGAGTTGAAAACTTCATCTTCAAGAAGATGGCCGGCTGCCTCCATTGAACCGCTGCAGATTACCTCTGCAGAGAAATTGAGTCTGAAGTGCTGTATCTGTGCGTGTGGGTGAACTGTTGTGTGTACGCATAGACGAGTGTGTGGCCACCGGTGGCGGTTTTAGGTTCGATGGCGCCCACTGTGAAACCCACTCCACATCCAGTAGATCAACATGTACCAATGTTTGAAAGCCCACAGTTGTTGCATGTCTTTGTGTCCATGATGATGTTTTTCTGTCAAGCCAAGTCAAGGATTCACACTTTGACTGTCCTTGAATGCACCGTAGTTGCTATGTGAGAAAGTGAAACTTATGTATAACTTTCTTCGACGCTGCCACAGACAAACAAACCTTTTTCTCTTTCTTCTATCACCTCGTCCTTGTTCCCATATGCTGTGTGTGAATGCATAAACCCCACAGCTTAACAAATCCACCCAATAGAAGACAAACTGTCGTGTTCTTTAACTTGAACAGGCACATCTACGCCATCGCCACTTTAAACCAGTCAAATCCCAGGAGACATCTCACCCTTTTGAGAGCCTCTCCGTTTTAAACACCATGACTGAGATACAAAGACACTTCACGCCACAATTTATTTATTTCTTTGAATGCCGCATGTGGGCTCATAGACCTTCCAGAAGACGCCACTGCCTCCTAGAGTTAGCGATATAACGATGGGGCTAATTCAAATTTAAAACTGCTCTCACGTGCACAATTCCGTGTTGACAAAGATGTTTGTCATAGTTCTCATGGTTTGGTTTTACCACGCGCTGAGCACATTCGGAACCATGATAACAGGTCTGTTGCTGATGGGATTGGGCACTTTCCTGGTGTATCGCAGAATTCGTAGGATGCAGGCAGCGGATGGAGTTGGCCCACAGCTGCCCATCATGAATGATTTGGTGGGCAAAGCCGTTCACACTCTGACTGTGGCTGCCAATCACAACGAGGATGCCATCTTGGAGAAGATTTGGGCTTTGCAAAGGCAGTTGGATCCATTGGGAGACCAGAATGGACACTAAAGTAGCCTGGTCTACTGGAATGTGGCTTTCCCGAACTGACCCTAAACGATATTCTAAATCTGGATTTTGATGTCTCCACCATGGCGAACCAAGGTCGTGTGGTGAAAACATCTTCTCCCAAGAGATTGCTGCAGCGGGACGCTCTGACCCTCCATTAATTTCTTCATGGACACCTGTTGTTTCTCTTCTCTGGGGCCACCACGGACTTCTCCATGGCAACTGCTGTGTATCACAATGACACCCTGCGAACTGAGCTCCAGGTTTTCAGGTTTCACATCTCTCTCTGTCTTTAAACAAAACTTATTAACTAATTCCATCTGACTCATGTACTTGCTGATTAGGCCTATTGCCATATCCCATTGCTGTAATGTTGTTGTTTCATGCTTTTGCATTACATATTTGATATTTGTAATTTTATACAACGTTGTTCTTATTTTCAGCACTCCCCTCTCCCGTCAAAATGCTTTTGCTCTTTGTTCAGGCTGCATTTGTAAATATGAATTTGTTCTTAAATTGCTTGCCTGGGTAAATAAAAGTAAAATAAAATAAAAGAAAAAATAGGTTTGGGCACCTGATAGGGGAAGCGTCGCAGGCCACGCACTCACGCATCCAAAGACACACATATGCATTGCACCCCCCCTCCCCCCCCCCCAACAAGTGGCTGGGGGGGGGGGGGGCTGCTGGTTGTATCGGTTATCTTTCCATTTGTGTCGCTGGTCTTGTGTCTGTGTGTGTGAACAAAGTTTTTACTTGTATGCCAAATTGTGGGCGGCACGGTGGTCTAGGGGTTAGCGCACAGACCTCACAGCTAGGAGACCAGGGTTCAATTCCACCCTCGGGCATCTCTGTGTGGAGTTTGCATGTTCTCCCCGTGCATGCGTGGGTTTTCTCCGGGTACTCCGGTTTCCTCCCACATTCCAAAAACATGCTAGGTTAATTGGCCACTCCAAATTGTCCATAGGTATGAATGTGAGTGTGAATGGTTGTTTGTCTATATGTGCCCTGTGATTGGCTGGCGACCAGTCCAGGGTGTACCCCGCCTTACGACCGAAGACAGCTGGGATAGGCTCCAGCACCCCCCGCGACCCTCGTGAGGAAAAAGTGGTAGAAAATGAATGAATGAATGAATGCCAAATTGTATGCCAAGGTTTTTTTAACAGTCCCACACTGTGCTCCTTCATTTAGGAGTCTAGTTTGGAGTTTTGGAGGGTTTTTTTCCCTCCCCTCTCCATGTGTTGTCCCCCTGCTTCTCCCCCTTCATCGCCCAATCATCCCGTCCTGTCCCCCCTTGTCTCACTGCATAGTATGTTGTATACGTATGGACGGATGATTGCACTATTTTGCTTGTACTTCTGTAAGTGACAAGAATAATAATCAATAAGAATAAGAATAAAGGGCTACCACACAAATGAATATGAATCTTTTCATTCCCCCCTTCATCCTCGCAACACCTCCCCTGAGAATGCTACCCTGAGTACTTGCCCAAGTGGCCCACATCTAAGACCACCACGGTTCTTGGTCATATGCCACAAAATCTTCCACTGGCAAACTCGTGATGTGCCGATCAATACCAGCTCTTCATACCTAAAATCAATTCCCAAATGACAATATTGATACTTTTGATACTTCAGTAATTTGAGACATTGTAAATGATGAATTCATTCAGTGACAGAGATGCCTAAGACGTCTTTTCAAAAAGTAACGTAGACCGCCAAAGACATTTATTGACATCTTTTGCTTTTTTTGCAGGACCAACAGATCAAAGTCTTATGCGTCTTTTGTGTGAAGTTTTGACTTGCAGGCGACGTATTTCTGGCCCATTAGTTGGCAACAAGTCTATTTTCCTCCAATCGACAGCAACAGTTTGGATATGAAGAAGACAGAAGTTGGTGAATTGTACGCTGACAGAGGGAAATGTCAACAGATCCAGCAGAGACAAAAATACAGGCTGTTTGTACTGACTGGCAGTTTATCAGGCTGTGGATGCGTCGTGATGGCGAAGGCGAAGGGAAGACGGAGGTAACAATGTTGTTGTTGTCTATAAATAGTTTGCATGCACACACACATACACGTCTATCGTTAACACACATGCATACATCTGTAAATAGAGGATTATTTTGTGTTATATTGTAAGTCTGTGAATGAATGTATGTTGATATTTTGTCATCAAAATCTTTTTTTTCTCTTCAGATGTTTGAGGTGTCACTAAAACAAAAAATATGGACATCAGTTACCATTCTTTTTGAATTTGCTTTTATGCAGAAAAAGCTAATTTTCTCAGTTTTTTTGGTCAAAATGTGTTTTTTTTTCTGTGAGACCACTCTATGTTCTACTGCCGAATACCCAAAAAGGCAAGACATTTTTTTTTTCAGATGACAGAAGAGAGTCTAAAGAAGGGGTTCTCAACCTTTTTGACCTCGGCGACCAAATCTTCCTGCGCAATATGGCCTGGGGACCATTCAAATATCCATCTATGCCACTTGTCCTTAATAGTGTAGGTGGGGTATGCTGGAGCCTATCCCAGATGACTTTGGACCTGGTCGCCATCCAATTGCAGGGCCCTCGTTAAATATTGTACCATCGTGTACGGTCATCCGACGTCAGCTGGGATAGGCTCCAGCATAGCGCCGCTACCTAACTAAGGACAAGCGGCCCGAGGTCACCTTGTTAAGGAAAATTTGGTCCCGAGTTCAAAAAGGTTAGAACCCCTGTTTTAAATGATATACGGTTGGTGGGAACTACTTTTTCTTCCGCCTGAGTACGTGCGTAATGCAGGGGTGTCAAACCCAATCACACAGTGGGTCAAAACACAAAGCCTAATGTGGGCCAAATTGGACATTATTAATTATTTATTAATCATTTTATATGAATTACGGGTGTAAAGGTTAACACGTTAACGGACGTTTCCTTTAAAGGTAGCAATTTTTTTTATTTTTTTTAATGTTCCTAAATAGGGGCTGCATGGCGGACAAGCAGGTAGCGCGCAGTTCCCAAAGCTAGGAGTCCCGAGTTCAATTCCACCCTGGGCCATCTCTGTGTGGAGTTTGCATGTTCTCCCCGTGCATGCGTGGGTTTTCTCCGGGTACTCCGGTTTCCTCCCACATTCCAAAAACATGCTAGGTTAATTGGCCACTCCAAATTGTCCATAGGTATGAATGTGAGTGTGAATGGTTGTTTGTCTATATGTGCCCTGTGATTGGCTGGCCACCAGTCCAGGGTGTACCCCGCCTTACGCCCAAAGACAGCTGGGATAGGCTCCAGCACCCCCGCGACCCTTGTGAGGAAAAGCGGTAGAAAATGAATGAATGAATGAATTTCTGTCCTATATTATTCCTCAGTGTTTACAATAAATAAATACATAAATGACGCTGATGTCTTGTATTCTCTATGCTATATTTTGAATTAAACTATTTTGTTTTTTAATTGACCACACATATTAGGTGTATTTGAAGCAAGTTGAACCAACATTTCTTCTTCTTCTGGATCATTTCATACACTAAAGCAATCAGCATTTGTTCAAAGACAGCACAAACGACTCATCCGTAATTATAATGCGCAAAACATCTATTTCAGGGAACCAGGAAAAAAAGGCAATTAACAGCAAGTAAACTATAACACCTTGCAGTTAATTTGATTACAAATTGGAGGTTGATGGACAGTAATAATAATTGAATAAAAAAAAAGCTAATTCCCTTTCAAAGCAATCCAAATCAACAGGGACGATGTAGAAATCATAGAAAAAGTCCAATTCAGGATGAGTTTTCTGATATTATAGTCTCACTGAGCTAGACAATCCTTGAACGATCTTGTAATATCGCAGATGTTCACCCGGGGCTAATATTTGACAGCATGGGGTTGGAAGAGCTTTTTCATCCTTCGCCTTGAAACCGTGCTGGATTTCGAGTGACGCTTCCCACCCCTCAACTGTTTAATTAAATCCATGCATCAGGAGAAGACAGCAGAGTAGCGGCATCTTACACCCCTACGCCAGTTTACCACAATCTGTTAGTTTATCACTTTTCCCACACAGTTCCCCCAAAGGTGCTGCTAAATAAATGCACTAATCTGTGAACATGCGAGCAAACTCTTTCTGATGTCCTTAAGCACACTGAATATTTTAAAGCCAGGGGCGGAATAGACATGGCACAGCAGCTTGTTTAGTGAAAGATTATTTCCCAAATCCACCTGGGAATGAGGTGATAAAAACGCTTTGGAAACGGATAAACACTTAATGAAGATTTAGCAAATGTTTGGTGTGTCATATCCAATTTATTTGTACCAATTTCAGGGTTCCTATGGATCTGACATTTACAAATGTCATGCTTTTTTCCCGACGCGGGTAACAGATGTGTGTCATTAAAGCTGCAACATTTAATCGATGAATAAAAGATCAACCAATTCATTGACAACTATTTGGGGATTCAATTCATTCTTTTGTTTATTTAAAAATGCAAATATCCTCTGATTTCTGCGTCTCAAATGTGAATATATATATTTTTTTTTGTGCGTGTTTTAGGCAAAACAAGACCAGATTTGACTCTGGGAGAGTGATTGACATGTTTGCCTCTTTTCCGATATGTTGCACAGCAAAAAACGAACTGTTTGTGTTTGTTGTCATACTGTCAAGACGTCTTTATCGTGTCACACTGACTGGCCAATTGACTCTTTGGGTCAACTTGCAATGAGGCGGATGGTTCAAACTCTTTGAAAATGCATTGCAAATGCATTTCCTCTGCTTCATGTTAAAAAGAAATACAGAGCTCGATTCGGGTGACGTAACAATCGTCCCGAAGGCGGGAGGGAAACATTCTCATTCTTGTTCACGGAGTGAAACTCCAACTCCGTCGCCTCTCACTGCTAGCAACACCAGAGTGGAATAAAGTCCAGCCCCTCCCAAGAGGACTGGTTCCAGAGCCCTTGCTGTGCACCAAGGTGAGTCCGACAAACACTATCTGGAAGTACTCCACGATGAAGTACTAGAAAAGTACTCTTAGGCTCCTCCCCCATCAGAGAAGTGACATTCCACATACTAATAGCTCCAGTAGCGTCTAGTACAGGGGTGGGCAAACTACGGCCCGGGGGCCACATCCGGCCCGCCAAGTGTTTGAATACGGCCCGCCCAATCTTTCCAAAGTATTTCATTTAAACTCAACATACAACCTGGCATCATGGCCTGAGCCAACCTTTTGATGGTTTTTATCAATTTCGTTTTTTGACATGATCTGTTGTTTACAAAGTGCTCCTGAAAAAAGGGACACAAGCACATAATATTATTATTATTATTATTATTATTATTATTATTATTATTATTATTATTATTATTATTATTATTATTATTATTATTATTATTATTATTATTATTATTATTATTATTATTATTAGATGATTATAATTATTATTAGAACTATTATGATTATTATAATTATTATATTAATGCTAATTATTATATTAATTATATATAATATTATTGTTATATTTGCATATTTTACATAATAATAATATAATTATTATTATTTTAATTTTATTGTAATTATTATAATATTTTATTATTTTTAAAATATTTAAATATAAATATAAAATAATAAATAATAATAGCAGATTGCATGACAATTTTACAGATACAATAATACCAGGTGGACTGCTACGTGTAAAATATATAGTCTGCCCCCCCCGTAAATTTTGTCATATCAATGCGGCCCGCGAGTCAAAAAGTTTGCCCACCCCTGGTCTAGTATCTGCAGCCGAGGATCAGCTCACCAAGTTTCCCCACCTTCGGTTGCCGCCCAGCCTCTGACCCCTTTGGCCCCTAGTAAGCTCAATGGAGGGAGGACCCAGGTTGCCTCCTCAGGCTGTGCCCAAACGAGCCCCGTGGGTTAAGGCTCAGCCACCAGACGGTCGCCATCGTGTCCTAACTCCAAGTCTGGCTCCAGAGGGGGACCTTGGTGACCCACTCTTGTCAAGTCCCGCACCTATCCACTCTTCGTCTAAGACAGTGGTCTCAAACACGCGGCCCACGGGCCAAATGTGGGCCGCAGGACACTAGTTTGAGGCCCCTGCCTTGATATGAAAGTTTAATGTTAGTGCGGCCCGCGCAAGTTTGATATGGATGCTGTATGGTATCATGTACCCAGAAAAAATGATTACGTTTGATTAATGTTCATGTTAAAGGTTAAATAACTGTTAATAGTTATCCTCCCTATCCATGTGGAAGTAGTAAGTTTTTGGCTATTGAAGTTTAAAGGAAATAACTTGAAGGCTACCGTTTAGGTCGCTAGCTCTCTAGTTTGCGAGTTAGCATGTGTCTCAAGACCCTGCAGTTGCGCAATATGTTGTAAATAAAAATAGTATAAATGTGACTATAGTCGTGTTTTGTCATGTCTACAGGGCTCTAATAATGCTTTGTTCATTTTAATCTGAAAAAAATCATTTGTCTACCCACCAATTATTTGTGTTTTTTTTAAAGTTTTTATTATTTGCCGTTTTATTATTATTATTATATTTATTTATTTATTACTGATTGGTTGATTTTCTTTATTCTTGATTTGTTTATTTATTTTTCATCTTATTTTGTGTAGAAAAATAAAAAGTAAGATATTTGAGAACAGTGGAATGTTTTATCAGAGCTTTTATTGTAGAAAATTGGAACCAAAGTGAATTTTTTTAATTTTTCTGTTTTTAACAAATGCGTTTTTTTTGTTTTTTTTTTGAAAACCTGATGCGGCCCAGTCTCACCCAGACCCAAGCTCCAGTGGCCCCCAAGTAAATTGAGTTTGAGACCCCTGGTCTAAGGGCTTTCATACTGTAGCTGATCCCTCCAGGGCATAACGGCCCCTGACTACCCCCTACTTCGGCCCCTAGGATCATGAGACACGCAATGAGGAGGAGACCCTATAAACCATGGTGTAGGTATCGGGCAGGCACGTCCATTTCTGCTGGATTTCTTATTTTTCCTGAAATGACTCAAACTATGCATGCAATTTCCCAGCCTGCTTATCTGCAGCCGTCAAACTCCACATTCCCTTGTCACATTTATCACCGGCTTCCACAAACATCTTGTTTGCAGATGATCTCAATTTGTCTTTTGTATGAACATTTTCTTTGATGTGGTTGAACTTTACTAACATGATTAGCCTTGGGTACTCGTTTAATTGCATTTGGCATTCAACATGAAATGAAAATGATTCAAGTCGGAGGTGCAGCCACGTGATATCTCGACAAGCCCCACTGGTCTGACGGCTCTTGCTGGAAGGGTAATGATGTGGAAAGAGGGGGGTTATTGTGCTTGAAATGGGACTTAGCGAGTCTCACAGGTGGGCCATTTCAAGCCTTCCAGATACGATGCTTGCAGTTGCCGTGTCTTCTTCCTGCCTTCTGAGCAGACCGCATTGTGCGTGTTTCTACTCCTCACCACTCATTTGGTTTATTGTTTTGACTGCGATCCGTGCTTGATGCAGTCAGATGTCAGCTGAGACTGACAGCAGACCCTCAAGCTGAAACTATGCATGTCAACTAAATCCACCGGGAGACGGGTTCTCTCTGGAAAGGCTGCAGTTGAGATCTAATAACATCAAGTTTAATGAAACAAGGTCATGTGAAAATATACTGTATGTGACTATATAGAATACTATACTGTGTGACTTACGTGGCATAATTTCTTAATGAAATGAAGCCATTTAAAAATAAAAATATAGGCAAATTAATATGAACACAACATTTATGGAGTCCTTAGATCAAGGCTGATGATTACACTCATGAACTAACCTTATTATGCGCTACATAAGTTACTGCCAAATTAATAATGCATTTACTCTTTGAAAAAAGACGATCCCCAGTATTTGTGGACTTCCTTAACACTGCAGCACTGCAAATTATTTTGCACTTGCCAAGATTTAAAATCATATTTTTAGACATGGGAGATAATTTGCCTGGTTTTAAGGCCTATTTACATATTGACTTTATAGTATATTCTTCCTTTTAGAATGAGGGATTACTTTTCGTCTAGTTTGTTCAGAAATGTTCAAATGAAACAAACAAGTCTCAAAATAAGTAATTTTGGTTTTCCCAACAAATAACATCTTTAAAGATTCTACAACATCCACAGGATGCTTCATTTATTCAATGACATACTGTAACCCCGGGCTCACACCGAATCCATGGCGGCTCCGCAACATTAAAATCTCTGTTGTAGGATCAGACTATAGCTCTTAAAAATCTTAAATCCAGGATCAAGTAAAATTTACTTGTTGCATGGACAGATCATTTCACTCGCTTGAAATTGTTTTTTTCCCAAAATCTCGTCTTTTTATCTTATGTTTGGCCAGCCTTTTTTTTTTTTTTTTGCAGTGAACTAACTTGTCCTCCTTGGAGTTTGGATCAACATTTGCAATAAAAGTTGATCCGAGACTCTCAGTTCACTAGACGATACACAAGATTGAGTTTGTGAGAAAAAGAGGAACTGAGATTTTTACAAAACTTTACAAGAAAATACAGTGAAGAAATTGAAAAATATATACTGTATATCAGAATAATTTTATTGGTCAAGAATGCTTACACAAACTAAGGAACACAGGAAAACTGCACTTTTTTCGGAATTTTGCCCATCATCGACTACCCTTATGTGAAACAAGCGTATGTCTTTCCCATTTCTGTGTGTTGAGCCAACAATGCGCTTACATGACAATCGTATTTTGATATAAAGACAAAAAAAAACACCAACAATATTCCATTTACATAACTGACATGTATATTAACCAAGCGAAAGCTACATTGTTATTGTAGCAGCAAACACAAAGAACAATATTTTTCTGGTGTAGCAACACAACACCTTGCTATAGACTCAACATCACTCACATCGCCCAAGGCCTCTACCAAGCAGTAACACCACCTGCTGGAGCTACTGCAGTTTTATGTGTGACTTTGGACAAGTTAACGCTAGGTTATGAATCATGCCTCACGCATGTATAGAACAAGGTTGCGGCAATTAGGCGAGAAGTTGGTCAGTTTGGAGATTCCACACACTACCAACTAAACACTGCGACAGACTGAAGCAGTGGATACTGGCTCTCAACATCGCTATGTAGACTCAGCAAGATGCTGGTTTGCTCTCTGCCTTTTTTAACCTGAGGGCTATGATACATTTACAAGCTCAAAGGCACAGGCATTGTGCTGAAAGATACAGCCATCCCATCAATCAGCATCCCAATGAGGGCGGCTTTTTAAGTCACTGGTTTCATTATACTGTTATTTTGCCCATGAAACATTTAGCACTCGTGCTACATGATAACACCATGAGAATGCTGTTATGTTTCACTGAAGCTGGATCATTCATTCATTATGTCCATTGTGAATTCTGTTTCAGCAAAATGTATCAATTTTAATGGCTTTTTCTTTACAAATGAAGCCTTTATTTGTCCTGGAGGAACCTAACGTTTAAAATTTTAAAGAAATTATAATTACAGCCCGACGGGTTTGTGTGCATCAGACCCACACGTAGTCCATTTTGAATCAGCCTTTATCTACATACAGCGCCCATGAAGTTAGTTGGATGGCAAACTGTGGTTTCATTTATTTCAGGTTTGAATTGGTTGCGAAATGTGGACCTTGTAAAGATTGTGATTGTTTATTCATTTCAATGGGAATTCTGTCATGGAAAATGTGGAATTACATCAAATGTGGGAATTTCTTTGACTGTGCCAATAGGAAGCTGAATGAGTTGAACATTTTGATGTTGGAAGGCGTTGACAAATTCAGACGCAGTAAATAAATCTTAAGATGGATGGAAAATTGTGTGGAAATTGAACTGAAAATCTGTACGGAAATGTGGAATTTTTAGGAAAACTGGTCATTTTGGCGGCACGGCGGTCTAGTGGTTAGCACGCAGACCTCACAGCTAGGAGACCAGGGTTCAATTCCACCCTCGGCCATCTCTGTGTGGAGTTTGCATGTTCTCCCCGTGCATGGGTGGGTTTTCTCCGGGTTCTCCGGTTTCCTCCCACATTCCAAAAACATGCTAGGTTAATTAGCCACTCCAAATTGTCCATAGGTATGAATGTGAGTGTGAATGGTTGTTTGTCTATATGTGCCCTGTGATTGGCTGGCCACCAGTCCAGGGTGTACCCCGCCTCTCGCCCATAGACAGCTGGGATAGGCTCCAGCATCCCCTGCGACCCTCGTGAGGAAAAAGCAGTAGAAAATGAATGAATGAATGAATGGTCATTTTGGGAATGGGGACTACCGGTAGATTAGGCGTTTTCACGTTGGAATGGTTTGAATTGGTTGCGAAATGTGGACCTTGTAAATATTGTGATTGTCTATTCATTTTAATGGGAATTTTGTACACACATATGCATGGTTATATCGAAATACATTACATCACAATTCTCAAGTTTATTCAATACCATTCCCCCTCTCCCGTTCACATCATTGCTAATACATTTGTTCACTTCCTATTTTGAACAAATCTGAAATAATGCCAAAATGATGAGGCTGCCATTCGTTGCGTGTGCCACCAACAACCTGCTTCGTGGGCTATCAACTTACAGTAGATTGAATACTCCCACAATACCCCGGTCAGCTCTGCTGGAGGCCTACACCCTTTTCATTCTGCCTACGGATTCCAAACGCCAGCATTCCCCTCACAGGAGTGTGAAGTGGCCGCCCCCTCCGTGGCTGCCCACCTGTGCCATGTTCGTATTGCACCTCAGAGCGCAACCAGCGCTTTGCGAATAATCATCGCAGCGCGACTCCTCAGTACAAGCTTGAACAGAGACTTGCCTCGACTTACTGACTCCAGGAAGCCGCAGCTCCGGTTTATTGGACCCCTCATCTATCCAAGTACACCTTCCAGAGGATGCATCCTTCTCATGATGAATCCCACGTCTCTACCCAGTCTGCTGCCTCTAGCACCCTGAGACCCCTAGAGGTGCCTCTTCCTTCCAGGCTTATTGATGGTCATCCTGCATTTACTGTCAAGGCTATCTTTGACGTTAGAAGAAGGGCCAGGGGTGTCCAGTACCTGGTCGACTGGGAGAGGTACAGCCCAGAGGACTGTTCCTGGATTTCGCTCTCAGTCATTCTTGACTGCACTCTATTAGCAGATTTATACTGGCTTTTTCCAGATAAGCAAGCAAAAACCACCATGATGTACATTGAGAGGGGGTTACTGTTACTGTTCCATTCTCCTGTTGCACGCCTGCTGTTCCTAATACTTTGTCCCTGCCTTTTCCTCCACTTTCATTTTTTCCACAGAACTCCCTTCTCTGGCAGGAGGCAGTTCCACTGGGCACACCTGTAACGACTGCAGCAGCGACTTCTGCTCCTGCTGTCAGCTGAGTTTTGCTGGACTATTCCTTCTTCTATGGCATTTACACAGCCGCTCTTCCTCCGCATGTAAACCTTTTGCACCATTTAATTCCGCTTCCTTTTTCATGTACTTTGAGCAGTGCATTATTTTTGGACCTCTGACTACTTCCCGGTGGATTGCAGCCTCCTTCGGCCGTGTTTCTGGACTCCTCCATGGTGTACCTTCTACCCCATCGCCTTGTGCTAAACCGTTTTGGGCTGCGTTAGGGAATATATATTGTATATTTTTGTTGTAACTCTCTGCCTCTTGTCTCTGTATCTGTGGTCCACCATACAACCAAACCTAAGAAATCGTAATCGTGTATTCCCTCTTCATGCTCTGTGATTGGTCAGTCACACACAGCAACCGCCCCTCCCTGGACAAACCCTGCAGGCTGCAAGCAGCAGCCACGGTCAGTCATTCACGTACGTGGTGCAAAGGTTTTCCTCAGCTGCCTCTACTTTGGTTTGTATCTGAAGTCATTTGGTAAACTTGTTTCAGAACATAAGTGGTGCAAAGCTGACAGAAAACTTCCCTGTTTGTCATCACTGCATGTTTGCATGAATCACCAACTTCACACAGATCCTAAACAATAATGAATACGATAAAGCAGGGGTCGGGAACCTTTTTGGCTAAGAGAGCCATGAAGGCCAGATATTTTAAAATGTGTATCTGTGAGAGCCATATACATTTTGAATGCAATAAAATGTGTGCATTTTTATGTAAGACCAACAGTTTTAGATATAATGGACTCTAATTATGTAGACCAGGCACACTACCCCACGCCAATGGGGTGTGGCCAGCACACTTTCGTGAGCAGCGCAGTGTCTAATAATAAATCAAATACTTGCTGCCATTAATGCAACTTCTGCTGCTGCATAGTTTTGAACCGTATTCAGTACACGTATTTCATTCTTTTGGCCATCTTCACCAGAAGGCTTGGTTCTGCAGCTTTAGCTATTTGACTAAAGGAGGAAAGTTTACATTTACATGTTTTTTTGACATCTCAATGACCGAGGTAGACTACCGCATTACCCAGTAATAATCAAGTTTTGGTGTTTGACCTGGAAAATATCATCAGGAAAGATGGATATGGTCGGCCGTATTGCAGTAGAAAAGAGATGGACGAATTAAAATGCATAAGAAAGTTTTGATTTTGAATATTATTTTTAACAGTGATTTCTGTGATGTTTACTTTAAAATGTTAGCAAAAATACATTTTTATTGTGGTAAGAAATGCTTGAGAGCCAGATAGTGTCATCAAAAGAGCCCTACCTGGCTCCCGAGCCATAGGTTCCCTACCTCTGCAATAAAGTAAGGATCACTTACACACATACACAGTATACAGAATAATAATAAATACAGCAACTTCTCATCAATCCATGCCAATTTAAAATAATGTATCAATTAAAGCCCCACCCATTTTGTGGTTAAACCCGCCCACTCCAAGTACATATACCGATACAGGTCATTTAGATGGGTGACCAGATCCAGATAAGTGGGGTACGTCCTCATCCCTAGCCAGGATCTTCAAGTCACCAACCAATATTGAATCTTTCTAGCTGAATGACACACTGTACATGTCCCCGTTTTAGCGTTTTGCATGGTTTTGTTGCTTGGCAACTGCTTTGAACTTCAGAAGTTAGCCAGTTAGCTTGGCTTGCGGGTGGCTGTCGGCACTTGGAACTCTTTATTTCATCCAAACGGTGTCTCTTGCTTGTCTGAGTTCAAGTAGAGAGTGTTATTCTGTGTACGTCGTCGGGAAAGCACAAAATAGTTCAAAAGTTGCCATTAACATTCTTTCCGGTCCCCTCCAAAATTTGAATTTAAATCAGTCTAAAATGTGAATTCGTACCGCTCTGTGTTTCTTAATCTAAACTGAATGGTTTAGTCGATTCATTGACAAGCAAAAAAGAATCCTTGGAGCATCAAACTAAGGCTTCATTCAACGGAACCAATGTGGTCATAAGTCTTGGCCACTTGCTTTTCATTGCAGTATTACCTCCCTTACCTTGACTTGCTGGTAAATCATCTCAGTTGCCTGGCCATGACAGGTCCTGGTAAAGCCGCGTTCAGGCGAAATGCTGCACTGACCTCACAGCTGAGGTCATTTTGAGGTTGGGACATAAATGGCAGAATCGGCAGGAGGTCATAGCCAAATCAAATGAGGTTCATGTTAAGATTAGCATTCGGTATATTTGCAGTGTCTAGTGTCGCGACAACATTTACACTCATAGAAAAATCATATGAGGACGGTTTCAGTTCTGGACGTAGTTTTGTACCATTTATATAACCAGCTTCAGCCCTATCAATATTGTTATGTAATGACCCCAGGGTAAATGATCACGGCACAATGGTGCAGGAACATGCACTGATTGCTATCACTGTTATTGATCTGTTCTGTGTCAGCACTTTCAATTGGATTCCAATCCTGACTCAATTACATGTGCTATGGTAGGGACCTTTACAATCCCCACAGGCGCATTCATGAACCCAAATTTATAACCATAAATGCTTTTAACCTCCATAGTACAACCATGGCCATCAATATCAGTAATGAAAATACATTATAAATAAATAATGAAATGGAATGTTACCGCTAGTGGATGAGCTTATTTTTGCTTCCTCTTTTTACTTATGTGGGCTCCATGGGGGGGGGGCGGGGGCTCTGCTTCCTCCCACATACCAACACAAAGGTCAGGTTAACTGGAGACTCTTAATAGCCTGGAGGTGTGAATGTGTGTGAGTGTGTCTCTCTGCATCAGCCCTGTGACTGACTGGTGATCAGTCCAGTGTGTATCCGCCTCTGACCCCAAGTCAGCTGGGATGCACTCCAAAATAAACATTATGGATGCTGACTAGATGGATGGCTTTTTGGCTACATGGAACTTGGTTGTATTTATAATATAGTAGAATATGTATGCAGCCAGCCATACAGTGGACGAGCGGTTAGCATGTTGGCCACACAGTCAGGAGATCAGGAAGACCTGGGTTCGATTCTCTCCCTTGGCATCTCTGTGTGGAGTTTGCATGTCCCTTTTTGTGGTGTGGATCTCAGCACTGAGGACGATTTGATACACATCTCCGTGCACTGCCAGCGATACCATACTTTAATGATACGTAGAATTTTATGGCGATACGATACGATTCACCCTTTTCACGATGTGATATGATAAAATACGACATGATGCAATACGATACGATGCGATAATCATTTAGTTCAAATCAATGTGATCCAATATGATATGATGCAATTTGTTGCGATTCAACATGATGCAAATAATGGTAATGGTAATGGTAATGGTTTTATTTCATTTGAACATGCATCAGATTCCAATTGAGTGCATCCCATAATCAGTTCCCAGTTCCACATGTCCAAAAGGAGTAGGAAGAAGCAAAGCTTATTAAATCCTACCCCTCCATCTGGTACTTTTACAATCAGTAACTGTTACATTTGTTCACTTCCTGCTTTCCATAATACAGTTTAAGGTTTTTTGTTTTTAATAATGTACCTGGTACCTCGTAGGAGGTGATATGAGCATCCAATGCCATAATGGGTACCATAGTGCGTGTCAATATAGTGATATATATAGCACATCATGACTGGTTCAAGACTCTTCATCCTTGTATTTAGCAAACATCAACTGCTTGTATTGTTTCTTGAATTGGCTCATCGTTGTGCATTGTTTGATTTCCTTACTCAATCCATTCCATAGTTTGATTCCACAAATACTTGGACAGTTTGGAAAGCAGTGGAACATCCACTGACCTGATTTGCCTGGTTCTTCCCCGGGTGTCCGACAAGGAACTAGACGGGGAGGCGGCGGTAGACTTGTCCGTGTTGTGGTGTCCCCTTTTTAAGGGGGTCTGCATGTTTGTCTGCTGCCGTTGTACGGCTTCTTAACGCGGCATTCTTTGCAAACGGCGGACATTTTGTCGAGCTTTCCATTGTTCTTTGAGAATCCATTAAAACGTTGGGGGGGGGGGGGGGGGGTTAAATATATATAACTTCCTCACTGCTGCTTGCGTGCGAACGTCCATGCTGTTTTACTAATAGTTGTATGTGCGTCACAGCTTCCGTCAGTATTCAATATAAAACACAAAATAATGATGGTGCATTCATGGCACCTGGGGAACAGCATATGGGTTGAAGTTGAACATTAATAAAAACGGCGCTTGCATCGGATTTTACCGATACCCACAAACGCATCGCGATGAATCTAGATTTCACCCGTCAATTGCATCCATACCCAGTGAATGAGCCAACGCACTCGCAATTGATGTATCGATTAATATAGATTATTTTCCACACCCTTAGTCCCCGTGTGTGGGTTTTCTTTCTCCACATTCCAAAAACATGCTAGGTTAATTGGCCACTCCAAATTGACCATAGGTATGTATGTCAGCTGGGATAGGCTCCAGCATACCCGCGGCATAGAAAATGGATGGATGGATGGATGGATGGATGGATGCAGCCAGGGAAAGTCTATTCTTGAGCGCTGGAGAGAAGGGTAAGACCGTGAGTCAAACCTCACCTACAGGAGGTGCAATGTGGTTTTCGTCCTGATCGTCACTTTCAAGGGTACTGGAGAATTAATGGAGTTTCCGCAACTGGTCCATATGTGCTTTGTGGACTTTGTGGAAAATTCATTTGACTGTGTCCCTTGTGGTGTCCTGTTGGTGGGGGCTCTGGGAGTCCAGGGTTCAATGGCAGCAGTAAGTCAAGCCTGTTCCTGATGAATGTTGGCCTATGGGCCAAGAACGTCCTGTGTCATCCATTCTGCTTTGAATTTTCATGGACAGAATTCTAGGCGCAGCCGAGGTGTTCAGGGTTTCCAGTTTGGGCACACTTAGATCTCATCTCTGCTAATTGCCGGTAACATGGTCATGACGGACTCTGTCAGGGCAGTTCGATCACCTCTGAGGTCGTCTGAGACTCGTCCCTTCGGGTTGGAAATGAGTTGTTATTAGTAATTAGTGTTGTCCCAGGTGGTTTTATTTACAAGTCACGGAAGGCTGGAGCGTGGGATTTGGTGGATTAGCAGTAATACAGTCACTGTACCGGACTGTTGTCTTGAAGTGAGAGCTGAGCTGGAAGACTCTGCATTCATTGGCTGATCTACGCTTCCATCCTTACGTCAAGAGCTTTGGGTCGTGACCGAAAGAAGGAGATCACGGTTTGGCCTACAAGCAATCGAAAAGAGTGTCCTCTGTCTGGACTCACCCTAATAAATGAGGTGATTGGATGGATGGATGGATGGATGGATGGACGTCCTTTATTGTCATTGCACAATAACACAGCAGTGAAATTGCCAACGAAATGTCGTTGCCTGGCTCCCATATAATACCAGAGACAAAAGAAGACAAATAATAATAATGTGGAGAATAAATAGATGACCATGATCAAATATGTCACAATGTACAGCGTAAATAGTACATTTACACTGTATATTACACAAATAATTAAAATAATCATAACTACTAATAGAGAAAACACACATTCCAACTTTCATTACGGCACCACCAAGTCAGCCTTTTTGCTATTCGCTTTGACAGTACAGAGTCTCATTGCTTCATCTGATGTTAACCTCACAGAACTCCATCTCCCTTAGGATCCAGCAGAGTGAAACAAATGGTTGTGAGGAAGATCTAGGCGCTGTTTGATGTCGCTTCCAGCAGCGTCATGGAGCCTTTTATCAGGCCTAAAGCAGGCGTAATAAAGCGGGCTGTTGCGCATGACCATCCCGGAATCCTGGGACGGACTTCATCAATATGCACTTACTGCAACGCTCTTTTTAGGTTATGGCATCTGAGCACATGGCTTTCCGTGCATCGGGCTAACTTGAAAGGTGTTACCATGGTGATGGGGAAGGATAATCACAGATATATTTGGATTCCAAAACCATCAGACAACATGGTAAAAGGAGGTTACAGTCAAAAAGATGCTATATTTGGGTTGCAACAGATTTGTATGCTTGGCTGCATTTTATTCCACAGAGCTCCAGCGAGTCAATTGTAGGTATTTCTAACAAATAAAGGATGTGTACTACATAGTACAGGACTGTGTAAACTTTTTACCACTGAAGGGTGCATACAGAAAAATGAAAGGATGTGGAGGAGGGCACATTAATATATTCTGTGCATTAAAGATGCTAAACGCAATCCGATGTAGGTCAACATATGCTAAGATTGGCACGGGACAGACGTTATTTATTGTTTGGTTTTCCTGATTGTGGCTGCTTAGAGGAAATCCGATGTAGCAAGTCAAAAATCGGGGCACTGTTCTTTCCACACCATGAATTGGGAGGTGTTTAATTAATTGGAGGTGTTGGTCCTGCACCATCCTTTGCATGTCATTGTGTTCCCAATGTTGCACTGAGCTGACAGCCGGTTTTTATGAAGTTAAGCCAAACCTTGTAGCTGCTTCTTCTTCGTTGGTGTTCGCTGGATATTTTTTCCAGTTGGCAGACTGGGCATTCAAACTAGGAATGCAAATGTTTAAAAATTGAACGAGCCTGGGACAATGGGAATGTTCATCGTGGTCCCCATCGATGCTCAAGACTCGATACCCAACCCTGCTGATATATGAGCGCATGACTTGCAATTCTCCGCCTAAACACTTTTCCTGAAAGTGAGCAACCCCAATGACTGTTTACTAGTTACATTATTTAGCTTCCTGTGTGGGAGTGAACAATGGCGACTAGAAATAGTCGTACCCCTCAATTTACACCATTGTTTTTTTTGCTTTTGCCTGACTTTTTGGTAGGGGTACCCCGATCCGGTATTGGCATCGGCTATCGGTCCGATATACGCAAAAAAAAACAAGTCTTGGATTATAGCAGCCTCCATCTAAAATTGCTGATATAAGCGCAAACTGTCCATTCCACACTGCGCTCCAGCACTTCTGCCCCACGGGTCTGAATCCAGCATGCATTATCACGACAACAGTGTTAACAAAATAGCAAGAAGCAGGGCCGACGTCAGCCATGTGGCCATAGCATGTGTTAGCACCTCTTGGTCTGAAAAAAACCTGCCATGCAAGTCCCAGCGGTGGCAGAATACCAGGGGCGTTCAACACGGCCAACCCCATCACGCATCCTTTACTGTGTCCAACACATCAAAAATATCCTGGGAACCGTATCACATTTCTTATTCATTTTTCAAAAACTTACATAAAATCTATCCAAGCAACACAAACATTTGCCACAGTGTGCACCAAAACAACACCCGACGGTATACTGTACTTATAATGAAGTATCATGCTTTGAGGTAGATATTCTCTGGCTGAAACCGCAGCTTTAGTCAAGGTGTAGTGAATTATATATGATTGTTGATTTTGTACAAAAAAAAAAAATAGAAAAACTCCAGGGCTTCACACTTTGATTCTTTCTTTACATTTGACTTCTACTGCAGTGCAGATGCTAAAAGATGACAGCAGCTAAAGTAAACAAATATTAACAACATACAGGCCCACCATACAGAGAACAAAGGTCTATACTAGTCTAAACTATCCGAGTACAGTATGTTGATATTTACCTAAATACATAAAGGCATCTCACACAGGCTTGGCCTTGGGCTGCTGTCTTAGGAGACAACACTTTTTGTCTCAACACATAAATAATGCAACACCAGTGGGTTAGAATTGCTAGTGATTTATGAATAGCCCCCGTAATTCAAAAGCAGTGCACCAGTTGTGGTCATTATGCGCCTCTAGAGAACATCGACTATTCCGTATGTACGCTAAGCTTTCATGTGAATATATCAGCAGAGTTGGTTTTATTAAGGCCAAAACAATTATCTTCGTGATAATTGACTCCAGCATTTTTCCTTTTATTTCATGTATTATCATAATTAGAATGAAGTTTTCACTGAGCTGTGTATTTTCCACACAAAAAAACAGGCCACGTATACCGACATGCAAGGAGCAACACGTTGCACACATGGTTAATGCCCCCCCCCCCCCACCAGCTAAGGTTGGGGTGGCTCGGTAGATTGCGAGTCAGGAAGCTAATTCGCATTTCTCGAATGACTAGTTGCATTAACTCTGAGTCTGTGACTGTGACCCTTTGGTTGCAAAGACCTTCCAAATGAGCCACTGCAGCCTTTTTAAGTGGAGTAAGGTTTGATTTTTGTGCTGTCAAATATTTCACTTTGTTTTCTCACATAATCAATTACACAGGAGGTCTACGCAGAAATGACTCCACAACGACAGAAATCTTAGCAGCACTCCCACACACAGCTCATTTAAATTTTATGGCCAATTACTGACAAAATAGTAAAAAAAGAAGAAATCATTTGATAACTCAGGCTTCCCTTATCATCTGGGATTCAAATGAGGTAGAAAAATGATTCCATTATCGCTAATGGTCAGCGTCATGTTTATTAAGATGGTGGTGCTTGTGAAGTGATGTGCCCCCTGACTGCGGCTAAAGCCATTCAGCAGGGCAAGCTCACATAAACATAATTGTGTTTCGGCATCAAACCTCAGGGCATTATTCACAGAAGACATATTTGACTTGGATGCATCAAGACAAGACATTTTGGGTGGATTGGCACTGCTTTAGTGCCGACTAATCTCTCACACACAATAGATTTGCTAAAATGCTTAATAGACGGATGACACAATCTCTGGTTGGGACAAGATTGTGTATCACTGGCGGCAATGATGTATAAACAGTATATATAAGTATAAACATGATAGACAAAGGAAAAATGGGAAAATATAGGGATGTAAATCGCTTAAAATATTTACAAATAATTGTACCTTTGAAAGCTCATTTGTTTTGATACACCTATCAACACAAAACATGCACATTTTGTGTTTTTAAACAACATAAAATGGACCTCAATGTATAAAAAACAAACACAATGTACAACACAATGGTAATGTAAACTGTCCATCACCCAAATATCATTCTCTTCAAGCAATATATATATAGTAGTTAGGGCTGTCAAAGTTGACGCGCTAACAGAACCGTAGTTTGATTGAAGCACGGTAACTCTGTAGCCACAAGCCGGAACAAATACTGAGCAAATACTGATTTTCATTGGTAAAGTTAGCTTCAAAACCCTGGCAGATGGCTCTTGTGGCAAGACCAAAGTTATTTGTAGCTACTGTCGCTGTGTTTGACTTTGGTCAAGGTGCACTGAGGAAAATCTTCAATAATAATCCTTTCTGAATGTTCCCAAATTGGCTTTTTTACTCACAAACATTTCGAATTTAAATAAACAAATCTTATTTTGAGGTGACATAAATAAACAAAAAGATATTTGTGTCAGTGTGAGAGGTCTCACTCGTTCACATTTTGTATTTGCTGAACATTTGTGGGCGAGTTTAAGAGCTAATATGCTAATAAAGAAAAATAGTAATACAAAAATATGCTTGCTGACTGTATTGTTTTAAAAAATGGCCCATAGTTCCGAAATTGATATCCTTTTACATAAAATTGGATGTAATTATCTTTGTAGTTGCACATTGAATCGTTTACCACAAAGAGATTTCCCCAACTTACTATAGATATCTGCGATTAAATGTGATTAATTGTGAGTTAACTAGGGACCAAATGTGATTAATCGTGATCAAATCTTTTAACCGATTGACAGCCCTAATAAAAATATATCATTGTGACTGTGCAAAAACACCCAACTACTAAGTGAAATGAAAAATAAATATTGACAACTTACAAGAATAAAATGCTTAAAGTCAGTTTACAGAACTAAGGCTGTGTATATATACTGTAGTGCAGTCAGCCTATTTATTATTATCCTTCACTTCCGAACACTCCTGCAGAGACACACACACACACAAACACTATTTTACACATATTATCACACTTTCTTGGTGTGGCAACCTGTAGCAGCGTGAAAACAACATGCAAGTTTTATATTGTCTCTCTTAGACGAACAGAAGTTCCAGATCAAACACTAATAAAAATAAATTCCCTTGTGAGCCATTACTGGCGTCTGCTGTGTGTGTGTTCGCTCACCTCCTTCCGGCTTTGTCACAACATACCAAGGTGACACAAGCCCTCCAAATAGCTGTCTTCAGCAGTGCCTGCCAGTAACTAGCAGCCTGCAACCCGCATTTTCCAGAATATAGCACAATTGTGGCTGCACGGTGGTGAAGTGGTTAGCGCGCAGGCCACACAGCTAGGAGACTCAAGTTCGAGTCCCTCGGCCATCTCTGTGTGGAGTTTGCATGTTCTCCCCTTGTGTTGGCTTTCTCCAGGTACTCCGGTTTCCTCCCACATTCCAAAAACATGCTAGGTTAATTGGCCACTCCAAATTGTCCATAGGTATGAATGTGAGTGTGAATGGTTGTTTGTCTATATGTGCCCTGTGATTGGCTGGCCACCAGTCCAGGGTGTACCCCGCCTCTCGCCCCAAGACAGCTGGGATAGGCTCCAGCACCCCTCGTGAGGATAAGCGGTAGAAAATGAATGAATGAATAACAGGATTGCCTTACCTTGTCTTGGTAGATGAAGAACAGCATGATGGACAAGATCTCGAGGAAAAAGATGACCAGAAGGAGGATGAAAAACTGTGGAAACAGAAAGACAAGATGGCGGCCAATCAACTGATGTTGCATTAATCCATGTGTTAGATTGTCAGGGAACAAAGTTTTCATTGAAACCAAAGCATGATGCGCGGAAGAAAAAAAAGAAAAAGGTCTAATAATGTCAGAGTTGGCAAAGTAGCAGCAGTTGAAGAATAAAACAAAGTCCATCCTTGATATTTGAATTGCTTCTTGTACTTTTTCTCCTTCCTCTTTTAAATAAGTTTAAGAGCTCTATCTTATTCTCCAGCGGTCCTCGCCTACAATGTACCTCCCCTTTATATTATAGCTAAGATGAGCTGCTTCATGGGTGATACATCTTCTTCCTGCCGGCCCGTGTGACTGCTTGAAACATTTCCGAGCTCATCCATCAAACACTTATTCAAGGCAGGGCTGCGAGCCACGCCGGGAGGGGTTAAACATTTCAGAAACAATAAAAAGTTCCAGACGGTCACAAAAAGATGTGATTATCAGATTATAGACGTGAAAGATGAGTGGCGCTTCCTTGTCAGGCATCTAGAAGAACAGAGGACTTCACTTAGTTTAGATTGCATTTTCATTTCAATGGAAAACATCGATGGAAACATCAGCGTTTAACCATCAATTACATTGATTTAGTTGGTACAATATGAGGGGAGCAGGTTGGAAATAACTGACTTTACTTGGCAACCCAGCGTGAGAAGCCAAGAGAAATGTAACTGGGACTGCGATGGACTGGCAACCAGTCCAGGGTGTACCTTGCCTCTAGCCCTCAGACAGCTGGGATAGGCTCCAGCATACCAGCAACCCTCACAAGGATTAGCGGTATAGAAAATGGATGGATGGAAATGTAACTGGGACTGTGATTGACTGGCAAACAGGCCAGGGTGTACCCCGCCTCTCGCCCTAAGGCAGCGGGGATAGGTTCCAGCATACCAGCAACCCTCATGAGGTTAAGCGGTATAGAAAATGGATGGATGGATGGAAATGTAACTGGGACTGTGATTGACTGGCAAACAGGCCAGGGTGTACCCCGCCTCTCGCCCTAAGCCAGCTGGGATAGGCTCCAACATGCCAGAAACCCTCATGAGGATAAGCGGTATAGAAAATGGATGGATGGATGGAAATGTAACTGGGACTGCAATTGACTGGCAACCAGTCCTGGGTGTACCCCGCCTCTCACCCTAAGACAGCTGGGATAGGCTCCAGCATACCAGCAACCCTCATGAGGATTAGCGGTATAGAAAATGGATGGATGGAAATGTAACTGGGACTGCGATGGACTGGCAACCAGTCCAGGGTGTACCCCGTCTCTTGCCCTAAGCCAGCGGGGATAGGCTCCAGCATACCAGCAACCCTCATGAGGTTAAGCGGTATAGAAAATGGATGGATGGATGGAAATGTAACTGGGACTGCAATTGACTGGCAACCAGTCCAGGGTGTACCCCGCCTCTCGCCCTAAGACAGCTGGGATAGGCTCCAGCATACCAGCAACCCTCATGATGATTAGCGGTATAGAAAATGGATGGATGGGTGGATGGATGGAAATGTAACTGGGACTGCGATGGACTGGCAACCAGTCCAGGGTGTACCCCGCCTCTCACCCAAAAAAAAAACATATATATACGATAAGTCACACTTTATATATTGCTCATTGCAAATCCCACATGTGTATATGTAACAGGGTTATCATGTTGTTGTAAATATTGTATATATGTTAATGTTATAATTACACAAGTTTCTGTTTAATTGAAGTGATACCTGATGTGTTGGTGTTGTCATGTTTATGTGGAACGCTGAGAACGTCACCTTGTACCCCCTACTGCTCCTAATTAGTGTAACACCTCCGGTGTTGGCCACTCCTTCCTACTTCCTTTTTATTCATGATCTCCATGTGAGAGGGAGGCATGCGTGTGGCTTAACAAACGTCTTTGGTTTCAAACTTTGTTTCTTATTTTTATCTCCTGTTGTAATCTGTGTCGGGCTACGTTACTTGACCACATTGTAACTACAACGTGTTTATTATCTTCCATCAGGTATGCTATTTGTGTTTCACGTCGTACTTTTCCCTTTTTATTCATGATGTCCATGTGAGAGGGGCACGTTACTTGACCACATTGTAACTACAACATGTTTATTATCCTCCATCAGCCGAAAATAAAGTGCAGCAACTGCAGCAACCCGCTGCTGGTCGTCACTCTTTCATCACAACGCAGAGTCAAACGCCACCGGTTACATATATAGTTAGTCCCACTCATTCATCATAACACAGAGTCAAACACCACCGGTTACATGGTTACATATACTATAGTTAGTCCCACTCATTCATCATAACACAGAGTCAAAGACCACCGGTTACATGGTTACATATATAGTTAGTCCCACTCATTCATCATAACACAGAGTCAAACACCACCGGTTACATGGTTACATATATAGTTAGTCCCACTCATTCATCATAACACAGAGTCAAACACCACCGGTTACATGGTTACATATACTATAGTTAGTCCCACTCATTCATCATAACACAGAGTCAAAGACCACCGGTTACATGGTTACATATATAGTTAGTCCCACTCATTCATCATAACACAGAGTCAAAGACCACCGGTTACATGGTTACATATATAGTTAGTCCGTGTCTGACACAGCAGCTACAAATAACCAGTCAAATTCTGAAAGAAAAGTGTGACTTATAACTTCTACTCTGTGACTCTGATTCCATGTGTTCATCCTACATTAGCATCCGTTAGTGGTGACTACACATACATTTTAGACTCTAATTGCTTTTAATAAGTGTGAGAAATATTGAATCTAACTTTTATTGCAAAGGTTGATCCAACTTTGCAGACAAAGTCAAGGTCAGGTTGCAGGAAGGTTTGAAGGGGGAGAATGTTCTTTCTTTCCATCATATGTCTGTTTATGAGGAGAAGAAGGCAAGAGTGTAAAAAAGTGTAGCCTGTTCAAAGTCTTTATGAATGCTTATAGTAGTATAACAGCACAGATCATACGTTTATAAGAAATATCAAATGTACTGTCCTGTGCAACCTTGCATGGACTGGAGAGAGAAAGTCAGTGATGGCAGCCCACATTGTGCACATCGGAGAGGTGGTTATGAATAAAATATGTGTACAAAAATGTGTTCTTGTAAGGTTCCATTTACAAAGCTATGCTGTATGTGATGCTGAAATAAATACCGTAACTCAAATACCATTTCTGGATTGCCAGGTGCGTATTGTGTATATATATATTGTAAGTATGGGATTGTGAAAATGAAGTCTTTGGAGTCATTTTGCAAAAGATTTGTAGATTAATTCATACTGAAAAGATTAACTGGATAACTAAAACGACAAACTGTTTAGGTCTTTAGTATTAGAAATTTGGTAACTTGGTACATGCTAACATACAGGAAGTGAACAGATTATCAGTGATTGCTGAGTAACAGAGAAGGGGTGGGATTAAATAACCTTTGCTTCGTCCTACTTCTTTTTGGACAGGACTACAAATTGGAAATCAGGTGCACTAATTCATTCTATTGAATAGTGCACACTGTCCATAAACTCATGAAAAAAACATGTTATTCAAGTGCAAACATAAGATCAGTGTTGAGTTCACGACATTGACGATACATGGGATTGTGTCTAGAGGATGAAACGAAACCAGAATTTGACGTTACTTTAAGAAAAGTACAATGAAAAAATATAAAAAAAGAATATGACAATATATAGCAATCTACTCATTCAAGTTTGACTACGTTACCTTGCGAAAAGGGCTCACTCCGTTCATGCTATTGTTCTGTGGAACAAACACACCAAGGTGCTGAAACCAATGCAATCTCTTCCTGACGAGGAAAACAGACACATGAGCACCTGGTAATATATTATTTAGTTATTTTTTATTTATTGTGTAACTAATTAATTTTTATATTGTCGCTTGATCTGGTGACATTTCAACCCCGCTTGACGAATTATTTTCTGGAAAGCAACTAGCGACAAATCTAGTAACTTTTTCTGATGTCATTGAGAAATTTTCTAATATGGTGAAAGCACGCGTTGTTCTGTAGTTTGTGTTCTCTCTATGAACACGGGGCGGGTGCTGTTGACAGGTCCGCCCGCCCAAAGGCAGTCACAAGCCACCATGTGGAGCTCTACGCAATGAAAGTGCGAATTAATTGATATTACATATATTCACCAGAAGGGTGCAAAACTCATGAAGCAACTCCGGTATGTTCATCCATCCATCCATCCATTCATTCGCTTATCTGCCGCTTATCCTCATGAGGATCATGGGGTTATGCTGGAGCCTATCCCTGCTGTCTTTTGGGCGAGAGGCGGGGTACACCCTGGACTGGTTTCCAGCCAATCACAGGGCACATATAGACAAACAACCATTCACTCTCAATTTAATTTTTACTGAAAATACATACGGAATGAACATGAATAAAGAATGTGTGATACACAAGATGAACTATGAACAATAAACTATTGACTATTAAAGAATATGAGAATATCCCTCCTTTTATACTTCCCAGAGTGGGTACGGTTAAGTTTTGTGCCACATAGTTGTTGACTTGTGTTTGTTTGGCACCGTGGGTGAGGTTGTTGTGTGGATCGCTACAAATGAAAAGCTACTTAAACCAGCCAAAGATTGTCTCAGATTGACTCTGACTACTTGCAAGTCATGTTTTCAGCTTGTTTGTTAAAGGTTTAAATACTTTGGAAGCAACTGGTGAGAGGGACTCAATGGCAAGCCGCATATGGCCCCCAGGCTGCAGTTTACCCACTCCACAATTTACATTTAGAACATTGTAAACAGGTTTGCTATGCTCTAATGACGAAAATATTCATTCATTCATTTTCTACCACTTATCCTCACAAGGGTCACGGATATGCTGGAACCTATCCCAGCTGTCCTCCGGCGAGAAGCGTTGTGCACCCTGGACTGGTGGCCATCCAATCCCAGGGCACATATAGACAAACAACCATTCACACTCACATTCATACCTATGGACAATTTGGAGTGGCCAATTAACCTAGCATGTTTTTGGAATGTGGGAGGAAACCGGAGTACCCGGAGAAAACCCACGCATGCACGGGGAGAACATGCAAACTCCGCACAGAGATGGCCGAGGGTGGAATTGATGTAATGAAACCTACTTTGTGGAAAATCACTTACCACTGTCAGGTCTGGAACCAATTAGCCGTGATAAACAAGGGAATACTTGTATCGCAAAACCTATCGTGATAGAAGAGTTTCAGCTAAAATGAAAGGAAAGGTGGTGGAGACCAGCCATGTTGTTTGGTCTAGAGACAGTACCACTGAGGAAAAGACAGGAAGCAGAACTGGAGGTAGCAGAGATGAGGATGCTGAGGTTCTCATTGGGAGTGACCGGGATGGATAGGATCAGGAAGGAGTACATCAGAGGGACATTAAATGTCAGTGGTCCTTTTTGGAGATAAAGTCAGTTATCGGCCAGACCGAGATGGTCGGGACATGTCCAGAGGAGAGATAGTGAATATATTGGTAGAAGGATGCTGCCAGGTAGGAGGCGTAGAGGAAGACCAAAGAGGAGGTTTATGGATGTACTGAAGGAGGACATGAGGGTAGTTGGTGTGAGAGAGACAGATGGTTGGACGGATGCAGTTGATTTGCTGTGGCGACCCCTGATGGGAAAAGCCCAAAGAGAAAGAAGAAGAATCATGTGCAAAATAGTCCTAACCATTACCATGAACACTGAAGAAATGGCCGTAAACTCAAATGGGATAATAAGATTTGCCATTTGGTTTTATTTATCGATCCGCGATGGCCCTTCCATCTTTCCCCCTGATTGTTTTTCACTTCCATTATTCAGACAAGGACTACATCAGAGGTTTGACCTTTTAAAAATATCAACAGTTGCTGGACAAGTAATTTAACAGTGAAAACGGATTACCTTGTTACTGAGCATTGATTTAAAGTCACGATTGTGAATGATGTGTACTTATAACAACCCCTTTGATAATAACCCCTTTCAGGACAACTACTTTAGAAAGATGGCAATTACATCAATATCACACAATCATGTCACGTCTTCTTTTCACCACAAGCAAAACAAACATTTCCCTCCCTTGTGATTCCCTGAATATTTCGCCATCAATTTACTCTTAATAAGAAAATGTAACTTTTCAGACCACAGGCCTCAGCTGCAGTAAGTGCAATCTTTTAATAGCGGACGAAATGTATCCTGCTGTTATTGCTGTATATATCACGAAGCAGCTATTGAATTACAGGTTGGACCTCAAGGAAATTATAGACAGTTGGTTATTCTTATTTAACGTATTGCTGAAATTAACTGAAAACTGCCCAAACCCACGTTAGATCTCTGTAGAGAGCGCAATTATAATGAAAGGGAAAAAAAAAAAACGATGTGCTCATTTAGTCAACTGCAGATGAACTGCTCGGAGCAGTTCTTTAAATTAAAGAATAAGAAATGTTAAATGACAAATGCAACTTTTCTTCCAAGCAATACATGGTGTACTATATAAGAACGGATGAAGACATCTACACAAAGTGGAAGTGCAGTTTGAAATACTTTGCGTATTTGTGCTTAAATGACCTTGCTATGCGTCTTATATGCAGCTGTGATGTTATAAGAATCATTCTGCTTAATGACATAAGTCATTCTGCTATAAAGTGGCCCCATCCTACATTTACAATTTTTCAACTTGAGTGTACGTTTAAAATGTTGTACTCGTCTTCTACGTGATGTGGAGATGCCATATCTTGAAATTGGTGGGTTTTTTTTTTTAATTATCTCCCATTTTATTTTGATGCCACTTCTAAGGCAAGGCATGCACACCACAATCAGGAAGTTACCCAGCATGCCTTGCTAGTTATCAAGGCTAGTATTGTTTAGCATGTGTATTGGCGCATAAGCTGTTGCTGGATACCAACGCAATCAGGGTGATGCCGTTCTATTGTATGTTCCTAAGTGTTACTTGTGTTATCATGCACTGTGAGTGAGATATAGGGGTTGAAATATGGATTATGGATATATGGATTCATGTCCTGCACTGCATGACTGATATCATCAGCAGCCCTGTGAGAAAACCAAGAAGAAAGCCACTTGTTGCTTCCCCGTGGGACAAAAACAAGCTCCAAACTAACCAAGTCACTTGTATGTTTTAATGACAATGTCACTGTAGTAAACAAAAAAGTCACATTTGGAATCCAAAGGTAAGCTGCCTCCAGTGAGGTTGAGTGACAGCCAGGCAAAGTGTGTCAACAAAGATGGCAGAAAAGTCAAACGGAAATGAGATTGCGATCACAAACTATCGATAGACAAGCTCTCATCAATTGACTCCATATTTTGCAGACAATTTTTCATTCTCGGGGTAATAAAACACCAAAGTGAGTCCCTTGTCAACTCAGTACGGGACACGTACTTTTATCTGTATGGCTAGTGAGAAAAAAGATTAAAATGTGTTAAGCTAACTTCAGATATGTTAAAGATAAAATGAATATATTTTTAGTTGCTACAGTGAGATAGGACAAAGACAGGAAGTGACAGCGAAAACACAAAAAAAATCTTTCTGGGAATATCTTGGGCCCCAGCAGTTTTATTTAGAACCATTATGATATTATGGCTTAGCCCCGTCGTTTTACATCCTCCTTCATGGACCAAATGTTAGGATTTGTGTTATTGTTTATATTAATTCATGCTACGGTTTAATTACCGTTAGTTGACTGGCTATCAGCATGACAAAGAGCTGCTTCATGTTTGTGTGCGGCTTTACAATAAAGGCCATTCATTCAGACCATCATCATTCCACACATATTATTTTTGAAGAAGCACATTCCCCCCACGGTGTTAAAAAAATATCTAGAACTACAAGAGGGGATGGACATGGACCTGAAAAAGCAGCCATAGCTGACTTGGTCGTGCATGATAACGCATCAGTTCATCATTATAGCGATATACAGTGTCCTCTAAAAGTACCGGAACAGTCAATGACTTTACTTCTGCTGAAAACATTGACATCAAAAGATGAATATGAGACAATGGAGCAACAATTTAGCTTTTATTTCGAGGTATTCACATCTGGAACGAAGGCACAACTTAAAAGATAGTCCCTTTTGTTCGAACTCATCCATTCTTCATGTGAGCAAAAATAGTGAAACATGTGACTTACTGGTGTGTCTTATGACTTCACTAATTCGATCAATAAGCAGCACTGAATGTTCACTCACAGTTTCAGACTGGGTGGGATAGGTTTTTCGTGTGTAGACTGCATTTAGAGGCCAAAACAACATGGAAACCAGAGAGCTGGGAAACTTAGAGAACCGATCAACAAACATCGGTCAATGTTGGTATTTATAGAGTAAAAAAACACTGGTGTTCTAAGTAACAGTCGCCTGGTGGACTAAGAAAAACATCCAAAGGTGGTGACAGAAACATTGTGAGACATGATGTCACGATCGGGCTTCACCCCCTCGTGACAGCTCGTTTAGTTCCTTTTTTGCCTCTAGTTTTGCCTTCCTAGTTTATGCTCTTATTTTGTATTCACTTCCTTTGTTACTCTGTTCTGTTTTGCGTTGATTTCCATTTTCTCCCGCACCAGTTTTCCATTTGTGATTCCTATTTAGTTCAGGTGCGCGTTCCTTCGTTTGTCGGTTCATTGTCTTGGGTTGAGTTGGACTTGCTAGCGCGTCATTCTGCTGCATAGCATAAATAAATATATTTTTACCTGCATTTGGGTTCTCATCTCTGTATCCTGGGCTCGAACCACAAAACTCACAAGCCGGACCGTGACACATGAGGCTGTGCAAGGTTTAACCTGTCCACACAAACTCTGAGATTTTTGAAAATCTTCATGCTGGTCGGAGTTTTCCAAAAGATGAAAAACCTATGAACCAAAAACCAGAACCAGAATGCCAACTACAATGATGAAAATTAGGAGTTCAACCTTGAGGTGTGTCCTTTATCAGTGGCTATTCTTGTTGAAGGTTTGTTGCAGTAGCATTCATCATCGTGACAACCAGCAATCTGATCAGAGGCACTGTCTGTAATATTTGACCCTGATCATGTAGCGACAGCACAAGTCTTAGAAATAGATTGCTCTTTAATGTCTTCATCGGGTAGTCCAAAGAATTAAGAAGCAACGAAACTGCTTTCTTTTGTTGAGTGTGATTTTTCCATTGATCAGCACAACAGCAATTAAATCCTGAAGACTTTTCAGTTCTTGCCCTGGAGGGCAGAAGTCCTATATACTGTACATATAGTTTGTCTTTGAATACTTTGTCATCCCCAACAGCTTTGTTTAATGAAATTTAATGAGGCCCAGTTGGTCCGTATATGTATTCAGGGCCCTCATGGAGAAGCAACAAGCAATAGGATCTGGACTTCGGAGGACTACAGTAAAACCCTGGGGTGTTGTGTCCATTGTCTCTACGTTTACAGCATGTTTTATAGCACAGCACAGAAATCTCACATCAGTACTTCAGAGTCACTGGAGCGTTATGAATCATGGTGTTATTTACCCCCAAGTGGACTTTATTTGCAGGGGCCAAGCTTTAAAAGGCGACAAGCCAACTGCACACATTATGAACACAAGTGCAGGAATGCAGGGCCACTATTGCCAGTAGAGATGCAAATACTTTTTCATCAATCAATCAATCAAACTTTATTTATAGAGCACTTTTCATACATGAAATGTAGCAAAAGGTGCTTTACATGTTAAAAAAAAAAACCAAAAAACGGAGGAACCAGGTCAAGAAGCACTGCCATCTGCGCGGGGGGCTGGGATAAAAATATAAAATCATATAAAATAAGAATATAGAAAGTATATATAGAAATAACAACATAAAAAGAAAACTAAAATAGGCATGTGTAAACATATAAAAACATTTGGTTAAGAGCCAAAACAAAAGATATATGGTATATAATAACCATTAGATAAAAGTCAAGTTCAAAAGGTTAAAAAAGATTTTATTAAGAGCATAAGTTAAAAGCCAAATTAAATAGGTGGGTCTTGAGCCTATTTGTAAAAATCTCAAGGTTCTCTACGGCAGGCTGTTCCACAATCGGGGGCCATAAAACTGGACTCCTGGGAATACATAACAGGCCGGTGTTGGAGGACCTGAGGGTCCGCGAGGATTCATAACGTAAAAGCAATTCAGAAAGATAAGAAGGCCCACAACCCCTAAGACATTTAAAAACTATTAAGAGAACCTTAAAATACTTTTTACTTTGACATTTTTTACTCATTTTTCACTCCTGAAATAAATCCTCACAAAAAGTGTGGATTTGATGTCTTAGCTTGCATTGAAATGCCTTGCTTTTTGCCCCAAGAGCCATCCTGTGTTCATGAACGTACTGAGTTTTTAAAACAAAATAACTCCACATAAACTTGTATTAAAAATAATTTGCAGTAGTGCACTGCTACTATTGCTACTATTGCTACTATTGCTACTATTGCTACTATTCATATCCATTCTTGTCTTCATCCATATTAATCACAGGCAGACCAGGCTGCTGGTGTCAAGATATCCAATGTATGTTATTGTAAGTATTTATGTCTGAATTGTATTGATCTTGTTGGCTGCTCCCAACACAGCCGTATATCTTGTTGTCAGAGCGAATGGCCGGTTGCATCAGTTTACCATTCACAACCAAAGGGACCATAAAGGGGAGGGAAAGTTAGGACAATTCCAAGAGCCCATGACTGACGGGGGCCCCAGTAAATAGGTAAATAATATTGCTTTCTGGGTGTGATTAGGGTGAAGTCAGAAAATGATTAATGCAATCTGGTAGTAGCAATTTAAACTTACACATTGACTCGAGCAGTAATCTTCTCCCACGCCGACTCGCGTTCTTTCGCTGCTGCAGCCGTGTTGCTTTTCTTTTTAAAAATGCTTTCAATGTTGCTTTTCTTTTTAAAAACGCTTTCAAATTCGCAGTATGACCGCATTAATATATCCAGTTCCAGAGGACTGAAATATGACGATCTTTTCTTATCACTCGTTGCCATGGCGAATCGAGGTAACGGGGCTCCATTGATCAGGGCTTTTTAAAGTCGTGGTGCACGCGCTTAACTCAGAGTGAACAAACTCTGTGTTGATTGAACCAAATGAAATCACCTGTTCTGAAACCCGTAACTCAGAGTTTCCTGTCTCAGAGTAGATCAACTCAGAGTTCAGGGTTAGACTCAGAGTTGGTTGAACCTGCTTCGTGAAACGGGGCCCTGATTGATTGACTTCCCATAGGTGTTTTTTTTTGTTTTTGTTTTTGAATTATCCAGAATTCCTGGCAGCTAATATAAATAAGCAAAAAAAGAAAGAAAAAAGAAAAATACATTTGGAATGTAAAGGATGGAAATCTGTTCCTCCATCTCCAATCAATCGGCCACTGATCGGTAGCAGCTGATATCAGTGATAAAAGGATGGTATCAATATCGGCCGGTACTTGCTTTAAAACGCCAATCCCCTCCACCGATCTCCTCCACCCCTGCTACAGCATCCAGAACAAGCATGTCTACCATGTGTGGGACTTCCTGTTTTTGTGAGAGTGATAGAAATTTTGCATCCTGCAAAAAGTGCCGCAAAAATGTCTCACTGGGGTGGCGCTTTGAAAAGCTTTCGATTTGGGGCCGAACACTTGGCAGGGCGTGGTGAGTTTGAGACTCCAAGGCCAAATTTGGGGATGGAAGTGGGTGTCATTTTATCGAAAATTGGTGGGCCATGAACCGGAAGTGGGCGTGGTTAACTGTAAATAGGCATGACTTAATGACCTGCACTTTTTTGAGAATTTTTCACATGATTCACAATCCTTCTGTAAAACATGAACATATATTTGTTTCCCTTTTATGTGCATTCCAGCGCAAGTTGATATGAGCTAGGACCGAACGTGGTGCTTTTGAGAAAAATACAGTCAGCAAGGCTGACAGATTATTATTATTATTTTTATTGCCATGTTTGCATGAATCACCAACTTCACACAGCTAATTAAAATAATGAACAAATAAAGTCTCAAGGATCACTTACACAGATAACACACATAGCTGAATAATAAACAATTAAGGATTGTGAATGATGGGCAAAATTAAAAAAAAAAGGTGCAGTTCCCCCTTTAAATCGGTACATTATTTTCCATTATTATTTTATAAGTCTGAAATTAACATGGATTGGGAAGTTGCTATATTTATTATTTATTATATATGTGTACTGTGTATGTGTGTAAGTGATCTTTCAGACTCATTAGTTTTTTGTATCAACTCTTCCAAAACTTGCACTTTTAAAAATGTTTTAATTGATATACTTTACATTGATTGCATCAATATATCAATACAGCTAAACATTTGGAAAGTCTTTTTTATCTGTTTCTAAAATTAAATATCACTATATTGACAGTTACTATGGTACCCATTATGTCATTGGATGCTCATATCACCTTAAAAAAAACAAAAAAAAACCTTAAACTGTATTATGGAAAGCAGGAAGTGAACAAATGTAACAGTTAGTGATTGTAAAAGTACCAGATGGAGGGGTAGGATTTAATAAGCTTTGCTTCTTCCTACTCCTTTTGGACATGTGGAACTGGGAACTGATTATGGGATGCACTCAATTGTAATCTGATGCATGTTCAAATGAAATAAAACCATTACCATTACCATTACCAATACCATTACCATTACCATTACCATTACCAAATACTTTTGACATGCAAGTCATTGTCTGTCTTTTGACTTTATTTTACCAATACCACCCTTGTATGGAGAAATATTCATCTGTAAGAGCAACTCCACAGCACATAGATCCCTCTAGAACATTTAGCAGAGATTGACATCCAGCGACCTTTCGGGCCGAGCGCTGGCGGTATTAATTCCTCCATTGTCATCCCACTGTGCTAAAACTACAACTGCTCTTTGTTTGTCCATCATGTCACACAAAGTCCATCAGCACATCCAAAATCAATAGCTTGTTGAATCCTGCTGCCGTCAGCATTTAGTAGGCGGGAAAGACGATAGCTGACACCTTTCCATCAGGTGGGGCTCTGTCACAAAATCTTATGGAGTTTAGTGAACGGGTGTTGTACTTGTTACTTCCTGTCATTTCAGTTCTCCTTCATGTCTAGTTTCTGTTCCATCCCATTAGATACTCCTGTCCTGATGTGTTCCACCTGGATCTATATCCAGACATGTCCGTTTCATTACCGTGGATCCGCTGCTCCGGGTTTCTCTCCAATTGTGTTTTTCCATTCTGCCTTTTTTATGATACTGTGCCCCTTCCAGATGCGTTTACGTAACCTTTTCATGTTTTGACAATATACCTCTTGCACAGCCCTTGTTGTGGTGTGTTATGTGACAGCTTCACACTGCCGACCAGTTCTTGCTCTTTGCTTTATTTGGAACTCTGAATCAAGGGTCATGCAGTTCACAGTTCTTCACTTTTCTGTCAACTTAATAGGAAATATACAGCATATCACCTAGATGGAAACAGCACTTGAAATGATCCAAAACCACAAACACCATAAACCCAAAAGCATCTACATGAGAGGAGTGCTGCTACTTGACGAAGCAAAAGTTAGCCAGGCAATTTAGCCCAACAATCGGCGCCAGACATGAGTGGTATCAGTCTTGGAAGACATGAGCAGGATGCCCAGAAGAAAGTTGGCGGACTGAAAAAGTATGTTTTTCTTTTTTTTGTCTTTGTAAAAAGATATTGCTCTTATAATCCTTTAAAATTTGATGTTTTAAGTAGGGATGTCTTAGAACAGGGGTGCTCATTAAGTCGATCGCGATCTACCGGTCGATCGCGGAGGTGGTACTGGTCGATCGCGGCGTGACATTAAAAAAATATCATCCCAGCATCAATGCCATCACTTGATTGATATACAGGGCAGCCATTCAGATGACAACTGAATGTTGCCCTTCGGGCGACCAATCAAATCAAACAACGTCTCTAAGTGCAGCAGAACTTACGATGTCAGCCTATCATCCATCCCCGTTACTTGATTGACATACAGGACAACCAGTCAGATGACAACTGAATTTTGACCTTTAGGTCACCGCTCATGCGTAAACAACGATGCAAAGTGCTAAGCTAGTCGGCGAATTGCGTCAGATTTTAAAGCCCTCGCTAAAGTTTATGGTCACTAAAATGAGTGAAGGAGCTGGACCAAGTAAAAAGTAAAAACATATCACTTCCATACGGAATGGGAGGTGGACTTTTTTTCACAATGTCTTTTTCGAAGTGCGTTTGCCTCATATGCCATTCTACCATCGCAGTACCAAAGAAGGGAAATGTGGAGTAATGTGGAGGTAATTACAAAAAATGTTAATAGTTAATTATGTGTGTTTTGCAATATTGGCTCATTTGGTTATGTAAGGTACATCAACATACATTGTACGTACAAATAATCCTCAATACATTTGAAAATAAATAGATGTTTTGCATTTTTGTAGTGGGTAGATCATTTTGACTCGGTCATTTTAAAAGTAGCTCGCATGCTGAAAAAGTGTGAGCACCCCTGTCTTAGAATATTCAGCTATTCAATGATTTGATTTGAGTGTGATTGGATCTCGCAGTTGATTGGTATGAAAATGTGATTTTCCCATTCTGACTACATACATGGGGGTGTCCACAGCTGCTGCTGAGCATACATGTTTACATAGAATGTCTTTCTTGATGCTATAAATAACCCATTTTGATACAAATTTAGTCTTATAATGTTAGTTAATAATGATTTGAAAATGACGTGTTGCAAGATGATGGCGAGTACACACAGCAACACCTAGCATCGCTTCCAGATTTAGTTATTATTTTGCTCGTATTGTTATGTGTTATTATGTTGATGTATGTATGATGAGACGTTTGGACTGCAATGTCATCATTTTCACCGTGACATGCCTAATAAAAACATTTAAAAAAATGCTATTTAGCTAGCTGACCCTGACAAGTTGAATTGCCTACACATTCTACGGGTTATTGCTGATTCTCCTGATAATAAGACAACAAAGTGAAAGTCAGATTCGTCCAGTGATAAGAAAATGACTTATGCCAACTTATAAATGTTACAAGTAAACAAGCCGCAGGGTAATTTATTGATACACAAGATGAATGAAATGCTGTCGTTGTGAGGAAAAGGAACGTTCGTGTGGGGAGTATTTATTCGGCGGACCACCCAATCATGGCACAAAATAACACCAAACTGCCTCCTCCCAAACTGTACAGGTTGAAATGGTGACAAACACCAGCGAAGGTTGGCGAACCTCAGAGCGTCAATTGAAGCTAGGGGGGGTTAGCTTTGTTTAGCATGTTCGTGAGGTTGTGTGTGCCACTGGGGCTGTATGAATATGTGTTCACCGCTTTAATGTTTAATTTATTTAAGTTCTGACTTCATTCTCGAAATATTATGAAAATAAACTAGTAATTATACAAGACTAAAGTTGTAACTTCATGTTACAGATTATCGGAAAGTAAAAATTTCAAGCAGAAATGAATGGACACAAAGAAATGGCCATTTCCCCCACTTTGATGTGGGTAGCAGGGTAATGTCCAAGAGGGTGGGGGGGGGGGGGGGTAATGTCCAGTTCTATCAACAACCAAAAGTCAGCTTTGGGTTTTGTCCCCCTGTGCGTTTGAGTTTGACATCCCTGAGCTAGCACCAATCATGGCTAGCGATAGGGGCAAAGAGAAGCTAGCGCCTACAAGCTCAACTTCCATTTACTAAAAATAAAATTCCCACTGTTGCATATCTGCATCTGAGTGGTTAGCATGTAGGCCACACAGTCAGGGGACCGAGAAGACCCGGGTTCGATTCTCCGCTTGGGCATCTCTGTGTGGAGTTTGCATGTTCATGCATGTTAGGCTCATCGACGATTCTAAATGAATGTGAATGTGAGTGTGAATGGTTGTTTGTCTATATGTGCCCTGTGATTGGCTGGCCACCAGTCCAGGGTGTACCCCGCCTCTTCGCTCCCCGCCAAAGTCAGCTGGGATAGACTCCAGCATACCCCTGCGACCCTAGTGAGGATAAGCGGCATAGGAAATGGATGGATGGATAAAATGTAAATCTGCAACCCAGGGGTCATTTTCAGCTTGTTTTTAATTGGTCCACAACCAATTAACATCCATTTTTTTAATTAGACATTATTTGCTTTGTCACCTCAAACACAAAGCTTACTGCAATTTTTTGCGTTTTCTTCCCTTGTCGTATGGAAAATGAATACAAAACCACAGTACTCACCACACCGGGATAATGTTGTACCGTTACACCCCCTTCTGTGCAATCCATCATTTCTTAACAGCTCCTCCAAAAAGTTAAGAATAGACTAAAAAGATGCACATTTGGTCTATAGCTTTGCTATGAATCAAGGACAAAATGATTTAGTTCTTATTATGCTCTGGAGTATAATGTTTTTTTCTAGCTAGAGGACATAGTTTAAAAAGTTGTTAACGAATTTCAATAAAATTGTGTGTCGTCTTTATTATGACCCAAGGACAATTGATTAATTTTTCATTAAGACAAGTCCAAACAAGGAAACAATATCATTTCATACCCAAGAGATATGCCCTACTGGCCGTGCAGTTGCTGTACTACTGTATTTGTTTTTAACAATTATTGCAGAAACAATGTATAACTAAACAGGTGCAGTCTAAATGAAAATAATGACTTACTTTGAACTTTAACATTAAACTGTTAAATGATGAAAGAATGCACGGTTTTTAAAGGGCAGTGCATTTAAACAAGAGGAAACTATTCTTGTGGCACACTTTCCATATTCATTTCTACATTCAGGCTTTTAGAACTACTATAAGTCGATGACAAATAGGTAAAAGGTAACAAAATGACTTCTCCAAATAATATATTTTTCGATAATGGCGATAACAGCAATGGCAAGCAAAATACCAAGGAATGACACCTTGACATTTTCATGAAATCATCAGATACCTGACCTCCCTTCACACGCTCTTATCCATTTTTTTCACTGACCTTAAAACACCAGTCTTTGTGAGTTTTACACGAACACTCGGCACTCAGTTAGCACCGAGGCACACGACTAAAAAGCTGCTTGGCTAACCTTTATGGCAACAACAGGAAGATGTCGCACAAATTTAGTTTACTTGGACAAGCACCAAAGGCAGCAATCATTTGTAGACTCCGGGTGTCCCTCATCAGCCACCGGCATGCTAATTAGGCCTGATCTTTGAAAGGAGTCTTTTCCAGAGAAGTATGGCCTGCTCTGCCACTCATTAAAGCAGACTCATAACTTGCCTGCTGCCATTATATTGACAGCCCAAGAATTGGTCCGGCCACTGGTGGAGCAAATGCCATAGATCATGCTCACACTAAATCCCATAATTGCTTACTCCTACTGTGACATTTTTTGGTAATGATCAATCATTTTCCCTCCACACAGAAACATTCCAGAACCTGACTCTTATTGACACAGGATCCATTGAAAAGAGCAAAAAATTCCGAGTTAATGTCAACATTCTGGCACAAACCTAAACCCATACATGGATGTACCACTTTATGCTTCACTGGTAATGGTTTTCCACCAAGCGTTGATATGTCACACTAGCCCTTGACTCCCCTTCATCTGTTTCATCCATCATCATTATCATTCCTTAGTGGTTAGTACAAATACATTGTATCATTTCAACTGCATTACTAAGTGTGTGAGAAATATGTAGGGCGTAAAACTTGGGCATTTAGCTTGTTGGCTGGTAGTAGCGGTACTACTACTGTATTCACTTTATTTTTTTGTTATACCGTGAGTACCCCATTCATTCATACATGTTGATCATTCTCAAAAAGTAGAATGCAACACAACTGTTGTGAATTTTGGCGTAGCTATGACACGGGTTATTGTCTCTGTGGGTAAACTAGCTGGAACGCAAACATTCCATTTTATTGTTTGACTTCATATGAAATGACAGCCAATATTTACCTATGATCTTGGAAATTAAATGTTTCTACATACCTGCTGCAACTTGCTCATATACCACTAGGGTTTGGAGTTTGGATGTTCCTCTTGTGCGTCCTCCCATATTCCAAGAATACGTATGCATATTAGGTTCATTGGATGCTCTAAGTTGCCCATAGGTATGAATATGAGCGTGAATGGGCTGTTTGTCTATGCTGTCGCCCAAAGTGAGGTGGGATAGGCTCCAGCATACCCCCATCACACGGATGGATGACATTTTATATAGCGCTTCTCAAAGTACCCAAATCCCTTCACAGTGAAATGAACCCAAAGTAAAGTGATAACTGTAAATTGTCCATAGGTGTGAATGATTGTTTGTCTATACCAGGGGTGGGCAAATATTTTGACTCATGGGCCGCATTGAGTTAACAAAATTCTCTAGGGGGGCCAGAACATATATTTAACACACACTATTTAATGCTTATAATTTTCCTTGAATTATTTGTCTAATTTTATCTGTAAAAGTGTTATACTATCAGCTTTATGTTCTCATGTCCCTTTTTTAGGAGCACTTTAAGCATCAGACCACATCAAACTATGTCATTTAATTTTCCAGTTTTGTTGTTTTTTTTTACTAAATAAGACATCCGACTTGCAAGTCATGTTGCCAGTTTGTATGTTAAAAGTTGAAATACTTAGAAAGCAACTGGTGGGCCGGATTCAAACACTTGGTGGGCCGCATGTGGCCCCCGGGCCGTAGTTTGCCCACCCCTGGTCTATACTGTATGTGTCCTGTGATTAAACGGTGACCAGTGGCGGGTGTACACCCCCCTGTCGCCCAAAGATATTCTCCTTTAATTGCCCTCTAGAATGTTGTCTGAATTGAATTGACCAAGAAAAACTGAAAACTGAATTGACCTGGATGTTGAGTACAGTTGAGTAACCCCTGGATTGCTAGACCAGGGTGGTGGGGCCCCTTTTGAAGAAGGGTGACCGGGAAGTATAGGGGATCAAACACCTCAGCCCCCTTGGGAAAGTCTATTCCAGAGTGCCAGAGAGAAGGCTACAACCTCAGCTGAAGGAGAAGCAATGTGGTTTTCATCCTGGTTGTGTGAAGGTTCTGGGATGAGACTCAGCACCTCCAGCACCTCCATGCCAGGGTTCCCAATCAGAAAAGGGTGGCTTCCACCCTCCGTGTTAAGAGTGAGGTTTTGCCCCTGGTGGAAGAGTTGACGTATCGGAAAGGTTGGCGCATGAGATCGACAGTCAAGATCATCACAGAATCTACAGAAATGCAGTCTGGACTGGACAGTCATGGTGAAGAGAGAGCTGAGCCAGAAGGCAAATCTCTGAATTTACCAGTCGATCTATGTTGCCCCCCTCATCTGTGGTCATGAGCTTTTGGATCCAAGCTGATAGAATAAGATTGCGAGATTGATTATGTCTCGCATTTGGCCACGGAACGCCTTGGTGATGTCTGGGCTTCCCTACTGAGACTGCTGCCCCCATGACCCGGATCCGCAGAAGCAGAAGAAAATTGATGGATGGAAGAAAAAACAGTAGGAAGGCGTAGTCAAAACTATTTGGGCTACTCAGGCCATTTTAGTTCTGGAGCCCCAATTTATATGCATGTTTGACTCTGGGTGAGGCAACTTCTACGTATATAACAATAATGTCCAGCACTGTAAGCAAATATAATGCTATATATATGCTATATATAGATATATATATATGCTATAGTATGCTATTACTTTGAAATACAACTTGAAAGCCTTTTCAATTGTGTGATTATTGAGTACATCTCTGATAGCAATGCTGTCCCAAGAAAGGCTAAAGAGATGGGCTGCACGGCGGTCGAGTGGTTAGCGTGCAGACCTCACAGCTAGGAGACCAGGGTTGCCTACTGTGGGCCAAATTGGACATTATTAATCATTTATTAATCATTTTATATTAATTAGGGCTGTCAAGGTTAACACGTTAACAGAGTTTTTTTAATGTTCCTAAATAGGGGCTGCACGACGGACGAGCGGGTAGCGCGCAGCTCCCAAAGCTAGTAGACCCGAGTTCAATTCCACCCTCGGCCATCTCTGTGTGGAGTCTGCATGTTCTCCCCGTGCATGCGTGGGTTTTCTCCGGGTACTCCGGTTTCCTCCCACATTCCAAAAACATGCTAGGTTAATTGGCCACTCCAAATTGTCCATAGGTATAAATGTGAGTGTGAATGGTTGTTTGTCTATATGTGCCCTGTGATTGGCTGGCCACCAGTCCAGGGTGTACCCCGCCTCTCGCCTGAAGACAGCTGGGATAGGCTCCAGCACGCCCGCGACCCTCGTGATCAATTGAAAGACATTCTTACTGCATCACAGCATGACATCAAAAGTGGTGTAAAAGAACTTACCGCCAGCAGAAGAGGACGGCTCTCTTTGACAGCCCCCACACATCCCAGACAGCCAATCACCATGATGATGGTCCCCAGTGCAATGAGCAGGTTGGCTGCCGACAAGGAGGGGATGGACGATGACAGGGTTGCAAAGTTGCCCTGGGTCACTGACAGCCACACCCCCACCCCCAGTATGCCGCATCCTCCCAACTGCAGAGGGAAAACAAAGGGAATGTTAGTGGAACAACTAACACAATCCCACAGGGACGTGATGTCTTTAAGTGCTTGGGAACAGAGTTAACAGTGACAGGTTAACAAGGTCCATGTTCTGTGGAGACCTTCATCCAGAAGGAAATTAAACGTCTCAACAACTGCTCTTAAAGGCTGGCTCCAATTACAAAACATGAAAACACATCTGTGATTCATGAAGAAAACACTCCAATCTGTTGAAATCATATGTGTTTAAAGTTGATTTCATTTGCAGGCATTGTGATGAATACAAACTGAGTGGAGTCAAACAGTGAGAAGCAAAAGCCAAGCCCATGAATGGACCCGCACTGACAAAATGTGCCTATTGGACAGCAGGACATAAGGGTCACTTTTCCGAGTATAATTGTCTAATAAAGACTTGCCAAGTGATTGTCAATTTCACATTCACCGTCTTAGATTTATGTAACAGCGTGATCGATTGAAGCAAAGGAATGAAAATCCAATATCAAGGAGACAGATCCTCTTAAGATTGGAGTCTCTGTCAGTGTAGCGACGGTCTTTTATGTGCAAAAATGTCTCATTTCGTCATGTGCTAGCCAACAAATGCAGTCCTTGACAATATTTTACTGCTTTAATCTTTCCTTTTGGATTGGTTTCGTGGCAACACGGCCTTTCCTGGGTTTTAGTCCTCTGTACATCCTGGCCAAGTGGTTAGCACGCAGGCGAGGAGACCTGGGTTCGATTCTCCGCTTGTGCATCTCTGTTTTAGTTTGCATGTTCTCCCCGTGTGTGCTACTCCAAATTGTCCATAGGTATGAATGTGAGTGTGAATGGTTGTTTGTCTATATGTGCCCTGTGATTGGCTGGCCACCAGTCCAGGGTGTACCCCACCTCTCGCCCAAAGACAGCTGGGATAGGCTCCAGCATATCCATGACCCTAGTGGCGGTATAGAAAATGAATGAATACTTCATGGTAGAGTATGGTCTATTATTAGTCAATACATATTGAAAGACAACAGTATACAGGTATGTAGTATTTTGGCCACAAGGCATCAAAAATGTTGAATTAATGAGACTTGATGATTGATACATCACCTTGACAATGCATGTAGACTGCTTGCCAAGCCAGGCAAGCCGAGGAAGACATACCATGGCTGAGATGAGTGGAAAAAAGGTTCTCTTCTCATTCCGTGTGGAAGTGGTAATTTTATTTTTTTACTTTGTCTTTCTTGCCACTCAGTTTGAAACACTTTTATAAGTTTAGACGAAATAAACCTTGCTAGCTAGCAGTTGTCTCCAGTACTTGTAACAAGATGAATTTTTTTCTTAATAAAGACAGAGACAAGTTGTCTATTTTTGAATGGTTATTTTTGATTATGATTTTTATTTGAGCACAGTTTTTCCTAAAAGAGGCCAGTTTCATTGGCTGGCAACCAGTCCAAGGTGTAGCCCGCCTCTGGCCCAATGACTGCTGGGATAGGCTCCAGCAACCCTAATGAGGATAAGTGGCATAGAAAATGGATGGATTGATCTGGTACCAATTAACCACTGTGAACGAGGGAATACTTGTCTTGTAGTGTGGAATGGGATGATGGGAAGGATGGGATCAAGTGGTATCAGTCAGCAACAGTAAGAATGAGAAAAGTCAGATTTTGGAAAGTTTGATGCAGGCCAATATAATCTCATTGGACCGATATCTGATAGCAATGTTGGATCGGGACACACCGAGTAGAAATTCAAACGTGCAGAAAGTTCTTCCCCCCAAGTGATTCATTTGAGTCAGCAGAGTCCAGTCAGTACTTGTGAGTCGGTTTTCCCATTGTGAGACAATTTAGACCTGCAATAAAAGCCAGTTGTTCAAGTCAGGTGGTCTCACCAAACAATTACTGACACCAAGTGACCCATGTAATGGCCGAATACTGTATTCGTATTTTAGTGCATTTAGTCATTCTTAACTAATACTCAACCACAAACATGAATTCATGTTTAAAAACAGTGATGGAGTGAGTGAGTGATGTTCAAACTGCTATGTAGCGAGGGACGTCTGCCAACCAAAAAAAACACAGCAACTGAGGCGTACGCTAACTAAGGCTTCCTTGGATTCAAAACCATTTGGTGTGGTGACGGGTAACCATGTAAATGCTGAAGATTCTCAGAGATCAGATCACCCCCCAGAGTCCACGGTTCATCATTTTGTAACCTGTCTATGTGCTTATTGGCCAAGCCAACCTGATTGGCTTGTATACCTTTAGATTTTGAAGGAGTCGCATGTTTATGAAGCACATCAGGTTATGAGTTCAGACGCATCTACAGGAAACACAAACCGTTACCATTTGCAAAAACTCCCAAAGGCGGTAAGATTGACATAGCTAAATACAAGATTACTGTTTTTTTTCCACAGTTATTTAATGAGTTCTTTCACCGGAAGTAGGGCAAAACAAAAAATGAAAGGCGCTGGTGTGCTTGAGTCAGGTTTTGTTCCCAATCTGCCACAGCTGGGCGATTTCAGCAGATAGCAAATGAAGGTTCTTGGGGTTAGTGTGACTCACAACAGAGCCTTATTACACCCCAGAGTGTGTCCTCTAATGAAGATTGGCCGCCAAGAGACGGGTGAAGGATGAAAGGGAATGCTGGGAACAGACGACGGTGAACATTTTGAGGTCATTTGCTCATCAGAGGAGAAGATATAATAACATGGCTGTTATTCATATTCTGCAAACGTGCGTGTTCATCCAAGTCAAACATGGGTCCATATAAAATTTACAACCAGGCGTCTTATATTTATTATCCATCTACATCGGTATATACCTAGCATAGCACCCAACCCAAGGTGACTGACACGGAATGTGGCTGTGCTGGCTTTATCAATCTGTGTGACTGAAGGCTTTTTGCTATTTGGACTAAATGTACATGTTACTCAGTGGGGTAATTATTCATACACGGCAGGGCAGTGATGGAAAGAACGTCAGTAGTAGAGACAAGATTCCCAGTCCATCAGACCATGATGGTGATGGAACTATCTCATTAGTTTCCTCATCTTCTTTCGATGAAGTCCAACTGACTTGCTGAGAATGACAATATAGCAAGACGACTCCCATTTATGTAACTTTTACCTCCATATCGTATCATTGGGTAGGTTTCATCTTTTATTAAGTGATTTAATTTCCTGTCTGTGTATAACAGTTAAAAATGCATGGACTCAGGAGATGTGAGGGATGTAAAGTCATGGAGGAAAAGGACATTTTCTTAGTTCAGAAAGTAGCTTTGAAGCTGGAAAATATTCCATTTACCAGCTCAAGATGAGTTACAGACATGTTATATGAATGTACAGTGTTTTTGCAATACCACCATCAGTCTGATTCCAAATGTATATCCCACGGTATGCTGATCAATGCTTGAGGTTACCGACCAACCAGTGGTTGGCAGCTTTTTACCTCCTGAAAGAGAAAAATATGTGTCAAGTCAAACTTGAGATTTAAAAAAGGGAGGAGGAACCTTCGTGACATCAATCGCGGCCGGACCGGAATAAGTGGGGCACACCAGCACAGGTGAAGCAATTAAGCAAACAGCGGCACCAGGCAGAGACTGTTTAACTATCGTTTGTAAGTCGCCCATACAAATCAGAGCATCTACAAACACCAGAGAGGCAGCCGGTAAGACGCCAAACTGTTTCAATGTAAAGAATCTGTGCTAACGATAGCTTAGCCACGGCTTCTAGTGCGTGGCTTGTTCACTGTTTAATGCGCACGTGCACTGATTGTTGTGTTAAACGCTTGTTGGTATCGTGGTTAACTTGATTTAATGTGGTTGAAATTGTGACGGGTGTAAATAGTTAGCTTATATTGTTGCGTATGTATTAAGTACGTTTATTTCACTTTGGTTTGGAAATGTGATTTGAAAGCTAACTGAATTTTATTTAATTGTATTTAATGCTAAGGGCAATTAAGAGAAAGCAGGGCTGAGTTATAATATTGTGCAAATTTTCCTTGTGTACAATCGCAGTTAAAATTTAAGAATTAATTCATGTGTATTAGGTTAAAAAAATTAATGTGTCTTGTTAAAACAGTCAGTAAGTAATTCATGGTAAATACAAATCATGTTAAATACATTTAAGGTTAACAACTATGATAAATATCACAGTAAATTCTGAATGAATGAATTAATAAATTACAATGTGTTATTTATTATAATTAGTAATAATTTAAGAACACATTAAAAAATATATATATATAATATAATGTAATATATAAATAAAAACAGCAATAAATATATGGGAAGTGGTGGAATTCATACCTGATTCATGCTTACCTGGTATTGTATTAAAGCTTAATTTGCTTATTCTCTATTGCAGTAATTTGTGAGGCATGGGATTTGTGACTTTGCACAGAATTTAAATGTGTTCCTTTTTCTTTTTTTTTTATTGAAAGGTTTTTCACCTAATTTCAAGTGGCAAACTGCACCCTAAATTGCAACTGAAAATAAAAGATGCAAAACAGGACAAGCCGCTTATTTATTGCGTGAATATGCTTCCTACACCTCTGGGTAGATGGCTCATCCCCTTCAAGTGGGGATTGTATGAAAACCAAAGGGAACTTGACAATATGAAACACCGAGCCATAGCATCATCAACTTATTTATTACTATACAATAAATACTACACTTGCGGCAAATGTAGTGAAAAGCCCTTTGGAGTGGAAGTTTAGAGTGGAAAAGCTACAAATGTGTGTGTTCAAGATCAAGAACATAACAGTTTGTCTTCTATTTGTAGACCAATTAAGCTGCGGCAGCATCGAGAAAATCAAACAGTATATATGTTTCACTCTTGCTTCTCATAGCACATAACTGTGGTGCATTCAGGGACACAAAGGGGACCTATTGTGCTCATTTTTTGACCCTTTGTATTGAATTGTGGACTCCTACAGAGCAGCTACACCCAATAGTACGCACATAAAACCTTTTAGCATGTTTTAATTTATTCCATCCACGGCCCGCCTCCTGGCACGCCCACTCCATTGTGACTGGTCACACTCCCAAACTACTTCCTTAATACTGGGAATAACACTTTCGAATTTAGTGGGTCTCGGAGTTGATAATGAATGAATAAATTCTTCAGAGAGCAAATTGAAAAGTGTTCAGGAGCTACTGGCAGCTCATCAGCTATTTGCTGGAGACGCCTGACTTACTGTGTATGAACTCAAAAGAGTAGGCCCCGCTGGCGCTCCTCCAACCTCGCCTGCCCGAGGAGGAGCACTCGTTGTCGGACACACTTTGTCAGAAACGGAACGTGAGGGTGGCACATTTAGTAACTCCAGAAATTGCTGGCACATTGGTAGTGCAAATCTTCACGTATGTGGGCGCACAACACGTCCGACATTAATGCACCTTTCCCGGTGAGAGCGTGCTGCTTCTGGCTTCCACAAGGTGGATATTTCACATTCACGTTGAAGGAAACAGAACTTGGGGGAGCGTAGAGAGCATATCGCGCCTACAGCCACGCAGCCATAATGAAGCCCGCTGCTCTGTGACATCACAAAAGAACAGTTTTGCAAACCGAGCGTTTTGAGCCATCCCAGCCTTCCAAATGTGCAAACCTCATTATCTGAAACTTTGGCATCGTTTAACGAGAATACAACATTCTAACTACATTTATAGGTCAGAAAAGTGGAAAAGCATATTGGGATCTATTATGCTTTAATGCCTGACAAAAAGTGCATCAATGACACAAGAACAAACATAAAAATAGTTTTCTTGGTAGAGAGCGTATCTGCCCATCTGTGACATCACAAACCTCCAGTTTTACCACGCCCTCGGAAATCAAGGGTTGTGAGCCATTCCAAACTTCTTTCAGGGTTCACTTTCAAATGATCAAACCTCATTATCTGAAACCTTGGCATCCTTAACACTAGAATACAACATTCTAACTACATTAATAGGTCTGAGGAAAAGTGGAAAAAGCATAATATATCCCCTTTAAATAAAGCTTGGATGCATGTTAAATATGACACAAATTACACGGCCATCCAAGGACCAAGGAAATGCAAAGAAAAACATAATTTTTTAAAATATCCATTAATTGTGTGGGCACCGCCATGTCAAAGTCTAAGACAAATGTCAAAGACCACAGGACTCAAGGTACATTCATTCATTCATTCATTTTCTACCGCTTTTCCTCACGAGGGTCGCGGGGGGTGCTGGAGCCTATCCCAGCTGTCTTCGGGCGTAAGTCGGGGTACACCCTAGACTGGTCGCCAGCCAATCACAGGGCACATATAGACAAACAACCATTCACACTCACATTCATACCTATGGACAATTTGGAGTCACCAATTAACCTAGCATGTTTTTGGAATGTGGGAGGAAACCGGAGTACCCGGAGAAAACCCACACATGCACGGGGAGAACATGCAAACTCCACACAGAGATGCCCGAGGGTGGAATTGAACCCTGGTCTCCTAGCTGTGAGGTCTGTGCGCTAACCCCTAGACCACCGTGCCGCCCGACTCAATGTACAGTACATTTTATATTTTATTTCAAAAGTCTATTTCAAAAGTCAAATTGTCCTGTACAACAAAATCATGCAACATAATGCTGCCATTATGGACAAATAACTCTAGTTTTGATCCAAAATTCAGCATGGCCTCAATTACACAACACGGCACAAAATGGAGCTAAATGGAAATGCAGCCTCTTGTGCTTCCAGGCGTGCGTCAGAGGGTCAGAGCAATCATGACTCTGTGTGATAGCACTCCTGCATGACATACCAGAATATGTTATGGACTGTAAATCTGTGATCTTATGAGGCATTATGACGGACGAAAGCTTTACTAAAGAACATTTTAAAGAACAACCATTTTACCGACTGCTGTTTTTCCTACGACCCAGAAAGAAGAAAAGAAATACCTCATCATTCCAATGCATTGTGTTTATTTTTAATTTTTCAAATAGTAATAATAGATATAATGTCACAGCACATTAATCTCAAACCAGATTAGAGTGACAGTAGATCACAAAATTGATGTAAGGCCATAAAAGCCTTTTAATCCGGCCCGCCAGACAAAGATTTTTTTTAAACCTTTAACATCGAAGCTGTTGCCAGCAAAATGATTTGCATTGCTATTTTGAAATGACCATAAGTCTTCTGAATTACTCTACTATAACTACTGTAACTGCTCCACAGCTCCACTGCAGCAATCTTTACTTCCATAAACACACGCAAATGATGTTTTACGTTTGTGCATGCACACATCAACAAGTCTCATTTTTTGGCAATATGAACAACCAGGTACAAATTCTCTGTTTAACAAAAAATACAATCGGGCATCATACCCTGCAGTGTGAACGTAGCCATACGGACGACGTCACAGCAGCTCAGAGAAGACGACGCTTTGATAGAAAGCAGAGTGGGTGGGTGTCTGTTTACAGACGATGGCTATGGGATGCCAAGGGCACGGAAGAGGGGGTCGGCTGCATCTGTGATTCAGAACAGCGGATGCGGCTGGAAGGGCCGCACAGAGGCGGGCAAACCTGCTTTTCATTCAGGTTTTCAGTTAATAATGTAAGAAGACTAGCGATAAATTCATTGTGAAATAGCAACTGTGAGTTGTTGTTCTAGTAAAACAAGCATATTGGCTTTGTTTGATTTGAAATAAACTATGAAAAAAATAAACTGAGTGGCGATGAGCAATTTTCATTTTGTGAAAGGAGCTCTCACAAGAAAAAAACATTGTTGATCCCTAATATAACCAGTTGTATATTTAAACATATACACTGGATGGATGATCGGATCCACAGCATAAAACACTGATCAGAACGTTCATTCATTCATTCATTCATTTTCTACCACTTATCCTCACGAGGGTCGCGAGAGGTGGGGGCTAGCCAATCCCAGGGCACATATACACAAACAACCATTCACACTCACATTCATACCTATGGACAATTTGGAGTGGCCAATTAACCTAGCATGTTTTTGGAATGTGGGAGGAAACCGGAGTACCCGGAGAAATCCCACGCATGCACGGGGAGAACATGCAAACTCCACACAGAGATGGCCGAGGGTGGGAGGCTAGCTGTGAGGTCTGCGCACTAACCACTCAATCGCCGTGCAGACCTTTTTATTTTATTTTCATTCATTCATTTTCTACCGCTTTTCCTCACAAGGGTCGCGGGGGTGCTGGAGCCTATCCCAGCTGTCTTCGGGCGAAAGGGCAGGAACACCCTGGACTGGTGGCCAGTCAATAACATTTTTATTTTATTTTATTTTATTTTATTTTATTTTATTTTATTTTATTTTATTTTATTTTATTTTATTTTATTTTATTTTATTTTATTTTATTTTAGTTTAGTTTAGTTTAGTTTAGTTTAGTTTAGTTTAGTTTAGTTTTACCTTTATTTACCTTATTACCTTATTTACCTTTTACCTTTATTTTATTTTATTTTTACCATTATTTTATTTTATTTAATTTTAGTTTAGTTTAGTTTTACCTTTATTTACCTTATTTACCTTTATTTTTACCTTTATTTTATTTTATTTTTACCTTTATTTTATTTTAGTTTAGTTTAGTTTTACCTTTATATACCTTATTTACCTTTTACCTTTATTTTATTTTATTTTTACCTTTATTTTTTATTTTATTTTATTTTATTTCATTTTACAAATAGTATTTATGTATTTCATGAGTATTTATTTTATCCGCCACTGCACAGTGACTGACTAGTCAAAGACAAAGTGAGTCCTCACGCTGCACCTACATTTGCATATACAGTATATAATATACAGTATATAAGCTTTTACTCAAAGAGAAGGAAATGTTACTATGGATTCAAACGATAAATATGGGGCATTTCAACATTCCACTGTGAACTGTGACATTTTCAGTTCCTACCGTGTCTGTATGGGTTTTATATGTTTACTAGTTTGCATGAAATGTGCATCAGTGCAGCAATAAGGTGCCAAAACGTACTCCACGACAACCAAAGCATCATTTTCAGCAATACACTGGTTGCATACGTGTTGGCTCTCTGCTTTAATAATTAATATTATGTGTTTGTGCAATGCCAAGAAAATCTTTCTCAACTGTGGCCATAATTTTCTTTTCCAGGTTCACATCCTTCAGATGGTAAACAAACACGTACTAGATGTTGTTGTAGTGTTCATCTAATAACGTTTTTGGTGATCATCCAGTTTCCTAAGTAAGGTCTTCAATTGAAAAAGGCCTTGAAAAATTACTGCAGGTTTTATCAGTCCTGTTTTTTTTTTTAAATGTTGATTCTTCACAACATTTGGAGCACTTTTTCTTCATGTCAAAAAAAAACACCTTCTACTTCCACGAAGAATAATATGTTTCTATATCTCATTATTATATCTCATTATGTTATATCTCTCATGTTTAGGGGAGCGGGATTATGCAAATTGTACCTTTGGAGTGGTAAAGAAGAACCTATGACGTTTTGGTGGAGATAATTATTGTTAGTAGAAATAGTATTTACTTTAGCTAACATTGGAAGATAATGATATGAATGCTGCACTCACAGAATACATTGAAAACACTTAAATATTTATTTGCAGCTGGTCACTGTGACTCCTCCATACAGTCTTTTTTCCTGTTTCACGATTTTTGTGTGTTTTTCATTTGTGTACAAAAAATGACAAGAAATCTATGAAAGTTGTGTAGGGGATAGAATTTGCACAAAATATCTCACAGCGATGGATGCTGTGCTGGATTTGGCGGCGTGGAATGGACACTGTGTTATGATGTACTGCATGGTAATGATTATGGCTCCCAGTGGGACACTATTGTATTTAAAAAATAAAAGTAAACGACTCAAGTAGTGCACAGGGTAAATCTGCATTCTTTTGATCTCGGCGCCTACACCGGGCCAACAGGGTGTGGCCAGTGCACTTTGCAAACTTCGTGAGCAGCACAGTCTGGCACAGCGCACCCGCGCCTCCATCCCTGCCACCGGCGCAAGTGGCAAAGAGGGAGGAGAGAAGGCGCGAGAGGGTTTAACACAGCCGAGTGTCATCTTAACCAATCAAATGAACGCCTTTAAATGCGTATCAGAGGGCACACCTCAATGCGCCTCATGCTGCTCGTACACCACCGTGTGGGACACGTCGTCTGAACGGTAAAAAAATATATCCTACAGCCAGATTTGAACAACCAACTTTATATTAATCGTTGTTTTTACTTGTTGTTAATTATTAGTTGTTTAATGGGTCCGTGCTGCGTGTTGGCTCATTTGTGATTGGATGGTTACTAAGGGGGGGGGATGGAGGGGCGATCCGGCGTGCATCCAGCACAACCACGGAGATGAAAGACGAGTGGAGCTGCCTTTTTTTCTGGTGTAATTTCTTCTCACTTCTAAAATGTTGATTAGGGATCCTGCTTGTTGAGTATGAAGTGTCCATTATCTGACTGGAATCTTTCCATGGTGTCCCAACTCTAAAAGAACCACGACATACAACCAACAAAACAAGCCATTTATCTGGGGGGAGTCATTGGCATCATATTTTCTCAGCTAGCGTCAGGTTGACTACCCGTTATGCGTGAGGTCTTTGATCTGGCGTCAGATGTTCTGGGACAATTCATAGAAAAATGTACATTCTGGTTCAGACACGCACCACGAAATATGTCTCACAGCTGGCCTGGGAACGCCTTGGTGTCCTCCCGGTGGAGCTGGAGGAGGTGGCCGGGGATCGGGAAATCTGGGCTTCCCTACTAAGACTGCTGCCCCCGCGACCCGGACCCGGATAAGCGGAGGAAAATGGATGGATGGATGTGTCCAGGACATGACGCACATGCACACGAAACAGCGACATCACACACGAGTGTGTTTACAGAAGTTAACATTCCTCGTCTGTCCTGCCGCAAGGATTTGAAGTAACCAAAGTAAGCATTTCCTTAACCAAATTATTTTGTGAAGGTCATTAAAGGGGACCTATTGTGATCATTTTCCGACCCTTTGTAATGAGTTGTGATCTCCTATAGAGCAGCTACACACAATAACCCGCACAGAAAACTTTTCGGACTTTTCTGGAATCTGTACCTATTCCAGCTGTATCCTTTGATTTGTTCTTCCTTCCAAAATGGTCTGTTTTAATTTATTCCACTCACGACCCGCCTCCGGGCACGCCCACTCCACAAAGTGCTTCCTAACTATCAACCATATAAGGAAGTCCCTATGTGACATCACTAAGGAACAGTTTTACCACGCCTTTTTAAACCAAGCGTTTTGATCCATCCATTATCTGGAACTTTGGCATCGTTTAACACGAGAATACAACATTCTAACTACATTTATAGGTCAGAAAAGTGGAAAAAGCATAATAGGTCTACTTTAAATAAGGTTTGGAAACATGTTAAATACATTTCGTATGACACACATCACACAGTCATCCAAGGACCAAGGAACATAAAAAAAAATAGTTTCAAATAAAATGGTTTTCACTTACAGGTACACCTAACAATAATAATAATAGGGGGTACGTGAATAACAATTAAAAACAATTAGCATCTCCCACTCACAATTACAAGTGTGCCTGAACGCCTCATTTTGCAAGGAGAATGGAGCAGAACCAAGCATTTTATTAATGATTATTAACGTTACCCTTCAATTTAGTATTAAATTAATAAGCAGACTCAAACCATAGCCATTGTGAGTGGACAAAAAAGTGAAGCTCAAAGTCAACCCATTCAAACGGAAGAATGCCCGCATCTGATATGCGGAGAGGATATGTGCAAAATAAACAATTTGGACCCAGAATGAATATAAAATGATGTAACCAATGAATTATGTTCAATACTTCAAGTTACTGAAGATGGAGGATTTGGGAGTGCATGGCTTCAGTTCAAATGTCTAAGGGCTGAAAACCTGCAGGCTTTGAAAGCCATCATTATCATTCAATGTATCTGACACCTGAACAATAAGCAGCAAAGCTTCCCTGCCCAGGAAGAAAAAAGACAGTAAGTGTTTCTTGACGGGAAAACTCAAGGTTAGTACAGTGCCACAGGTAAATCATCACACAGGCAAATTATATTGTACATGAAATGCACCATTATGATGGATCCAATAGAAATCACATACTGCAGCTGCTGGAATGAAATGAACATGCAATATCACATAAAGCACATGACATGCAATTATCCGGGTATACCTATATAGCTTTTGTGGATCTGACTCCTTATCATCCTGGGCAAAGCAGCCAAGCTACACAGAAGCGTAGCACAATACCGTTGTGACTCGTGCCCGAGGCCTAGTCTCATCATGACTGACTTCCATCCCCTCTTGTGCCTGGAAAGCCTACACACAGTTAACTCCATTTCCTCTTATTGTTCATCCCTTTGCCACTTCTCACCTGAAGAAAATGGCACACTTGACCTACTTTCTGGAATAAAAGTCCAACAGCCCCTTTTCATGCTGGAAATCACTGTTTCACCACTTGATTGAAAGAAATACTTCAAAAGTCTCACATTCAGCTCAGCGTTGGAAGACGACAGCAGAAGTTGGCCAAAAGACATTTAAGTTGAATATAACCCAGCAATGACGCTTATGTCACTTACCTTTAACCCTAATGGCGGCGCTTTTTATATTCCAATTTTTTAATTCACTTCCACGGCTCCACACTCTAAATGCAGCTTCAATTTCTAGTGTCTGGAGAAGTGACTTGATTTCTGCCTTGTGTAAGTAAAAAAAAAAATAAATGTGTTTGGTTTCTCACAGCATGGAAGTGGAGTTTTAAGTCAAACTGTCAAACTGTGCTGCTTGTAGTTCATCCTCAAGGTGCTCCCTCATTATTATTATGTAATTACATTTTGCTTATCAGTCAAATTGAATTTAAACTCTGAAACTACATTAGTGCAGCCATTACAGAATGCACAGGGATGTAGTGCATGTGGATTTGTGATGTAAACCTGACATTATCTGAAGGAATATATACTGTATAGACGGTGTATAATAATGGTCTATTTAATTATGTAAACAAGTTCTTTCACCTAGATCTTTTCACTGGGACATCTGCACATAGATAATTCATGCTAATAAATTATCTATGTATTCTTCTCAGATGTGTAAAGAGATTCAGGTCTGCATTGGGGAAATTAATTCACATCTTCTAGTCAGTTTAAAAAAATGCATATGCAGTAATAAATATATGTCCCCACAGAACCTCGGTTTTCATCATAATTCTGTTCCAAAAGATGTAAATCCAATTTATGGTTCCAGACTCCCAAAAATATGAACACGTTTTACAACAATTATTGTTTTACATGAGCAAACAATGCAAATATGCATATGTTATTATAATAACTACATATAGAGTCCACCTTCGCTACTTCAAGGTTTGAATATATCGGCTTCACTCTGTCATAAATATCTTTATTCATAAATCATGCTGTTTCCAGGGCAAACATAACCTATTATTCATCAAAACATATGCATATTTAAGATGACGTTACATCTTTTTCACGTACAATTATGACGCATTCAAATTATGCGTTCAAAGATGGCTTTTCCACTAGTCGGAATTGGCAGCAACGTTTCTGTCAGACAACCCCATGGCAGCTTTATCTACAGATGTAGCTTACCTCCACCAGTTTGTGCTTTGGGTGACGCCTTGAAAGCGCTATACAAAATCCAACTCATCATTATTTGTCACTAGGTGTCAGTAAAGTGTAATTGGTGAGACACAATCACCAGCCTGACTTTACAAACTCACAACAGGAACAATAATCCCTCATGAAACAGGCACAATAATCCCAAATTCAAATTCCAAATTAAACTATGGGTTGCTGTTGCGCACGTAACAAGCTCCAAACGGAAACTCAACGCTGAACCCCCAATGTCACTTCCTGTTCACCACTTGCTCTGCCTCCTTTGGGAAGCCATTTATAGCAACACATTTTATGTCTTATGATTTATGTCTTAAATGGCTTATTTACTCATGTGTCTACTATATCTGCTAATCCAAGTGTAAACGTGACTATAGAGGTGTTAGGTCATGGCTAGAGGGATCTAATGTTAAAAATTGGATTTAGAATTACAGAGTGCGCTTGAACACATCACCAGTGCAGGGCTCACGGTGCCTATTAGGAAGCACACGCTGGAGGGATTATGTCTCACAGCTGGCCTGGGAACACCTTGGTGTCCACCCGGTGGAGCTGGAGGAGGTGGCCGGGGACCGGGAAATCTGAGCTTCCATACTAAGACTGCTGCCCCCGCGACCCGGACATGGATAAGCGGAGGAAAATGGATGGATGGATGGACTGTTTGGCTGTATGATAACCAAAGCAGTGTACAAAAACTGAGACATATTTTTGGCAAGACCTCACAGCGAGGAGACCAGGGTTCAATTCCACCCTCGGCCATCTCTGTGTGGAGTTTGCATGTTCTCCCTGTGCATGCGTGGGTTTTCTCCGGGTACTCCGGTTTCCTCCCACATTCCAAAAACATGCTAGGTTAATTGGTGACTCCAAATTGTCCATAGGTATGAATGTGAGTGTGAATGGTTGTTTGTCTATATGTGCCCTGTGATTGGCTGGCGACCAGTCCAGGGTGTACCCCGCCTCTCGCCCAAAGACAGCTGGGATAGGCTCCAGCACCCCCCGCGACCATTGTGAGGAAAAAGCGGTAGAAAATGAATGAATGAATGAATGAATATTTTTGGCAAAAAAATTGTCATCAAAAACCAGCAGAGCAGTGTTGCTTCATGGCCCCCAGCCAACTAGAAGATTGGGCCATGTTGTTGGAAAAGCATTTTCTGGTGCTCGTTGCAAAAGCAGAGAAAATGCATGCTTGATTGGAAGGTATAAGGTTCAACAGCTATAAAACAAACATTCCCCAAGAAGCCATGTTCTTTTCTCTTTATAAACCTCTGCCAAATTTGGTTTTCATGAACGTTTTTCTTTGCTTTTGAGTAAGTTGCAATGATTATGCACATACTATGGGAACACCAGTTCAGGGCACCACTTCATTTTGGAGGCAAAGCAGCATATCATGCAATGTCATGGCTATTTCAGCCAAGTACTCCCATCATCCCTGCTGATGTAATGGCCTTTGATGGCAGAAGGTATGGGTCTGTTGTGTCAAGAAGGGCATCTGGTGTAAAAACCAAGCCAAAACATTCCATGTGCTTGACTAAATGTGGTGAAAAATAAAAATGAAGCATTCTCCTGTAGCACTTCTTCTGTAAAATCAATCTCGATGTTCCAAATTCTCGGGAAGGACCAGATCAGTTGATTGTTACCTCGAGAAGCAAGGCACAAGAGCAACAATATGTTGAATGATGCATGACTCAATGAAGACGTAAACCTTGGTGCCTTGGCGGGCGTCTGCCCAACACCGAGGGCCATTCCAGTCTTATTTCTGATAGAGACGTTGGCTCCAGACTTGGAAAAGTTGGCCGCTTCAAAGATATTCTGCTCATTGCTGCAACAGCCAGGAGCCATAATACGCTGTAGGTTGGGAATTCACTCCATGGGAATTCACCACAGCCAACACATGGTGTAAAAAACCCGCAGCCTGCAGCACATTTAAGGAGAAACTGGCAAGTGTCAGCCACTACTTACCTCCACAGTCTTGTCAGCACCTTGCTCCCCCCCCCCCCGATCCCCCTTATATTCACATTCACTACACAGTCATAATCCGCATAATCATCTATATGTCTACAGATTGCTTTTTTATGCCCATCAGGACATAATTATTGAAGCAGCAGCATTTTGCGGAGAAGCTGCCGTCACATTTTAATGGTGTGCAAACACCAGACACGTCATGGAACATTTAAACTGCAGAAGACACCTCCTGCCTACCTCGCTCGGCACAAGTGGTTCTTGACTTCATATTCACAATGTATGCAAACATTGTTACTTTTAATAAGCCTCTGAAAGTATGTCTAAGGAGAAGACAGGTCACTCGCAGGAAGATGCTGCAGGGCCCAAAAGACATCCTTCTACATCGTAGTAGAAATAAACAAGCGGAGAATAGAAGGCCCGTGGAAGATGCACAGAGCAAGCAAAGGAAGGGAAAAGCTGCAAAGGGTAATCAATAAATCTCTAATCTCACGAGTATTCCCTCCTTCAGCCCTCTGTGCAACTGGGAACACACACACACACACACATAAACCCTAAAACTCACACACACGCGCCTCAAGCCGCCTACGGGTCTGGGCTCATTATATCGACCGGGATTGGGTGGAGACTGATTTGTTGCCGTGGCGCCTGGTTTGTCAGACATGGTGACAGCAGTCCTCCGCTTCCACTGCAAAGTCACAGTGGGGGGCCCAGCTCATATACACGTAATATGCTTTAGATTATTTCCCTCATGTCACATGCCAAAAATGTCCACAAATCACACGGTAAACATCCTAAAGGTGCTTGGCATCAATTCACTGCAGATGCACGTCACTGGCGTTATTGACTGAATGCTGGAACATACAATGCTTTGTGTTTATCTAAATATCTTCATATTTTTTCCCATCATGCCTAACAGCATTTGACCAAGACGTGTGACCCATCTTCAAAACGGAAGAGCTATTTATTTTGGCACATTTTCCTTTTTACCACATGTCATTGAGATCCCTGCTTTGGTATGTGAGCATCCGTTGTAGGGTATTTAGTACCCACACAGTCCGTGTAGTACAGTTACATTTGTGTTCTCTGTGTTATTTTTGGTTGCATCGTATGCGAGACAGACATTTGGGTTAAAAACCATCTATTGATTTATGACGTGTGAGTGGTAATGGTAATGGTAATGGTAATGGTTTTATTAGGGCTCGAGCACTGACCAGTGCGAAAGCCCTATTGTAATCGTAATGTTTATTATTATTATTAGGGCTCGAGCACTGACCAGTGCGAAAGCCCTATTGTAATCGTAATGTTTATTAGGGCTCGAGCACTGACCAGTGCGAAAGCCCTATTGTAATCGTAATGTTTATTATTATTATTATTAGGGCTCGAGCACTGACCAGTGCGAAAGCCCTATTGTAATCGTAATGTTTATTAGGGCTCGAGCACTGACCAGTGCGAAAGCCCTATTGTAATCGTAATGTTTATTAGGGCTCGAGCACTGACCAGTGCGAAAGCCCTATTGTAATCGTAATGTTTATTATTATTATTATTATTATTATTCTGACGAAATGACGGCCTTTTTGAGGGCCTGAACATGCCCGAAAACTCACCAAATTTGGCGAGCGCATCAGGTCTGGCGAAAAATTTGATATTTTATGGGTTTCAAATATAATGTCCCAAAATTGGCTCTCTAGCGCCACCTTGAATTTTAAAAAAAATTAGCCCCCGCCACCACTTTCACCGATCGTCACGAAACTTGGTGGAGACGTCTATCGTGACAGGACGGACCAAAAAGTCTCAAGAACCCATATTGGAAAACGAACAGGAAGTCGGCCATTTTGGATGGCGCCGGCCTTTTTCGGGCCAGAAGTTGGGGTCGTATCTCGACGAACTCCTCCTAGGGGGTTTGACCGAATGAGTCCGTTGTTGCATCAACGGACACTAGACGGATGGCCGACGTTAAATTGCGAAGGATTTTGGGATATTCCATACGATGTGGGCGTGGCACGCCCCCAAATTTTGCCCTTTTTCATCTGTCCGGGCCTTGCACGCTGAGCGTAACTGTAGACGTGAATAACTTGGCTCTACGTGGTCAGATCTTCATCATACTTGGTACATGTGATCATGTTCCCGCCCCGAAGGTCCCCGTAGGTCACTTCCTGATTTCGTCGCAGCGCCACCTATTGGCGACAGGCTAAAGGCGTGTCATCTACATGAGGCCTTTTCTGGCAGGAGATTCATCAGATGAACACCGAGGTCACAAGGTCACTGCCTGACAGCCTGGTGAAGCCTGTTGATGGAGCATGATGCAGGAAAAGCGCACGTGGTGGGCGTGGCCTGGCGGCGAATGCTCAGGCCTCGCCGTTTACAAAAAAAGGGTCATCATTCGCCCGCAGAAGGTCGCATGTGCTTGAAAACTCATAAGGGGGGGCAGATTCCAGGCCTGAGGGCCCTGGTGGGGCCCCCATTTGAAACCAAGCCAAATTGACTCACTAGCGCCACCTACAAGTTTTAAAATAATTATCCCTCGCCTCCCGTTGCACGTATGGGCATGATTTTCGGAGGAGACATCACTCGTGACAGGACGCACAAAAAAGTCTCAAGAACCCATGTTCAAAAACCAACAGGAAGTCGGCCATTTTAGGTGGCGGCGGCCATTTGGGGGAGGATGTAGGGGTCGTATCTCGACGAACTCCTCCTAGGGGGTTTGACCGAATGAGTCCGTTGTAGCATCAACGGACACTAGACGGATGGCCCACGTTAAATTGCGAAGGATTTTGTGCTGCTACTTAGGATGTGGGCGTGGCACGCCACCAAACTTTTACTTTAACCTTAACTTTTACCTTATCTGGCCCTGCCTGGTGTCTGGCCTTGCCTTGAAGCAATGTACATCAAAGTCAATACACAGTTTGACTGATAGACTGATGATGTCAGTTGATGGACTGTGATGTGTGTTAAGCACATGTGGTGGGCGTGGCCACGGCGAATGGTCAGCCTTCGCCATTGACCATCGAAGGCTCATATTTCGCCCGCAGAAGGTCACAGGCTGCTGAAATCTTACACGTAAGGTCAGAATCCAGGCCTGAGCGCCCTGGTGGTGCTCCCATGTGACACCAATCTAAATTGACACACTAGCGCCACCTAGAAGTTTCAATTCATTATCCCTCGCCGCCCGTTGCACGTATCACTATGATTTTCGGTGGAGACGTCTATCATGACAGGACACACCTAACGCTCCAGAACCCATGTTCAAAACACAGCGCCACCAACTGGTGGAAATGTATATCTGCTGTAACTTCCTCCCACTTGGTCCGATCTGCCCAAATTTTTTTCTGGTGGTTTGGGGTACCCTCTGCTTTATGACAGTGTGTGTACATACACTATAGCGCCACCAACTGGTGAAAATGTATATCTGCCATAACTTCCTCCCACATGGTCGGATCGGTCCAAAATTTTTTCTGGTGGTTTGGGGTACCCTCTGGTCTATGACTGTGTGTGTACATAGACTCTATAGCGCCACCAACTGGTGGAAATGTATATATGCCGTAACTTCCTGATTCATGGTCAGATTGTCTTGAATTTTTTTTTGGTGTGTTGGGTCAATCTCTGGTCTGTTATACTGTATGTACATAGACTGTATAGCGCCACCAATTGGTGGAAATGTATATCAGCTGTAACTTCCTTCCACATGGTCGGATCGGCCCCTAATTTTTTCTGGTGGTTTGGGGTACCCTCTGGTCTATGACTGTGTGTGTACATAGACTCTATAGCGCCACCAACTGGTGGAAATGTATATAACTGTAACTTCCTTCCGCATAGTCTGATCGTCTCTAAATTTTTTTTGGTCAGTCGGGTCACCCTCCACTCTTTGAATCTGCGTGTCCATAGACTCTATAGCGCCACCAACTGGTGGAAATGTATATCTGCCGTAACTTCCTCCCACATGGTCGGATCTGCCCGAATTTTTTTCCGGTGGTTCGGGGTACCCTCTGGTCTATGACAGTGTGTGTACATACGCTATAGCGCCACCAACTGGTAGAAATGTATATCAGCTGTAACTTCCTTCCACATGGTCGTATCGGCCCCAAATTTTTTCTGGTGGTTTGGGGTACCCTCTGGTCTATGACTGTGTGTGTACATAGACTCTATAGCGCCACCAACTGGTGAAAATGTATATCTGCCGTAACTTCCTTCCACATGGTCGGATCGGTCCCAAATTTTTTCTGGTGGTTTGGGGTACCGTCTGGTCTATGACTGTGTGTGTACATAGACTCTATAGCGCCACCAACTGGTGGAAATGTATATAGCCGTAACTTCCTTCCACATGGTCGGATAGTCTCTAAATTTTTTTTTGGTCGGTCGGGTCACCCTCCACTCTTTGAATCTGCGTGTCCATAGACTCTATAGCGCCACCAACTGGTGGAAATGTATATCTGCCGTAACTTCCTCCACATGGTCGGATCTGCCCGAATTTTTTTCCGGTGGTTCGGGGTACCCTCTGGTCTATGACAGTGTGTGTACATACGCTATAGCGCCACCAACTGGTGGAAATGTATATCAGCCGTAACTTCCTTCCGCACGGTCGGATCGGCACCTAATTTTTTCTGGTGGTTCGGGGTACCCTCCGGTCCGTTACCGTGTGGGCGCATAGACTGTATAGCGCCACCCACAGGCGGAAACGTATATCCGCCGCAAGTACCTACCGCACGGTCCGATCGTCGCGGATTTTCTTATGGCGGTTCGGGGCGTCGGACGGGACGTGACCGCGCACCCGCCTCGCCGCCGGCGTCGCCCCCTCCTGGCGGAAAATTGCAAGTGCCGTAACTCCCTTACCGCTTATCCCATCGCCACAGTTTTTCGAACGGCGCGTCCGCGCGCCCGTCCGGACCCGCGCGCGCCCCCGACCCGTGCGTACCCCCGACCCGCGCGTACCCCCGACCGCGTCGGGGTGCTCGAGCCCGCTCATCACTGCTTGCAGTTTTAATTATTATTATTATTATTATTATTCTGCCAACCGTCGGCCTTTTTGAGGGCCTCAACATGCCCGAAAACTCACCAAATTTGGCGAGCGCATCAGGTCTGGCGAAAAATTTGATATTTTATAGGTTTCAAATATAATGTTTCAAAATTGGCTCTCTAGCGCCACCTTGAATTTAAAAAAAAATTAGCCCCCGCCACCAGTTTCACCGATCGTCACGAAACTTGGTGGAGACGTCTATCGTGACAGGACGGACCAAAAAGTCTCAAGAACCCATATTGGAAAATGCACACGAAGTCGGCCATTTTGGATGGCGGCGGCCTTTTTCGGGCCAGAAGTTGGGGTCGTATCTCGACGAACTCCTCCTAGGGGGTTTGACCAAATGAGTCCGTTGTTGCATCAACGGACACTAGACGGATGGCCGACGTTAAATTGCGAAGGATTTTGGGATATTCCGTACGATGTGGGCGTGGCACGCCCCCAAATTTTGCCCTTTTTCATCTGACCGGATCTTGCACGCTGAGCGTAACTGTAGACGTGAATAACTTGGCTCCACGTGGTCAGATCTTCATCATGCTTGGTACATGTGATCATGGCCCCGCCCCGAACGTCCCCGTAGGTCACTTCCTGATTTCGTCGCAGCGCCACCTATTGGCGACAGGCTAAAGGCGTGTCATCTACATGAGGCCTTTTCTGGCAGGAGATTCATCAGATAAACACCGTGGTCACAAGGTCACTGCCTGACAGCCTGGTGAAGCCTGTTGATGGACCATGATGCAGGAAAAGCGCACGTGGTGGGCGTGGCCTGGCGGCGAATGCTCAGGCCTCGCCGTTTACAAAGAAAGGGTCATCATTCTCCCGCAGAAGGTTGCATGTGCTTGAAAACTCATAAGGGGGGGCAGATTCCAGGCCTGAGGGCCCTGGTGGGGCCCCCATTTGAAACCAAGCCAAATTGACTCACTAGCGCCACCTACAAGTTTTAAAATAATTATCCCTCGCCTCCCGTTGCACGTATGGGCATGATTTTTGGAGGAGACATCACTCGTGACAGGACGCACAAAAAAGTCTCAAGAACCCATGTTCAAAAACCAACATGAAGTCGGCCATTTTAGGTGGCGGCGGCCATTTGGGGGAGGATGTAGGGGTCGTACCTCGACGAACTCCTCCTAGGGGGTTTGACCGAATGAGTCCGTTGTAGCATCAACGGACACTAGACGGATGGCCCACGTTAAATTGCGAAGGATTTTGGGCTGCTCCATAGGATGTGGGCGTGGCACGCCACCAAACTTTTACTTTATCCTTAACTTTTACCTTATCTGGCCCTGCCTGGTGTCTGGCCTTGCCTTGAAGCAATGTACATCAAAGTCAATACACAGTTTGACTGACAGACTGATGATGTCAGTTGATGGACTGTGATGTGTGTAAAGCACATGTGGTGGGCGTGGCCACGGCGAATGGTCAGCCTTCGCCATTGACCATCGAAGGCTCATATTTTGCCAGCAGAAGGTCACAGGCTGCTGAAATCTTACACGTAAGGTCAGAATCCAGGCCTGAGAGCCCTGGTGGTGCTCCCATGTGACACCAATCTAAATTGACACACTAGCGCCACCTAGAAGTTTCAATTCATTATCCCTCGCCACCCGTTGCACGTATCACTATGATTTTCGGTGGAGACGTCTATCATGACAGGACGCACCTAACGCTCCAGAACCCATGTTCAAAACACAGCGCCACCAACTGGTGGAAATGTATGTCTGCCGTAACTTCCTTATACATGGTCGGATCGTCTCCAATTTTTTTTGGGTGGGTTCGGTCACCCTCCGGTCTGTGACTGTGTGTGTATATAGACTCTATAGCGCCACCAACTGGTGGAAATGTATATCTGCCATAACTTCCTGATTCATGGTCAGATTGTCTTGAAATTTTTTTTGGTGTGTTGGGTCAATCTCTGGTCTGTTATACTGTGTGTACATAGACTGTATAGCACCACCTATTGGTGGCAATGTATATCAGCTGTAACTTCCTTCCACATGGTCGGATCTGCCCCAAATTTTTTCTGGTGGTTTGGGATACCCTCCAGTCTATGACTGGGTGTGTACATAGACTCTATAGCGCCACCAACTGGTGAAAATGTATATCTGCCGTCACTTCCTCCCACTTGGTCCGATCTGCCCAAATTTTTTTCTGGTGGTTTGGGGTCCCCTCTGGTCTATGACTGTGTGTGTACATAGACTGTATAGCACCACCAACTGGTGGAAATTTATATCTGCCGTAACTTTCTCCCACATGGTCGGATCTGCCCGAATTTTTTTCTGGTGGTTCGGGGTACCCTCTGGTCTATGACAGTGTGTGTACATACGCTATAGCGCCTCCAACTGGTGGATATGTATATCAGCTGTAACTTCCTTCCACATGGTCGGATCGGTCCCAAATTTTTTCTGGTGGTTCGGGGTACCCTCTGGTCTATGACTGTGTGTGTACATAGACTGTATAGCGCCACCAACTGGTGGAAATGTATATCCGCCGTAACTTTCTCCCACATGGTCGGATCTGCCCGAATTTTTTTCTGGTGGTTCGGGGTACCCTCTGGTCTATGACTGTGTGTATACATAGACTCTATAGCGCCATCAACTGGTGGAAATGTATATAGCCGTAACTTCCTTCCACATGGTCGGATCGTCTCTAAATTTTTTTTGGTCGGTCGGGTCACCCTCCACTCTGTGAATCTGCGTGTCCATAGACTCTATAGCGCCTCCAACCGGTGGAAACGTATATCAGCTGTAACTTCCTTCCACATGGTCGGATCAGTCCCAAATTTTTTCTGGTGGTTCGGGGTACCCTCTGGTCTATGACTTTGTGTATACATAGACTCTATAGCGCCACCAACTGGTGGAAATGTATATAGCCATAACTTCCTTCCACATGGTCGGATCGTCTCTAAAATTTTTTTTGGTCGGTCGGGTCACCCTCCACTCTTTGAATCTGCGTGTCCATAGACTCTATAGCGCCACCGACTGGTGGAAATGTATATCTGCCGTAACTTCCTCCCACATGGTCGGATCTGCCCGAATTTTTTTCCGGTGGTTCGGGGTACCCTCTGGTCGATGACAGTGTGTGTACATACGCTATAGCGCCACCAACTGGTGGAAATGTATATCAGCCGTAACTTCCTTCCGCACGGTCGGATCGGCACCTAATTTTTTCTGGTAGTTCGGGGTACCCTCCGGTCCGTTACCGTGTGGGCGCATAGACTGTATAGCGCCACCCACAGGCGGAAATGTATATCCGCCGCAAGTACCTACCGCACGGTCCGATCGTCGCAAATTTTTTTATGGCGGTTCGGGGCGTCGGACGGGACGTGACCGCGCACCAGCCTCGCCGCCGGCGTCGCCCCCTCCTGGCAGAAAATTGCAAGTGCCGTAACTCCCTTACCGCTTATCCCATCGCCGCGGTTTTTCGTACGGCGCGTCCGCGCGCCCGTCCGGACACGCGCGCGCCCCCGACCCGCGCGTACCCCCGACCCGCGCGTACCCCCGACCGCGTCGGGGTGCTCGAGCCCGCTCATCACTGCTTGCAGTTTTATTAGGGCTCGAGCACTGACCAGTGCGAAAGCCCTATTGTAATCGTAATGTTTATTATTATTATTATTATTATTCTCCCGAAATGATCGCCTTTTTGGGGGCCTTAACATGCCCCAAAACTCACCAATTTTTGCAGGCGCGTCAGGTCTGGCGAAAAATTTGATATTTTAGGGGTCCCAAATATCATGTTCCAAATTTGGCTCTCTAGCGCCACCTTTTAATTTGGAAAAAATTGGCCCCCGCCACCAGTTTAACCTATCGTCACGAAACTTGGCGGAGACGTCTATTGTGACAGGACGGACCGAAAAGTCTCAAGAACCCATATTGTAAAACGAACAGGAAGTCGGCCATTTTGGATGGCGGCGGCCTTTTTCGGGCCAGAAGTTGGGGTCGTATCTCGACGAACTCCTCCTAGGGGGTTTGACCGAATGAGTCCGTTGTTGCATCAACGGACACTAGACGGATGGCCGCCGTTAAATTGCGAAGGATTTTGGGATATTCCGTACGATGTGGGCGTGGCACGCCCCCAAATTTTGCCCTTTTTCATCTGTCCGGGCCTTGCACGCTGAGCGTAACTGTAGACGTGAATAACTTGGCTCCACGTGGTCAGATCTTCATCATACTTGGTACATGTGATCATGGCCCCGCCCCGAAGGTCCCCGTAGGTCACTTCCTGATTTCGTCACAGCGCCACCTATTGGCGACAGGCTAAAGGCGTGTCATCTACATGAGGCCTTTTCTGGCAGGAGATTCATCAGATGAACACCGAGGTCACAAGGTCACTGCCTGACAGCCTGGTGAAGCCTGTTGATGGACCATGATGCAGGAAAAGCGCACGTGGTGGGCGTGGCCTGGCGGCGAATGCTCAGGCCTCGCCGTTTACAAAGAAAGGGTCATCATTCGCCCGCAGAAGGTCGCATGTGCTTGAAAACTCATAAGGGGGGGCAGATTCCAGGCCTGAGGGCCCTGGTGGGGCCCCCATTTGAAACCAAGCCAAATTGACTCACTAGCGCCACCTACAAGTTTTAAAATAATTATCCCTCGCCTCCCGTTGCACATATGGGCATGATTTTCGGAGGAGACATCACTCGTGACAGGACGCACAAAAAAGTCTCAAGAACCCATGTTCAAAAACCAACAGGAAGTCCGCCATTTTAGGTGGCGGCGGCCATTTGGGGGAGGATGTAGGGGTCATATTTCGACGAACTCCTCCTAGGGGGTTTGACCGAATGAGTCCGTTGTAGCATCAACGGACACTAGACGGATGGCCCACGTTAAATTGCGAAGGATTTTGGGCTGCTACTTAGGATGTGGGCGTGGCACGCCACCAAACTTTTACTTTAACCTTAACTTTTACCTTATCTGGCCCTGCCTGGTGTCTGGCCTTGCCTTGAAGCAATGTACATCAAAGTCAATACACAGTTTGACTGACAGACTGATGATGTCAGTCGATGGACTGTGATGTGTGTAAAGCACATGTGGTGGGCATGGCCACGGCGAATGGTCAGCCTTCGCCATTGACCATCGAAGGCTTATATTTTGCCCGCAGAAGGTCACAGGCTGCTGAAATCTTACACTTAAGGTCAGAATCCAGGCCTGAGCGCCCTGGTGGTGCTCCCATGTGACACCAATCTAAATTGACACACTAGCGCCACCTAGAAGTTTCAATTCATTATCCCTCGCCACCCGTTGCACGTATCACTATGATTTTCGGTGGAGACGTTTATCATGACAGGACGCACCTAACGCTCCAGAACCCATGTTCAAAACACAGCGCCACCAACTGGTGGAAATGTATATCACCTGTAACTTCCTTCCACATGGTCGGATCGTCTCCAAATTTTTTTCGGTGGGTTCGGTCACCCTCCGGTCTATGACTGTGTGTGTACATAGACTCTATAGCGCCACCAACTGGTGAAAATGTATATCTGCTGTAACTTCCTCCCACATGGTCGGATCTGCCCGAATTTTTTTCTGGTGGTTTGGGGTACCCTCTGGTCTATGACAGTGTGTGTGCATACACTATAGCGCCACCAACTGGTAGAAATGTATATCAGCTGTAACTTCCTTCCACATGGTCGCATCGGCCCCAAAATTTTTCTGGTGGTTTGGGGTACCCTCTGGTCTATGACTGTGTGTGTACATAGACTGTATAGCGCCACCAACTGGTGGAAATGTGTATCTGCCCTAACTTTCTCCCACATGGTCGGATCTGCCCGAATTTTTTTCTGGTGGTTCGGGGTCCCCTCTGGTCTATGACAGTGTGTGTACATACGCTATAGCGCCTCCAACTGGTGGAAATGTATATCAGCTGTAACTTCCTTCCACATGGTCGGATCAGTCCCAAATTTTTTCTGGTGGTTCGGGGTACCCTCTGGTCTATGACTGTGTGTATACATAGACTCTATAGCGCCACCAACTGGTGGAAATGTATATAGCTGTAACTTCCTTCCACATGGTCGGATCGTCTCTAAATTTTTTTTGGTCGGTCGGGTCACCCTCCACTCTTTGAATCTGCGTGTCCATAGACTCTATAGCGCCACCAACTGGTGGAAATGTATATCTGCCGTAACTTCCTCCCACATGGTCGGATCTGCCCGAATTTTTTTACGGTGGTTCGGGGTACCCTCTGGTCTATGACAGTGTGTGTACATACGCTATAGCGCCACCAACTGGTGGAAATGTATATCAGCCGTAACTGCCTTCCGCACGGTCAGATCAGCACCTAATTTTTTGTGGTGGTTCGGGGTACCCTCCGGTCCGTTACCGTGTGGGCGGATAGACTGTATAGCGCCAACCACAGGCGGAAACGTATATCCGCCGCAAGTACCTACCGCACGGTCCGATGGTCGCAAATTTTTTTATGGCGGTTCGGGGCGCCGGACGGGACGTGACCGCGCACCCGCCTCGCCGCCGGCATCGCCCCCTCCTGGCGGAAAATTGCAAGTGCCGTAACTCCCTTACCGCTTATCCCATCGTTGCGGTTTTTCGTACGGCGCGTCCGCGCGCCCGTCCGGACACGCGCGCGCCCCCGACCCGCGCGTACCCCCGACCCGCGCGTACCCCCGACCGCGTCGGGGTGCTCGAGCCCGCTCATCACTGCTTGCAGTTTTAATTATTATTATTATTATTATTATTATTATTCTGACGAAATGACGGCCTTTTTGAGGGCCTGAACATGCCCGAAAACTCACCAAATTTGGCGAGCGCATCAGGTCTGGCGAAAAATTTGATATTTTATGGGTTTCAAATATAATGTCCCAAAATTGGCTCTCTAGCGCCACCTTGAATTTTAAAAAAAATTAGCCCCCGCCACCACTTTCACCGATCGTCACGAAACTTGGTGGAGAAGTCTATCGTGACAGGACGGACCAAAAAGTCTCAAGAACCCATATTGGAAAACGAACAGGAAGTCGGCCATTTTGGATGGCGCCGGCCTTTTTCGGGCCAGAAGTTGGGGTCGTATCTCGACGAACTCCTCCTAGGGGGTTTGACTGAATGAGTCCGTTGTTGCATCAACGGACACTAGACGGATGGCCGACGTTAAATTGCGAAGGATTTTGGGATATTCCATACGATGGGGGCGTGGCACGCCCCCAAATTTTGCCCTTTTTCATCTGTCCGGGCCTTGCACGCTGAGCGTAACTGTAGACGTGAATAACTTGGCTTCACGTGGCCAGATCTTCATCATACTTGGTACATGTGATCATGGCCCCGCCCCGAAGGTCCCCGTAGGTCACTTCCTGATTTCGTCGCAGCGCCACCTATTGGCGACAGGTTAAAGGCGTGTCATCTACATGAGGCCTTTTCTGGCAGGAGATTCATCAGATGAACACCGAGGTCACAAGGTCACTGCCTGACAGCCTGGTGAAGCCTGTTGATGGACCATGATGCAGGAAAAGCGCACGTGGTGGGCGTGGCCTGGCGGCGAATGCTCAGGCCTCGCCGTTTACAAAGAAAGGGTCATCATTCGCCCGCAGAAGGTCGCATGTGCTTGAAAACTCATAAGGGGGGTCAGATTCCAGGCCTGAGGGCCCTGGTGGGGCCCCCATTTGAAACCAAGCCAAATTGACTCACTAGCGCCACCTACAAGTTTTAAAATAATTATCCCTCGCCTCCCGTTGCACGTATGGGCATGATTTTCGGAGGAGACATCACTCGTGACAGGACGCACAAAAAAGTCTCAAGAACCCATGTTCTAAAACCAACAGGAAGTCCGCCATTTTAGGTGGCGGCGGCCATTTGGGGGAGGATGTAGGGGTCGTATCTCGACGAACTCCTCCTAGAGGGTTTGACCGAATGAGTCCGTTGTAGCATCAACGGACACTAGACGGATGGCCCACGTTAAATTGCGAAGGATTTTGGGCTGCTACTTAGGATGTGGGCGTGGCACGCCACCAAACTTTTACTTTAACCTTAACTTTTACCTTATCTGGCCCTGCCTGGTGTCTGGCCTTGCCTTGAAGCAATGTACATCAAAGTCAATACACAGTTTGACTGACAGACTGATGATGTCAGTTGATGGACTGTGATGTGTGTAAAGCACATGTGGTGGGCGTGGCCACGGCGAATGGTCAGCCTTCGCCATTGACCATCGAAGGCTCATATTTTGCCCGCAGAAGGTCACAGGCTGCTAAAATCTTACACGTAAGGTCAGAATCCAGGCCTGAGCGCCCTGGTGGTGCTCCCATGTGACACCAATCTAAATTGACACACTAGCGCCACCTAGAAGTTTCAATTCATTATCCCTCGCCACCCGTGGCACGTATCACTATGATTTTCGGTGGAGACGTCTATCATGACAGGACGCACCTAACGCTCCAGAACCCATGTTCAAAACACAGCGCCACCAACTGGTGGAAATGTATATCTGCTGTAACTTCCTCACGCATGGTCGGATCGTCTCCTAATTTTTTTGGGTGGGTTCGGTCACCCTCCAGTCTGTGACTGTGTGTGTATATGGACTCTATAGCGCCACCAACTGGTGGAAATGTATATCTGCCATAACTTCCTGATTCATGGTCAGATTGTCTTGAAATTTTTTTTGGTGTGTTGGGTCAATCTTTGGTCTGTTATACTGTGTGTACATAGACTGTATAGCACCACCTATTGGTGGCAATGTATATCAGCTGTAACTTCCTTCCACATGGTCGGATCTGCCCGAATTTTTTTCTGGTGGTTCGGGGTACCCTCTGGTCTATGACAGTGTGTGTACATACGCTATAGCGCCTCCAACTGGTGGATATGTATATCAGCTGTAACTTCCTTCCACATGGTCGGATCGGTCCCAAATTTTTTCTGGTGGTTCGGGGTACCCTCTGGTCTATGACTGTGTGTATACATAGACTCTATAGCGCCACCAACTGGTGGAAATGTATATAGCCGTAACTTCCTTCCACATGGTCGGATCGTCTCTAAATTTTTTTTGGTCGGTCGGGTCACCCTCCACTCTTTGAATCTGCGTGTCCATAGACTCTATAGCGCCACCAACTGGTGGAAATGTATATCAGCCGTAACATCCTTCCGCACGGTCGGATCGGCACCTAATTTTTTCTGGTGGTTTGGGGTACCCTCCGGTCCGTTACCGTGTGGGCGCATAGACTGTATAGCGCCACCCACAGGCGGAAACGTATATCCGCCGGAAGTACCTACCGCACGGTCCGATAGTCGCGATTTTTTTTATGGCGGTTTGGGGCGCCAGACGGGACGTGACCGCGCACCAGCCTCGCCGCCGGCGTCGCCCCCTCCTGGCGGAAAATTGCAAGTGCCGTAACTCCCTTACCGCTTATCCCATCGCCACCGTTTTTCGTACGGTGCGTCCGCGCGCCCGTCCGAACACGCGCGCGCCCCCAACCCGCGCGTACCCCCCACCCGCGCGTACCCCCGACCGCGTCGGGGTGCTCGAGCCCGCTCATCACTGCTCGCAGTTTTAATTATTATTATTATTATTATTATTCTGCCAACCGTCGGCCTTTTTGAGGGCCTCAACATGCCCGAAAACTCACCAAATTTGCCGAGCGCATCAGGTCTGGCGAAAAATTTGATATTTTATGGGTTTCAAATATAATGTTCCAAAATTGGCTCTCTAGCGCCACCTTGAATTTTAAAAAAAATTAGCCCCCGCCACCACTTTCACCGATCGTCACGAAACTTGGTGGAGACGTCTATCGTGACAGGATGGACCAAAAAGTCTCAAGAACCCATATTGGAAAACGAACAGGAAGTCGGCCATTTTGGATGGCGCCGGCCTTTTTCGGGCCAGAAGTTGGGGTCGTATCTCAACGAACTCCTCCTAGGGGGTTTGACCGAATGAGTCCGTTGTTGCATCAACGGACACTAGACGGATGGCCCACGTTAAATTGCGAAGGATTTTGGGATATTCCATACGATGTGGGTGTGGCACGCCCCCAAATTTTGCCCTTTTTCATCTGTCCGGGCCTTGCACGCTGAGCGTAACTGTAGACGTGAATAACTTGGCTCCACGTGGTCAGATCTTCATCATACTTGGTACATGTGATCATGGCCCCGCCCCAAACGTCCCCGTAGGTCACTTCCTGATTTCGTCGCAGCGCCACCTATCGGCGACAGGCTAAAGGCGTGTCATCTACATGAGGACTTTTCTGGCAGGAGATTCATCAGATGAACACCGAGGTCACAAGGTCACTGCCTGACAGCCTGGTGAAGCCTGTTGATGGACCATGATGCAGGAAAAGCGCACGTGGTGGGCGTGGCCTGGCGGCGAATGCTCAGGCCTCGCCGTTTACAAAGAAAGGGTCATCATTCGCCCGCAGAAGGTCGCATGTGCTTGAAAACTCATAAGGGGGGTCAGATTCCAGGCCTGAGGGCCCTGGTGGGGCCCCCATTTGAAAGCAAGCCAAATTGACTCACTAGCGCCACCTACAAGTTTTAAAATAATTATCCCTCGCCTCCCGTTGCACGTATGGGCATGATTTTCGGAGGAGACATCACTCGTGACAGGACGCACAAAAAAGTCTCAAGAACCCATGTTCAAAAACCAACAGGAAGTCGGCCATTTTAGGTGGCGGCGGCCATTTGGGGGAGGATGTAGGGGTCGTATCTCGACGAACTCCTCCTAGGGGGTTTGACCGAATGAGTCCGTTGTAGCATCAACGGACACTAGACGGATGGCCCACGTTAAATTGCGAAGGATTTTGGGCTGCTACTTAGGATGTGGGCGTGGCACGCCACCAAACTTTTACTTTAACCTTAACTTTTACCTTATCTGGCCCTGCCTGGTGTCTGGCCTTGCCTTGAAGCAATGTACATCAAAGTCAATACACAGTTTGACTGACAGACTGATGATGTCAGTTGATGGACTGTGATGTGTGTAAAGCACATGTGGTGGGCGTGGCCACGGCGAATGGTCAGCCTTCGCCATTGACCATCGAAGGCTCATATTTCGCCCGCAGAAGGTCACAGGCTGCTGAAATCTTACACGTAAGGTCAGAATCCAGGCCTGAGCGCCCTGGTGGTGCTCCCATGTGACACCAATCTAAATTGACACACTAGCGCCACCTAGAAGTTTCAAATCATTATCCCTCGCCACCCGTTGCACGTATCACTATGATTTTCGGTGGAGAAGTCTATCATGACAGGACGCACCTAACGCTCCAGAACCCATGTTCAAAACACAGCGCCACCAACTGGTGGAAATGTATATCTGCTGTAACTTCCTCACGCATGGTCGGATCGTCTCCTAATTTTTTGGGTGGGTTCCGTCACCCTCCAGTCTGTGACTGTGTGTGTATATGGACTCTATAGCGCCACCAACTGGTGGAAATGTATATCTGCCATAACTTCCTGATTCATGGTCAGATTGTCTTGAAATTTTTTTTGGTGTGTTGGGTCAATCTCTGGTCTGTTATACTGTGTGTACATAGACTGTATAGCACCACCTATTGGTGGCAATGTATATCAGCTGTAACTTCCTTCCACATGGTCGGATCTGCCCCAAATTTTTTCTGGTGGTTTGGGGTACCCTCCAGTCTATGACTGGGTGTGTACATAGACTCTATAGCGCCACCAACTGGTGAAAATGTATATCTGCCGTCACTTCCTCCCACTTGGTCCGATCTGCCCAAATTTTTTTCTGGTGGTTTGGGGTACCCTCTGGTCTATGACTGTGTGTGTACATACACTATAGCGCCACCAACTGGTGGAAATGTATATCAGCTGTAACTTCCTTCCACATGGTCGCATCGGCCCCAAATTTTTTCTGGTGGTTTGGGGTACCCTCTGGTCTATGACTGTGTGTGTACATAGACTGTATAGCACCACCAACTGGTGGAAATTTATATCTGCCGTAACTTTCTCCCACATGGTCGGATCTGCCCGAATTTTTTTCTGGTGGTTCGGGGTACCCTCTGGTCTATGACAGTGTGTGTACATACGCTATAGTGCCTCCAACTGGTGGATATGTATATCAGCTGTAACTTCCTTCCACATGGTCGGATCGGTCCCAAATTTTTTCTGGTGGTTCGGGGTACCCTCTGGTCTATGACTGTGTGTATACATAGACTCTATAGCGCCACCAACTGGTGGAAATGTATATAGCCGTAACTTCCTTCCACATGGTCGGATCGTCTCTAAAATTTTTTTGGTCGGTCGGGTCACCCTCCACTCTTTGAATCTGCGTGTCCATAGACTCTATAGCGCCACCAACTGGTGGAAATGTATATCTGCCGTAACTTCCTCCCACATGGTCGGATCTGCCCGAATTTTTTTCTGGTGGTTCGGGTTACCCTTTGGTCTATGACAGTGTGTGTACATACGCTATAGCGCCACCAACTGGTGGAAATGTATATCAGCCGTAACTTCCTTCTGCACGGTCGGATCGGCACCTAATTTTTTCTGGTGGTTCGGGGTACCCTCCGGTCCGTTACCGTGTGGGCGCATAGACTGTATAGCGCCACCCACAGGCGGAAACGTATATCCGCCGCAAGTACCTACCGCACGGTCCGATCGTCGCAAATTTTTTTATGGCGGTTCGGGGCGCCGGACGGGACGTGACCGCGCACCAGCCTCGCCGCCGGCGTCGCCCCCTCCGGGTGGAAAATTGCAAGTGCCGTAACTCCCTTACCGCTTATCCCATCGTTGCGGTTTTTCGTACGGTGCGTCCGCGCGCCCGTCCGAACACGCGTGCGCCCTCGACCCGCGTGTACCCCCGACCCGCGCGTACCCCCGACCGCGTCGGGGTGCTCGAGCCCGCTCATCACTGCTTGCAGTTTTAATTAGGGCTCGAGCACTGACCAGTGCGAAAGCCCTATTGTAATCGTAATGTTTATTATTATTATTATTAGGGCTCGAGCACTGACCAGTGCGAAAGCCCTATTGTAATCGTAATGTTTATTATTATTATTATTATTATTATTATTATTATTATTATTCTGCCGATTCGACGGCCTTTTTGAGGGCCTGAACATGCCCGAAAACTCACCAAATTTTGCAAGCGCGTCAGGTCTGCCGAAAATTTCGATCTGGTGGGGGGCCCGAAAACAATGTTCCAAAATTGACTCTCTAGCGCCACCTTTTATTTTTGAAAAAATTGGCCCCCGACACCAGTTTCACCTATCGTCACGAAACTTTGTGGAGACGTCTACCGTGACAGGACGGACCAAAAAGTCTCAAGAACCCATATTGTAAAACGAACAGGAAGTCGGCCATTTTGGATGGCGCCGGCCTTTTTCCGGCCAGAAGTTGGGGTCGTATCTCGACGAACTCCTCCTAGGGGGTTTGACCGAATGAGTCCGTTGTTGCATCAACGGACACTAGACGGCTGGCCGACGTTAAATTGCGAAGGATTTTGGGATATTCCGTACGATGTGGGCGTGGCACGCCCCCAAATTTTGCCCTTTTTCATCTGCCCGGGCCTTGCACGCTGAGCGTAACTGTAGACGTGAATAACTTGCCTCCACATGGTCAGATCTTCATCATACTTGGTACATGTGATCATGGCCCCGCCCCGAAGGTCCCCGTAGGTCACTTCCTGATTTCGTCGCAGCGCCACCTATTGGCGACAGGCTAAAGGCGTGTCATCTACATGAGGCCTTTTCTGGCAGGAGATTCATCAGATGAACACCGAGGTCACAAGGTCACTGCCTGACAGCCTGGTGAAGCCTGTTGATGGACCATGATGCAGGAAAAGCTCACGTGGTGGGCGTGGCCTGGCGGCGAATGCTCAGGCCTCGCCGTTTACAAAGAAAGGGTCATCATTCGCCCGCAGAAGGTCGCATGTGCTTGAAAACTCATAAGGGGGGGCAGATTCCAGGCCTGAGGGCCCTGGTGGGGCCCCCATTTGAAACCAAGCCAAATTGACTCACTAGCGCCACCTACAAGTTTTAAAATAATTATCCCTCGCCTCCCGTTGCACGTATGGGCATGATTTTCGGAGGAGACATCACTCGTGACAGGACGCACAAAAAAGTCTCAAGAACCCATGTTCAAAAACCAACAGGAAGTCGGCCATTTTAGGTGGCGGCGGCCATTTGGGGGAGGATGTAGGGGTCGTATCTCGACGAACTCCTCCTAGGGGGTTTGACCGAATGAGTCCGTTGTAGCATCAACGGACACTAGACGGATGGCCCACGTTAAATTGCGAAGGATTTTGGGCTGCTACTTAGGATGTGGGTGTGGCACGCCACCAAACTTTTACTTTAACCTTAACTTTTACCTTATCTGGCCCTGCCTGGTGTCTGGCCTTGCCTTGAAGCAATGTACATCAAAGTCAATACACAGTTTGACTGACAGACTGATGATGTCAGTTGATGGACTGTGATGTGTGTAAAGCACATGTGGTGGGCGTGGCCACGGCGAATGGTCAGCCTTCGCCATTGACCATCGAAGGCTCATATTTCGCCCGCAGAAGGTCACAGGCTGCTGAAATCTTACACGTAAGGTCAGAATCCAGGCCTGAGCGCCCTGGTGGTGCTCCCATGTGACACCAATCTAAATTGACACACTAGCGCCACCTAGAAGTTTCAATTCATTATCCCTCGCCACCCGTTGCACGTATCACTATGATTTTCGGTGGAGAAGTCTATCATGACAGGACGCACCTAACGCTCCAGAACCCATGTTCAAAACACAGCGCCACCAACTGGTGGAAATGTATATCTGCTGTAACTTCCTCACGCATGGTCGGATCGTCTCCTAATTTTTTTGGGTGGGTTCGATCACCCTCCAGTCTGTGACTGTGTGTGTATATGGACTCTATAGCGCCACCAACTGGTGGAAATGTATATCTGCCATAACTTCCTGATTCATGGTCAGATTGTCTTGAAATTTTTTTTGGTGTGTTGGGTCAATCTCTGGTCTGTTATACTGTGTGTACATAGACTGTATAGCACCACCTATTGGTGGCAATGTATATCAGCTGTAACTTCCTTCCACATGGTCGGATCTGACCCAAATTTTTTCTGGTGGTTTGGGATACCCTCCAGTCTATGACTGGGTGTGTACATAGACTCTATAGCGCCACCAACTGGTGAAAATGTATATCTGCCGTCACTTCCTCCCACTTGGTCCGATCTGCCCAAATTTTTTTCTGGTGGTTTGGGGTACCCTCTGGTCTATGACTGTGTGTGTACATACACTATAGCGCCACCAACTGGTGGAAATGTATATCAGCTGTAACTTCCTTCCACATGGTCGCATCGGCCCCAAATTTTTTCTGGTGGTTTGGGGTACCCTCTGGTCTATGACTGTGTGTGTACATAGACTGTATAGCACCACCAACTGGTGGAAATTTAGATCTGCCGTAACTTTCTCCCACATGGTCGGATCTGCCCGAATTTTTTTCTGGTGGTTCGGGGTACCCTCTGGTCTATGACTGTGTGTATACATAGACTCTATAGCGCCACCAACTGGTGGAAATGTATATAGCCGTAACTTCCTTCCACATGGTCGGATCGTCTCTAAATTTTTTTGGGTCGGTCGGGTCACCCTCCACTCTTTGAATCTGCGTGTCCATAGACTCTAGAGCGCCACCAACTGGTGGAAATGTATATCGGCCGTAACTTCCTCCCACATGGTCGGATCTGCCCGAATTTTTTTCTGGTGGTTCGGGGTACCCTTTGGTCTAGGACAGTGTGTGTACATACGCTATAGCGCCACCAACTGGTGGAAATGTATATCTGCCGTAACTTCCTTCCGCACGGTCGGATCGGCACCTAATTTTTTCTGGTGGTTCGGGGTACCCTTCCGGTCCGTTACCGTGTGGACGCATAGACTGTATAGCGCCACCCACAGGCGGAAACGTATATCCGCCGCAAGTACCTACCGCACGGTCCGATCGTCGTGAATTTTTTTATGGCGGTTCGGGGCGCCGGACGGGACGTGACCGCGCACCAGCCTCGCCGCCGGCATCGCCCCCTCCGGGCGGAAAATTGCAAGTGCCGTAACTCCCTTACCGCTTATCCCATCGTTGCGGTTTTTCGTATGGTGCGTCCGCGCGCCCGTCCGAACATGCGCGCGCCCCCGACCCGCGTGTACCCCCGACCCGCGCGTACCCCCGACCGCGTCGGGGTGCTCGAGCCCGCTCATCACTGCTTGCAGTTTTAATTATTATTATTATTATTATTATTCTGCCAACCGTCGGCCTTTTTGAGGGCCTCAACATGCCCGAAAACTCACCAAATTTGGCGAGCGCATCAGGTCTGGCGAAAAATTTTATATTTTATGGGTTTCAAATATAATGTTCCAAAATTGGCTCTCTAGCGCCACCTTGAATTAAAAAAAAAATTAGCCCCCGCCACCAGTTTCACCGATCGTCACGAAACTCGGTGGAGACGTCTATCGTGACAGGACGGACCAAAAAGTCTCAAGAACCCATATTGGAAAATGCACACGAAGTCGGCCATTTTGGATGGCGGCGGCCTTTTTCGGGCCAGAAGTTGGGGTCGTATCTCGACGAACTCCTCCTAGGGGGTTTGACCGAATGAGTCCGTTGTTGCTTCAACGGACACTAGACGGATGGCCGACGTTAAATTGCGAAGGATTTTGGGACATTCCGTACGATGTGGGCGTGGCACGCCCTCAAATTTTGCCCTTTTTCATCTGCCCGGGCCTTGCACGCTGAGCGTAACTGTAGACGTGAATAACTTGCCTCCACGTGGTCAGATCTTCATCATACTTGGTACATGTGATCATGGCCCCGCCCCGAAGGTCCCCGTAGGTCACTTCCTGATTTCGTCGCAGCGCCACCTATTGGCGACAGGCTAAAGGCGTGTCATCTACATGAGGCCTTTTCTGGCAGGAGATTCATCAGATGAACACCGAGGTCACAAGGTCACTGCCTGACAGCCTGGTGAAGCCTGTTGATGGACCATGATGCAGGAAAAGCGCACGTGGTGGGCGTGGCCTGGCGGCGAATGCTCAGGCCTCGCCGTTTACAAAGAAAGGGTCATCATTCGCCCGCAGAAGGTCGCATGTGCTTGAAAACTCATAAGGGGGGGCAGATTCCAAGCCTGAGGGCCCTGGTGGGGCCCCCATTTGAAACCAAGCCAAATTGACTCACTAGCGCCACCTACAAGTTTTAAAATAATTATCCCTCGCCTCCCGTTGCACGTATGGGCATGATTTTCGGAGGAGACATCACTCGTGACAGGACGCACAAAAAAGTCTCAAGAGCCCATGTTCAAAAACCAACAGGAAGTCCGCCATTTTAGGTGGCGGCGGCCATTTGGGGGAGGATGTAGGGGTCGTATCTCGACGAACTCCTCCTAGGGGGTTTGACCGAATGAGTCCGTTGTAGCATCAACAGACACTAGACGGACGGCCCACGTTAAATTGCGAAGGATTTTGGGCTGCTACTTAGGATGTGGGCGTGGCACGCCACCAAACTTTTACTTTAACCTTAACTTTTACCTTATCTGGCCCTGCCTGGTGTCTGGCCTTGCCTTGAAGCAATGTACATCAAAGTCAATACACAGTTTGACTGACAGACTGATGATGTCATTCGATGGACTATGATGTGTGTAAAGCACATGTGGTGGGCGTGGCCACGGCGAATGGTCAGCCTTCGCCATTGACCATCGAAGGCTCATATTTTGCCCGCAGAAGGTCACAGGCTGCTGAAATCTTACACGTAAGGTCAGAATCCAGGCCTGAGCGCCCTGGTGGTGCTCCCATGTGACACCAATCTAAATTGACACACTAGCGCCACCTAGAAGTTTCAATTCATTATCCCTCGCCACCCGTTGCACGTATCACTATGATTTTCGGTGGAGACGTCTATCATGACAGGACGCACCTAACGCTCCAGAACCCATGTTGAAAACACAGCGCCACCAACTGGTGGAAAAGTATATCTGCTGTAACTTCCTTCCACATGGTCGGATCTGCCCCAATTTTTTTCTGGTGGTTTAGGGTACCCTGCGGTCTATGACTGTGTGTGTACATAGACTCGATAGCGCCACCAACTGGTGAAAATGTATATCTGCCGTAACTTCATCCCACTTGGTCCGATCTGCCCGAATTTTTTTCTGGTGGTTTGGGGTACCCTCTGCTCTATGACAGTGTGTGTACATACACTATAGCGCCACCAACTGGTGGAAATGTATATCAGCTGTAACTTCCTTCCACATGGTCGCATCGGCCCCAAAATTTTTCTGGTGGTTTGGGGTACCCTCTGGTCTATGACTGTGTGTGTACATAGACTGTATAGCGCCACCAACTGGTGGAAATGTATATCTGCCGTAACTTTCTCCCACATGGTTGGATCTGCCCGAATTTTTTTCTGGTGGTTCGGAGTACCCTCTGGTCTATGACAGTGTGTACATACGCTATAGCGCCTCCAACTGGTGGAAATGTATAACAGCTGTAACTTCCTCCCACATGGTCGGATCTGCCCGAATTTTTTTCTGGTGGTTCGGGGTACCCTCTGGTCTATGACAGTGTGTGTACATACGCTATAGCGCCACCAACTGGTGGAAATGTATATCAGCCGTAACTTCCTTCTGCACGGTTGGATCGGCACCTAATTTTTTCTGGTGGTTCGGGATACCCTCCGGTCCTTTACCGTGTGGGCGCATAGACTGTATAGCGCCACCCACAGGCGGAAACGTATATCCGCCGCAAGTACCTACCGCACGGTCCGATCGTCGCAAATTTTTTTATGGCGGTTCGGGGCGCCGGCCGGGACGTGACCACGCACCCGCCTCGCCGCCGGCGTCGCCCCCTCCTGGCGGAAAATTGCAAGTGCCGTAACTCCCTTACCGCTTATCCGATCGCCGCGGTTTTTCGTACGGCGCGTCCGCGCGCCCGTCCGGACACGCGCGCGCCCCCGACCCGCGCGTACTTCCGACCCGCGCGTAACCCCGACCGCGTCGGGGTGCTCGAGCCCGCTCATCACTGCTTGCAGTTTTAATTATTATTATTATTATTCTCCCGAAATGATCGCCTTTTTGGGGGCCTTAACATGCCCCAAAACTCACCAATTTTTGCAGGCGCGTCAGGTCTGGCGAAAAATTTGATATTTTAGGGGTCCCAAATATCTTGTTCCAAATTTGGCTCTCTAGCGCCACCTTTTAATTTGGAAAAAATTGGCCCCCGCCACCAGTTTAACCTATCGTCACGAAACTTGGCGGAGACGTCTATTGTGACAGGACGGACCAAAAAGTCTCAAGAACCCATATTGTAAAACGAACAGGAAGTCGGCCATTTTGGATGGCGGCGGCCTTTTTCGGGCCAGAAGTTGGGGTCGTATCTCGACGAACTCCTCCTAGGGGGTTTGACCGAATGAGTCCGTTGTTGCATCAACGGACACTAGACGGATGGCCGACGTTAAATTGCGAAGGATTTTGGGATATTCCGTACGATGTGGGCGTGGCACGCCCCCAAATTTTGCCCTTTTTCATCTGTCCGGGCCTTGCACGCTGAGCGTAACTGTAGACGTGAATAACTTGGCTCCACGTGGTCAGATCTTCATCATACTTGGTACATGTGATCATGGCCCCGCCCCGAAGGTCCCCGTAGGTCACTTCCTGATTTCGTCGCAGCGCCACCTATTGGCGACAGGCTAAAGGCGTGTCATCTACATGAGGCCTTTTCTGGCAGGAGATTCATCAGATGAACACCGAGGTCACAAGGTCACTGCCTGACAGCCTGGTGAAGCCTGTTGATGGACCATGATGCAGGAAAAGCGCACGTGGTGGGCGTGGCCTGGCGGCGAATGCTCAGGCCTCGCTGTTTACAAAGAAAGGGTCATCATTCGCCCGCAGAAGATCGCATGTGCTTGAAAACTCATAAGGGGGGGCAGATTCCAGGCCCGAGGGCCCTGGTGGGGCCCCCATTTGAAACCAAGCCAAATTGACTCACTAGCGCCACCTACAAGTTTTAAAATAATTATCCCTCGCCTCCCGTTGCACGTATGGGCATGATTTTCGGAGGAGACATCACTCGTGACAGGACGCACAAAAAAGTCTCAAGAACCCATGTTCAAAAACCAACAGGAAGTCGGCCATTTTAGGTGGCGGCGGCCATTTGGGGGAGGATGTAGGGGTCGTATCTCGACGAACTCCTCCTAGGGGGTTTGACCGAATGAGTCCGTTGTAGCATCAACAGACACTAGACGGATGGCCCACGTTAAATTGCGAAGGATTTTGGGCTGCTACTTAGGATGTGGGCGTGGCACGCCACCAAACTTTTACTTTAACCTTAACTTTTACCTTATCTGGCCCTGCCTGGTGTCTGGCCTTGCCTTGAAGCAATGTACATCAAAGTCAATACACAGTTTGACTGACAGACTGATGATGTCAGTTGATGGACTGTGATGTGTGTAAAGCACATGTGGTGGGCGTGGCCACGGCGAATGGTCAGCCTTCGCCATTGACCATCGAAGGCTGATATTTTGCCCGCAGAAGGTCACAGGCTGCTGAAATCTTACACGTAAGGTCAGAATCCAGGCCTGAGCGCCCTGGTGGTCCTCCCATGTGACACCAATCCAAATTGACACACTAGCGCCACCTAGAAGTTTCAATTCATTATCCCTCGCCACCCGTTGCACGTATCACTATGATTTTCGGTGGAGACGTCTATCATGACAGGACGCACCTAACGCTCCAGAACCCATGTTCAAAACACAGCGCCACCAACTGGTGGAAATGTATATCTGCCGTAACTTCCTGATTCATGGTCAGATTGTCTTGAAATTTTTTTGGGTGTGTTGGGTCAATCTCTGGTCTGTTATACTGTGTGTACATAGACTGTATAGCGCCACCAACTGGTGGAAATGTATATCACCTGTTACTTCCTTCCACATGGTCGGATCGTCTCCAAATTTTTTTGGGTGGGTTCGGTCACTCTCCAGTCTGTGACTGTGTGTGTATATAGATTCTATAGCGCCACCAACTGGTGGAAATGTATATCTGCTGTAACTTCCTGATTCATGGTCAGATTGTCTTGAATTTTTTTTTGGTGTGTTGGGTCAATCTCTGGTATGTTATACTGTGTGTACATAGACTTTATAGCGCCACCAACTGGTGGAAATGTATATCTGCCGTCACTTCCTCCCACTTGGTCCGATCTGCCCAAATTTTTTTCTGGTGGTTTGGGGTACCCTCTGGTCTATGACTGTGTGTGTACATACACTATAGCGCCACCAACTGGTGGAAATGTATATCAGCTGTAACTTCCTTCCACATGGTCGCATCGGCCCCAAATTTTTTCTGGTGGTTCGGGGTACCCTCTGGTCTATGACAGTGTGTGTACATACGCTATAGCGCCTCCAACTGGTGGATATGTATATCAGCTGTAACTTCCTTCCACATGGTCGGATCGGTCCCAAATTTTTTCTGGTGGTTCGGGGTACCCTCTGGTCTATGACTGTGTGTATACATAGACTCTATAGCGCCACCAACTGGTGGAAATGTATATAGCCGTAACTTCCTTCCACATGGTCGGATCGTCTCTAAATTTTTTTTGGTCGGTCGGGTCACCCTCCACTCTTTGAATCTGCGTGTCCATAGACTCTATAGCGCCACCAACTGGTGGAAATGTATATCTGCCGTAACTTCCTCCCACATGGTCGGATCTGCCCGAATTTTTTTCCGGTGGTTCGGGGTACCCTCTGGTCTATGACAGTGTGTGTACATACGCTATAGCGCCACCAACTGGTGGAAATGTATATCAGCCGTAACTTCCTTCCGCTCGGTCGGATCGGCACCTAATTTTTTCTGGTGGTTCGGGGTACCCTCCGGTCCGTTACCGTGTGGGCGCATAGACTGTATAGCGCCACCCACAGGCAGAAACGTATATCCGCCGCAAGTACCTACCGCACGGTCCGATCGTCGCAAATTTTTTTATGGCGGTTCGGGGCGTCGGACGGGACGTGACCGCGCACCCGCCTCGCCGCCGGCGTCGCCCACTCCTGGTGGAAAATTGCAAGTGCCGTAACTCCCTTAGCGCTTATCCCATCGCCGCGGTTTTTCGTACGGCGCGTTCGCGCGCCCGTCCGGACACGCGCGCGCCCCCGACCCGCGTGTACCCCCGACCCGCGCGTACCCCCGACCGCGTCGGGGTGCTCGAGCCCACTCATCACTGCTTGCAGTTTTAATTAGGGCTCGAGCACTGACCAGTGCGAAAGCCCTATTGTAATCGTAATGTTTATTATTATTATTATTATTCTGACGAAATGACGGCCTTTTTGAGGGCCTGAACATGCCCGAAAACTCACCAAATTTGGCGAGCGCATCAGGTCTGGCGAAAAATTTGATATTTTATGGGTTTCAAATATAATGTCCCAAAATTGGCTCTCTAGCGCCACCTTGAATTTTAAAAAAAATTAGCCCCCGCCACCACTTTCACCGATCGTCACGAAACTTGGTGGAGACGTCTATCGTGACAGGACGGACCAAAAAGTCTCAAGAACCCATATTGGAAAACGAACAGGAAGTCGGCCATTTTGGATGGCGCCGGCCTTTTTCGGGCCAGAAGTTGGGGTCGTATCTCGACGAACTCCTCCTAGGGGGTTTGACCGAATGACTCCGTTGTAGCATCAACGGACACTAGACGGACGGCCGACGTTAAATTGCGAAGGATTTTGGGATATTCCATACGATGTGGGCGTGGCACGCCCTCAAATTTTGCCCTTTTTCATCTGTCCGGGCCTTGCACGCTGAGCGTAACTGTAGACGTGAATAACTTGGCTCCACGTGGTCAGATCTTCATCATACTTGGTACATGTGATCATGGCCCCGCCCCGAACGTCCCCGTAGGTCACTTCCTGATTTCGTCGCAGCGCCACCTATCGGCGACAGGCTAAAGGCGTGTCATCTACATGAGGCCTTTTCTGGCAGGAGATTCATCAGATCAACACCGAGGTCACAAGGTCACTGCCTGACAGCCTGGTGAAGCCTGTTGATGGACCATGATGCAGGAAAAGCGCACGTGGTGGGCGTGGCCTGGCGGCGAATGCTCAGGCCTCGGCGTTTACAAAGAAAGGGTCATCATTCGCCCGCAGAAGGTCGCATGTGCTTGAAAACTCATAAGGGGGGGCAGATTCCAGGCCTAAGGGCCCTGGTGGGGCCCCCATTTGAAACCAAGCCAAATTGACTCACTAGCGCCACCTACAAGTTTTAAAATAATTATCCCTCGCCTCCCGTTGCACGTATAGGGATGATTTTCGGAGGAGACATCACTCGTGACAGGACGCACAAAAAAGTCTCAAGAACCCATGTTCTAAAACCAACAGGAAGTCGGCCATTTTAGGTGGCGGCGGCCATTTGGGTGAGGATGTAGGGGTCGTATCTCGACGAACTCCTCCTAGGGGTTTTGACCGAATGAGTCCGTTGTAGCATCAACGGACACTAGACGGATGGCCCACGTTAAATTGCGAAGGATTTTGGGCTGCTACTTAGGATGTGGGCGTGGCACGCCACCAAACTTTTACTTTAACCTTAACTTTTACCTTATCTGGCCCTGCCTGGTGTCTGGCCTTGCCTTGAAGCAATGTACATCAAAGACAATACAGAGTTTGACTGACAGACTGATGATGTCAGTGGATGGACTATGATGTGTGTAAAGCACATGTGGTGGGCGTGGCCACGGCGAATGGTCAGCCTTCGCCATTGACCATCGAAGGCTCATATTTTGCCCGCAGAAGGTCACAGGCTGCTGAAATCTTACACGTAAGGTCAGAATCCAGGCCTGAGCGCCCTGGTGGTGCTCCCATGTGACACCAATCTAAATTGACACACTAGCGCCACCTAGAAGTTTCAATTCATTATCCCTCGCCACCCGTGGCACGTATCACTATGATTTTCGGTGGAGACGTCTATCATGACAGGACGCACCTAACGCTCCAGAACCCATGTTCAAAACACAGCGCCACCAACTGGTGGAAATGTATATCTGCCGTAACTTCCTTATACATGGTCGGATCGTCTCCAATTTTTTTTGGGTGGGTTCGGTCACCCTCCAGTCTGTGACTGTGTGTGTATATAGACTCTATAGCGCCACCAACTGGTGGAAATGTATATCTGCCGTAACTTCCTGATTCATGGTCAGATTGTCTTGAAATTTTTTTTGGTGTGTCGGGTCAATCTCTGGGCCCCGTTTCACGAAGCAGGTTCAACCAACTCTGGAGTCTAACCCTGAACTCTGAGTTGATCTACTCTGAGACAGGAAACTCTGACTTACGGGTTTCAGAACAGGTGATTTCAATTGGTTCAATCAACACAGAGTTTGTTCACTCTGAGTTAAGCGCGTGCACCACGACTTTAAAAAGCCCTGATCAATGGAGCCCCGTTCCCTCGATTCACCATGGTAACGAGTGATAAGAAAAGATCGTCATATTTCAGTCCTCTGGAACTGGATATATTAATGCGGTCATACGGCGAATTTGAAAGCGTTTTTAAAAAGAAAAGCAACATTGAAAGCGTTTTTAAAAAGAAAAGCAACACGGCTGCAGCAGCGAAAGAACGCGAGTCGGCGTGGGAGAGTTAATGCTCGAGTCAATGCGTAAGTTTACATTTATTATATACATTTATGCAATCACAATAATATTAGGCTACAGATGCAAACAAGTAGAATGGTGTTACAGCTACAATTTATGTCACTTAGATGTAATCCCACCGGCGAAAAAAGAACGTGGAAGCAGTTGAAGATGAAATATAAAAACATTGTTCAAACAGGTAAGCCCTCAGCATAACAGTCAGGGTGCCTCTTTTTAATCATGTTTACCACTAAATATCATTCAGCGGCTGTTTCAGTGTGCATTATCTCCAACATAATATTGTTTTCACACACATACATGTCCTCGCCTGTATACAGTTAAATCAGACATATGAAAAGCAACATCTAACTTCTACTCAGCCAGTGGAATTCATGTGCAACTGTATAATGTCATCCTTATGTGTTCCCAGCTACCACTAAAAGAAATCTACAAAGTGCGTTTATTAAAAACAGTACAAAAAACAGAAAAAGAAATGGTGCTGCTGGACCGCCAGATAACTAAAACGGATCTGGAAATTGAATTATTAAAACACAAGTTAGAGGTGGGTGCATGGTCATAGGTGAATTGTGTTGATGATTGTAACAATTAAAAAGTAAGAAACCATTTTTTTTCTTATTTGTAGGAAACAAAGAAGACCAAATGAATTTTTTTTGTCTTTCTGTTTATTTTACTGCTGTTGGTGATGGTGATTATGAAAAACGACCAAACTGGCTTTAAACACGCGCGACAATGAATGAATCACACCGGAGACAGAAAGAAACTCGAGGTTCATTGAAGAAAACCTGGTCCCGACCAGGTTATGTTCACAGAGTCTGTTGCCATAGTAACTGACACCGAGGTTAAGTTACCTCTCTCTGTGAAACAGGCTGGAGTTACTCCTCTGTCTCTGGTTTGACTTACCTCCCTTTTTGAAACGGAAAACTCAGAGTTTCCCTCATTTCAGGGTTAACATACTCCGAGTTTTCACTAAACCTGCTTCGTGAAACGGGGCCCTGGTCTGTTATACTGTGTGTACATAGACTGTTTAGCGCCACCAACTGGTGGAAATGTATATCACCTGTAACTTCCTTCCACTTGGTCCGATCTGCCCAAATTTTTTTCTGGTGGTTTGGGGTACCCTCTGGTCTATGACTGTGTGTGTACATACACTATAGCGCCACCAACTGGTGGAAATGTATATCAGCTGTAACTTCCTTCTACATGGTCGGATCTGCCCCAAATTTTTTCTGGTGGTTTGGGGTACCCTCCGGTCTATGACTGTGTGTGTACATAGACACTATAGCGCCACCAACTGGTGAAAATGTATATCTGCCGTAACTTCCTCCCACTTGGTCTGATCTGCCCAAATTTTTTTCTGGTGGTTCGGGGTACCCTCTGGTCTATGACAGTGTGTGTGCATACACTATAGCGCCACCAACTGGTGGAAATGTATATCAGCTGTAACTTCCTTCCACATGGTCGCATCGGCCCCAAATTTTTTCTGGTGGTTTGGGGTACCCTCTGGTCTATGACTGTGTGTGTACATAGACTGTATAGCGCCACCAACTGGTGGAAATGTATATCTGCCGTAACTTTCTCCCACATGGTCGGATCTGCCCGAATTTTTTTCTGGTGGTTCGGGGTACCCTCTGGTCTATGACAGTGTGTGTACATACACTATAGCGCCACCAACTGGTGGAAATGTATATAGCCGTAACTTCCTTCCACATGGTTGGATCGTCTCTAAATTTTTTTTTGGTCGGTCGGGTCACCCTCCACTCTTTGAATCTGCGTGTCCATAGACTCTATAGCGCCACCAACTGGTGAAAATGTATATCTGCCGTAAGTTCCTCCCACATGGTCGGATCTGCCCGAATTTTTTTCTGGCGGTTCGGGGTACCCTCTGGTCTATGACAGTGTGTGTACATACGCTATAGCGCCACCAACTGGTGGAAATGTATATCAGCCGTAACTTCCTTCCGCACGGTCGGATCCGCACCCAATTTTTTCTGGCGGTTCGGGGTACCCTCCGGTCCGTTACCGTGTGGGCGCATAGACTGTATAGCGCCACCCACAGGCGGAAACGTATATCCGCCGCAAGTACCTACCGCACGGTCCGATGGTCGCAAATTTTTTCATGGCGGTTCGGGGCGCCGGACGGGACGTGACCGCGCACCCGCCTCGCCGCCGGCGTCGCCCCCTCCTGGCGGAAAATTGCAAGTGCCGTAACTCCCTTACCGCTTATCCCATCGTTGCGGTTTTTCGTACGGCGCGTCCGCGCCCCCGACCCGCGCGTACCCCCGACCCGCGCGTACCCCCGACCGCGTCGGGGTGCTCGAGCCCGCTCATCACTGCTTGCAGTTTTAATTATTATTATTATTCTGACAAAAGGACGGCCATTTTGAGGGCCTGAACATGCCCGAAAACTCACCAAATTTGCTGAGCGCATCAGGTCTGGCGAAAAATTTGATATTTTATGGGTTTCAAATATAATGTTCCAAAATTGGCTCTCTAGCGCCACCTTGAAATTTAAAAAAAATTGGCCCCCGACACCAGTTTCACCTATCGTCACGAAACTTGGTGGAGACGTCTATCGTGACAGGACGGACTAAAAAGTCTCAAGAACCCATATTGGAAAACGAACAGGAAGTCGGCCATTTTGGATGGCGCCGGCCTTTTTCGGGCCAGAAGTTGGGGTCGTATCTCGACGAACTCCTCCTAGGGGGTTTGACCGAATGAGTCCGTTGTTGCATCAACGGACACTAGACGGATGGCCGACGTTAAATTGCGAAGGATTTTGGGATATTCCATACGATGTGGGCGTGGCACGCCCCCAAATTTTGCCCTTTTTCATCTGTCCGGGCCTAGCACGCTGAGCGTAACTGTAGACGTGAATAACTTGCCTCCACATGGTCAGATCTTCATCATACTTGGTACATGTGATCATGGCCCCGCCCCGAAGGTCCCCGTAGGTCACTTCCTGATTTCGTCGCAGCGCCACCTATTGGCGACAGGCTAAAGGCGTGTCATCTACATGAGGCCTTTTCTGGCAGGAGATTCATCAGATGAACACCGAGGTCACAAGGTCACTGCCTGACAGCCTGGTGAAGCCTGTTGATGGACCATGATGCAGGAAAAGCGCACGTGGTGGGCGTGGCCTGGCGGCGAATGCTCAGGCCTCGCCGTTTACAAAGAAAGGGTCATCATTCGCCCGCAGAAGGTCGCATGTGCTTGAAAACTCATAAGGGGGGGCAGATTCCAAGCCTGAGGGCCCTGGTGGGGCCCCCATTTGAAACCAAGCCAAATTGACTCACTAGCGCCACCTACAAGTTTTAAAATAATTATCCCTCGCCTCCCGTTGCACGTATGGGCATGATTTTCGGAGGAGACATCACTCGTGACAGGACGCACAAAAAAGTCTCAAGAACCCATGTTCAAAAACCAACAGGAAGTCCGCCATTTTAGGTGGCGGCGGCCATTAGGGGGAGGATGTAGGGTTCGTATCTCGACGAACTCCTCCTAGGGGGTTTGACCGAATGAGTCCGTTGTAGCATCAACGGACACTAGACGGATGGCCCACGTTAAATTGCGAAGGATTTTGGGCTGCTACTTAGGATGTGGGCGTGGCACGCCACCAAACCTTTACTTTAACCTTAACTTTTACCTTATCTGGCCCTGCCTGGTGTCTGGCCTTGCCTTGAAGCAATGTACATCAAAGTCAATACACAGTTTGACTGACAGACTGATGATGTCAGTTGATGGACTGTGATGTGTGTAAAGCACATGTGGTGGGCGTGGCCACGGCGAATGGTCAGCCTTCGCCATTGACCATCGAAGGCTCATATTTTGCCCGCAGAAGGTCACAGGCTGCTGAAATCTTACACGTAAGGTCAGAATCCAGGCCTGAGCGCCCTGGTGGTGCTCCCATGTGACACCAATCTAAATTGACACACTAGCGCCACCTAGAAGTTTCAATTCATTATCCCTCGCCACCCGTTGCACATATCACTATGATTTTCGGTGGAGACGTCTATCATGACAGGACGCACCTAACGCTCCAGAACCCATGTTCAAAACACAGCGCCACCAACTGGTGGAAATGTATATATGCCGTAACTTCCTGATTCATGGTCAGATTGTCTTGAATTTTTTTTTGGTGTGTTGGGTCAATCTCTGGTCTGTTATACTGTGTGTACATAGACTGTATAGCGCCACCAATTGGTGGAAATGTATATCAGCTGTAACTTCCTTCCACATGGTCGGATCGGCCCCGAATTTTTTCTGGTGGTTTGGGGTACCCTCTGGTCTATGACTGTGTGTGTACATAGACTCTATAGCGCCACCAACTGGTGGAAATGTATATAGCTGTAACTTCCTTCCACATGGTCTGATCGTCTCTAAAATTTTTTTGGTCAGTCGGGTCACCCTCCACTCTTTGAATCTGCGTGTCAATAGACTCTATAGCGCCACCAACTGGTGGAAATGTATATCTGCCGTAACTTCCTCCCACATGGTCGGATCTGCCCGAATTTTTTTCCGGTGGTTCGGGGTACCCTCTGGTCTATGATAGTGTGTGTACATACGCTATAGCGCCACCAACTGGTAGAAATGTATATCAGCTGTAACTTCCTTGCACATGGTCGTATCGGCCCCAAATTTTTTCTGGTGGTTTGGGGTACCCTCTGGTCTATGACTGTGTGTGTACATAGACTCTATAGCGCCACCAACTGGTGAAAATGTATATCTGCCCTAACTTCCTCCCACATGGTCGGATCGGCCCGAATTTTTTTCCGGTGGTTCGAGGTACCCTCTGGTCTATGACAGTGTGTGTACATACGCTATAGCGCCACCAACTGGTGGAAATGTATATCTGCCGTAACTTCCTTCCGCACGGTCGGATCGGCACCTAATTTTTTCTGGTGGTTCGGGGTACCCTCCGGTCCGTTACCGTGTGGGCGCATAGACTGTATAGCGCCACCCACAGGCGGAAATGTATATCCGCCGCAAGTACCTACCGCACGGTCCGATCGTCGGGAATTTTTTTATGGCTGTTCGTGGCGTCGGACGGGACGTGACCGCGCACCCGCCTCGCCGCCGGCGTCGCCCCCTCCTGGCGGAAAATTGCAAGTGCCGTAACTCCCTTACCGCTTATCCCATCGCCGCGGTTTTTCGTACGGCGCGTCCGCGCGCCCGTCCGGACACGCGCGCGCCCCCGACCCGCGCGTACCCCCGACCCGCGCGTACCCCCGACCGCGTCGGGGTGCTCGAGCCCGCTCATCACTGCTTGCAGTTTTAATTATTATTATTATTATTATTCGACGGCCATTTTGAGGGCCTGAACATGCCCGAAAACTCACCAAATTTTGCAAGCGCGTCAGGTCTGCCGAAAATTTCGATCTGGTGGGGGTCCCGAAAACAATGTTCCAAAATTGACTCTCTAGCGCCACCTTTTATTTTTGAAAAAATTGGCCCCCGACACCAGTTTCACCTATCGTCACGAAACTTTGTGGAGACGTCTATCGTGACAGGACGGACCAAAAAGTCTCAAGAACCCATATTGTAAAACGAACAGGAAGTCGGCCATTTTGGATGGCGCCGGCCTTTTTCGGGCCAGAAGTTGGGGTCGTATCTCGACGAACTCCTCCTAGGGGGTTTAACCGAATGAGTCCGTTGTTGCATCAACGGACACTAGACGGCTGGCCGACGTTAAATTGCGAAGGATTTTGGGATATTCCGTACGATGTGGGCGTGGCACGCCCCCAAATTTTGCCCTTTTTCATCTGCCCGGGCCTTGCACGCTGAGCGTAACTGTAGACGTGAATAACTTGCCTCCACATGGTCAGATCTTCATCATACTTGGTACATGTGATCATGGCCCCGCCCCGAAGGTCCCCGTAGGTCACTTCCTGATTTCGTCGCAGCGCCACCTATTGGCGACAGGCTAAAGGCGTGTCATCTACATGAGGCCTTTTCTGGCAGGAGATTCATCAGATGAACACCGAGGTCACAAGGTCACTGCCTGACAGCCTGGTGAAGCCTGTTGATGGACCATGATGCAGGAAAAGCGCACGTGGTGGGCGTGGCCTGGCGGCGAATGCTCAGGCCTCGCCGTTTACAAAGAAAGGGTCATCATTCGCCCGCAGAAGGTCGCATGTGCTTGAAAACTCATAAGGGGGGCAGATTCCAGGCCTGAGGGCCCTGGTGGGGCCCCCATTTGAAACCAAGCCAAATGGACTCACTAGCGCCACCTACAAGTTTTAAAATAATTATCCCTCGCCTCCCGTTGCACGTATGGGCATGATTTTCGGAGGAGACATCACTCGTGACAGGACGCACAAAAAAGACTCAAGAACCCTTGTTCAAAAACCAACAGGAAGTCGGCCATTTTAGGTGGCGGCGGCCAGATTGTCTTGCAATTTTTTTTGGTGTGTTGGGTCAATCTCTGGTCTGTTATACTGTGTGTACATAGACTGTATAGCACCACCTATTGGTGGCAATGTATATCAGCTGTAACTTCCTTCCACATGGTCGGATCTGCCCCAAATTTTTTCTGGTGGTTTGGGATACCCTCCAGTCTATGACTGGGTGTGTACATAGACTCTATAGCGCCACCAACTGGTGAAAATGTATATCTGCCGTCACTTCCTCCCACTTGGTCCGATCTGCCCAAATTTTTTTCTGGTGGTTTGGGGTACCCTCTGGTCTATGACTGTGTGTGTACATACACTATAGCGCCACCAACTGGTGGAAATGTATATCAGCTGTAACTTCCTTCCACATGGTCGCATCGGCCCCAAATTTTTTCTGGTGGTTTGGGGTACCCTCTGGTCTATGACTGTGTGTGTACAGACTGTATAGCACCACCAACTGGTGGAAATTTATATCTGCCGTAACTTTCTCCCACATGGTCGGATCTGCCCGAATTTTTTTCTGGTGGTTCGGGGTACCCTCTGGTCTATGACAGTGTGTGTACATACGCTATAGCGCCTCCAACTGGTGGATATGTATATCAGCTGTAACTTCCTTCCACATGGTCGGATCGGTCCCAAATTTTTTCTGGTGGTTCGGGGTACCCTCTGGTCTATGACTGTGTGTATACATAGACTCTATAGCGCCACCAACTGGTGGAAATGTATATAGCCGTAACTTCCTTCCACATGGTCGGATCGTCTCTAAATTTTTTTTGGTCGGTCGGGTCACCCTCCACTCTTTGAATCATCGTGTCCATAGACTCTATAGCGCCACCAACTGGTGGAAATGTATATCTGCCGTAACTTCCTCCCACATGGTCGGATCTGCCCGAATTTTTTTCTGGTGGTTCGGGTTACCCTTTGGTCTATGACAGTGTGTGTACATACGCTATAGCGCCACCAACTGGTGGAAATGTATATCAGCCGTAACTTCCTTCTGCACGGTCGGATCGGCACCTAATTTTTTCTGGTGGTTCGGGGTACCCTCCGGTCCGTTACCGTGTGGGCGCATAGACTGTATAGCGCCACCCACAGGCGGAAACGTATATCCGCCGCAAGTACCTACCGCATGGTCCGATCGTCGCAAATTTTTTTATGGCGGTTCGGGGCGCCGGACGGGACGTGACCGCGCACCAGCCTCACCGCCGGCGTCGCCGGAAAATTGCGAGTGCCGTAACTCCCTTACCGCTTATCCCATCGTTGCGGTTTTTCGTACGGTGCGTCCGCGCGCCCGTCCGAACACGCGCGCGCCCTCGACCCGCGTGTACCCCCGACCCGCGCGTACCCCCGACCGCGTCGGGGTGCTCGAGCCCGCTCATCACTGCTTGCAGTTTTAATTTCATTTGAACATGCATCAGATTACAATTGAGTGCATCCCATAATCAGTTCCCAGTTCCACATGTCCAAAAGGAGTAGGAAGAAGCAAAGCTTATTAAATCCTACCCCTCCATCTGGTACTTTTACAATCACTAACTGTTACATTTGTTCACTTCCTGCTTTCCATAATACAGTTTAAGGTTTTTTTTTTTTGTTTGTTTTTTTAATAATGCACCTCGTACCAAACGTAGGAGGTGATGTGAGCATCCAATGCCATAATGGGTACCATAGTGCGTGTCAATATAGTGATATATATAGCACATCATGACTGGTTCAAGACTCTTCATCCTTGTATTTAGCAAACATCAACTGCTTGTATTGTTTCTTGAATTGGCTCATCGTTGTGCATTGTTTGATTTCCTTACTCAATCCATTCCATAGTTTGATTCCACATACTGAAATGCTATGGCTAGCATAACGTAGTCCTAGCATAGAAGTGTTTCAAATGTACTTCTTCCCTGAGATCATATTTCTCCTCTCTTGTAGAGAAGTATTGGATGACATTTTTAGCTAATTGCTTATTTTTAGCCTTATGCATTATTTTAGCTGTTTGAAGATGAACTATATCAGCAAGTTGAAGTATTTGTCATTTTACAAATAAGGAGTTAGTATGTTCTCTGTAGGCGGCATTATGAATTATCCTTACTGACCTTTTTTGCAGTACATTTAGCCAGTGAAGATTGCTTTTATAGTTATTAGCCCATATTTCCACACAATAAGTCAGATATGGTAGAACCAGAGAGCAATAAAGAGTGTGGAGTGATTTCTGATTGAGAGCAAATATAGAAAAATATAGAAGACCAACTCAAGCAAGTTGAAGATTGCCTCTAACGATGTCCTCTGCAACTCCAGCTTACCACAGTGTGCCAGTCCGCTTCAATGCTCTTATGTACTATGCTGACATCCTGACATTTCTTACTACATATTTATATACCATCACCAATCTGGTGTAAATGACATGGGTTTTCTTTCAAATCCACAAATTATTAAATATAAGTGCATCAACAGAGAAGCAACAACGCAGCAGTGCTTGTTTTATAGATTAGATTTTTCTCATTTTTCTTATGTCTCCTATCTGGCTTGTTTGTTTCATTTTTACATCTATTATGACATGCAGAGCTGCTGGAAAAGTGAATTTCTCTTGGAGATGAATAAAGTATCTGTCTAGACCAAAGTGTGTCAGCCAATGGACTCTGACCTACTTTGACTATCATTAGGCTATTAGGTGTTATGATTGCATGTTTGTCGGTCTTGGGGGGCTGGCTGAACTTGCTGTGAACTTGTCTGTGAAACACTTGCTTTAGTCTTTGGCAAATGTTTGCCTAAATTAACAAGAACAATTTCTTTAAGATATGAAGGAATCATACTGAAGTGAATTACAACCTGATTTCCCTGAAGTATCATCGTTGGAAAAACTGTGAGATCAAATGACTTGACTTTTTTTGTACACAAGAATGTTTGCAGGATGGACATATTCTTTACATTTGTGAAGACAAACCTGAATCTGTCTGTGGAACATAAAAAAAAAAACATTCTACCTTTAAAGGGATACTCATTTTGCAACCCTTTGTATTGAGTTGTGGACTCCTATAGAGGAGCTACACACAATAACCTACACAAAAAAGATTTTGCAGAATCTGCACCTATTCCAGCCACGGCCCAGCTCCGGGCATGCCTACTCCGCTGTGATTGGTCACATGCCCAAAGTGCTTCCTAACTATGAACCATATAAGGAAGTTTGCCCTTCTGTGACATCACAAAGGAATGGTTCTACCGCACCTTTTGGAACCGAGCGTTTTGAGCCATCCCAAACTTGTTTCAGGGCCCACTTCCAAATGTGCATTACTGAAACTTCCTTTTTGGGTGCATTGATGTCACAGAGCACGTTGCTATGAACGCTACCTCCGTCAACAACAGCAGCATAGCAAGAGCATTTGCTGTCACTAAACATGGCGGACTTCAAGAGCACCGACGATGACTACTACTTTTTACTGTTACACTACCCAGGCAGAGAATAATGTTGCAGGGTGCTAACCAGATTAGCTATAACCAAACACTAAGCATTCACAACACGTTATCGTGTAGCACGAGTAGCAAATGTTTCATGGAGCTTTTCATAGAGCTCATGCTACTGCCCCCTATAGACCAATCCCTGAAGCACAGCTCAGAACCATACATAATACTCTTATTGCTACGGTATCGTATGAAAACAGAAGAAGCTATGTAAGAATATGCCCAATTGGAGGAAAACGATGTGAGCAAACATCTTTCATCATCACCCACTCTCTTTACAAAGTAAAAGTAAATGAGTAAGCAAAGGCTAGTTTCTGTTTTGTTTATGTTAACCTTTTTCTTGTTGCGTTTTCTTTTTGTTGCCACTTTGCCTGTTTTTTTTCCTTTGCCTGTGGAGTTAGCACACATTTCTTTCTCCGAACAGACGGTCATATCCTAGAAACTCAGAGAAATGTGTCTTCCTTACTGGCAGTCTGCCGACGCATGAAACAGCCCCTTATACAAACTAATGGCGGCTTTTACAGATGTTTATTTCGCAATTGGATGAGCCATGAAAAGATGTAAGTGTTCAGGAAACTACCCTTGGATTTCAGTGTGGAACAATTAAATTGTAAGACCTTCTATACAGCGATAAGAGCTCCAAGAGGGAGCACTTTAAGATGCATCTGGTGCTGTAAACTGCCCTCATCCTGCTCTGTCTTTATTTGACCGCATGGAGCAATCGCACTCCAGCATAGGTCCATCTTTATTTTTAACAATGACCATGGTCGGCACATCAACAGAAACCAAAGTGTTATATCTTAGCAACACTCACCTCAAAGCTTTCAATTCTAATGTTTGGTTTAGATGACTAAGTCCAAAGACAAAAGCAGCATGTTCATGGATCAGGTTGTTAGGCTGTTAGGCTGTCGGTATTTAGGGGAGCTCATGATGGCCAGGGGTAATATAAAAAAAAAAAACAGGTATGAAGTGTCGTCCCTCTGCAAGCCATCGTTTAAGAAATGCCAGCGTTAAACACCTTCAAGTTATTGGAGTGGAAATGAATGAAGAATACAAAGGTATGAGTTGAGACCTGGGTTCGAATCTCCAATTGGGCATCTCTGTGTGGAGTTTGCATGTTGGTAATGGTAATGGTAATGGTAATGATAATGTAAATGGTAATGGTAATGTAAATGGTAATGGTAATGTAAATGGTAATGTAAATGGTAATGGTAATGGTAATGGTAATGGTAATGGTAATGGTAATGGTAATGTCAATGGTAATGTAAATGGTAATGGTAATGTAAATGGTAATGTAAATGGTAATGGTAATGTAAATGGTAATGGTAATGTAAATGGTAATGTAAATGGTAATGGTAATGGTACTGGTAATGGTAATGGTAATGGTAATGTAAATGGTAATGGTAATGGTAATGGTAATGGTAATGGTTTTATTTCATTTGAACATGCATCAGATTCCAATTGAGTGCATCCCATAATCAGTTCCCAGTTCCACATGTCCAAAAGGAGTAGGAAGAAGCAAAGCTTATTAAATCCTACCCCTCCATCTGGTACTTTTACAATCACTAACTGTTACATTTGTTCACTTCCTGCTTTCCCTGATACAGTTTAAGGTTTTTATTTATTTTTTTGAATTTTTAAATTTTTTGTCCCGTACCGAAGTACGAGGTGATATGACCATACAATGACATTATGTGTACCATAGTAACTGTCCATAAGTGTCCAAAAGTACTTCATTTTAGATGCAATGGGGTGGGCCCTCTGCCAGCCAACAACAAAAGCTTTATAAATCCTACCCCTCCATCTGGTACTTTTACAATCAGTAACTGTTACATTTGTTCACTTCCTGCTTTCCATAATACAGTTTAAGTTTTTTTTTCTATTTTAATTTTAATTTTAATTTTTTTATAATGTACCTGGTACCTCGTAGGAGGTGATATGAGCATCCAATGCCATAATGGGTACCATAGTGCGTGTCAATATAGTGATATATATAGCACATCATGACTGGTTCAAGACTCTTCATCCTTGTATTTAGCAAACATCAACTGCTTGTATTGTTTCTTGAATTGGCTCATCGTTGTGCATTGTTTGATTTCCTTACTCAATCCATTCCATAGTTTGATTCCACATACTGAAATGCTATGGCTAGCATAACGTAGTCCTAGCATAGAAGTGTTTCAAATGTACTTCTTCCCTGAGATCATATTTCTCCTCTCTTGTAGAGAAGTATTGGAGGACATTTTTAGCTAATTGCTTATTTTTAGCCTTATGCATTATTTTAGCTGTTTGAAGATGAACTATATCATCAAGTTGAAGTATTTGTGATTTTACAAATAAGGAGTTAGTATGTTCTCTGTATGTTCTCCCCATACATGGGTAGGTTTATTGCAGGTTTCCTCCCACATTCCAAAAACATGGGAGGTTAATTGGTGACAGAATTAGGGAGCAGATACCTTTACGTGGTCAAGGATACGCTCTTTATCCTTCTTCATCTACTGTGTATGCTGATACTATAATTCCCAAAACATGCATGCTAGGTTAATTGGCCACTCCAAATTGTCCATAGGTATGAATGTGAGTGTGAATGGTTGTTTGTCTATATATGTGCCCTGTGATTGGCTGGTGAACAGTCCAGGGTGTACCCAGCCTCTCGCCCAAAGACAGCTGGCATAGGATCCAGCATATAGTGATGATAAACTGCATAAAAAATGCTGGGGTGGAGGAAGATTCTCCCACCAAACGATCCGTAGCCACAAAAGCAGCAAATAATGCAGTCAAACCAAATTATCCAGAAGTTCATATTCACAAGATGAGCTGTTTTTTTTCTCTCCTTACTTTGAAAACTTAATTTATTTTGAACAGCATTCCTCACATTTGCTTGATTTGTAATTAGGTTCCAGTTGAGAAGGAATACCCAGACATAGTGTATCTCTTTTTGCTCATTCTCTTTTTATTTAATTTTCTTTACAGCTTTTGGGGTAACAGCTGACTTTGAGGGGAGGAGGGGGGTCCATACACCCTGGACTGGTCGCCAGTCAATCACAGGACACATGCAGCCAAACAACCATTCACGTCCCACATTAATAGTGTGTAAAGTGTGTCATCAACAAGTCAAAAAAAGATTCTGGAGTGGGTGCAGTGCAGGTTAACTTACATTATGTTTGTTCAGTTTGATTAACTGAAGATGATGCAGACCTAAAGAAAGAGCCTTTTCTGTTGGATGTGTACTTCTTGTAAATGTAGTCCCTGTTACTTGCTTGATGAATTGTAAATTAAAAGCACAAATATCGCATCAAGAACATTTACTTAACAGCTTTAGTTGCAAAGAATAATAAGCCTGGCATGCATTTTGATTCATGACTTCACGTCTAATTATATTCAGCATTCAAAGATAGAAGAAATAAGTGGCTTATTGTTAAGGACCTGGCTTATGTATCCTGTATAAACAGTATATCATTCATCCTTTTGACATAGTAGAGTGGATCCCGGAGGAGATCTGGAAAAACTGGGTTCATGTCTCCGTTGGGCATCTCTGTGGGGAGTTTACATATTCTTTTTCTGCTGGTACTCTGTCTTCCTTCCACATTCCAAAATTGTTAGGTTCATTGGAGACTCGTGAATGTGTATAAGTATGAATGTGGGTGTGAATGGCTCTTTTTCCATATGTACCCTACGATTGGCTGGCGATCAGTATTGGGTGTACACCCACCCCGAGAGGACTCTTGTCTCTTGGATTCCTACACATTCGCAATCGAGCTTTCATAGCCCTGCAAATGTGGTGATTTTTTTTTCTGCAAAAATAGGCAGATTTTCCGCAAAAAACACATCTCATTCATAATAAGTTGGTAATAAAGTATAATTGATAAGTACTAATATTAAATACCAATTAGCTAAAAATGTCATCCAATACTTCTGTACAAGAGAGGAGAAATATGATCTCAGGGAAGAAGTACATTTGAAACACTTCTATGCTAGGACTACGTTATGCTAGCCATAGCATTTCAGTATGTGGAATCAAACTATGGAATGGATTGAGTAAGGAAATCAAACAATGCACAACGATGAGCCAATTCAAGAAACAATACAAGCAGTTGATGTTTGCTAAATACAAGGATGAAGAGTCTTGAACCAGTCATGATGTGCTATATATATCACTATATTGACACGCACTATGGTACCCATTATGGCATTGGATGCTCATATCACCTCCTACGAGGTACCAGGTACATTATTTAAGCAGGAAAGCAGGAAGTGAACAAATGTAACAGTTAGTGATTGTAAAAGTACCAGATGGATGGGTAGGATTTAATAAGCTTTGCTTCTTCCTACTCCTTTTGGACATGTGGAACTGGGAACTGATTATGGGATGCACTCAATTGGAATCTGATGCATGTTCAAATGAATTAAAACCATTACCATTACCATTACCATTACCAAAAAAAGACTGACTGACTGAGCTCCGCACCCCATCTCTTAGGGTGAGTTCATCTACCTGACGGAGGAAAGTCATTTCAGCCGCTTGTATCTGCAACGACCCAAAGCTCATGACCGTAGGCCAGGATGGGAACATAAATCGACCAGTAAATTGAGAGCTTTGCCTTCCTGCTCAGTTCTCTTTTCACCACAGCTTCATCCCAGAAGCTTCACACTCAGATGCAAACCATCCCTGTAAACGCTGAAAGTCGCAACCTGAGGAGGCCATCAGGACCACATCGTCCACAAATAGATGATAGGACTCCCTCAACACTTTGGCTGCTCCTAGAAATTCTGTCCATGAAAATCCTGAACATAATTGGTGACAAAGGGCAGCCTTGGCGGAGACCAACGTTCAACGGAAACAGGCTTGACTTCCTACTGGCAATGCGGACCAGTCTCCTGCTCCGGTTGTACAAGGCCATAGTAGCGTGCCACCAATCCCGTACTCCCAGCGCACCCCCCATAGGATGCCATGAGGGACATGGTGGAATGCCTTTTCCAAGTCCACAAAGCATATGTTGGTTGGGCAAACTCCCATACACCCTCCAGCACCCTCGTGTAGAACTGGTCCAATGTTGCAAACCAGGGATGAAAATCGTGTTGACCCTCGTGTAGCAGAGGTTCGACCAACGGTTTCACCCTTCTCTCCAGCACTCTGGAATGGACTTTCCCAGGGAGGCTGAGAAGTGTGATCCCTGGAACACACCCTCCGGTCACCTTCTTCAAGAGGGGGACCATCACCAATCCAAAGGTACTGTTCCCGATGTCCGCCCAATGTTGAAGAGACGTGTTAGTGTATTGCAAATGTTGATCTGCATTCAAAACAAGCATTTCCTGTGCAGTACCACCATGCTCTGATCTTCTGTTGTGAAGTCCGACCCCCTCCCTTAGCTCCTGAAAGTGGTGTCCCCCTCAAAGTTTTAGCCGAATAACCATGTTACCATTATTGAGTAATAGGCAACCAGAAAGTCTGCATTATCTAATTAAACTAACCAGTAATAATAAACACCAGCACTGTCTGTTTCTCAAGATGTTGTGGTCTTTTGAACTCCAACTGACTGACAGGACAATTTTAAGTCCTGCTGAGATGAAAGACTTGTTGTCAGTTACTGGCTATAATTTAAATTTCTCTCAATGTTTATTTATTTCCACATAATTACCTTTGCTAGTGGACAAGAGCATAAAGCCCTGTATGTGAACCTTCTGTTTTCCAGTCATTAAAAACTAAAAAATAATTGCTCTCTTATTAAAATATGAAAAAAAGCCAATGAAGCCCTGCTAATGTGGACCTCTAATGTTCACTGCTGATAAAGATGTTGCGAAGAAAAAGCACCTCTGAAGCAAGCTGTAAGGAAAACACATTTCTGACTGTATAAGATCAAACACATGGGGGACGGATGTAAAGGGGGCGCGGGTAATAGAAAACTCAGCGGACAGTGACCAATGAGACGTCTACGGGGGAATGGCTTTGGCATAACAAATCAGTTGTGGAGGAGACAGAAAAGGAGACCAATGAGAACTGCTGTGGCATGACAAATTATGAATGTCAAGAGAGAGGAAGGCAAAGGAGCTAAGGGGGGGCAGCGTTGTAAGAGCATCCCACAAGACGTGCACGGCAAAAGGCAGCATCAAACCCAAAACAGACATGGAGGGTGAGGACCGTGACAAGAAAATCATAAGTGAGGGTCAACAAAGCATCCATCTGATCTTCTTCTATGCCCCTTTCCCTCACTATGGTCGAGGGTATGTTGGAGCCTATCCTACCTTCAGGTGTTATGGTCTAAATACCATTTATACCATTATTAGAGCTCTCTAGACATGAGATAACACCCCTATAGTCAAGTTTACACTCCATCCATCCTTTTTCTATGCCCATTATCCTCACTACGGCCGAGGGTATGATGGAGCCTATCCCACATTCAGGTGTTATGGTCTAAATACCATTTATACCATTATTAGAGCTCTCTAGACATGAGATAACACCCCTATAGTCACCTTTACACTCCATCCATCCTTTTTCAATGCCCTTATCCTCACTACGGTCGAGGGTATGTTGGAGCCTATCCCACCTTCAGGTGTTATGGTCTAAATACCATTTATACCATTATTAGAGCCCTCTAGACATGAGATAGCACCCCTATAGTCAAGTTTACACTCCATCCATCCTTTTTCTATGCCCCTTATCCTCACTATGGTCGAGGGTATGATGGAGCCTATCCCACATTCAGGTGTTATGGTCTAAATACCATTTATACCATTATTAGAGCTCTCTAGACATGAGATAACACCCCTATAGTCAAGTTTACACTCCATCCGTCCTTTTTCTATGCCCATTATCCTCACTACGGTCGAGGGTATGTTGGAGCCTATCCCACATTCAGGTGTTATGGTCTAAATACCATTTATACCATTATTAGAGCTCTCTAGACATGAGATAACACCCCTATAGTCAAGTTTACACTCCATCCATCCTTTTTCTATGCCCATTATCCTCACTACGGTCGAGGGTATGTTGGAGCCTATCCCACCTTCAGGTGTTATGGTCTAAATACCATTTATACCATTATTAGAGCTCTCGAGACATGAGATAACACCCCTATAGTCAAGTTTACACTCCATCCATCCTTTTTCTATGCCCATTATCCTCACTACAGTCGAGGGTATGTTGGAGCCTATCCCACCTTCAGGTGTTGTGGTCTAAATACCATTTATACCATTATTAGAGCTCTCGAGACATGAGATAACACCCCTATAGTCAAGTTTACACTCCATCCATCCTTTTTCTATGCCCATTATCCTCACTACAGTCGAGGGTATGTTGGAGCCTATCCCACCTTCAGATGTTATGGTCTAAATACCATTTATACCATTATTAGAGCCCTCTAGACATGAGATAACACCCCTATAGTCACCTTTACACACCATCCATCCTTTTTCTGTACTTTTCCTCACTACAATTGCGGATATGCTGGAGCCTATCTCAGCTGACTTCCGGCAAGAGGCGGGGTACACCCTGGACTGGTGGCCAGCCAATCACAGGGCACATATAGACAAACAACCATTCACACTCACATTCATACCTATGGACAATTTGGAGTGGCCAATTAATCTAACGTGCCTGTTTTGGGAATTATAGTCTCAGCATACACAGTAGCTCAAGAAGGATAACTTAAAGGTATCTCCTCCTATGAAAGTATAACGAAAGTATAACGAAAGTATAACGAAGCCATTTCTACAGTGGCCGAGGAGTAAATGTAGGTATTCAACACCAAAACTTGACTGACAATAAAGTTTACAAACGGAACTCGTACATAATCCGAGGACCATCTGTAGTGTCAAGCAGAACAATACATAACATAACATTTTTCATTGTACTGTGACATGTTTTATGGTAAAATATGTTGAGAAATACTGCATGAGGTTACATCTCAGTCAGGTTTCGTATGGTTTGATTTTTTATTAGAATTGTTTTTCCTTTGTAGAACAAAAGTCAATAAACAGTAGAGGAGTTGTACTAAATGCCAATTTATCGTTTTACAATGTCTGCTTTTAACATGCAGCCATATGTGTTGGATAGAGACTTTACAGTCTGAGGTTTCTCAAGAAAAGAGGATCAAGATGTCTCTCAATGGTAAGTATCATTTTATGGTTTTTTTTTTTTTTTACAAAAAATGCTAATGATGACATTACACGTTTTTCGGGACTACCAGTGATTAAAAAAGCTCAAATGATGGTGGTAAATGGCTATTAGCAACTCCAGACACGGTGAGCTTGTAAATTGCACCCCACGTCCTGTATGCACACTCTATAATGCTACACAAACAACCGCTCTTGTTCATGACTTACACAAAATAAACCCAGTTAGGACACTGATAAACTGTTACTTACTGCTTGCTCTTCTGACTCTTCCACACGACCGAGTAACGTTGGAAAGGGATCAAGGTTCAGCAACAATGCGTTGGCTAGTCCAGCTGCGTACTGGCCCAGTCCAGTGTCAAATGCCGTTGACAGATTCAAATATTTTTCTTCTGCTGGTAAGGAATCAGGAACTCCAACTACTTGTGCCTGATGTTTTGGAAACAAATGTAGCTTTTCCTTACACCTGAACAAACACTTCCTGGGAGACAATGCTAAGAAAGTAAAGACAGAAACAGAGCTTGGGGGAGGGGAGAGTGTGTGTCTGGCCTATAGCACACGCCCATATGAGGAAGCCCGCCTATGTGTGACATCACAAACCTCCAGTTTTACAACGCCCTCTGAAACCGAGCGTTCTGAGCCATCCTAAACTTCTTTCAGGGCTTACTTCCAAACCTCATTATATCTGAAACATTTGCATCATTTAACATGAGAATACAACATTCTAACTACGACATTTATAAGTCAGAAAATTGGAAAAAGCATAATAGGTCCCCTAAAAAAAATTCCTGCCACAGCGACACAGCGGCGCCAGTCCAGCTCCCATGCAGCCCACCGCCACAGCTTTAAAAACATCATTGGGGAAACTCTGAAAGACGATGAAAAACTCAGTTGAACTGAAGTCCCACAGACCGCAGTCCTCTCACATCACTTCAGGCGTGCCTCAGGGCTCTGTCCTGGGACATCGTTTACCTCCCCCCTCTAGGAAATATCTCCTGTAAATACAATCTCAATTTCCGTTGCTTGGCGACACCCAGCTCTACCTCGCAAGTACAGCTGCAACAATGAATTGATTAATCAGTGACTAATCGAGGAGCAAATTAAACAACTATTTGGTATTCATTATTAATCATATTTGGATTGAAGTCATATGGCCGTGAAAGAAGAAATCAAGGAAGCTAATGTTGTGAAAAGGGATCTGATTTTCAACAAAACAGATATCACAAATGATTGAAGATGTTGGTGTAGATGCCTTCATCTCCTTTCTACCTCTCGTTCCTTGCCGGCTCGGCCAACAAGAGTCTTCAATAAAGGTAAAAGTGATGGCAAACATGAATGTAGCCATGCCATCCTTTTCTATAGTTAAAACTATAGTAAAACTATAGTTATTCTGTATAAAATGTATTCATTGGATTTACTTTATTTCTTATGAGACGATATTGTCTGACCTTTTGAACAAATGAACAAAAACCGAGCTACCACTGTAGTTCAGCCAGTGTAGGTTGAATTCCAGAAACCAAGCATGGGAGGTCTCCAGTGCAGGTCCCAAACCCAAATAAAGGGGGTTAGGGGGTTCAGGTGGTCAGGAAGGACATCTGGGATAAAAAGTGAGCCAAACCACTCTTGCGAGTGAACTGCAATATGGTCGCTGCTGATGAGAGAAGTAAAAAAAACCAACTACATTTCCATGCAATGTGCATCAAATATGAAAAGATAAGCCGTACCCAGTAAAAATACGACTTACATCATAATGCCTTTCATGGCAGTAACGGACAGATCAGACAATTGCTTACGCAGCAAATGCATTCTAATGTGAATCAGCAATGAAACAATTCTGAGTTGCGTTCGGGTGCATTCAGAAATGCAGGTCTCTTACAATAATTCTAAATGCATAAAAATATAATTGGATTAATTGAACTCTTTACTACACCGGCACAAAAACAAGCACGCAAGCAATGCTGCTGTTTGTATTTGCGTCTGTGGTTGTTTGTTGTTGTTTTCATTTTGCATAACTCATAAAATGACTCCAGATATTTATGGCCTATTACTTCAACAAGGAATAAGTCCTGTGTAACACAACACCTACCAATGCTCAAACCCTTTATCGTGCGTATTCATTATTTGAATTGCACCCACCTGCTGAACTTACGATAGAAGTTGAACCAAAATGGCTCCTAAAACATCACAATAGATGGTCAACAAATATATGACTGGAGTCCACACCTCTGATATGTCATTTACCTTTCTGGTCAGAAAATACAAAGACATTTCAGAGAGAATAGTTGCACATAGTGATTAATCACGATTAATTAATTTGAAAACTATGATAAATCTTAAAAATTGGAATGACTCAAATTCAAATAATTCATAAATTTCATTGGAAAAAAACCCAAAACAATAATGTATTGGTGATAATCAAGGAAAGCAATGTATTTGTCACGATCGGGCTTGAGAGCTTTAAGGTTCGACCCCAGGATGCAGAGAACAGGACCAAATGCAGGTAAAAATATGTATTGCTAGAAATAATTGCAGCAGCAGGATAAAGCAACTCAGGAAGCAGACGGACAAACGATAATGATCCCACATTGGGAGAAACACACACCTGAACTAAAGAGACGGGACAAATTAGAGACAGGTGTGGGTGATAAGGACAACCAAGGCAGACGCAGGAAAACACCAAATACTAATCATATAAAATCAAATAAAATATTCATTCATTCATTTTCTACCGCTTTTCCTCACGAGGGTCGCGGGTGTGCTGGAGCCTATCTTGGGGCGAGAGGCGGGGTACACCCTGGACTGGTGGCCAGCCAATCACAGGGCACATATCGACAAACAACCATTCACACTCACATTCATACCTATGGACAATTTGGAGTGGCCAATTAACCTAGCATGTTTTTGGAATGTGGGAGGAAACCGGAGTACCCGGAGAAAACCCACGCATGCACGGGGAGAACATGCAAACTCCACACAGTGATCCCTGAGAGGAGGATCGAACCTGGGTCTCCTAGCTGTGTGGCCTGTGCGCTAACCACTCGACCACCGTGCTGCCCATAATAAAATATAATATATATTCATTCATTCATTCATTTTCTACCGCTTTTCCTCACGAGGGTCGCGGGGGGTGCTGGAGCCTATCCCAGCTGTCTTCGGTCGTAAGGCGGGGTACACCCTGGACTGGTGGCCAGCCAATCACAGGGCACATATAGACTAATATATATTAATATATTCATAATATATAATAAAAAAAATAATATCAAATACCAAATAAGAATGTCCAAAACGGAAACCAAAGCCCAGAGAGGGAACACAGAAACTGTCATGCGGGAACCCACACAGGGCGTGACAGTATTGCTTAATATTGTTGAATTTGTCAACATCTATGTGATTATTTGTCGTGTCCATGGTTGATGACTTCATCTGGTAGTTCTTGGTTTTGCCAAAGGAAAAAGCGGCCTATCCCTCCATGTCTGTTTTGGGTTTGATGCTGCCTTTTGCCGTGCACTTCTTGTGGGATGCTGAAAAAAGGACATTTGACGAAGCTATTCTCTTCAATATTAAACCTGCATACTGTCAACATGATTCCAAAGCTATTATTTTCATATGAAACTCTAAGATATTTTTGCTTTCAACTACTTTAACTTAGCCTGTAGGCCGAGAGCGATCTGGTGCTTCTGCAGAAATGCTGTATTACCTGAAGATTGAGCCATTTAGATCCAATCTAATTAAGCGCTGTTCCCACTCCAAGTTGCTAAATGAGGGAAATGCTAATTTCTTCAAGAGAAGCTTTATTTGTATGTATGGTACAGCTCTATCTATCTGTAGTAGCGCTACAGATCATTGGAAGTAACAGGAAGTCTTTGTTGCCCTTTTCGGGAAACACACCGTCGACAGGTTGTTTAGGCTGACATAAATGATCAGCACAAAATGGCCGAATGTGTCCAATGATATACAAACAAATGTGTTTGTCCCAAACTCCCCCATGTGGATTTATTCCATGCCGCTACAACACTGCACTGTTATTTACGCCCCTCTAGCGACTCTTTTTGAAAAAGCAACACGTGACAAATGAGCCCGAGCGTCATGGTCAAATATGCAAATGAGATTATGACATCATTTAGCTACTTCAAGCAAATCTTAGGTCAGTGAAGAGCAACTTTCCTCACTGAGGAGTTGGCAAAACTGATTAACACTCCTTCAGCCTGTCTCCCGTTCTCCTAGATGACATTTATGTCCTCATGTGTTAATTGTTTTGCCCTTTTTTTCCCTTCCACTCCTCCTCTCCTCTCCTCTCCACTCCTCCCCACTCCAGCAATCCTCTCTCCTCCGCTCCTGACAACACCGACTTTTCCCTGGAGCCACACGTCACACGCTCACTCTGACACCTACCCTCCTTCCACTCACCTCTTCTCCATCCTTCCCGTCGTCACCTTCAAATTGCCCAAATGACCACTATGTCAACCCACCTCTGTCAAAGTCAGCATCAGCAGGCTCAGTCGGTCCAATGCTGCCTTGAGGGGTGGGGGCGGGCAACAGATATGAGGATTGGACATTTGTTCTGCTCACTCAACCACCCAGGCTGCAGCTGCATGGTAAAGCTAGCTGCTGTGTATCCAGCAGGGTGTGCAGGCACCAGGATGGGGGGGGGGGGTGCATTGAATTTTTCAAAAGCGCTGTGCATTAAGTCGAGGGTAGTGGACCACAAAAGAAGGGGGTAAAACATGGTGGCCGTGTTCTTTGCGGAATTAAATGTATTTGATGCAGAAGTGGTACACACACACACAGAGGGAGAACACTGATCAATCAGATCTGGTGAAGCATCTGTGCCTTTAATGCAGGGGTCGGGAACCTTTTTGGCTACGAGAGCCATGAAGGCCAGATATTTTAAAATGTGTATCTGTGAGAGCCATATACATTTTTTTAAACATTGAATGCAATAAAATGTGTGCATTTGTATGTAAGACCAACAGTTTTAGATATAATGGGCTCTAATTACGTAGACCAGGCACACTACCCCACGCCAATGGGGTGTGGCCAGCATACTTTCGTGAGCAGCGCAGTGTCTAATAATAAATCAAATACTTGCTGCCATTAATGCAACTTCTGCTGCTGCATAGTTTTGAACCGTATTCAGTACACGTATTTCATTCTTTTGGCCATCTTCACCAGAAGGCTTGGTTCTGCAGCTTTAGCTAGGTGACTATTTGACTAAAGGAGGAAAGTTTATATTTACATGTTTTTTTGACATCTCAATGACCGAGGTAGACTACCGCATTACCCAGTAATAATCAAGTTTTGGTGTTTGACCTGGAAAATATCATCAGGAAAGATGGATATGGTTGGCCGTATTGCAGTAGAAAATAGATGGACGAATTAAAATGCATAAGAAAGTTGTTTGATTTTGAATATTATTTTTAACAGTCATTTCCGTGATGTTTACTTAAAAATGTTAGCAAAAATACATTTTTATTGTGGTAAGAAACGCTTGAGAGCCAGATACAGTCATCAAAAGAGCCCCACCTGGCTCCCGAGCCATGGGTTCCCTACCTCTGCTTTAATGTGTTGACCGTAGGGATGAACGCTGCCACTACTTTTCCAGGAAAGCTTTTGACAATAACAATGCTCCAAGTAGAACATTTCCAGGAAATGATCAAGTGGCTTCAAGTTACACAAGTAAGGGGTCAGCAAGAGCCATTTTGCCCCCTCAGCTAAAAAAAAAAAGTGAATCTTTCTTAATTTTCCCAGCTATAAAAAACAGACTAGAATGACTAGAAGTGCAATGGGGACGTGTAGTGGGTTGGTCTGTAGGGATCACCACTCTTACACAGACTAGATCTACTTTGAAATAAATGATTGATTTTGATGGCTGCACGGTGTATGAGTGATTGGCGTGCAGACCACAGCTAGGACACCTGAGTTCGATTCCCCCCTCAGGCATCTCTGTGTGGAGTTTGCATGTTCTCCCCGTGCATGCGTGGGTTTTCTCCGGGTACTGCGGTTTCCTCCCACATTCCAAAAACATGCTAGGTTAATTGGCTACTCCAAATTGTCCATAGGTATGAATGTGAGTGTGAATGGTTGTTGGCATCGTTGGCAGAGAAGACAGAGGAATCAGTCCGTAAACTCTATTTTCTTTGGTTCTTTTTGGGGGATATATTGATGGTTAGTTTACTGCAGGGGGCAAAGACCCTTCCTCTATCTCATCTTGATCTGGTTTACTCCAGTTATGCAAGTGTCCCGTGACCAGGGTGTACCCCACCATTATTATTATTATATTTTTGGGGGGGCAGATATATGAAGCATTACAGTGCATTTCTTGCATCAATGAAAATATAACTTTCCATTATTTACATTTGTATTCAACTATCTGGTCACAAGCCCAAAAGGAGTAGGCTGAAGCAGCTGGGATAGGCTTGAAGTCAGCTGGGATAGGCTCCCACATACCCCTGCGACCCTAATAAGGATAAGCAGAATATAAAATGGTAGGATGGATTTAGGTTTAGATTTACCATTAAGAGTCCCCGTATAATTTCTACCTCAAATGTTAGAAAAGTGAGCTTAATGTTCAAAATATATCAGATAAAAAAAAGTGTGACATCATTTTGACATTCCAAATCCCATTAGCAGATGCCTGCGTAGATGGAGGAAAAAGATTCACTCCAATTACCGATCACAGACGACAATGAGATAAAAGGGGAAACTGTCTCAGTCCCGATTAATTAAAACATCAAGTCCAACAGCCAATCGGTAGATCAATTTGACACCAAGTGGTCTGCACAGACGCTCAGGCACTCACATTCTCAAGGTACGCGTTCCCGATCATCAAATACTGACACTCACAGTTCATCCAGTATTGATACTTTCTCACGCCCTCCGCCATTCGCTACGAGTCACATGAGGCTTTAGCGCTATGAAAAAACCCCTCTGCTTCCAGATGAGACTCACCTGGCTTTTGTTCAGTAGAATCCAGATGGCATCAATAAATATTGGGAAGCTGTGGATGTGAAGGAACAACCCCGGAGATTACAGTTTCATTCACATTCCCACACATGATCCGCATTTGCAGCAGGGCTGAAAAAGTGTGCATTCTATGAATTTAGCTTTGATTCTGGCACGGTGGTCCAGTGGGTAGCAAAGGAAATTCCAGGTTTGATCACATGATGTATCGGCTGGGATAGACTTTAACTTCCCTGTGAACCGAAATAGGACAAGAGATTATTTCGTTTCAAAAAAACGAATAAAACCAAATAATACAAAAAAAATACAAAAAAATTAATTATGTGATTTTTCCCATAGGAAATGACAGTTACATCGCATCCCTCGTTACATCGCAGATCGAATATCACACCCTCATGTTATGAAGATTTAAAAAAAAAAAATATTAATTAAAAAAAATGTTAATCCAGAACACTTGACTTTGATTGTTGACAAAGAGGATAATGATGCAATAACTGTAATTAATGATCAATAAAACCAAAGCAGAAACTGGTGGGGTAATTGAGAACTTCTAGAACGAAGAACTACAGAGTCAACCTGTCATGACATCAGAGAACCGACACCAAATTTTGGCTAAACTTTTCATTGAAGACTGAATTTTTACAAGAATAACATGTAATTATTGAGAGGAAAAAGTTGTAATCTGATGAGAAAATTTGACATGAATTCATTTATTGTCCATCCATCCATTTTTCATGCCACTTATCCTCACTAAGGTTGGGCTGGATTGGTCGCTAGTCAATCACAAACATTGTATTTTTATGAGGAAAAATAACATCATTTTAATAGCATAAAGATGATGTTTTATAGAAGAAAAAGACTAAATATTCTGACAAAGAAATCAACTAATGAAGTTGCAATTTTTGGAAAATTGTGGAACATTACAGAATATAAAGTCAAAATATTATGGTAATAAAGTCATGATTAGGAGAAAATTTACTAGAAAAAGCTGAAATAGTTCGGAAAATCGAATAAAACAAAATATTCATGATATGATGTTTCCCATAGAAAACCATTCAAAATACATAAACTGTAAATGATGACTGAACATCGAATGTCTTTTTGAACTTGACTTGACTGAAGACTTGATTGTTGACAAAGAGGATAATGATGCAATAACTGTAATTAATGATCAATAAAACCAAGCAGAAACTGGTGGGGTAATTGAGAACTTCTAGAACGAAGAACTACAGAGTCAACCTGTCATGACATCAGAGAACCGACACCAAATTTTGGCTAAACTTTTCAAGCTAAACTTGTCAAGATCAACTCGGAAAGAAATACTGATTAGAATGGATCTGTGCATGTGGTTGGCACCCCCAGTGGTAGGCTCGAATTTGGCTCTTGAGTTTGCATGCTCTCCCCCGTGCTTGCGTTGGTTTACTCCGGTTATGCAATTGTCAGTATGACAATTGTCCTGTGACTGACTGGTAACCACTCACCCACAGTCAGTCAGCTGGGATTGGCTCCAGCTCAGCCATGACCCCGAACAGGAGCATCATATGCAGCAATATGATTGGATGGATTTGTTCCAAAATCCCGGTGCTTCTCATCCAAATGCCAGAGGATGATCTAGTACGGGTACTTCACCATCACATGCAGGAGGTGTCCGTATCTGATGAACTGAGATGAGAAGGGTCTTAATTAAAGATCCTCCAACGAATACACAATCACTACGGTAATTATGAGGATTTCTCAAGTCTAATCTCCAGTGAATTTAACAGATGCGAATATACAGCACGCTTCATCTGACATCTTCTTTTATCCATTCTTGGATGTTTCTTTTTTGGTGATGACTAGAACCAAAATAATGTTGAGGTATTGGTTTAAAAGGGAATAATGACAAGAGCTTTTTACTCACACCCATGAAGACTGGCACAGTTTTGGCTCAAATTGGAATTGTAGTTATTCCTGGTCAGAGGAATATCGGGATAATGAGTGAGCTCTCAATGGGTTTCCCAAGCTATTGCAACATGTTGTTCCGTATATTACTTGCGTTGCTTTAACCTGGGAGAATTTGTTGTTCGTCTTGCTTTTTCCAACATCAAGTTTAAGTACCCGCAGTAAATATACATCAAGTACAGCAATTAGCTTAGGTGAATGATGGCTATAACAAACACTGAATGACGACGCTGGGGCAATTAACTTTGTCTCCATAGACTGCTTGTCTATGAACGCTGGCAAAAAAAAGACATATCCAGAGGTCGATATTCATGTTTTGGTCCTTGTTGAATATGCAGGCTTTTAAACATGGCCTGCATCCTTTTGGGGGCATGCATATTTCATGAGAACATTCACTTTTGGGCTGCACGTTTTATGTCTTGTCAACAATTGCCAAAGCTGCCTTGGAGGTCCCTTTGTGTGGCCGTTCTCTGTTCACCCCAAGGCTCCAACCTGTCACAATAAGAACACTTGTATGTTCCAAAACAAGGTAGGAGATGTAATTGATCAGTACAAGGACCCATTGAGAATTTCACTGTGGGAGTTACAAACACAGACACAGTCATTCATCTCGGGAATAATCAGGAGCAAACCTTTTTGGAGAGATTGATTGGATGAGTGTACACATCCTGAGAGAAGCAATTTCTCGGGCTGCCATCTGTGTGTTATTTTTGTGTAAAGCTGCCTCTTGACCTCAGCGTCTGAGCTGAGGGGCCAATGGAATACATGGAAACTCCCATATTTTGAAAAGACACTTGAATACAGGCAGTCTTCTTGTTCCAACGGTTGGTGGTTGTGACACACTCTCATAAATCAATAATAATGTACAAAAATAAAAGAGAAGTTACGTGCATGCAGCGGAAGAATACGTCATCACGCATCACTACTTTGCGAAAGGACAACATCACTTTTTAAACGTCATCCAAGCATCAGGCAGACTCTGCAGATCACAGTGCATCGACGAAAAGGAAAGTGAAAACTCAAATGAAATGCGGAGAAATGACCACCATTCCTTGGTGTAAGCCAGGGGTAGTCAAAGTGTGGCCCGGGCAGTATTTGCAGCCCACGGCTGTTTTCTACTGGCCTACAGCACATTCTAAAAGAAAATTCTAAAAAAAAAAACAGCGAAATTGAAAAATCAGCAGTAATTTTTACAAGAATAACATCTAATTATTGAGAGTAAAAAGTTGTAATCCGATGAGAAAATATGACAAGAATAGATTTATTGTCCATTTATTATCTATTTTTCATGCCACTTATCCTCACTGAGGTTAGGCTGGATTGGTCACCAGTCGATCACAAACATTGTATTTTTATGAGGAAAAATGACATCATTTTAATAGCATAAAGATGACATTTTAAAGAAGAAAAACACTAAATATTCTGACAAAGAAATCAACTAATGACGTTGCAATTTTTGGAAAATTGTGGAACGTTACAGAATATAAAGTCAAAATATTATGGTAATAAAGTCATGATTAGGAGAGAATTTACTAGAAAAAGCTGGAATATTTTGAAATGGAACAGCAGAACAGCACAAATGGAAAAGATAGCTGAAATTTTTAAAAGTATAAACTCACAATATTGCGAAAAGAATAATGTCATTTTAGTAGCAAGATTTTTTTAAAGGTTGTCATATGAGTTTTAATTTTTGGAAAATTAAGTTGGGGAAAATGTATGGGAATACAGTAAAAAAAGTTGTAATATTTAAAAAGAAAATTGAGAAAGAATAACAACAATATTTTTAAACAAATCTGCAAATATTACATGTGGAGTACCCCAGGGCTCAATACTGGGACCAAAACTGTTGAAGTTGTATATCAATGACATATGAAAAGTTGGATCTCTCTTTCAAAGTGCTTGACATTGCTGCCTGCATCATCCTTTCCCACGTGGTACAAATCCTAAGAACAATTAGTTCTCTACCTTAGTCAAGGTTATTACAATACAGGAAAGCTTGATGGATGCGTCCATGATGCCGTTGCTAAAAGGAGAGTGACCCAGCAGCACCTCATATTCCCAATAGATAGAACCAAAAGGGAGTTTCCACAACACTGTTTTCAAATGATAAAGAAAACTCAACTTGACTTTTTTTTATCCATAACCCTCAGGATCTTTGAAGAAGTTTAAAACAACTGTCTTAGTGCGTCCGACTTTAGCAGCAATGGTGCGAAAGGCCTCGCTTATGCAATGCAACAATTTTTTTTTGCCTTTGCTATCAAGAGACGATGACAGAAAATTACATTGAGTCCACAATTTTGATTTTGGCTGTGGTTGTAAACATTTTCAATAGTTTGTTTTGAACCATCCAACAGATCCAACAGTCAAAAATGTCAATTCTGGTTTGTAAAACTGTGACGTGATGGTAAAGGAGGCGCGGTGGTAAAAGAGGTGGTCAGGTGCCTTAAGACCGACTGCACCTCTCACCACCGATTTGACAAATTTGCCACAATAACGATGACATATACAAACCACTGCTTCTTTGCAACATCAAAATGACATTTTCTGATATTTTCCCCGCCACATGACCAAGAATGCCTGGTCCCAGGCCATGCCCTATTTTTTTCTTTGCTCTTCGCCACCTGCTGTTCCCCCACCTGCTTCTGCAACCTCCGCACAGCCCACCTCCACCCCACCTACCACCACCCCCGCCAGCAGCCCTTCTTGGCTCTGCACCACTCTACCTGCATTCAGCACAGGTCCCAAGGTACACGGGCATCCGCCGCTTTGTGCAGCCCCCCTATTTGGACTCTGTGCCGCACCGCTATGCAGTTGTTTTGTCCACACTGCTACAATTGGACCTCAATTACACAAACAAGGGCGGTAAAGACAGCGCTCCCCACTCCCCACAGCCCCTCATCGTCTTCCATTCTCCCCATCTGTCTGCTTTCTCAGTCCCAAATCCTCCCTGGTAGTTAGTGTCCGTTCCCCACTCCCCATCATTCCATGCCCATCTTTTTCCCCGAGCCATCTGCTTGTCTCATTTCACTTTTGTTTGGCTTTATTTAAATGCACTCCCCACATGGCTTGCTTTCTTTCTGTCTTTATTTCTTTTTGTGCCTTATTCCGTTTAATTCAGTGCTCCAACAAAACACCCCCCCCACACACACCCCTTTGCTGTCAATAAACAGATGGATTTTTGTTTGTTTGTTCTTTGTTAATTAAAAAAAAACACAGTATTTTTCCAGGCTGCGGAAATAGTAACTTGTCAGTGTTGTTAATGTGTGAAACATTGGCGGCTGAGTGTGTCGTTTCACAGATTATGTGCGTATATGTAAATACACATAGGCGTTGATGATTATCTAAATTGGAGTCTTACCACTTTAGACTAGCTTGACTGACGGTTTGTATGCATAATGTTGGGAGAAAAACGAGCAATACGAACACGAGAGGGCAGATAAGACTTTCACCTGACCAGCTCAACCTTCACACTTGCAGATGAAGCTACAAAGTCAAAAACTTTGTCTTCTGGAGAAGGACTTGTACTAAATTAAATAAATCCTCCGGAGGATCCGGTGATGTAGGTGTGAGGGTGCTGTGGTTAGAAGCAACATATGCATACCCCATTGTGTAATGTCTTTCACATGTGGGGGGGGTGCAGTGTGCGTATGGGTGTGTGCATGTATGAGGAAGGTGTTGGATTCCAGTGATTCATTCACACATTTATTTATTTTAGTTGAGTAAAAAAAAAAAAGTGGGCCATGTGTTCAAAGTGCGTGCTTTTAAGAAGTTTTTTAGTGCAACTATTGATCGGTACGACTAGTTGTACATGTCAATTCCGTCTACTGGCTCGTTGGGGCTGGTTTTCACAGTCAGGAGATCTATTCACACGGCCCTTGTGAGGATAAGCAGCATAGGAGATGAATGGAATGAATAGAAATCATGCGGCCTATTATTCCAACAATATGCACATGTTATGCATTTTAATTAAATTAAACATTTTTAAGCATAAAAATGACTAAATAAACTCAAATACAAATGTAAAGCATTCAAAAGACGCTTACAAAGACGATGAAGGAATGTAGTATTCTCTGAACCCTCGCCCTGCTCCCGTAGGGAACACATTCATAGCAACACACAAAATAGTATTAAAATACTCTATGAAGCTATGAACAGAACCGTTACGCATACAAGGCGTATAAAAGGCGGAAATATGTATACCATCCGAGGAAATGTAAGCTTCCATCAGTTGCAACTACCAACCTATTTAGCTGATTTCCATATAAATCACAGTGCTTGCCATTCACTCCGTTCCTCGTTCTTAGACATGGTAACAAGAAATACAGTAAACCTCGGATATATCGGATTCAATTGTTCCCACTGGTTTTGTCCGATATAAGCGAAATCCGTTATATGCGTATACCGGAAAATGTCCATTTTACGCATAAATCGGATTTATATCCGGTATATGCGTAAATGGGATTTTATCCGTTATAAAAAGGCACTTCCTTGACTATGTTTCCAATGTACCTGGACTGGGCAATGAAAAGAGACGTAAGGTAATGAGAATTTAACTTTATTGGACTCTTTATTAGCATAACAAATTGTTAATTAAGCTAGGCCCTGTTACGCCCGTCAGGCCTACGTTATTTCCAATAGTGAGGTTAAGATCTCATTCACTGCTGTGCTAGTATTATTGACGTCACTCACTTTTATATTTGTCCTAAATCTGGAGCCAGGAGAAAGACAATAGCCAGTGACATCAACAAGATTAACATAACGATGCGGCCATCCGATATATGCCAGGGAAATTTCATGGAAATGCATTGGAACGGGACTGGAGATTTTGTCCGAAATGGGCGAAATCCGTTATAAAAAATCCGATATATGCAATGAATTTTTATTGGAAATGCATTACAGAAAAATCGCTTCTTTTTTATCTGTCCGTTGTGAGCGAATTTCCGATATATCCAAGTCCGATATATCCGAGGTTTACTGTAACTATTAGTGGGACTGAAAAACAGTGTGTTTAGTTGGAAAGATTGGGAGGATGTTGGGTTTTTTTTTCTCATCTGTAGGACGGCCAACCGTGATTTTTAAAAAATCATTCCAAGGTTTGGAAATAAATTGAAAATAAATTGGTCAGTGCACCAACTGATTGTACGAGTCAAGAACACAACCAGAGGCATCTCCTTTTATCACAGTTAAGGCGGCACCTTAATTAACATTTCATACAACAACCAGACCAAGGTGATGTACACAAAGATAACACCGACATGCATTTACATAGGAAAATAAGGCTTTGGTGCAGATTTGCATAAGAGAACTGTGACTTTTGGTATATTATTGAGCGGACCACATGAAATTGAAGCAGTCTTCTGTTAAATCTGTTAAGTCTCTTTCAGCTCTGAGCTTTCAGTAAGACCACTCTGACGTGCCCTATGACGTGTCCTGCCCTCAATAAGCTCTACAAGCAGAAATGACTACGCCATGGAGGGCAGGGCTCAGCCTCGCTACAGGTGAGAATTGACAATTCAAATGAAGGTATTTTTTCACCAATTTTTGCATCAAAAAGGTCTACATGGATGATCCAGGTACGGTAATGGTAATGGTAATAGTAATGGTAATGGTTTTATTTCATTTGAACATGCATCAGATTCTAATTGAGTGCATCCCATAATCAGTTCCCAGTTCCACATGTCCAAAAGGAGTAGGAAGAAGCAAAGCTTATTAAATCCTACCCCTCCATCTGGTACTTTTACAATCACTAACTGTTACATTTGTTCACTTCCTGCTTTCCATAATACAGTTTAAGTTTTTTTTTTTTTAATTTTTACATTTTGTAATTTTTTGTCCCGTACCAAAGTACGAGGTGATATGACCATCCAATGACATTATGTGTACCTTAGTACACATAATGAGCCCTGTGAGTAACTAACCAGTCCAGCTTCTGGCCCCCAGTCAGCTAGGATAGGCTCCAGCGTCGCTATCATCCCGAACAGGAGAAGTGGTGTTGAAAAGTGATGGATGGTGGATTCGGGTTGTCTTAGAAGACATTTGGCCTCTCCCAGCAGGCATCATCAGTTCATGCTCAAAGTCAAAGTAGATGAAATGTCTGAACTTCTCCATGAATTTTTGAATGATCAACTTTTCACTTTCACAAATGATTTTTATACTTAAAAAGCTCATGAAAAAGCATTGGCACATATACTGTTGTTTTAGCATTAGTAAGTGTGTCATGCTACAGGCACTTAGGTGTGCACTAACATGGATGCAGAATATCGAACAACAAAAATGCTACCAGTCTTGACTTACCTTATTAGCATGATCACTTTTCCCCCTCAATGTCGATGTAAACCATTTTTCACAACACCCTTAGCAGGGCCTGGGGAGCGACGTGGGGGAGATCAGCTATCTCGAATTGATGTGTTAGCACTGTGGAGAGTGTAAGTGACTGGTGTGAGTTGTGGCCGACAGCAGCTCCTGTGTGAACGTAGTATGTGTTACTTGTCTGAGAATTATTTATTTCTATTATATTGGGTAATAGGATGCACGGCGGTATGGTGGTCAGCGCGCAGACCTCACAGCTAAGAGACCAGGGTTCAATTCCACCCTCAGCTATCTCTGTGTGGAGTTTGCATGTTCTCCCTGTGCATGCGTGGGTTTTTTCCGGGTACTCCGGTTTCCTCCCACATTCCAAAAACATGCTAGGTTAATTAGCCACTCCAAATTGTCCATAGGTATGAGTGTGAGTGTGAATGGTTGTTTGTCTATATGTGCCCTGTGATTGGCTGGCCACCAGTCCAGGGTGTACCCCGCCTCTCGCCCAAAGACAGCTGGGATAGGCTCCAGCACCCCCGCGACCCTCATGAGGAAAAGCGGTAGAAAAGGAATGAATAAATATTGGGTAATACAAATCCCAAAGTGACTATGTGGGTGCTATTTCATGAATAGAAGACTCTAATACTCTCTGTAGGCGGCATTATGAATTATCCTTACTGACCTTTTTTGCAGTACATTTAGCCAGTGAAGATTGCTTTTATAGTTATTAGCCCATATTTCCACACAATAAGTAAGATATGGTAGAACCAGAGAGCAATAAAGAGTGTGGAGTGATTTCTGATTGAGAACAAATTTTGCTTTGTTCAATATTGAAATATTTCTGTCCACCTTATGTTGTATATTTGTAATATGAGGTTTCCAGCTCATATTTTCATCTATTGATCCTGATCCTGGTATGAAAGTGCAGAGGAGACTTGAAATCTTTGCTGCTAGTGTCTGTACTACTGAATAAGAGTAAAAGAAGCTCCTTGTTGAGTGAGTTTTAGCTGTAAAAGAATGTGACTTGTACTGTTGGAAGGGCTAAGCGTGACTGATGAAAAGGTGCTCAGCTTGTCACATTCGTGCTTGGTTTTATGAAATTATTCATGAAACATGCTGGTCTCGGACAGCTCGCTTGCTGTCAACATTTAAATACTTGCAGTTTGAATTGTCTTCTAGCTTAGAAAGTATTCTTTGGTTGAGGTTTTACCTGAAGTTCTACTGTAGCTAGATGGACAAAACAGCATGTCTACACAGTAATCCCTTGTCACATCTGCTAGGTGATGTTTGCGACTTGGGTTACAGTATTGGTTGATTCCTACTGGTATCAACATTTGGTTGAAACCACTGTATCCAACAGTACAATATGGACACAGTAATATTTCCTTTATCACTATTGACTGGTCCAGATGTGACCATGATAAGAAATGGAATATTTTCATAGAGCAAAGAAAACCTGTACCTTCTATGGTTTTTAGTATTATTAGAGTCTTCTATTCATGAAATAGCACCCACATAGTCACTTTGGGATTTGTATTACCCAATATTCATTCATTCCTTTTCTACCGCTTTTCCTCACGAGGGTCGCGGGGTTGCTGGAGCCTATCCCAGCTGTCTTTGGGCGTGAACAAAGCCGGATTCTCCGATATTCATCCATTCTTTCACTCATTTTCTACTGCTTATCCTCATGAGGGTCATGGGGGGTTGCTGGAGCCTATCCCAGCTGTCTTGGGGTGAGAGGCGGGGTACACCCTGGACTGATGGCCAGCCCATCACAGGGCACATATAGACAAACAACCATTCACACTCACATTGATACCTATGGACAATTTGGAGTGGCCAATTAGCCTAGCATGTTTTTGGAATGTGGGAGGAAACCGGAGTACCCGGAAAAAACCCACGCATGCACGGGGAGAACATGCAAACTCCACACAGAGATAGCCGAGGGTGGAATTGAACCCTGGTCTCTTAGCTGTGAGGTCTGCGCGCTGACCACCATACCGCCGTGCATCCTATTACCCAATATAATAGAAATAAATAATTCTCAGACAAGTAACACATACTACGTTCACACAGGAGCTGCTGTCGGCCACAACTCACACCAGTCACTTACACTCTCCACAGTGCTAACACATCAATTCGAGATAGCTGATCTCCCCCACGTCACTCCCCAGGCCCTGCTAAGGGTGTTGTGAAAAATGGTTTACATCGACATTGAGGGGGAAAAGTGATCATGCTAATAAGGTAAGTCAAGACTGGTAGCATTTTTGTTGTTCGATATTCTGCATCCATGTTAGTGCACACCTAAGTGCCTGTAGCATGACACACTTACTAATGCTAAAACAACAGTATATGTGCCAATGCTTTTTCATGAGCTTTTTAAGTATAAAAATCATTTGTGAAAGTGAAAAGTTGATCATTCAAAAATTCATGGAGAAGTTCAGACATTTCATCTACTTTGACTTTGAGCATGAACTGATGATGCCTGCTGGGAGAGGCCAAATGTCTTCTAAGACAACCCGAATCCACCATCCATCACTTTTCAACACCACTTCTCCTGTTCGGGATGATAGCGACGCTGGAGCCTATCCTAGCTGACTGGGGGCCAGAAGCTGGACTGGTTAGTTACTCACAGGGCTCATTATGTGTACTAAGGTACACATAATGTGTACTAAGGTACACATAATGTATTGTATGGTGATATTACCTCCTACTTTGGTACGGGACATAAAAATTACAAAATTTAAAATTATTAATTTTTAAAATTTAATAACACTGTACTATGGAAAGCAGGAAGTGAACAAATGTACTGATTGTACTGATTGTAAAAGTACCAGATGGATGGGTAGGATTTAATAAACTTTGCTTCTTCCTAGGCGGCACGGTGGTCTAGGGGTTAGCGCGCAGACCTCACAGCTAGGAGACCGGGTACTCCGGTTTCCTCCCACATTCCAAAAACATGCTAGGTTAATTGGCCACTCCAAATTGTCCATAGGTATGAATGTGAGTGTGAATGGTTGTTTGTCTATATGTGCCCTGTGATTGGCTGGCGACCAGTCCAGGGTGTACCCCGCCTTACGCCCGAAGACAGCTGGGATAGGCTCCAGCACCCCCGCGACCCTCGTGAGGAAAAAGCGGTAGAAAATGAATGAATGAATGCTTCTTCCTACTCCTTTTGGACATCTGGAACTGGGAACTGATTACGGGATGCACTCAATTGGAATCTGATGTTCAAATGAAATAAAACCATTACCATTACAGGGCTCGACAATAACGATGTACCGATGGCCCGGGGCAAGTTAAAACCAAATTGGGGCAAGTAAATCCAATCAGTGATATTCCCGTGGGGCAAGTGCACTTTAGCATGCCATACTGCCAAGAGTTTTTTAAAAGCGGTTCTTGTTGGGTGTTGGTAAAACACGGACTACGTAATTCCGGTGGTAATTTGCAAACCAATCCTTGCAAATCTTGAAATGGACCAATCAGAATCGTTTATTTAGACCGCGGTCCCCAGTCCATAGTCTGCGTTTCACCCACACCCGTTCTTGTTGGCGATCAACCAATCAGCGATGGTTTGACTAGGAAAACATCTATCATGGCGTCCCTGCCAACATGGTCTAATTCTTCAACAACTTGTGAAGGAAAAGAGCAAAAAGTGATGAAGCAGTGCCTCCTAAACAAGTATTTTATTAGCGGCAGCAAATCAAATGATGGCACAGGTGAGTGAATCACATTGCTGTGACAATTTGAAGTGGTCACAATGAAACACCACCCATTAGATCCAATACCAAGTGCTGATTTTGCACAAGCTACAAAATCTAGCGCTTCCATTTCTCTGTGGATTTTTCTCACCTTTGCTTCACAAATTATTGTTTGACCATTGAGCATTTTTTTCTGGATTAAAAACACTTTACTAGTACACAAATGTGTCTATTCAATAATGTTTCATTGTGGTGCACAACTTATAAAAGTCAAAGTGCCTAGAAGTCTCTTGCCAATCCAGATTTCCATGCAACGTCATGATCTATGTAGGAAAACAACCACAAGAAATGATCATCATTTCATCTTTATTTGAGATTCTCATGTGATGCCACAAAAATGAGATGATATCATTATGGCAGTCTTTTCATTTTACATGGGGCAAGTTGGGGCAAGTAGTTCTCACCTTAAGGATTCCCCATGGGCAAGTCATTTTTGGTTTTAATGTAGAGCCCTGCCATTACCATTACCAAAGAAACCAACATTTCACTCTCCCATTCACGCTTCGGGACAATATTGATTCTCACTTGAAGACCATACATTGGATTGTGGGAGGGGGTATTTAGACCCCCATACAAGCACAGGGAGAAAATGCACAGCACACAGAAAAGCTCCACATCTGACATTCTATACATTCCCATAGTGAATGCATCGCACCTGAAGCTAAAGCGGCTGGCATTGAACCAGACTGTCAATTAGGCGTGTCAAGAAGCTGTTCTCCTTCCTATTACAGCTGAATCGGTGTGGTGTTGGAGCTTATTGGTTCCATCTGGTCTCCATCTGTGATGAGAGAGCCTGACAGGAGGCGGACTCCTGACGTACGCATGTTCTTAAACACGTCCTTGTCTTGCAAACCCTTTGCAGCTGTCTTTTGGATCTCATCGGTGTCCCAAGTGGTTCACCAGCTGAAACAAAGCCGACCTGCTTGTGCCGTTTTTACAACCGTCTGACTCAGTGGACACAATTCCATTCAAACGACTCCTCAACTTCCTGGTGTGGGGCTGTGGCTCACGGCGTGTGTGACGTCTTCATCCATTCATGGTGACCAAATTGAAAGAAATGACTGTCGTCAAGTGCTGATTTCAACACCCGCATGCTGTTTTTCCACTACATCGCACATCATTTTGACACTTCTAGCCCTCAGGTGTCCTATATGAATATTTCAACATTTTTATGACTTAGATCTGTCAGCTGCAATTACTCAATGGCCATTCATTTCAACCACACTCACTTTTCAAGTACACCAAGAGAGTGTTTTGTAAATCGGTGCCTTAGATCTATGAGCCACAGGATGAGTCTCGGTCTATATATTGCTTGGTTCCAATCCACTAAACATCCCAACCCACACAAATTCTGTGGGAGGCTCCGACATCAATTGCAGAATGTCATAAAATAAGAATGTTTTGTGCCCACCGAGCTTTAATGCTGAGATTCAACCTCTGACCTTTATGATTTCAGCAGTAAGCATGACTTCATTCTCATAGTGTGGGACATGTGATTGTCACTTGTCATTTCCATTAACCTTTCTGAAAGATCCCAGTGTGTCATAGGGAGCCTTATTTTAAACAGTCACAAATAATATTCAACAAGGAACACTTTTAAAATGTGTCTTATTTATAATTTATAGCACTGGAAAAGGCTCCTGTGTAAAAGAGTGTCTTTACACAGATGATTGTTTTCTGTGCTGTTTGGCTGACTCAGTACAATATGCTGCGGGCAATCTACAATTTTTTCCCATGCTCTTGAAAGATGCACTTGCCAACCGACGTTTCTCCAATAATGCCAGCCAGAAAAACACCATGCATTACTTTAAAGAGATATTGATTTTAAGAGGCTAGAACTCTCTACTCTGGATTAGAAGTATCGGTATTTGGCTTGATGAATCATTTTCATTACAACTTCATGTCAGACTTGATTTTGCACTGGTGGAAACAATTAGGACTTCTTTTGATCACTCCCAGATCTTCATGATAAAATCAGTCATGCTGCTTCTTCACTCGCTTGGCCCGACACTCACTCTACCCGTGGCTGATGGTATCGCATCCGGAACACATGAAACGCACGGATTGGCCAAAGTCCCTCAGATTTAGACATTTTACACTTTAAGCACCAAAGTTGCAAAATTGGGACAAAAAACATTTGGTAAATTTCACAAGCTTGTCGCTGCAAATATGGGGCCTCATGTAGTTACTGCTTACTTACTACTACTACTACTACTACTACTGTAACTACAGTCTGGGCAACATTTGTGGTCATGTTTCGATGCAAAGTGTTTTCATAAGTGAGTTTATAATATAAACCAGGGGTGCTCACACTTTTCAGCATGCAAGCTACTTTTAAAATGACCGAGTCAAAATGATCTACCCACTACAAAAATGCAAAACATCTATTTATTTTCAAATGTATTGAGGATTATTTGTACGTACAATGTATGTTGATGTACCTTACACAACCAAATGAGCCAATATTGCAAAACACACATAATTAACAATTAACATTTTTTGTAATTACCTCCACATTACTCCCCATTTCCCTTCTTTGGTACTGCGATGGTAGAATGGCATATGAGGCAAACGCACTTCGAAAAAGACATTGTGAAAAAAAAGTCCACCTCCCATTCCGTATGGAAGTGATATGTTTTTGCCTTTTTACTTGGTCCAGCTCCTTCACTCATTTTAGTGACCATAAACTTTAGCGAGGGCTTAAAATCTAACGCAATTCGCCGACTAGCTTAGCACTTTGCATCGTTGTTTACGCATGAGCGGTGACCTAAAGGTCAAAATTCAGTTGTCATCTGACTGGTTGTCCTGTATGTCAATCAAGTAACGGGGATGGATGATAGGCTGACATCGTAAGTTCTGCTGCACTTAGAGACGTTGTTTGATTTGATTGGTCGCCCGAAGGGCAACATTCAGTTGTCATCTGAATGGCTGCCCTGTATATCAATCAAGTGACGGCATTGATGCTAGGATGATATTTTTTTAATGTCACGCCGCGATCGACCAGCGATCGACCAGTACCACCTCCGCGATCGACCGGTAGCTCGCGATCGACTTAATGAGCACCCCTGATATAAACAGTCTACAAGCAGCACTATATCCATGCTACAACCTTTTCAAATAGTAATGGTAATGGTAATGGTAATGGTTTTATTTCATTTGAACATGCATCAGATTCCAATTGAGTGCATCCCATAATCAGTTCCCAGTTCCACATGTCCAAAAGGAGTAGGAAGAAGCAAAGCTTATTAAATCCTACCCCTCCATCTGGTACTTTTACAATCAGTTACTGTTACATTTGTTCACTTCCTGCTTTCCATAAAGAGTTTAAGTTTTTTTTTTGTTTGTTTGTTTTTTTTTTAATAATGTACCTCGAAGTACGAGGCGATGTGGAATGTGGAAACTGAGCATTTCTTTTAAACTGTGGCAGCAAAAAGGTTAATGCAAATTTCATGATCAGAGAAATGTATTTCAATACAGTTGGACCTCGTTTATTGCGATTAATCAATTCCAGACCCAACCGTGATAAGTGAATTTCCACCAAGTAGGATTCAGTTAATTAATCAATCTTCTTCTTCTTTGTCTTTGGACTTTTCCCTTCAGGGGTGGCCACAGCAAATCAACCTCCTCCACCCAAGCCTTCTTCTGCATCTGTCTCTCTCACACCAACTACCCTCATGTCCTCCTTCACTACATCCATAAACCTCCTCTTTGGTCTTCCTCTACGCCTCCTACCTGGCAGCATCCTTCTACCAATATATTCACTATCTCTCCTCTGGACATGTCCCAACCATCTCAGTCTGGCCGATAACTGACTTTATCTCCAAGGCCTCTAACATGTAATGCCCCTCTGATGTACTCCTTCCTGATCCTATCCATCCTGGTCACTCCCAATGACAACATCAGCATCCTCATCTCTGCTTCCTCCAGTTCTGCTTCCTGTCTTTTCCCCAGTGGTACTGTCTGTAGACCAAACAACTTGGCTGGTCTCACCACAGTTTTGTAAACCTTTTGGTATTAATGAATTTATTTCAATATTTCCAAACCACAACAACAATTCTCTCATGGCACTTTACACATGGAGGTCACATTCAGAAATGAAAACAGAGAACCAACTGAAATTGCACATGAACAAACACTTACTGAAAGAAACTTAACAGAACCCAGGCTCTGGGGGGAGGCTGTCTGTCTCGACCGGTTGGGTTTCGATATAAAAACAGAGTAGAGGGATGGATGGTAGATCAAGCTAGAAGTCTTCGTCCAAGGAACGTAGAGGAGTGTCTTTAATACAGATCAGCGTATCAGGGGTCAGTTCTAACTATTTGCTTTAGCAAAGACGTAGAAGTTTGGAGTTGACTTTTAAAAAAGGAGAGGGTGCCTGCCCCCCGGATTAATTGGGGGAGATGGTTCCACAACAGAGGAGCCTGATAACTAAATGCTCTACCTCCCATTCTAGAGTTGCGAGTAATTGTAAATTCTGGGAGTACAGGGTTCTACCGGGTTGGTAGGGTTCTAGGAGCTCTTAGATGCAAGAAGGAGAATTTAAAACTAAACTGTACAGATAATTGTACAGGTAACCAGTCCAGTGAGGCTAATACGGTTGAGTGATGATCTTTTGTTCTGGTTCCGGTTAAAGGGTACCAATTATGCCTTGTCTACTTTTCTGACCCATAAATGTAGCTAGAATGTTGTATTCTTGTGTTAAACCATGCCAAAGTTTCAGATAATGACTAAGTCAGGGATGGCCGAACACTCCGTTTCAGAGGGTTTTTTTCTAGCACTGTGGCTGCCCGGGTACAAGCTGGGCAAGCTGTTTGCTGTACAAACTGAGCGGGACCAATCACAAAGGAGTGTTCATGTCCAGAGAAATCTAAGAAAATACAGCCGGAATAGGTGCGGATTCTGGAAGATCTAGAAAGCTTTCTGTGTGGGTTATCGTGTTAGCTGCTCCATAGGACTAAATTCATAGGTCAGAAAATAATCTTTAAGATGAATGCAACTAACTTTAGACTAACTTTTTTTAACCTCTTTAAAGCAACCTACAGTATTAACAGACAGACGGTATTAACCAGGTTAATTTAATTAATTAATTATTAATTAATTAATTATTATTAATTAATTTACGGTAGATTTAATAATCCAACCTGGAGGTCAAAACAGCATGAACAGGTTTTTCTGCATCTGGTAGTGCGAGAACATTCAGGTTTTTGTAAAAGGAAGAATGCCGTTGCTTTTTTATTTTCTTTTATTATTTGGGAACTAAAGGGAAGGTCCTGATCGAAGACGACACCAAGGCCTCTGACTGTACTGTGCAAGACCATGTAGGGTAGTAATATGTGCAATCTTGTCTCTCAGGCACTGGGAACAATGGACTATGATTTCAGTCTTATCTGAGTTTGTTCAGAAATAATTATTCTCAATAGTGCCAAGATAGAAAGGTTGTTAGGTAAGACTTAACACTTGGAAAGTTAGCACTTATCCCATGAACATGACATCCATCGTAGTTTTCTTGTGGACAAAAAGGAGCTCTGAAGCAACCGTGTTGCTTGTTTGTTTTAAAGACAAAATGTCACAGTGGTAATCAAAATAAAAAAAGAAAAGCGGTCACATTTGGAGTCTATTAACTAAAGACGAGGCGGATAACTATGGCTACCTAGCTACAGTCAGACAGACAGTGGAGTCAGGCAAAATGTGTAAACGAGATGGTAGAATAGCCAAATGTCAATGCAAGTTAAAAGAGGGCCATCAACAGGTTTAGACTGTGACAAGCTGTCGTCACTTGACTAAAACTTTTACAGATTATTTTTCATTCACACCCCGATAAGGGATGGCCCTTGTCAACTCAATATGGGACTAGTGCGTTCATCTGGTTGCAGATGTGCAAGAAGATGAAAAAATATACTTTAGTAGCAAAATGCGACCAACTTGTCGCTGTCTGGCGCCTTGGCACCACCCGCTTAGCAGTTTGACTCCATCCACTCAGTCCTGGGTTCATTTGTAAAGGGGTTCAAGTGTGAGCGTTCACTCCTACTCAAAAGTTATCAAGTGTTCTCTTGATAGCTGATAGAGATTTGAAAACATATGTATTTACAGCAAGAGGAAGACCCCGGTTTCAGCTGGGATAGGCTCCAGCACCCCCCCCCCCCCCATGACCCCCTGTGAGGATAAGCAGTAGAAAATGAATGAAAGAATGGATGGATATTGGAGAATCCGGCTTTGTTCACAAAACAGCTTTATGTGGTGAGCGAGTGACCATGAGGTAGGACTTTAGCTCCCCAAAAACAACAAAAATTGAAATTGCTGCCTTAAAAAAAATAGAAACAGAGGTGAATATTTTAGTGTTTGACGCTGCGGTGCATTACTCTTCTGATGTCAGTTATAATGATCCTAAAAAGTCAAACTCAAAATGAAAGATTTTTATTTTCCCATTTTTTATTGGATTTTTTTTTTTTTTACACAAGACAGTTCCATTCCTGAAACAGAAGTAAAATGAATGACCTCCTTACATTTATCCCTACCTTATTATAATGTTCACCCAGGCTAGTCTGGGATCTCCTTGTAACAGCGCACAGAATCTATGACCCCTCTAGCATCCAATAATTGACATTACAGACATTACATTTGGAGCTCTTAATACATACTAATATACGAATATCACCATTTATTTTTTTATTCATTAAATACAGAAAAAAAATTGAAATAGCTGCCTTACTATAGCTTAGATTCATACACTTACATACATACAATTCATACACATTTCATGAAAAAGTCAATCAGCCGCCGATCACTCTGGACACTCGGCAAAGCATCACACGTGGACTAAAGTTGTAAACATAGAATAAGGCCCCTTTCAATAATATAACAGGTGCATGTAAACACTTGATATAAAAACTATACAACTATAAAAACTATTTGCAGATTTTTTTAGTTAGAGCAGGGGTCGGGAACCTTTTTGGCTAAGAGAGCCATGAAGACCAGATATTTTAAAATGTGTATCTGTGACAGCCATATACATTTTTTTAAACATTGAATGCAATAAAATGTGTACATTTGTATGTAAGACCAACAGTTTTAGATATAATGGACTCTAATTACGTAGACCAGTCACACTACCCCACGCCAATGGGGTGTGGCAAGCACACTTTCGTGAGCAGCGCAGTGTCTAATAATAAATCAAATACTTGCTGCCATTAATACAACTTCTGCTGCTGCATGGTTTTGCACCATACTCCGTACATGTATTTCATTCTTTTGGCCATCTTTGCCAGAAGGCTTGGTTCTGCAGCTTTAGCTAGGTGACTATTTGACTAAAGGAGGAAAGTTTATATTTACATGTTGACATCTCAATGACCGAGGTAGACTACCGCATTACCCAGTAATAATCGAGTTTTGGTGTTTGACCTTGAAAATATCATCAGGAAAGATAGATATGGTTGGCCGTATTGCAGTAGAAAATAGATGGACGGATTAAAATGCATAAGAAAGTTTTGATTTTTAATATTTTTCTGTGATGGTTTACTTTAAAATGTTAGCAAAAATACATTTTTATTGTGGTAAGAAATGCTTGAGAGCCAGATACAGTCATCAAAAGAGCCCTACCTGGCTCCCGAGCCATAGGTTCCCTACCTCTGAGTTAGAGTTTCCTTTTTTTGGTATAAATCATGCTGCTACTCTGAATGTCATTTTAATTGCCTCCTTGGGAATAAAGTCCAGTGAGTGGATGGACAGTTCCCAGTCTGAGTTACAGTGACTCCCACTCAAAAGTTATGTGTACACATCAAGTGTTCCCTTGATAGCTGATAGAGACATTTGAAAACATATTCACAGCAAGAGGAAGACGAATGAGGATACGGTGATGATGTCAATGGGATATTAGGTTGAAGTAGCATTTGGTTAATGTCCAAAAGACGTGAGATGGCAACATGCTGGTACCTAAGCTTTCACAGTGAATTGTGATTATCATTGCCCTCTCTACTAAAAATATACTCCATCACCTTCACATTCATCTTCCTCAGCAAGGGAGTTGTCATCTTGTGTGTTCGGGGTTATGTCATGTCATGCTTTGCTTCGGAACGCCACAGTAGATGCTGGATTTCATGTTTTCCTCAATGAACCACAACGGTCAAGCAACCACAAACCATCGTAAGACCGCTTGTTTCATTTCTATAGTATTGTCCATGAAGATATACGTACTGAGCATATACTGTACATGTGCTGTGGTTTGATCATGTGGCGGACATTTGAGCCGCACAGGGGGTGTAAGCACAGACACTCACCTATAGAGGGCGCCCCTCTGCTATCCTGACTTGATGAGTGCTGAACACAAATAGACCCAGGTATGGATGCGAGTTGAATGGTTGGCGACAAGACCAGAGCTGGGATAGGCTCCAGCATACCCGCAACCGCAGTGAGGATAAGCGGCATAGAAAATGGATGGGTGAAGTCTAAAGGTGACTATAGGGGTGTTATCTCATGTCTAGGGGGCTCTAATAATGGTACAAATGGCATTTAGACCATTTAGACCAGTGATTTTCAACCACTGTGCCGCGACACACTCGTGTACCTTGAGAAACCGTCAGGTGTGCCGTGAGGAATTATCCAATATCACTTTATATAATTAACATTTATTAATCATCATTTGCAAATATTATGTCAATAGCCATTATGTCAATAGTATACATGGACCCAAATATTACAATTCACTTTGGTTTATTTGCTCAAACGGAAAGAATTGAACAGGGATGGAATATTCCTTTAACCAATCCGATTGAGGTATCTTGTACCCGCTCAAACGGAAAGTTGTCAGGGTGCCTTCTTCTTCGTGGTGTTTTTCTTCTTCTGTTGTTTATTGGCGGTTGGCAAGCAGCTTTCGTGTGCATTAGCGCCATCTGTGGAACAGAATCTAAACCCTTCTATACGCCATTCACAAGTCCACTTTTATTAAAAAAGAAAATATATATCTATATAAAACATGTCCTGAGTTGAATTATAAAATATTAGCAAGATTGAATTTGATCTTTTCCCGTTTAAATTGATCCCGGGTGCGTTCTTTCAGCGCATGCTCAGATATGACGTAACACGCAGATCCAGACGTTCTTCACTTTTAAAAATGGAGGCCAGCAATCGGCACTGGACTGCTAAGCAAAGTTTGTTTTTGATTCAAACTAAATTTCAAGACCGGACAGACGAAAAACTGGCAATACGGAGTTATTCCAACAAGTGAAAGAAAAACTTGGGGAAGCCGGTATCACGTGATGTTGATGTTTACGTTTTACTGGGCATGCCCTATTGACTATTCTGGTTGATTTTCACGGCGCATGTAGACAAGAGATTGGAATATTCCTTTCTATGGATACCATTGTTTCCCGAAAGGTCACTCGTAAAGAGAAAAAGTGGTGATGTAAAAACGTGGCTACTGTGGAGTGTCTGTGGTGTAAAGACTGGCAGAGCAATGTAATATTGGTCCGTGTGGCAACACCTACCTTGTTCCTCCCATAGACTTATTGATGCACGTGTGAGGTCGTGGTGACATTTTGGAACATTTTTGGTTAGTGGTGTGCCACAAGATTTTTCCAATGTAAAAAACCTGCCATGGCTCAAAAAAGGTTGAAAATCACTGATTTAGATCATAACGCCTGAAGGTGGATGCTGCAGCCAAACCAATTGAGAACTGTTCTCCAATATTTGCAAGAAAAGTGCCCTGGAAACGGGTCCTGGGACTATGACTGTTCAAGCTGTGAAAATCGTTGCCATGTGTGCAAAACAAATGCATTATCAATGAGTACTCTTTTACTGTACACTTTTATCGGGACAACTATGTACTGCTGATGGATAGTCCACATTTGTGTATTCTATGCTTTATTGTCCTATTTATCATTATATTGATTTTTCACACATACCATTTTTTGCATATCAGAACTTTTTTGGAACAGCATGCATTCATTTAGAGCTGACCTGAGCTCTCTGACATTTTATCATTGCCAATGAAACTGTGCACTTTTTGTTTATTTGACCCTGCAAATGATGGAAGTCGTATAAAAGACAGGCTGGGTGGATCTGAGTAGCCACCAGCACTTCACATAGGAATGTGAGCTTAGTTGAAAATGTCCATTGTTATTCCCATTTTCCCTTGACTGTCTCTCTATTGGACCTCCATGGACCTCAGATCCATGCTCACAGCCCCTTGGCACCACCGACCTTGTATAATCCATCCATGATGGAAGCACCCGAGGGGCTGCACTGCTTCTCCAACAGACATGATTTCTGTACGTGAATTCTTACCAATATTACGGGTGGTAGGTTCTAATGCTGAGTCCCGTTGGACATAACGGTCAAGGTATCTGACCATCAATATTGCTAACATGTGTTTAAAGGGTACTTTTATTTGTGTTGTCCAGTTAAAGTAAAGTTAAATAGCTTGTGAAGGCAATTAGTACATTGGCAGCTCACTGTATTTTTAGTGGTGCTGTAAATAAAATGTACTACTCTGTGCAAGCCTGCAGTCACTAAACTTTGTGTACACTGTGCAAACATGGAGTCAGCCAACTGAGCTGACTTTGGAACTGTGGCCAACTTTTAGTATGAGGCAAGAAACAATGAAAGATTGGAGGCTGTTTAGTAATAATCAAATGAATTTCTAATGTGTTTGCAGTCTTCGGAAAGGAACAGCAACGGCATCGTGTCAGCTATGGGAGGTTGAACTAAGCCCACACAGATGTCTGCTACAGGCAGGATTACTCCGATCAATACAACACTGGCATGGAAACAACTCATTGAATATAATTGAAAATAAATATCATTTCATATAAATATCATATCATTTTTTATCATTGTTTTCTCCTGGTACTCCGGTTTCCTCCCACATTCCAAAAACATGCTAGGTTAATTGGCCACTCCAAATTGTCCATAGGTATGAATGTGAGTGTGAATGGTTGTTTGTCTATATGTGCCCTGTGATTGGCTGGCCACCAGTCCAGGGTGTACCCCGCCTCTCGCCCCAAGACAGCTGGGATAGGCTCTAGCACCCCCACGACCCTTGTGAGGATAAGCAGTAGAAAATGAATGAAATAATGATTGAATATTGGAGAATTTGGCTTTCATGGAAACAACTCATTGAATATAATTTAAAATAAATACAGTAAACCTCGGATATATCGGACTCGGATATATCGGAAATTCGCTCACAACGGACAGATAAAAAAGAACCGATTTTTCTGTAATGCATTTCCAATAAAAATTCATTGCATATATCGGATTTTTTATAACGGATTTCGCCTATTTCGGACAAAATCTCCAGTCCCGTTCCAATGCATTTCCATGAAATTTCCCTTGCATATATCGGATGGCCGCATCGTGGCGCTCCGATTCGCCGAATCGTGACAGGCCGCTATACGAAGTCATTTGCAGCGTTTGCAGCGTTGCCTGCGCGTCCAGGTACATTGGAAACATAGTCAAGGAAGTGCCTTTTTATAACGGATAAAATCCCATTTACGCATATACCGGATATAAATCCGATATATGCGTAAAACAGACATTTTCCGGTATACGCATATAACGGATTTCGCTTATATCGGACAAAACCAGTGGGAACAACTGAATCCGATATATCCGAGGTTTACTGTACCATCTATTGGTCCCTTTTAGATGATGCTTTGAGGAACAGATATGTGTGACAGTTATGTGTAGTTTGAAAGAATTTTGGGATTCCCGATTGTCTGTGAACATAAGAGTCCTGAATGTGTGTGCGGGTCCCAGAGGAGAAAGGACAGGAGTTTGCTGATGCTGTTTTGGTGCAGTTTAATACTGTTGATCAACCACCTCCTCATCAACAGTTGAGTGTGGAGAGTACTGTACTGCACGTCGTGTATTCTTCCACTCGCACCGAGGATGCATTCCAATTCCACTCATTAGCCATTTTGCTTAGCACTTACCCCGAGGTTTCGCACATTCACAAGAATCGAGTGAAAATCCAAATTTGTTTACCTCCAACCTGCCATGTGAGCACCATGAGGTCGATGTGATTGGATTACTGATTGTGAAAAGAAATACAAACACAGGCGCTGCTGTCATCTCCAAGCAATAATAACGAGATGGGAAAAGAAAAAGTGTGAAGATATCCCTTGCGTCCCTCCTCCATTTCCAGGTTTCTTCCAACGCCAGAAGGAGCACAGTATTGTCGTCTTTGGTGTTTGTGTGCACAAACATGCCATACTCAGCAAATGCAAACTGCGGCCTTATTAAGGAGGGCTGCTCATGCCGTCCACGTCCCCTCTGCCTTGCTGGGAATCGATGGACCGTGTGGCAGCGAGGGCTGAACTGGGCGGGGCAGACAACTCTTACATCAGTAGAAGGGCAATTTCTATTGATCTGGCAAAATCATTAGAGACAGATGCAATCCATTCACAACTCTGGCAATCTCTGGATCCTCCACTGGGCTCTGACCTACATTATGACGACAAGTAAACACAACTTCAGAGAACATGTCTTCAGGCTCTTCCTACAGCCCGCATTTCTATCGCTTCCATTTCTGTCCCAGAATCACCCGCCGTTGAAAGGGGGATCATCCACCCCGACGCTGTTAATAAAAATCAGGAAAATCCCCTCTAATGCAATCCAAATTCATTAAAAAGTGTTTATGTATTTCTTTTTTCGCTTTGGGCCATTTTTCCCCAGCTCGGTGGTGGTTTCTGGCAATTAGTGTTTGCATATTTTGTGTTTCCCACTGTTGCAATTTTGTGCAAGAGTCATCACCTCCACATTAGGGGATAATCAGCATTTGTCTTGAAGCGTAAAAAAACCTTTTTTAGGCTTTCACAGTGGTTTGTTTGGAAACAGGCATTACCGTGCTTGGGCGGAGTTTCAACGTATTTAACACTTTAATGCTCCCGTTTGAGTAATGTCGGCTTCTTTTCACTTTCTTTTCAAGGGTGGCTGTGGAGGCACACAATGGCTAAGCAGACCTTGTGGGTACTTTGAATAAATGTGTTTCTGTGACAAACTATTTCCAAAACAATCAAAGCTGAAGCTTTTTCAGCACAGTTTCACACAATCAAAAACAATTCTAGAAGACTAGCAGCAATTCCACCTGGAATAGAAGCAACATTCTAGAGCTTGTTACGTGCAGCTTCCATCAATTGAGCGGCACCCGGATTTGGTGGGATAATGATGCCTGTCAGTCTTGTTGTTCAGCTTATGTCGACTGTACGTTATACGTTACTTGTCCCAAGGTATTCATTGATGCATGGTGAGCACGTCGTTATTTTGCCTTCTTTCAGTGCTTCTTTTTTTAGCGGAGCCAAATTCAGATGCCAACATTCTTTCATTGTTTTTTTTTTTTTTTTTGACATGAGCAGCAGTGAACATGCGTACATTTGGATATCAGACAAGATCCAATTACAGTCAAACACATCTGTCCTAATGATATCTCTATAAAATAATACTAGGAGGAAAAAGGGTCAGCACATCCTGCATACTTTGTCTATAATATTCATGCACTATTCATTGAGAAAGTAACAAAGTGTGTAATGTTCATACATCTACAACTTTATTTATAGACACAGTAGTCCTTAATGCTGCACATTTTTGTGGCAATTCTTCTTCTTTCTCTTTGGGGTTTTTCCCTTCAGGGGTCGCCACAGCAAATCAATCTCCTCCGTCCAACCCTGTCTTCTGCACTACATCCATAAACCTCCTCTTTGGTCTTCCTCTAACATCCTACCAATATATTCACTATCTCTCCTCTGGACATGTCCCAACCATCTCAATCTGGCCGATAACTGACTTTATCTCCAAGGCCTCTAACATGTAATGTCCCTCTGATGTACTCCTTCCTGATCCTATCCATCCTGGTCACTCCCAATGAGAACCTCAGCATCCTCATCTCTGCTACCTCCAGTTCTGCTTCCTGTCTTTTCCTCAGTGGCACTGTCTCCAGACCAAACAACATGGCTGGTCTCCCCACAGTTTGTATACCTTTCCTTTCATTTTAGCTGAAACTCTTCTATCACACATCACGCCTGACTTTTCTCCACCCGTTCCATCCTGCCTGCACACGCTTCTTCACCTCCTTTTCACAATCTCCATTGTTCTGGACTGTTGACCAGAAGTACTTAACATTCTCCACCTTCTGTATCTCTTCTACCTGTAACCTCACTCTTCCACTTGGGTCCCTCTTATTCACACACATATACACACACATATTCACACACAAAATATGATTTTTGCTGACAAACAAATAACCTCATCATTAAAATGCATTAATTTTATAAAAATAAAACATTAATAATCGCCATGTATGTTAATGAGTATACTGTAATAGGAACAGTATTGAGTGGTATTGTGAATGAAAAAAATTCTATATAATCATTTTAGGTTACATTTTTATCACTCAGGTAGGCATACAATCTGTCTAATATAGAATCAGTAAGTAGTTTTGAGTTCAGATTTTAATCTAGTTTAGGTTTCATTTTTTTCATTTTATTTTATTTATTTTTCATTCATTTATAGGTCCAAAGGGATGACGAGTCAAATCTCATACCAGCCATACATTTTCAGAAATTGGGATTAGATAGATGCTCGTCTGATTTCTGAGCACTGCTAAGGGTTATTGGAGGCTTGACAGGCACCAAATCCCCAAACTGATCAGTGCTCATTGCACTGTTGAACTGCCATATCACACTGAGAATTACTTTTTTCCCCTGAATTCCCACACTCCCACTTGTCACCCCACTGCCCCTCTACATCCACTCCATAGACACATATTACCCAGACGTTTAAAATAATATTAGATTCATGGGGTACTGTAGTCTTTTTTTTAATGAACCAACTCCATGATTCCCAAAATGTGTAGAGAGGAAATCTGCATTTAGGCCAAAACACAGTGGATGAATATTGGGGCTGCACAGCGGACGAGTGGTTAGCGTGCAGATCTCACAGCTAGAAGACTCGAGTTCAATCCCACCCATGCCCATCTCTGTGTGGAGTTTGCATGTTCTCCCCGTGCATGCGTGGGTTTTCTCCGGGGACTCCGGTTTCCTCCCACATTCCAAAAACATGCAGTAGGATAAGCAGTAGAAAATGAATGAAAGAATGGATGGATATTGGAGAATCCGGCTTTGTTCACAAAACAGCTTTATGTGGTGAGCGAGTGACCATGAGGTAGGACTTTAGCTACCCAAAAACAACAAAAATTGAAATTGCTGCCTTAAAAAAAAAAAAAAGAAACAGAGGTGAATATTTTAGTGTTTGACGCTGCGGTGCATTACTGTTCTGATGTCAGTTATAATGATCCTAAAAAGTCTAAATGAAAGATTTTTATTTTCCCATTTTTTATTGGATTTTTTTTTTTTTTACACAAGACAGTTCCATTCCTGAAACAGAAGTAAAATGAATGACCTCCTTACATTTATCCCTACCTTATTATAATGTTCTCCCAGGCTAGTCTGGGATCTCCTTGTAACAGCGCACAGAATCCATGACCCCTCTAGCATCCAATAATTGACATTACAGACATTACATTTGGAGCTCTTAATACATACTAATATACGAATATCACCATTTATTTTTTTATTCATTAAATACAGAAAAAAAATTGAAATAGCTGCCTTACTATAGCTTAGATTCATACACTTACATACATACAATTCATACACATTTCATGAAAAAGTCAATCAGCCGCCAATCACTCTGGACACTCGGCAAAGCATCACACGTGGACTAAAGTTGTAAACATAGAATAAGGCCCCTTTCAATAATATAACAGGTGCATGTAAACACTTGATATAAAAACTATACAACTATAAAAACTATTTGCAGATTTTTTTAGTTAGAGTTTCCATTTTTGGTATAAATCATGCTGCTACTCTGAATGTCATTTTAATTGCCTCCTTGGGAATAAAGTCCAGTGAGTGGATGGACAGTTTCCAGTCTGAGTTACAGTGAGAGAGGCAAGGTAGACTCACAAGGCTGTCATACACTAGTGGCAATTCAACAAAGGAACAAGACAATTTGACTGAACATTTTTTGTGGACGGTGAGAGGAGGTCTGAAGAGAACCCACAAAGTACAGTGGGAGCATGCAAACCTCTCAAAGACAGAGCTACACAGATTCAAACCCGGAAAATTCTGCTGTCTTCCAGGCAATCTCTACTGCAACAAAACATTAGCAAAGTGGACACAGAGGAGCTGTCAGCTTCCTCCAACGGATAAAATCCTGGGTCCAATCCTGCCTTCAGCAGAGGCAGTCCGATGTCATACTTGAACATACTGGCAGTTTTAGCTGGGGGCCACAGGAACAATTGCCCAGGGTGGTAATTCCCTGGTGGGCACCGCAAAGATGCAGAGGAAAAACATTCATATTTATTTCTGCTCGGTACTGATTTGGTACCCTCTGCAGACGGGATACCGCCGCCCCAATATTGCTCATACGAAGTGGATAGAACCATACCGAGTCACAAACAGGAAATGATCAAATGTAAACTTTAATACTATTATTAGTATTCAAATTTGAGGGCTGCACGGTGGTCGGGTGGTTAGCGCGCAGACCTCACAGCTAGGAGACCAGGGTTCAATTCCACCCTCAGCAAGTTCTCCCCGTGCATGCGTGGGTTTTCTCCGGGTACTCCGGTTTCCTCCCACATTCCAAAAACATGCTAGGTTAATTGGCCACTCCAAATTGTCCATAGGTCTGAATGTGAGTGTGAATGGTTGTTTGTCTATATGTGCCCTGTGATTGGCTGGCCACCAGTCCAGGGTGGACCCCGCCTCTCGCCTGTGGATGGCTGGGATGGGCTCCAGCCACCTCCCTCGTGAGGAAAAAGTGGTAGAGAATGAATGAATGAATGAATGAATATTCAAATGTAGTCAGCTGGGATAGGCTCCAGCATACCCCTGCGACCCTAATGAGGATAAATGTAATATAAAATGGATGGCTGATTGTATGACATGGTGATATGACACTGTGCTGTGCGGATGCTAAAGCATCCGTAAGATGAACAACACAGGCTTCTAGAGCATAATGGCTTCGGCTCCCTTTGCTTCACTTTTATCCTATGTTATCATTTCCTGGCTCTCTGCTGTTAACACCTGAGCCTCCGCACCTCCTGTGAAGACTCCTGTTGTGATTTCAATTTGTTACCATACATTTACACACCTCATTTTCAGCTTCAATGCATAGTGAACACATTTTTGGCAACCGACAGAAAGTGTCTCGATTTTTTTATGCAGAAAGCCTTGATTCCTAAAATAGCTAACTTATCCTAAATACCGACGTACAGCAAGGATGACACATAGTTTTTTATGTTTAAACGAATGCTTTGATAGCTTGTTTTTTTCTTTTTAAAATGTCAATTGGATGCAAGTTTTAAATAGTCATGAATATGTTATATGAATATTAAAGTGTTGTGCAAGTTTGGTTTTTAATGAAAAAAAAACCCTGATAAGTAACAGGGATAATTAAGTCGTTTAGACAGCAATTTTCTAAACCTTTCATCTCTGCATCATGTGCAGTTAAAACAATAAATATGTATTGTTTCACAGGTAGTTGTTTTTTTAAAAACATAAGTATAGCAGTGCTGCACGGCAGCCTAGTGGTTAGCGCGCAGACCTCACAGCTAGGAGACCAGGGTTCAATTCCACCCTCGGCCATCTCTGTGTGGAGTTTGCATGTTCCCCCCGTGCATGCGTGGGTTTTCTCCGGGTACTCCGGTTTCCTCCAACATTCCAAAAACATGCTAGGTTAATTAGCCACTCCAAATTGTCCATAGGTATGAATGTGAGTGTGAATGGTTGTTTGTCTATATGTGCCCTGTGATTGGCTGGCCACCATTACCCCGCCTCTCGCCCGAAGACAGCTGGGATAGGCTCCAGCAACCCCTGTGACCCTCGTGAGGTAGAAAAAGAATGAATGAAGTATAGCAGATGGGTGAATGGTGATCGGCCAAAACGTTATCCACTTTGTTACCAATATATAAATGTGCCTGACAATTTGAGACCAACCAAGGTTTGCATTTAAATGTGATATTGTTTGAAATCGTCTTATCGTGATACATCCCAAATATATTGTGAAATATGCTATGGTCCATATCACCCAACACTATTCACCAAAAGACACAAGACATCCCTTCCGGCCATTTTAGAGGATTCTGACACAAAAAATATTGGCCTCTAATTTTGTAGACCAGGCATAGTTGGCGCGGTGTAGGCGCAGCGCAAGACTGGTGCGCCTCGCGTATAGCGCACCAACTGGCTGTGGCCAACGCGATTGGGGGGCAAGCCATTTATTTAGGGCGGACGTTGACCCCCCAGTGAAGAACTGGACCCGGTTGCCATCATACTTTCAGCTGCTATCAGTTTGAGTACTCATTATGCATGATGTCTTTGAACAGACATCAGATGTGATGGGACAATTCATACTAAAATGTTACATTAAATAGTGGATGCTGCGATTGTTCAGTCCACTGAAATCTGCCTGACACTCTGAAAAACCTGCCTGTGAGGTTTTGGTGACGTGTCAGCCAATTTATCACTGCGCAGGGTGGTAATGGTAATGGTAATGGTTTTATTTCATTTGAACATGCATCAGATTCCAATTGAGTGCATCCCATAATCAGTTCACAGTTCCACATGTCCAAAAGGAGTAGGAAGAAGCAAAGCTTATTAAATCCTACCCCTCCATCTGGTACTTTTACAATCACTAACTGTTACATTTGTTCACTTCCTGCTTTCCATAATACAGTTTAAGGTTTGTTTTTTTTAATAATGTACCTGGTACCTCGTAGGAGGTGATATGAGCATCCAATGCCATAATGGGTACCATAGTGCATGTCAATATAGTGATATATATAGCACATCATGACTGGTTCAAGACTCTTCATCCCTGTATTTAGCAAACATCAACTGCTTGTATTGTTTCTTGAATTGGCTCATCGTTGTGCATTGTTTGATTTCCTTACTCAATCCATTCCATAGTTTGATTCCACATACTGAAATGCTATGGCTTTTTAACGTAGTAAAAAGCTTCGCTTACGCCTAGAATCGACCAGGTCAAAGCTGGGGAGCTTTTAGTGCACATTTGGCACGTTGTTGCGTCACAAAATTGTCACTGTGCCAAGCTAAAAATGTGGACACCTTCCCTGGTGTGCTGCCACGCCACCAAATTGGCTGCGCACCACATTGGTGCGCTGGACCAAATAACCACTGTGTGGGCTGCCCCACACTCCGCCACCCTGAGCCACGAAATTAGAGCCCATTGTGATTTCACATTTGGAACTGAACTGTGACTGCACATCCGTGCACACATGCACGTGTGAACATTTCCCCTCAGTGCATAACCATCTGCATGCGACACTCCTCCATGCTTTTCCACTTACTCACGGCTGTAGAGCGCATCAATACACGGGAAAGGCGACCCTCTTATCAAATGTACTTCTGCCACCTTGGGCCACCATTGGAAACCGAAACAGGAAGTCATTGTCCCCCATCTCTGTCACTTGTCCATGTCGTCATCAGCTGTTGACTCTGTAACTCTTTGCTAAGTAACACACGCTTGTGCCACAAATCTCTGGAAGTTGTCCGGCTGGCCTGAGGCGTATTTTCCAGTTGATCTGGGATAGGTGCAAAAAAAAAGGTTTCTACCACTGCAGGGTTTGTTAGCGTTAGCAATCCTTTGTTTGTTGCGAACCAGTCAGTTGGAGCACCGTCCTCCTCGCTAGATATAAAACGCTCGTTCATCGATGGTAGCACTGTTCCATTGTGTGAGCAGAAACACTCCATTTCGGTCGGCACGGCTTCTGGATCTTCATTTGTCCGTAGAATCTCACAAGGTCTGTGTTGGTAGATGTCAACATTACCTAGAGGGCATTGTACTCTAGGGGAAAACCGGAAGTACATTTGGACGTTTTTTTTAGATGGCTCTGTCGGCGAAATGGAGATTATCCTTCCTCTTGTGTTAGGGTCGGCACCGACCCGTTTTACATTTGAATGCATAAAAAGAATCACATAACATTTGTTTATTGCATCAAGGCTTTTTGACTTTGTCAGGAAACTCTATTTCAACAAAATAAAACCCCCAAAATAATTTTTACTAAATTTTGAAATTATGACCACTGTATTGTATCATAATAATATGATTATAAAGCAATATTTTGAGCCAAAACTGAAATCACAAGTGTCCAATTAGCCAACACAATGACAACCAGCTCCTCTTCTCATCATGGAAGCATTTTGCTTACCGCTTTTCCAATACTAGCAGAAAAACAAGGTCCAGACATGTGAGGTGAATTCACTCATTTGACTGATGACTGATTTCACATTTACAATTTGGATCATGGAAAGAATGGCAAGAAGTACAGTGAACCAAGATCTGGACCACATTTTTGGTGACAATGAGGGAGAGGACAGACCATCATCTCGATCAGGAGGACAACGTGGACTATGATCCAGAAGACACAGATGATGCGAGTCAGATGAAGAGGTTGCTGGTGGTGAAGCTGTTCTATATCCCTCAGTAATAGCCAGGTAACAAAAGAACCTTCAATTTATGAATATGATTCTTTTGAGGTTCATTTGACCATTATTGGAAATAGAAATGGAGGGGTATAGTGACAAAAAAAGGCCTACATGCCCACACCAAAAGTATTAAAAGCAACATTTTCATGGATGAGGAATCCTAAGAAGGTAACCAAGACATGAGAAGCAAATTTGATGGTAACTTATTGTTTTTAGTGTATTTTACAGCTGATTTAATACATGGGTCAAAACCCACCCGTTAACATAAGAGATGATACCAGAAAGCTAACACAAGAGGAAGGTTAAGTGAATTATTGCAGTTTCTCATGTGTGTTCTTGTCTCACATAAATCTTGGGGTGGATGAGCAGTTTTTTTTTTAAAAAGTGCAGTTTTTCTTTCCTTGTTTACCACCAGGTTTGTGAAATGATTGGCTTCTCAAATGAGCAGAAGACGATAGTTCAGCGTGGTCAAGGGGTCAATCTTTTTCCCAAGGAGCCAATACACACAAAGTTGCGCACGGCTGTGCTAATAAGAAACTGTGACCTCTCTCTGACTGCAGTTTATTGCAGACAGAAGATATGGCGGTGAAAAGGTTGCTCAATCCCTGAGGGAGCTTGCATCTTGGCAAGTCAATGGTATTTCAGCATTCGGCTCGTTCCTTCACCAGTAAGAACAAACCAATATGGCAATCCAAAAGTCAAGTCAGCAGGCCAATCGTGTGGACCAGCATCCTTTCCAAAGTATCTGACGAGTTAGGATGGATTTCCCAAAGGGGTTTGTGGCAAAAGAGAGTCAGACGCTGATAATGATCTTTATAGTATCTGATACACAGCGGAACATGACAGGTTTTCCAGTGTGAATGAAAGTGATCTGCTGTGAGGTTATCAGAGCGGCAACGACAGAAACTGCAGCTCAAACAGCTCCATGGCAAACTGATACGATCAGCAAGCTACCACAGACTGACAGCCACTTAGATCACAAACTTAAAGCCGAGGAGGGTAAGGATTTACTGCACAGCCATAACAATAATACTGTTATTAAGTACACACAATACACGCTGTAAGTAAGCCAAAGCTTAATACAGTAAACAAGTCAGCATACACCCACTCGCCAAGTGTCTTATAGTGAGCAGAAGAGGCTTGACTCGCCCACACAGAAAGCTTTATACACATTTCTAAATGCATGATCTCTTTTACACTCTAACTCACATCATTACCACACAACATGCAAGGAAAATGACAAATATGACTTTAGATGAAAAGAAAAATCACATGATTTATGGAAGGACATGTAAAAAGGTCTTACCCAGAACAGGAGGTTGAAGAAGACCATCCCGTAACGCAGGGCCATCATACAACCTTCAGCCATCCTGCAGCGCCGCAGTTCTAGGAGGAATATGAAGGAGAGGTCCAGGTAAAACACCACATACTTCTTCCCCTGGCCGTCGCGGCCCTTGGACGTTTGCGGCCCCTTTGTCGTGTGGAAGCCGAATGCAAACGGCGGCCGCTTGTATTCAAACTCTCCGCTGAAGCGATGGAAGCCAGAGGAGAACGGCGGCGTGTCGGGTTTGCTGTCCAGAGATGGACTACGCCGGTACGGCGTCTCGTCCGTGCTTGAGCGTCTCATAATGCGAGCTTTTTTTTGCCAACGGTGAAAGTTCACAGAGAGGAAGCAGAAGTCATTCCACGGAGGGGTGATGATGCTGAATCCCGGTGCTGGTTTCACCTATCCTCACTCCAAAATCAATCGGGAAAATATCCAATCCCGGAGCAGATTATTCAATCATTATAAGAGTCATAGCTTGATCTGAGTTAATCTGTTGGAGATAATGCTCTGTCATTCACCTGACTCCTAAAGCCTATAATACGGCAGGAGAGTGTGCGTAATCCCACCACAACACCTGTGTAATTCTCATGTGTTTAGGACATAATCCAAGCACACACATCTGACCATGCCTGTTCCCCTTCCTCTAATCCTTCCAACACAGGTGTCATGCTCTGGCCGATAAAATGGTTTGCAGGTTCATCTCGGAACACTTTAATCAGGCAGATGACTGGAGAGCTTGAACAACCCCTCTGGTCTAAATCCGGGCTTCTCAGGACTGTCAAGACCATACAGAAATGTCCTACCTGATCTCATGAGAACTTTCCCATCGGGATCTCTTGGGAACTTCTTAAACACATGCGTTCGTGCCGTGTCTCAGCACTGTGCATGTGGGAGATGGGATTTTGCTGACATGCAGTGGAAATGACAAGTGAGACAGATGCCGGTAAAAGTGCCGCTGGAACACTGCCAAGCATGAAAGGATGGATAACGTGCATACGCAACTCAATCTTTGGGAATTACAATTCCTGTTTTCGTCTCCATGAGCACTTCTTTTATGAGCGCCCCAACTTGTCAATTCCAACCAAAAAGTGTTGCGGTGATTCCTTTCTCTCCCGACTGACCACACACGTCACAAATCAAGTCGCCTTCTTCAACTCCCTCATTTGTGTTCATTTCCAGACTCTCATCGGCAAAGGCGAAAAAGTGTCCCCTCCTCTGGTTCCTCCGCTGTGGAGCGTCTGTCTCCTCCTCTCTAAATGATCAAGGCGTCCAACGGGGTCACGGCCGAGCAACGAGACAGTGAGAAGAGACAGCTTCTTCACAGAAGCAAAAGAAAGACTGCAGTGTTTGAGCGCTAGCCCGCTCTTTCTGCCTGGAGCTCCCTCCCTCTCTTTACACCAGCTCCCGTTCTCCTTCTCTCTCTGTCTCCCCCTCCTTCCTCTTTTTTCCTTGCACCTTCTCTCACTCGCTCAGATGCTGTGCGCTCAGCATGCGCAATCTCAAACACCACATGCCTCCTCCGTAGCCGTCCCAAAAAGCTGCCAAAGCAGAAGGCGGCAGCGGTCATTCATATTCTGGCCACGCCCTGCTATCAGGTAGAGCCAATCGGTGTCCTGCGGTCCCAGCCTCCCTTGAGCAGACCACAACCGTACCTTGCCCTGCAGCACATAACACGCATTCTAAGTACACCGGTGCTTCATCCTGCTGTCCTCTCCACTTCCTGCCTAGAGCTCATTCCTCATGCAGAGGCTGATGTTGCGCACAAGCCCATCCACTCAGTGCGTACTTGGCTTCGGTCATGTTGCCTTTTCCCGCTTTCACTCTGGACCTGGCTGGTGCAGCATCCGCAGATCTGCACCCTGAAGTGCGATTCTGTGACCGTACAAATGAAGTGGTCACTGCAGCTGGCATTCGTACTCAATAAATGCATGCCATCCGCAAACTGTTGGCCATCTGTGTCAGTTGCTCTATGACTCCGCGGGGATGTTTCAAAGCTGCTCAATTTACACATGGCTTCATTAAATATGGAGTGGCTTTCTGTTATGCCTGTTCTGGAGCTTCCATTGGACCACATTGAACTCATTGTGTTTTCTCAAAAGACAGACAGGTGACTCAAATAATTAGCAATTGCAGAGGAATGACTTCTTTTTATTATTACTTTTTTAGTAAAAGGCATAATTGTGCATAACAAGCACAGGCACAAGCAGCACTATGGATGCCCGTGCCTGCCTGCCTTAAGCCAGGAGGCTATGGGTTCCACAAAAACCTCTCTTTGCATGTTCTTCCTGGGAGTGGGTAGTCCAGGTTCCTGCCACAGTCCAAAAGATGTACAGTATATTAGACTCTAAATTGGGGGTGTGAATATTACTATGAAAGGTGAGTTTAGAGCAGGGGTGCTCATTAAGTCGATCGCGAGCTACCGGTCGATCGCGGAGGTGGTACTGGTCGATCGCTGGTCGATCGCGGCGTGACATTAAAAAAATATCAACCTAGCATCAATGCCGTCACTTGATTGATATACAGGGCAGCCATTCAGATGACAACTGAATGTTGCCCTTCGGGCGACCAATCAAATCAAACAACGTCTCTAAGTGCAGCAGAACTTACGATGTCAGCCTATCAGCCATCCCCGTTACTTGATTGACATACAGGACAACCAGTCAGATGACAACTGAATTTTGACCTTTAGGTCACCGCTCATGCGTAAACAACGATGCAAAGTGATAAGCTAGTCGGCGAATTGCGAGATTTTAAAGCCCTCGCTAAAGTTTATGGTCACTAAAATGAGTGAAGGAGCTGGACCAAGTAAAAAGGCAAAAACTGGACCAAGTAAAAAGGCAAAAAACATATCACTTCCATACGGATATGGAATATTATACGGATATTGTGATACAGATATTATCCATGACTGATAAACATTTGGAAGTGTGCTTGAGGCTGGCTATCAGCAGCTACTGTCCGGACTATGCATCCCTGGCTGGTTCAATTCAGTGCAAGTCATCAAAGTAAACTCAGGTAATTACAAAAAATGTTAATAGTTAATTATGTGTGTTTTGCAATATTGGCTCATTTGGTTATGTAAGGTACATCAACATACATTGTACGTACAAATAATCCTCAATACATTTGAAAATAAATAGATGTTTTGCATTTTTGTAGTGGGTAGATCATTTTGACTCGGTCATTTTAAAAGTAGCTCGCATGCTGAAAAAGTGTGAGCACCCCTGGTTTAGAGGGTTAGCTCGGTCTGTTGAGTCCAAAGCCAGACCTGCCTGGACTACAAAGGTGGCTCTCGTTTCATAACTCGTACCTTGTTTCATCTCAAACTTGGGGATGAAAGTGCTACTGTTTCACTGTGTAACTCGTTTGCAGATGGCGTCGCCATTATTGAGCAACACAGAGGGACCTGGGACCAAGAATAACTCCAGCAGCTTTTTGGCTTTTTCATTTGCTAGTATTTCTTGACAAAATGATCTAGAAGCAGCAGAGGGAATCACTTTTTGAGCCAAGCATCGGGAATTATTAATACATGCCAATGTTAGGAGACCTAGTATATGTTGCAGCAGTACTTGTGGTAAACTCGGGCCATTGGTTTTATATTACAACATTTTCTGGATGAATCAGCACTCTGAAGCCTCAATCAACTGGTACAAATGTGTTTTTATTCTAACAAAAAAAGGAAAAATCCGCAGCAAACCGTATGGACCAAGTCACCTAGTGCTCACCACAAGCTAAGTCTCATGACCACACTCGTACAACTAACTCATCAGTCAACCTAGCAATTATGTGTCACAGATAATGAGTAAAATTCATTATTTCACACTGACGTGGCCATGATCAATTAAAAGGATCAGTGACCTATCGGGCAGTTCAAGACCAAACACAAATGACCAATGTCAAAAAAGTATTTATTGTCTTGGTAGAGAGACAGTAAATAAGCGTGTTCATCAGACATCATTCAAAATGAAAAAAGACAGTTGTCCTCTCTTGCTCTACTGATGCAGTGGCTACGATGTTGCTTTTGGCAGTGATAATCTTTGAACTCCTCATAACACTACGTAATAATTAGTTGTCGATTTTGTGAAAAACACACTGGCCGGTCCATCAAGACCATTTCTGTGGTCCTGACGGCCTCATCGGGCTGTGACCTTCAGTATTTAATGCCGTGGTTCGAAGCTGAGTGTGAAGCTTCTGGGATGAGATTCAGCACCTCCAAATAGGCGGAAAAGTGTGGATTGCACCCTTTGGGTGGAGAGTGATTTCTTGTCCCACGCGGAGGAGTTCAAGTATCTCAGGAGAGGCGGGTGCAGCGTCTGCATTAATGCAATCATTGTACCAGGCCACTGTGGGAGATAGCTGAGCCGAAAGGCAGAGCTCTCACTTTTATATATGGTCATGAGGTTTGGATAGAGACTGAAAGAGCAAGAACACGGATGAATGGATTTTCCTCCATAGGGTGGCTGGACTCGCACGGAGAAAGCGGTTCACATAGTCGCTGCCAGTTACAGTGGCTAAGGCAACTAGTCTGGATGCCTCCTGTACACTGCCTCACCTTGTTTAGTCCTGACTCTGGGCAAGACCACTACCTGAGCTTCTCAGTTCAAGATGGTTTATATGAGTGCAGAGAGCTGAGTACTGGACTAATATGGTCATATATTCTGATTCTAGTCAGGACTTGAGCCGCAGCATTCTGGATGCACTGCAGCTGTTTTACAGCTTGTTACGTGAGCCCAGTGAGAGGGACTTTGCAGTAGTCCAGCCTGAGACTAATCTTGCAAAATCTGGCTTAGACACCATTCCCTTTGGTTTTGGCCGTGATTTTTAGGTGGTAAAAAGCTGATGATGTAATTGATTTAATGTGGTTATTATAGTTCAGATCTTAGTCTATTATAATCCCGAGATTTTTAACCTAATGATGAGGTTTTGGAGAGAGAGTCTGAAGGTGACTGATAACTTTGCTTCTGTGGGCCTAGGACAATGATTTAGGTTTTGCCTGAGTTTAGCTGGAGAAAGTTGTTTTGCATCCACACACTGATCTCTTTGCAAATATGCAGGACCGTGTATCTTTAATGACACCTAGATCTGAGTATCATCTGCATAGTTACAGTAGGACATATTGCAGCTGCGTATTAGCTGGCCTAAAGGAAGCATGTACAGATTAAATAATAGAGAACCCAGGATTGACCCGTGGGGAACGCCGCAGGTTATAGCTACTATTTGGTCTGAGACGCAGTTACCAATTCCAACCAAGTACTTCCTGTCCTCCAACTAGTACTTCAACCTTTTTAAAGCAGTACCTGATATTTGCCTGCAGTTTTCTAACCTCTGTCGTAAGGCAGTGTCAAAGGCAGCGCTCATAGTTTAGCAGAACTAAAAGTGAGTCTTTGCCTGCATCTGTGTTCAGACGGATATCATTTGTCACCTTGATCAGAGCTGTCTCAGTGCTGTGGTGAGGCCTACAGCGTGATAGGAAAGTATCAAATGCATTGTTAGACAGTAGAAAGTCAGCAAGCTGTCAGAATACAACCTTTTCTAAGACTTCCCCCAAGATTGGCAGGTTTGATTTGGGCTGATAGTTGCTCAGTACTGCGGCATCGGGGCTTAATACAGCACTTTTTAGGGCCTTTAGAAATGTTCCGGTCGGAAGTGGGATGTTAACTCGATGTTAAGGAGATGTTAACTAGTGGTAGCAGACTGCTGAGCACCGACTTTAGAAATGGAGTGGGTAATTCATCAAAGCAGCATGGTGATGGACTCAGACTGTAGATGATGTCTTCGCCTGTTTTGTCAATGACAGGTGTGAAATGTGTCCGCTCCAGCTGGCTGCAGAATAGTTATTTGTGTTGTGGAAATGATTGCATTTTTTATGCCTTGAACTTTATCATGAAAGACTATTGCAAAGTCATTGCACTTCGATGTAGAAATGAGTTGTAAAGGCAATGAAAAGGGTTGCTAGTCTGTTAACTGTAGCAAACAGGAGACGAGAGTTGTTAGTATAGTTGGTCATGATTCCAGAAAAATAACTCTCCCTTGTCCTCCACGCGATTTGGTTGAAAACAGAGGACTTTTCTTTGTAAACCCGACAATGAACCTACATGATATGAGCTTTGACTTACACCATTTTCATTCGGTTCTCTGGCACTACCTTTTCTGTGCCATGACAGACTCTTTCTTTTCTCTTGGTGCCTTTTGTTTACTTTTAGCCATTCTAACCTTAACGGGAGCAATGGTATCCAAAACATTCCCAACACATGACGTATGAGATCATCAACATAAGAACATGAGGCGTTATCAAGCTTAATCCTTGCCTTAAATTGTGTCCCTGCGGTGTCATTAATGGGTCATTCATGAGGTTCTGTCCAAATAGTCAAAATCAGGGGGCACAAAATGAAAGTGATTCAGTAAAATCAATTGTCAATAAAAGAAATTTGTGGTTTATGAAAGGCAATATAAAGTATGGAAGTTTCTTTTAACAACATTTTGAATGACTGAGAGTACTTGTGAAATGGTAATGGTAATGGTAATGGTAATGGTAATGGTAATGATAATGATAATGATAATGATAATGATAATGATAATGATAATGCTAATGCTAATGCTAATGCTAATGGTTTTATTTCATTTGAACATGCATCAGATTCCAATTGAGTGCATCCCATAATCATTTCCCAGTTCCACATGTCCAAAAGGAGTAGGAAGAAGCAAAGCTTATTAAATCCTACCCCTCCATCTGGTACTTTTACAATCACTAACTGTTACATTTGTTCACTTCCTGCTTTCCATAGTACAGTGTTTTTAAATTGCAAAAATTAAAAATTTTAAATTTTGTAATTTTTTGTTCACTTCCTGCTTTCTGAATATGGTTTTGAATATAAGTTTTTTTTTTCTTTAAATTTTTTAATCCCGTACCGAAGTAGGAGGTGATATGAGCATCCAATGACATAATGGGTACCATAGTAAGTGTATGGTGTTGTAAGTGTTGTATGGGTGGAATTGTCTATTGCTAGTTCCACTTTTCTGACCTATAAGTGTAGTTAGAATATTGTATTCTCGTGTTAAACGATGCCAACGTTTCAGATAATGAGGTTTGGGCATTTGGAAGTGAACCCTGAAAGAAGTTTGGGTCAAAACGCTCGGTTTCAGAAGGCGTTGCAAAACTGTTCCTTTGTGATGTCACCGAGGAGCGGGCTTCCTTATGGGCGTGGCTGCAGGCCAGATACGCTCTCTGCCCTCCCCCAAACTCTGTTTCTCTGTTTACGGTGTTAACAATGGCTCCCAGGAAGTGTTTCTCCGGGTGTGAAAGAAAGCTGCATTGGTTTACAATTCCGAACAATGCAAGCATCAGGCACAAGTGATTTCAGTTCCAGCGGAAGAAAAATATTTGAATCTGTGAACGGCATATCACACTGGACTGTTTTGTGAACATGGGCAAGTACGCAGTTGGACTAGCCGACAAACTTGTTGAAGCCTGATGCCTTTCCAACATTACTTGATCATGTCGAGGAGTCAGTAGAGCAAGTAGTAAATGACAATTATCAGTGTTTATTTTGTGTAAGTCATGGAACAAAATCAGTTGTATGTGTAGCATTATAGAGTGTGCATACAGGGAGCGCGGTATAAATTACAAGCTCACCTAGTCGGGAGTTGCTAATAGCCATTTCCCACCACTATCCGTGGGTCTACCTGAGTTTTTTAAAATACTTGTAGAAAAAGTGTGTAATGACCGCATAATACGTCACCGATGCTGTAGAAATGCTGTAGAACACTAAAATGCTAAAGCTACTTAACAATGAGCGACATCTTGAAGTAAACTCTTTTCATGAGAAACTTCAGACTGTCCAATCGCTACTTCAGTATTCGGGATCCAACACATTTGACGGCATGTTAGAAGCGGACATAAATGTTCGATAAATCACTGCTTATTATAAACTCCGATAACATTTATCAACGCCTATAAAGTTGGGTTGGGCAGCTATCGGCACAACACTGAGCCTACTTCTGAGCACGTGGGAGTGTGACCAACCGCCATGAGTGGAATAAATTAAAAAAGACAGTTTTTGCAGGAAGCATGAAATCCAAAGAAATACAGCCAGAAGAGGTGCAGATTCTGGAAGATCTAGAAAGCTCTTTGTGCTGTTTATTGCGTTGTATATAAACATAAGCAGAAGGAAAGGCAGTGACCGTTTCCTCTGTCTTGTCAAATGCGCCACATGTTGCAAACCAAGTTTACCAAGTAACTTTATATACAAACCGTGAAGTTAAACTTAACAGTTTCATTCCAGTTGAGTGCATTGCAGTACAGAGGTTAATTATGATATACATTTTGAATGTTTTAATGTCTTTCAATATTTCATATGAAAACGTGTACCTTCTTGCATAAAAGCTCATCCTTGTGAGGTTATAGCTAAGCTGCTATAAGTGAGGGTTTGTCATTAAATGGAAAAATGTAATCACATATTTATTAAAGACGAGTGTGGCAGCCATATCCAGCATATTCATACATACGGTATCTAATGTATTTCTTATTCTCGCTACATGGTAAAAGAAATATGTTCCACTGCTTATGTCCATTAAGCCACTAATTGCAATAATCTGCTGCCATTTTCATAAAATATACAAGCTGGGATGAATCAAACAGCAGGAAACTCATTAAGACAGAAAATGGCTTATCATTAATAAAGTATGTTGTGAAAACCCCAGACTGCCATTCATGTTATTCCCAAACCTGGCACATCACCATTACGCAAGCAGTTAGTCGATCTGTCACACACACACACACATGTTCACACTTACAAAAAAAAAAAAACCACCAACAACAACAAGATGTGCATAAATGTGCAGTGGCACCCAGAGGTGGCAGACGCTTTGATGGCTCGATGTGTAACAAATACACACGTAGAATAAAACATGATTTAGCCACAAAGAGGCAACACGCTGCATCTTGGAAGTGAATGGTGATATTTCCCAGAGAAGGACACACAGGAAACAATCCCGTGATATGAAAATAGGAGGTAAATAGATGGCCCTACTCAGGCAGACAAACAAAGTGTACTGCGTTGCACCGTGGTCCCTTTGCAATATTAAAGGGCTACGAGGCTGGCTGGCTTTTCCTTGTTTAAAGCCGGAATATGAGGCTCCTGAGAATTTCTCATCTAAATGACGAATCAGGGCACACTCGCATTGTGAGAGTACAAAATGAAGTTTTTCCATAAGACACCTCCAATCATTCACTGCTATTTGCCTATAGACTTGGAGTTTATGCATATGCAAAATCAGTCTGATTGTTGCAGACATTATTTGTTTACACAACATTACCTGTCAACCCATCCGTTGTCGGTGCCATATTTTGCCCTTTTTTCCCAGGGCGCTACAATTTTACTGTTACTGGTTGTTTACACATTATTAACAACATTATATGTTATACACATTAGGTATAAGAGTATAATTAGATTATTACCTAATCATCTTTGTTTGCATAATGGAGCATGCAAGTATTAGAAGCATGTGACTCAAGCATGGAAAGAAGGTTCTGAAGTCAAAACAAGGGTGTCAGGTGTTTTTCCGGTTTATAGTGTTTATTCCTTTGGTCTGAAAACTTCAGAGGCACCATTTGCATGTAGTTTTTTGTGAATTTATAATGGCACCACATTCAACCGCCTCCAATGTGAAGTATCGCTACACGTGACTGCTACTACACCTCAGGTCAAGATTATTATTTTTACAACATTATTTTCCGTATGTACTATTGTACATGTATTATACAGTGGAGTGTTTACCCCCTTCCTGATCATTTTTTTTGCACGATTGACACTCTTAAATGGTTCAGATCATGAAACAATTGTAAATATTGTAAACATTGACAACACAACTGAAGGCAGTGCCGTTTATAAATGAAACCTTTTACGATTAAGGGAGTAAAAAAACGTTTAGAAAAGGCTTTTAAAGCCATTTCTAAAGTTTTGGGACTCTAGTGAACCACAGTGAGAGCCATTATCCACAAATGGTGAAAACATGGAACAGTGATGATCATTCCCAGGAGGGGCTAACCAACCTAAATTACTCCAAGAGCGCAGTGATGACTCAGCCAAGAGGTCACAAAAGATCCCACAACAACATCCAAAGAAATGCAGACCTCAGTTAAGGTCAGTGATAATGACTCCACCGTAAGAAAGACACTGGACAAAAATATCCAGCATGGTAGAGTTCCAAAACAAAAGCTACTGCTGAACAAATCAAATATTAAGGCTCGGCTCAATTTTGCCAGAAAACATCTTGAAATATGATGTGGTCTGACAAGACAAAAGTTGAACTTTTTGGAAGGTGTGTGTCCCATATTATTATTATTTATATCAGGGGTCGGGAACCTTTTTGGCTAATAGAGCCATGAAGGCCAGATATTTTAAAATGTGTATCTGTGAGAGCCATATACATTTTGAATGCAATAAAATGTGTGCATTTTTATGTAAGACCAACAGTTTTAGATATAATGGGCTCTAATTACGTAGACCAGGCACACTACCCCACGCCAATGGGGTGTGGCCAGCACACTTTCGTGAGCAGCGCAGTGTCTAATAATAAATCAAATACTTGCTGCCATTAATGCAACTTCTGCTGCTGCATAGTTTTGAACCGTATTCAGTACACGTATTTCATTCTTTTGGCCATCTTCACCAGAAGGCTTGGTTCTGCAGCTTTAGCTATTTGACTAAAGGAGGAAAGTTTACATTTACATGTTTTTTTGACATCTCAATGACCGAGGTAGACTACCGCATTACCCAGTAATAATCAAGTTTTGGTGTTTGACCTGGAAAATATCATCAGGAAAGATGGATATGGTCGGCCGTATTGCAGTAGAAAATAGATGGACGAATTAAAATGCATAAGAAAGTTTTGATTTTGAATATTATTTTTAACAGTGATTTCTGTGATGTTTACTTTAAAATGTTAGCAAAAATACATTTTTATTGTGGTAAGAAATGCTTGAGAGCCAGAGAGTGTCATCAAAAGAGCCCTACCTGGCTCCCGAGCCATAGGTTCCCTACCTCTGATTTATATTATTGTAAAATGAGACCCTCTGTCCTCATAAGTTTGCTACTTGTTGGTGAAATATTTTTTTTAAATGTGTGTTATCTGCGAATATTTCTGTGCAATGTAAACAATACTATTTGCCATAATACTATTTTAGTCTACAGTTTGGGTTTTGATACAGTGCTTCACTTTGCAGCATATACAGTATGAGGTATTTTGCTGTAGTGGTCTGTGTTTTTGTCAATTGTGTTTAGTTTTTGAAAAAACGAGTGTAGTTTCCAAATTGTGTTTTCTACGCTGTAACTACTGAAATAGTCCATCCATTTCTAAATAAGGAATCATACTTTGTGGAAATGTGCTTGATCTGCAACCAACAGGACCAACAGCACCGCCGAGGGATGACTGAAATGTATCATTTTGCAAACAAACAACCTATAGTTAAGCCAGTTGAGTGGTGGCTGGATAATTGTGTGATTATTTTGAAAATAGCAGCAGTGTTTTCCAAATTGTGTGCAAACAATTGAAAAGAAGTGTTTTCAGTTTTAACTTTCATTTTAAAAAACAGCAAGGGTTCAAGTGGGAGCAGTATGAAAGATTTCAATTTTTCTTATTTCCCCTTACTTTTACACAACATTTCCCTTATTTTTATAAAGCAAACATTGGTCTGACATTTTCTGTTGTAAAAGTGCCAAAGTATTGAACGTATTGAATGAATAGTTGAATCACCTATGTTACTATGACTACTGCAACTGTAGTATGTATTCATTATTGCGTTCATTTGGCTGTTTCGGGCTTCTCTTAATAATGTGATTGCCAGGGTTGGGCATCGACCATCAATTGGAACCGGTTCTGACATTCCAATTCCCTAGGAGTCGTTCATTTTTTTCAACTTCCAGTGCCTACGTTCGGTGAAGTATATGTTCGACTGAAATTGTGCAATAAAAATAGGATTGTGCAAAGGATGCACCACTCTCAGGATTAAACACCTCTGGATGAGTACTTTACCTTAGACCAGGGGTGCTCACACTTTTTCAGCATGCGAGCTACTTTTAAAATGACCGAGTCAAAATGATCTACCCACTACAAAAATGCAAAACATCTATTTATTTTCAAATGTATTGAGGATTATTTGTACGTACAATGTATGTTGATGTACCTTACATAACCAAATGAGCCAATATTGCAAAACACACATAATTAACTATTAACATTTTTTGTAATTACCTGAGTTTACTTTGATGACTTGCACTGAATTGAACCAGCCAGGGATGCATAGTTCGGACAGTAGCTGCTGATAGCCAGCCTCAAGCACACTTCCAAATGTTTATCAGTCATGGATAATATCCATATCATAATATCCGTATAATATTCCATATCCGTATGGAAGTGATATGTTTTTTGCCTTTTTACTTGGTCCAGCTCCTTCACTCATTTTAGTGACCATAAACTTTAGCGAGGGCTTTAAAATCTCGCAATTTGCCGACTAGCTTAGCACTTTGCATCGTTGTTTACGCATGAGCGGTGACCTAAAGGTCAAAATTCAGTTGTCATCTGACTGGTTGTCCTGTATGTCAATCAAGTAACGGGGATGGATGATAGGCTGACATCGTAAGTTCTGCTGCACTTAGAGACGTTGTTTGATTTGATTGGTCGCCCGAAGGGCAACATTCAGTTGTCATCTGAATGGCTTCCCTGTATATCAATCAAGTGACGGCATTGATGCTGGGATGATATTTTTTTAATGTCACGCCGCGATCGACCAGCGATCGACCAGTACCACCTCCGCGATCGACCGGTAGCTCGCGATCGACTTAATGAGCACCCCTGCCTTAGACACTAACTTTGAATGCACAGTTTCAGAAACTTTTTTCCGAACACCGGCTCTCTGTGACTTCACAGTGGGCCTTGTGAGAGGTCACTGGCTCCAACCTGTCAAATTAAAACAGACAGTTTTGGAAAGCCAAAGAAATACAGCTGGAATTCTGGAAGAGCAAGAAAGCTTTCTTTGCTGGTTATTGTGTGTGCTATTGTGTGCTCTATAGGAGTCCACAACTCCAAAAATGAGCATAATAGATCCCCTTTAAGATTTTAAAAAACCTCAGCCTCAGTGTGAACCACATTGCATGTCACTGATCACAAGGATTTGTTTCAGAATAATTATCAGGAAACCATAATAATACTATAAGCATAAGTAATCTATGTATACAGTTTATTGTGGCATTTAAACTACGTGTAGGTGTTTTCGAACCTGAGATATGACGTACAGTATTGTGTAACATTCTCAGCAAGTTCAACACTTGACTTGTTTTCTGGCCATAAACAAAGCTGACACTATTATGACATTCTGACTTTAGAATGTATTGGAAGATTATCATTTTTCATATATTATTTCTCTTGTAATGTAACCACACGTACAAATTACTCATGCCTCTCAAAACATCCTTTGTATGCATGATCTGTCACTTGGCAAAGAAAGAATTCAATTATCAAACATTTTAATAGTCCATCATGATGAAATGGCGAGCTATGACATCTGTTAAAATGGCTAATTAACAGCTTATGACAAGTGAAAATAAAAATGATGACTGCGTGGAAATAGGCTCCAGCATATCCCCACGACCCTAATGAGGATAAGCGGTATATAAAATGGATGGATGGATGGTAACCATTTGCTGGAATGTTTTTGTTAAAGAAAGAGTATAAAGACTGTAAGTATTCATTACTCTTCATTTAGCTTGCACTGACGGTTCCCACCTATTTTTTTGTAAGATGATTTGCATTTTGGGAGAAGTTCTCCAGCGCGCACTCAGAGTGATGTGATCTCATTAAGATGTTTGAACATTCTGGTACAATCAATAATTTATTCAACTATCAATGATTTAGTTTCAACATTTAAAGCAACACTTTGGGGGGAAATACTTTAGTGTCCCTTTCAAGAGTTCCTCTTGAGACATGTTTCTGTCTTTTGCTTAGTGACTTGTAATGTGTACGCTGATGTGTTCAGTAGAATAAAGAATTGGGAGATCTGGCTATTACACCAACATGAAGTGAAAATGAATGCAAATATGGCCTTTCATGCACTCTGCATTATGTCCTATCTGAGCTCTCACCTGTTCATTGTGGCACAGTGGATGATGCAACAGTCTCCAGCCGAGCATGTAAACACATTGGAACAAACACACACAACAATGCACAGGCAGGAGTGTGTAGTGGTACTGACGCAGAGCGACTCAGAGGTCTGACTTTTTTTGTTAGCAACGCCCATCCATCCATCCATTTTCCATCCATTTTCCTCCGCTTATCCGGGTCCGGGTCGCGGGGGCAGCAGTCTTAGTAGGGAAGCCCAGACTTCCCGATCCCCGGCCACCTCCTCCAGCTCCACCGGGAGGACACCAAGGTGTTCCCAGGCCAGCTGTGAGACATAATCCCTCCAGCGTGTCCTAGGTCTGCCCCGGGGCCTTTTCCCGGCTGGGCATGCCCGGAACACCTCACCAGGGAGGCGTCCAGGAGGCATCCGGACTAGATGCCCGAGCCACCTCAACTGACTCCTCTCAATGTGAAGGAGAAGCGGCTCTACTCTGAGTCCCTCCCGGATGGCTGAGCTCCTCACCCTATCTCTTAGGGTGAGTCCAGCTACCCTACGGAGGAAACTCATTTCAGCCGCCTGTATCCGCGATCTCATTCTTTGGGCCATGACCCAAAGCTCATGACCATAGGTGAGGGTGGGAACATAGATCGACCGGTAAATTGAGAGCTTTGCCCTCCGGCTCAGCTCTCTTTTCACCACGACGGTCCGGTACAGCGACCGCATTACGGCCGAGGCTGCACCGATCCGTCTGTCGACCTCACGCTCCCACTTTCCCTCACTCGTGAACAAGACCCCGAGATACTTAAACTCCTCCACCTGGGGCAACGCTTTTGTGATTACTCTTTTGAACGCATATTGTTTTGAGAAGCCAAACTCTTTACTTAAGTGGCCCCACCAACTAACCGGAAGCTCCTCTACACCAGAATCCAACCAGGACAGGGCTCTACAGTACTGATCGCCATATCATACAACCTCATGTAAAAAAATCAGAACTATGCCTTAAATTGCCTCAATTGCTAAGTTTGACATGATATCACATTTGGTTGTTGTCAGCCCTGCCTCAAAGACATGGAGGGGAAATGAGAGCATTTGGAACTCAAAGTCTTGTCAAGTCAGAGCAAAAATGCTGCACAAATGCACCATTCTCATATGTGGAAATTGTTCAAAAATGTATTTGGGAAAACGCCATCAGTAAGATAGTCTATCATAACATGGGCTCCAACCCTTTGTCTGTTGACTGTAGTGTTGACAAACTTGTTGTCCTTCCACCTTAGAGCCAGGATCCCATCGTCACTGGTGACGTAACTGCAGGTACCCACCATAACGGCCCTCTTCTCTAATTCCTTGATGGACCTGAGTGGTGGCTTCCCTACTCTGTCGTGCCTGGCTGTCCCTGTGTACCTTATGTTCCTCTCCTTGAGGTACTGCACCAACTGCAGGCTGGTGAAGCAGTTGTCTGCAAAGATGGCTGTGGTGGTGGAGGCAGACCAGTACGGAGACTATCTAGCTGGTAGCACCTAAGGCCTCTTGTTCAGGTGTGAGAGGGACACCGTGAGTCTCCAACGTGGTCTTCCCTTGATATAGCACTATGTCATGAACAAAGCCATCCTCAGAGGCCCTGTAGACAGTTTGAATCCCCATTGATCCGGTTTGTTCTGGATGTACTGCCTGAGGTTACCAGCGTGTCTTATCTTTGTAGGCAACCGTGATCTCATCCACAGACTACTTGGGGTTTCGTGGCTCACTCTTGAAGGCAGCATTCAGGAAACTGAACAGTGGCCGGATCTTGAAAAATCCATCAACAGTGCCAGGGAACTGAGGGTTGTCGTTGAAGTGGACAAGCCTCTTCAAGAACCTCTTAGATAACATGAGGTTGGTAACTTGAAGGACCCTGGTCTCCATTGCCCAGTGGTCATCAACAGGACAGCCACATCGGGACAGCCACAAAGTTCTTAAATGCACTACTAAGTACTGTGGTCTTCAGTTACAGGGGCATGATCAAATATGGTAATGGTAATGGTTTTATTTCATTTGAACATGCATCAGATTCCAATTGAGTGCATCCCATAATCAGTTCCCGGTTCCACATGTCCAAAAGGAGTAGGAAGAAGCAAAGCTTATTAAATCCTACCCCTCCATCTGGTACTTTTACAATCACTAACTGTTACATTTGTTCACTTCCTGCTTTCCATAATACAGTTTAAGGATTTTTTTTTTGAATTTTTAAATTTTGTAATTTTCTGTCCCGCACTGAAGTAGGAGGTGATATGAGCATCCAATGCCATAATGGGTACCATAGTGCGTGTCAATATAGTGATATATATAGCATATCATGACTGGTTCAAGACTCTTCATCCTTGTATTTAGCAAACATCAACTGCTTGTATTGTTTCTTGAATTGGCTCATCGTTGTGCATTGTTTGATTTCCTTACTCAATCCATTCCATAGTTTGATTCCACATACTGAAATGCTATGGCTAGCATAACGTAGTCCTAGCATAGAAGTGTTTCAAATGTACTTCTTCCCTGAGATCATATTTCTCCTCTCTTGTAGAGAAGTATTGGAGGACATTTTTAGCTAATTGCTCATATTTAGCCTTATGCATTATTTTAGCTGTTTGAAGATGAACTATATCAGCAAGTTGAAGTATTTGTGATTTTACAAATAAGGAGTTAGTATGTTCTCTGTAGGCGGCATTATGAATTATCCTTACTGACCTTTTTTGCAGTACATTTAGCCAGTGAAGATTGCTTTTATAGTTATTAGCCCATATTTCCACACAATAAGTAAGATATGGTAGAACCAGAGAGCAATAAAGAGTGTGTAGTGGAGCATTTTTCACACACAAATTTCACTGCACAAACAACTACTACTACCCAGTGACATACAGAGTAACTGTGATCAACTTATCATGGTTAGTTTTGATGTTTGGACCGCAAGTGTCGGGCCCACTAGCGGCAGAAAACTGCAATTCCAGACTTCTGAATGAAGAAGGAAGTTTGAGACTTTCTGGCTCACTCTTACATAGTCTGATCTTCACTGATTGGCTGGAGAAAGTCATGTGATTCTGTTCCCTTGCTGAGACATAGGGAACCCCTGTTTTTAAAGCGTGTGCAAGTTACCATATATGGTATCTGTAGGGTTAAAACATTGTTCATCATTTCCTCACATCGCTTCGTCTAAATGCTCCAACTGTGTAAGTTTCCAATTCTTCAACAAATAGCATAAGTATACCACCAAGACTACAAAGCCTGCTCTGTTGCAGGAAAACAAAATGAAAAGTCTGCAACACTTATTGGAATTTGTGAAGTGATCGGGTTGTTGACACGTCGGCGCTCTTTTGAGGACAAAAATGTACACATTCTGGACAAAGAAGACGGTTTGATGGTTTGAAAGGAAAGCGAGGGAGGCCTTTGACGTTTAAGTCAAGAAACCATCACTGAACACAGGGAGGCCTGCAGCACCATCTCTCTCCAACAAAGCGGTCCTTTCATCCCTTCCTAAAAGATTTCATCATTTAGCCGCTAAACAAATAAACAAGGCACAGCTACCTTGTTTCAGGCGTGTCAATGACTGTCATTACATCTGAATGGAATGCCAGCGAGGGTGATACCACCCAAATGACTGTTGTTGGCTGGCAGGGGGCCCACCCCATTGTATCTAAAAGGAAGTACTTTTGGACACTTATGGGCCGTTACTATGGTACACATAATGTCATTGTATGGTCATATCACCTCGTACTTCGGTACGGGACAAAAAATTAAAAAATTAAAAATTAAAAAAAATACAAATAAATAAATAAAAACCTTAAACTGTATTATGGAAAGCAGGAAGTGAACAAATGTAACAGTTAGTGATTGTAAAAGTACCAGATGGAGGGGTAGGATTTAATAAGCTTTGCTTCTTCCTACTCCTTTTGGACATGTGGAACTGAGAACTGATTATGGGATGCACCCAATTGGAATCTGATGCATGTTCAAGTGAAATAAAACCATTACCATTACCATTACCATTGCCATTACCATTACCATTTCACAAGTACTCTCAATGAGTCATTCAAAATGTTGTTAAAAGAAACTTCCATACTTTATATTGCCTTTCATAAACCACACATTTCTTTTATTGACAATTGATTTTACTGAATCACTTTCATTTGTGCCCCCTGATTTTGACTATTTGGACAGAACTTCTTTAATGACTCATTAATGACACAGCAGGGACACAATTTAAGGCAAGGATTAAGCTTGATAACGCCTCATGTTCTTATGTTGATGATCTCATACGTCATGTGTTGGGAATGTTTTGGATACCATCGCTCCCGTTAAGGTTAGAATGGCTAAAAGTAAACAAAGCCATATTTTACATTTATAATATAACAACGCAAACAGGCACAAGTGGTTGGAGTCCTGATTCCCCACCAGGAAAAGGATGCTAACAGGGATGTTTTATGATTAAAATGTGGGTTGCTCCGATTGATCGGCCACTGATCGGGATTGGCCGATATCAGTGAAACAGTCGACGATACTTGCTTTAAAACGCGGATCCCCTCCGCCGATCACCTCTGCCCCAGCTGCAGCATCCAGAACAAGCATGTCTGCCGTGTGTGGGACTTCCTGTCTTTGTAAAAGTGATATAAGCTTCGAACCCTGCAAAACATGCCTCAAAAATGTCTCACTGGGGTGGCGCTTTGAAATGCTTGGATTAAAGCGGCATTTGGGTCCGAACGCTTCGGAGGGTGTGATGAGTTTGAGGCTTGCGATGTGATCATCTGTCATCTGGACATACGGAGACTGTGTTGCACTTTTGTGTGCACGGCTGCGTGGAACTCCGGATGATGTGTGAGCGTTTGTGTCGCTTTTGAAACGGGCACAGAAGAGGGAGGCTGCAGGGACCCAGCAGAGATGGATAAACCTCTTTTTCATTCGGGTTTCAGTTAATAATTTGAGAAGACTAGAAATAAATGCATTGTGAAAACAAAATATGAGTTGTGGATACCAGCGTTTTGTTCATGTTCTGGTAACGAGCATTTCGGCTTTAAAATAAGATATGAAAATAAATGTTTCTAAATTGGCCATTTTCATTTTGTAAAAGTAGCTCTCACAAGAAAAAAAACGTTGTTGACCCCGTAGTACTTTTACCCTGCATGTATGTGATCGGTATTGGTATCGGTACTGATTTCACAAGGGATTATCGGGATCGGTATCGGTAGCAAAAAAATCCCGATGGGAACATCCTTCAGAGAAATACATTACAGACACATGTGGACTCACTTGATGATGATCTTCTCATGTGGACATCGCAAGACAACACCTATCAATTCATGGACAGTACCTCACCATATCCAGGCTTCAAACAGGATGTTCTCAGAGGTAGGTGGCCACCGAGCTTAGAGTGTCACACAGTGTCATCAGCAGGTCGCAACAGAGATCCAGACAGGCTGGAAGAGGCCCACAGTATGCCTTTTGAACACTGAACAGAGGTCACTGATGTTGGACAAGAGGGCCTGCTGGCTCACCGTCTATCACCAAGCCTTTCCAGACGTTGCTTTCTACACTGAGGCACCTGTCTCCTGTGCTTTAAACCCGTGTGCTATAAATCATTTAAATGGAGCCCACTGCTGCGAGTGAATGATGGCAGCGGCAAGACCTCCAAGCTGTTCACCAGAGAAAACCATTACTTTCACTCTCAGATGGCTTCTTCATTAGTCCGGTGAGTTAATTACTAAATACAGATGATCGCCCAAATGCAAAGAAATGACCCATCCTGCCTTGTCATGGGGTATTTTTATGCTCCTTCTAAGCTGACTTCTACAGCCATTTTAAAGAAGTCACAATGATCCACAGCTATGAATATCTTCTCAGCTCTACCAGGCGTAAACATCTGGATGAAAGACTGATCTGTGTTCCACATGTCAAATATGATCTGTGTATTTGTGTCATATCTGCTATTTGCATTCTGCTGCTAATCCCTTCTAGAAAAAGAAGGGCTGGTGCCAGTCAAACTCTGCCCAAGAAAAGACAAAATAGACATTCTATGTGGACATGTATTTATAGATATGGAGGGGATGACACCCCCCACAGTAAATGAGCAGGGAAAGGCTGCAAATGTCTCAAACATGCATCCTGCGCATGTAAAGCCTTACAGTGACATATATACAGTATGTACATGATGGAGCCCCCCCACTGGGCTCTAAAGGAGTAGCTATTTGACAGTCCATACACAGCATGACTGTCATTGCCAGATCTATTCTCATTGCTGGTGACTTGAACCAAATCCTCTTACACTGAAAGCATCCAACTAATGCATATTTCCAGATGAAACTGACTGAGACGTGCTGCTTTGCGATAGAATCCAAGTGTTGGCGGAGATGATGTTTCCAGTTGTGTCGAGTGAAAAGCAAATTGGATTGCCGCATTGAAATTCATGCCCTCACAAGCACAAGAGTCTGAAACCTGATTTACACAGCCGAAGTCAGACACATATCAAATGAATGACTTAAATCTGATTTGCGAAAATCAATTTTCATACGTTTCCAGACTGGAAAGCATGAAATGTTTGCAATAGAACTTGGACTGCCAATTAAGTCGTAGCTCGTCCCATTGGCATTAAAGTCGCTACGAGTCAGCCTAAATGCAAGTGAAGTTTTATTCCACACTTCAGTGTTTTTCTTGATGATCCAAATAATAATAGGCGTGCTTTCAGCTTTGAGTCATCCCATCAATATGATACAAAAAACACTGAAATCCGACTGTGAGCAATCCGTTCAGTGGAGTGGTCATACAGCACCGGCGATGAGCAAGGATAAATCTCTATGGAGCACAGAAATCACAGCATGGCGAATAATTTATTTCATGTGGCTTTGCATTTGACTCCGTCACCCCTGAAGGACTTTGGTGTTCTCTCACAACAGCTAACTGGATGGTTGCAATTGAGTGATTACAACTACATCTCATATGGTCTTATTATCAGTGAAGTGGAAAAATACAGTAAATGTGTTTTATGCATCACAACCGTGTTTACACAGCATATAGTATGTAGGCCAACATTTTATCTTGTAGAAAATGCAGATGTTTTGTTATTTCCACATACAAATGGACCCTCATCCCCTACAAGAGCAATATTCAAAGTTTGAGGACTTTAAACCAGCTAACAAAATTGTTAACTCGGTTTATATTAACAGGACATATACACTGTAGTGCTGCAGTTAATCCATTAGCCAATTAATTGACGACTATTTTTGGTATTCCATTAATCAATGGAAGACATGACTTTGGAAAACAGTGATCTATATTTTTGCCTATTTTCTAACATATCAAAGCACTAACTATGTTTGGGGGCGGCACGGCGGTCTAGTGGTTAGCGCGCAGACCTCACAGCTAGGAGACCAGGGTTCAATCCCCACCCTCGGCCATCTCTGTGTGGAGTTTGCATGTTCTCCCCGTGCATGCGTGGGTTTTCTCCGGGTACTCCGGTTTCCTCCCAAACATGCCCGAAGACAGCTGGGATAGGCTCCAGCACCCCCCGCCACCCTTGTGAGGAAAAGCGGCAGAAAATGAATGAATGAATGAATAACTATGTTTGGTTCCTATTGATTTGGTCTGTCTAAGGCCTTACCGATGACTGGATTCATCAATAAGACAACAACAAGAGGAGATTAAATGTAAAGTGTAGATGTATGAAAATGTTGGGTTGAGTGAAATATATATTTTAAATCTACTGTATATTAGGACGACTGTGCTAAGGTCATAGCGATTGATTCATTTCGTAATTGCGTTGCCTTTTCGGGGTCACATGTAGGCTGGAGCGTATCACAGCTGACTTTGGGAGAGAGGCAGTGTTCACACTGGACTAGATTAAAAACAAACATTTCCCATCACAATCATACGTTATAGTATTTCATATACAATTCTTAAATGTTTTTTTTTTTTCTCTAAACGGTGTGTCTAAAAGTGTAGATATGCTGTAACAACCACAGCAACCATAATAGCTATAATATTTATCAACACGTTTCAAAGGTTGGGGAGGCCCTAGTCGTTTTATGTTCTCTGAGGCAGAATTATGCAAAAATATGCATGCTAAGCTAATTGGACACTCTAAAACCAAACCTCTTTTGAAGACCCCCAAAGAACAATATTCATTCATTCATTCATTCATTTTCTACCGCTTATCCTCACGAAGGTCCCGGGGGTGCTGGAGCCTATCCCAGCTGTCTTCAGGCGAGAGGCAGGGTACACCCTGGACTGGTGGCCAGCCAATCACAGGGCACATATAGACAAACAACCATTCACACTCACATTCATACCTATGGACAATTTGGAGTGGCCAATTAACCTAGCATGTTTTTGGAATGTGGGAGGAAACCGGAGTACCCGGAGAAAACCCACGCATGCACGGGGAGAACATGCAAACTCCACACAGAGATGGCCGAAGGTGCAATTGAACCCTGGTCTCCTAGCTGCGAGGTCTGCACGCTAACCACTCGACCACCGTGCCACCCAAAATCAAACAAACAAACAAAAAAAACCTTAAACTGTATTATGGAAAGCAGGAAGTGAACAAATGTAACAGTTAGTGATTGTAAAAGTACCAGATGGAGGGGTAGGATTTAATAAGCTTTGCTTCTTCCTACTCCTTTTGGACATGTGGAACTGGGAACTGATTATGGGATGCACTCAATTGGAATCTGATGCATGTTCAAATGAAATAAAACCATTACCATTACCATTACCATTACCATTACGACATCTCGCTAACCGCTTGCCGAAGCGTCATTCACAGACGGCAGAGTGGATACGTAGCTCTAATTTCGCTACAAAGTCTCAGCAATCCCGTCTGTAGCATGACACGGTGTAAATGAAATGATACAGAAGTAAATACGTGCAAACATGCTGGACCGTGCTCGCCATTGTGTTATTATTATTATTATATCATTATGGCTTATTGTTCCCTGTCACTCACTGAGTTGTATTGCAAAACAACTTTTCAGTCACTTCTCAGAGACAGCTTATGTGTATGTGCGGCAATCATTTTATTCCTCAATCTCAAACTGTTGTGTTCAACTACTATTGGTAACGTCTGCTAGCTGGTCGTGGTCTTCTTATATTTTTGGCTGAAAGAAGTTTAGTTTGGAGCTGGAAAGGGACAGCTCCTTTAATCCCCCTTCACACTAAGCATGAATCACCATACTCTACATTCATGACTGACCATCCCACAGCATGACGTTGGCTGTGTTGGCATTGATTTACAACAGTGATGAAGATCCCCACAGGCGTCAGATAAGCTAACTCCGCTCAACAAAGCTTCACAGGCTCTCTCATACCCTTTCACGAAGAAGTCAACTTTAGCTACTGACCTTCAAATGACCTACTAACTTCTTTCCAAAATGGCATTCATGTACAGTGGAATCTGGACTGGCTAGTGGTTATTGTGAACGGTTCGATATAAAAAAAAAAAAAGCACGAATATCTAACTCCTCCACACACATTGTTTGGCTTTGATAAGAAATACGCAGAGGCAGTTAGCGCGTCAACACTCCTCTGGAAACTGGACAGAGGCGATGTTGTTCTTTCAAATGCACAGCATGTATCTGGGCCCAATTACCAACAACGCTGTCAGCACAGCGTTTGTTATGTGTTGATAGATAAATTGTTTTTATTGTGAGCCGCTCTGTGTTTCAAATACAAAAACAGACTGGTCAATCTTAGAAACTATGGAAGAATACAAAAATGATTCAGTTGTCCACATACTAATTGGCTTATTTCATCAACAAACATGTTTGAAAATAAACTAAAAAATGTAGTGTTTTCTTGTTTTAAGATTAGGAACAGCATAATAGAAAAGATGCAGATATTTACACGTGAAAATAAATAGGAAAACCTCATGCCTCCTTGCCTAAAAATGAAGTTATTATCCTGTATTATTACTCCAACAATGCACTAGAATGGGAAATAATGCTTTTGTGAAATGAAATAAAAAGGTATTAATCATTGTCAGTAATTCTTCAGAGGTTCTCATAATTACCAGCTGGACAGTAGAAGAGATTATTTTGCAAATAATGCAGGGTTATGACAGCAATAACAGCCTCCGTTGATAAGTAGCTCACACTGCTGAATAATTATTCTAGGAATTTATTATGTATCATACAAGAGCTATTATTGTAAGATGCAGTGTCTTGTTTTCGACGTTCCTTTGCAGTATGGATTCAGAAAGTCATGTCTTACAACAAAACATAAAAAGTGGACTTCATCAGTACAACCAACAACAGGGGTGGCGGCTTTTTTTTTTTTTTATTGATGTACTTCAGTCAGGAAAGTTGCTATATAGCTACAGCGCCACAATCAGCAAGACACTTCAAACTTCTTCTGGAAAATATATCCCACAGAAAAAAAGCAGTAAGTATCAGGTAAAGTATTGCTCCTAACGTCTGACACTTGTTTCCATGGCAACAAATGTGCAGGCTATAGCAGTAAAAAAAAAAAAAAAAAAAAGCATTGTGAACTTCTCAGTTTTGACAAGTCACTCCAAGCAATGAAATGATGTTAATCACATTCAGACCTTGAAATTTCAAAAACAAAACAAGCTCAGAGTTGCTCTTCCATTGTATGTGGATGTTGATTTGCGTGTGAGCACGGTCACTACCTTCCATCTCCTTTGAGGCTGATTGCGATACATTTCATGCTAATAGCGTTAATAATGTGCTGACTGGGTATATAATGAGATGAATCAACCCAAAACGTCAAAACAAGCACATTTGTGACACTGTAGCAAGTCAATAAAACTTACCAAAGGTGGCTCATAATTGTATAAGTAACATAAATGTACATTTTCATTCAATTTTCTTGTCTTTGGAATCTTCAAATCTGAATGGTTTTGCCTACTTTTGGTTTTGTACAGTCAGAGCCAGCAAAGCCTTCTCTGCTGGCCTAAGCACTAACAGACGTAATGGCCTAGTATTTGCCCCATAAAATCGTATTCATTTCTTCCCTACAGCCAGCAGGAGCCTCCCATCTCAGGACCAACATCATTTGGTATGCTTGATATCAGCCATCACCTCATTTTGCTCCTTATCAATGGAGGCTGTTATTACTCCTGTTATTACGGTTAATGTGACCGCCAACGACAGCGTTTACCAGCTGACAACCATCCAGCCCCGCATCCATTTCCTTTATCTTCGAATAGAACCGTGGCTTGCTCAAAAGTATGAAGTTGATAGAAAAAAAACAAACATTTAAAAGTGAAGGGACGGACCAGTATGTTCATTCTTCATTCCAGGATCTAGCGCCAAAGCGCTGAGTCTGAAACTCTAGCGGCCAGTATGAAAAATCTACGAGTCACAGCACATATTTACAGCAGAGCATCGTGCAAACCGGACTTGAATATTGGAGATCTTTCGCTGACGGGAGCGCTCTGCTGCAGAGATCTTCCCCAAAGCTAAAGTACTCTTGTAGCTTTTCTGTTAAAAAGACAATTCATGATTCAATTATTATTACATTTTATGGTTAAGAGGAGACCCCTGGTTTGTATGTTTCAGACATGCTTTTTTGGGTCTAGGGGAGGCAGAGCAAGTGATGTCTACAACAGGCCGTGCCGTTCACCGTAATGTATTTGCTGTTATTATGTTCCAGCTCTCTATGAATTTCTGTTGTTGTTTTTTTTTTTTTCTGCCCACTCGTTGTGTTGAAGGCTTTCGATGGAACACTCAACGAGACAGAGTAAGCTTGTTCACATTTCTAAAAGACACCATTGACCTTGTCAGATGATCGGGACAAAAGTTTCAATACTCCCCCGCAAATGGAAATAAAATGTCAAAAACCCAAAACACTTTCAACTGTAGAAAAGCACGCAAGGTGAGAGTAAGTCAATTCATATTTCTCCTGCTAGTTTGCTTCATAGTAGGCGGCCTCGTGCTGGCGGCTAATGCAGTGTGGACTCTTAACTAGGGATGATAGTACGAGAGTATGAAACAAGTACAAGTACATTATCTGTGTCATCCCGCTCTGTGATTGGCCGGTCGCACACAGCGACCGCCTCTATGGAGACAGCTGCCGCCACAGAGGAGTTCTCCACTTTGTTAGCTTTTCTTCGGCTCGCCTCTATTTTGGTTTGTATCTGAAGTTACTTGGTAAAGTTGTTCCGTGAGTTCAGTGCAGCACAATTGAAATGGAATGGTATATTATAAATGTTTTGGGAAAGCAGTAAGTGGGGCAAAATATAAAAATATAACAACTGCAAGTCCAATGAATTCATAAACAGAAAACCACAGTTTCCACTTAAGTTGCTGGGTATATACTCATCAACTCAGTACATATACTGCATTGACTGGCCACAGCATTAGGCACACTTGCACAAGAGCACAAGAGCGTACATGGCTGACATGAGCGTGCTAAAACATGAGCTTTAAGCTCTGCCCTTTTCCAGTTAAACCACACCCACTTCCGGTTTATGCCCGCCCCCTCAGAGTATGGATACGGATGTCATTTAGATGGATGAAGAGACACGGATACAGATAGTGGTGCACTTGGCTCATCCCTACTCTTAAGTTACGTGTTAACTAACGTGTTAGCTAGGTGGCTAATGTGCTATCTGTGGTAGCTATCACTGCCAGTAAAACATACACTTTAGGGCTTTAATTTTGTAGACCAGGCATGCGCTGCGCCATCGGGGTGTGGGCAATGCACTTTGGAAATTTCGTGAGCAGTGCGGTCAGGCGCCGCGCACCCACGCCTCCATCCCTCCCACCAGCGCAAGTGGCAAAGTGGGAGGAGAGAAGGCGTGAGAGGGTTTAACACAGCCGAGTGTATGTAGTCTTAACCAATCAAATTAACGGCTTTCATTGCCTTTAAATGCGCCGGACTAGACTGCGCATCAGAGGCCACCATGCGCATCAATCCCCACATACGCCACCTTGCGGGACACGTCATCTGTTCCTGACTGTTTTTTGGTTTTTAGTTGTTGTTAATTATCAGTTGTCCAATGGGTCACTTTCTCTGTTTCCACAAAGTCTGCGCTGCGTGTTGCATTTGTGATTGGATTACTGGGGGGGGGGGGACCTGGCATGCATGCATCCAGCACAACCACGGAGATGAGCGATGAGTGGAGATGTCTTGTGCTTTTTTTCTGGTGGAGTTTTCACTTCTAAAATGTTGATTTCAGGGGACAAGCCATTTATTTAAGGGGGTATTGCCCCCCACTCACCAGCCCCAATGTATAGTCTGAGTTGCCATTATGCGTGATGGGACAATTAATACAAAAATGTACATGCTGGTTCAGACGCTGAAATTAAATTGTGGTTACTGTCATTGTTTTTTTCACTGAAATGTGCGTGACACTCTGAAGAATGTGTGTATTGCGTGCCTGTCAGCCACTTCACCACTGCGCGGGCTGCACTTCGCCTGCGCCAAGAATAGACCAGGTCCAAGCTGGCGCACTGTTTTGTCACGAAATTGTCACTGCGCCAAGATGAAAATGTGAAGTCCTCCCTAATTACCCCCGCGTGGGCTGTGCCACCCTCCGCCACACTGCGGCACCCTGAAATTAGAGCCCTTATTTGTAACAACAAATGTTGTTGTGAACATGTCACTTTCTTAGCCTGTGTTCATGGCTGTGCTAGTTTGTACCTGTTTGCTTGCAGAGCTGCAGCTATCCAATATTTTAGTAATCGAGTATTCTACCAAAATTTTTGTCGACTTATCGAGTAATCGGAAAAAAGTGATTTTTGCTTGGTTAAAGAGCTAGAAAAAAATAAAACATTTCACAAAATATGAATGACACCAATTGGTTTATTTTTAGATAATCAAGCATTTCATAGCATCGTGTAACTGGTGGTTATTTTTTGGCCTATGTATACGTAGACTACAAGTCATTTGACTGCATGGAGAAGAAACAGTTCTTGAGGGAGTCTAACTGGTGTGAATGAAGTGTAGCACATATGAGAAATGCAAGAAAAGGTAAAGATTAATTAAATAGAAGTATGGACTAGCTCAGAAGATCTATGCTCGGCTCTAGGGAGGTTGAGGTACAGTAATATCACAGAAGACACAAAATGTACTTTTAAGTGGCTTGGTGCGTTATTATTTGGTTTAAGTGCAAACAGTGACAAATTATTTACAATATTTACAAACGGCAGTAAAATGGTATAGAGGGTTCGGGAATTCCAATAGCTGTTTGATGAAGTGCACTTCAGTCTTTCAATCTAGTTCATTTGGTTCTTACAAATAAAGAAATCACAATTCAACAGTGGTTCAGCACAGTCCAGGGTGTAAGAATATGAAAATACATTTTCAAATATCAACCCCGGTTTAGCTTTAAAGAGGATTGTTTTAAAATACAATTTAAGGTGCATAACATTCAGAATACACAGTAATCAAAAGCAGTGGCTCACTATTTAAACAGTTAATTCTATTTGGCCAAATCAAGTTAAAAAGTTTGATTATCGTTTTGGGGGTTAGCATAACAATGAATCGCATTACAGCAGCGAAGTTTGTTGCCGATCGCATTGATATGCTAACGCTACATAAGCTAACCACACACACACACCACAATAGCATTCAGACTCACCAATTCCCTTCGTAATTCAGTCCCCGCTAGAACCCAGATGTCTGCAGCGACGGTACGCGGCTTCTACAAGTTTTATAATGCACAAAGTTTTAGAGAACGATCAACAATATATATAAGTTGAAGTAGTTTGTTCGAGACTAACCGTGTTAGCAGCGTCCTGTAGCCTGTCTCCTCACCAGTATGTGTGGGGAGAGCGCACCGGTGTATTTGATTGCGGCCCTGGCGAACCTGATTGGCTGAGACGCAGCGCAAGCGGAAGACGTTCCGTCTTCAGTCATGTGACTGGGTTGCATTCACAGACGTTATACAAGACCGGGGAATATTTTTATATTATATAATTATTTAATAATTTTATTATAAAATATATTTTCATTATTTTCCAAGGATGCATAATTTCTATGTGGGTTACATCCTCCCCGCCTTAATTCGTGCACGTCCCGATGCATGATAAAGTTACGGACAACGGTTAATAATGACTGGGTAACAAACTGTCAGATAAACTTTGTAACATAGTTTGGACCATAGCAATTACGGGATTACCACGAGTGGGATAAGTGAGCCTTTTTGGTGGTACTCTCTGGCGTTGTGAACGTCTAACAGGGTCAGCAACGTCTAAGCCATTCGAGGGTTCAACAGTATTGGATGCGGTTTCAGAAGGATCTTCGGTAAATATTTCAGATTCAGTTATTGGTAGGTTAGTAGATAGATCAGGTAAGTCATTAAGATTTTCATTTTCAGTTTCAGCAGGTTCAACATTTGCAGTAGGTTCAGGTAAGTCTTCATGGAATTCAGAGTCTTCACCGCCCGGCTCACTCACTGTTGAAGTGAACTGTTGGATGGAGAAGGTGTCTGTTCTGTTCGGTTCCCAGGTTCATCTGGACAATCAGGCAAGGATGTACATTCAGTTTCCTTCTCTGCGGATTGAACGGGAATAGGAAGTTGATATTCTCCCTCCACAGTAAAACGCACAGGAGGTGGGCACTGAATGTAAGAACCCATATCCTCATTGTCTTCTTCAGCAGGTTCGGTGGAATTATCGAGATTGTGGCTCTGCTGCCGAGTTCTGGGCCTTCGGACAGGTGAGTTGTCAGCAGACTGGGAATCATTGTCATTCAGGAACCCGCAGGGGAGTAGAAGGTCCCGATGGAGTGTCCTTGTTGGTCCGTTACCGCTCTCGGGTTTGATTTTATAAACTGGGAGATTACCAGCTCGATGGACAACAACGTGGACTTCTTGTTCCCATCTGTCGGATAATTTGTGTTTTCCCCGAAGACGGACATTCCTCACAAGTACCCTGTCCCCAGGTTCGAGTGCAGAAGGGATAATACGGCGATCGAACCGGGCCTTGTTCCGGTCAGCAGTTTTCTCAGCATTTTTAGAAGCAATCCGAAAACTCTCTCCCAACCTTGATTTCAGCGCTTTGACATAGTTTGAATGGTTTGTGTTCTGAGTTTCACGCACAGGGAGATTAAAAGCAAGGTCTACAGGTAACCGTGGTGTCCGACCAAACATTAGCTCATAGGGGCTGAACCCCGTGACCTCATTTTTAGTGCAATTATATGCATGAACTAGCGGCTTGACATGTTCCTTCCATTTGCTTTTCTGTTTTTGCTCCAAGGTTCCCAGCATCGCCAGCAGCGTCCGGTTAAACCTCTCTACCGGATTCCCCCTCGGATGGTACGGTGTCGTTCTGCTTTTCTGTATTCCAGCAACGTCACATAGTTCCTTTATCAGCTTGGACTCGAAATCCTGACCTTGATCAGTATGAATCCTTTCAGGAATTCCATAGAAAATAATGAAGTTTTCCCAGAGCGCTTTGGCAACCGTTTTGGCCTTTTGGTTCGGTGTTGGAACGGCGACGGCGAATTTTGTGAAATGATCTGTTAGGACCAGAATATCCCGTGTGTTGCTGGAGTCAGGTTCTAGACTTAGGAAATCCATGCAGATAAGCTCTAATGGACGAGATGTTCTGATACTGACGAGCGGTGCAGCTCTCTCAGGCAATGCCTTTCGTCGAACACAGCGGCCACAGGTTTTGATTTTCTGCTCCACGTCGACTGCCATCTTTGGCCAGAAAAATCTTGTACGAACGAGATCGAGGGTGCGTTCAATCCCCATGTGGCCCATGTCGTCATGAAGATGCTTTAGTACGAGTGGACGCAGTTCTTCCGGAAGAATTAACTGATACGAGAGATTTCCGTTGTCTCGCCTCCTCCGGTACAAGATTCCATCCCGGACCTCCAGCTTTGACCACTCCCGGAGCAGCAGCGGTAATTCCGGAAGCTCTGCTCTTGCGGTCGGCGGAACCTTTTCTCCAGTCTCAAGCTGATAGATTAATTCTCGTATGCAGGGGTCAGCGTGCTGCTTTTCCTTTACATCGAGAGGAGGAATGATGGGCAGTTGGTGGTGGCCTTCCGAGCTGTAGGGTTCAGGAAGTGTTTCAGGTGTCATTGACAGGGACTCAGCAAGAGTGAAGCCCACCTGACCGCTGTCATCTGAATGGGTGGTTTTTACCAGATGATTTTGGCAGATGGCTCTAATGACTTCCTCTGGAACTGTGTCAGATTCAGCGGTGTGGCGAGAAACGAACTGCTGGACAAGTTCCTGATCTTTCGGGAAATCATTGCTGGTGCAGAGATGTGGTCGACGAGACAGCGCATCGGCGTCGATGTTTTGTCGGCCAGCCCGGTATAGGAGCTTGAATGAATACGTGGACAAGGCAGCCAACCAGCGATGCCCAGCTGCATCCAACTTTGCTGAGGTAAGGCTGTAGGTCAGCGGGTTGCTGTCGGTAACCACTGTGAACTCCCCTCCATACAAGTAATCGTGGAATTTCTCCGTGACGCTCCATTTGAGGGCGAGAAACTCAAGCTTGTGGGCTGGGTAGTGACTCTCACTTTGAGAAAGTCCACGGCTCGCGTAGGCAATGACCCGCAATTGGCCTTCTTGTTCCTGGTACAGGGCAGCTCCGAGTCCCGTCACGCTCGCATCAGTATGAAGGATGTATGGATGTGAGGGATCGGCGAACCCGAGCACTGGAGCAGTGGTTAGTTTCTCGATCAGCGTTTCAAAAGCAGTCTGGCAGTGAGTGGACCATCTCTCTCCGAATGGTTGATTCGGACTGTAGACTGGCGGTTTACCGGTTCGTGGCGCTTTGGCTTTACGTACAGGTGCATATCCTCTGGTGAGGTCGTTGAGTGGTTTGGCTATGACAGAGTAGTTCTTGATGAATCTGCGGTAATATCCCGCGAAACCCAGGAATGAGCGAAGCTGTTTCAGTGTAGTGGGAATTGGCCAGGTTTTTAGGGTCTCGACTTTCTCTGGGTCTGTTTGAACACCGCTCTCAGATACAATGTGGCCCAGGTAGCGTACAGATTTCTGGAAGAATCGACATTTTTCAGGGGATAGCTTCAGCCCATATTCTTTTAACCGGTGCAGCACTCTCAGAAGTCGGCGCTCGTGTTCCTCCAAGGTGTCAGAGAATATGATCAAATCATCCAAGAAAACCAACACTTCTCGAAGATGAAGATCACCCATGCAGCGTTCCATTAGGCGTTGGAACGTGCTCGGCGCGTTTGTTACACCTTGGGGCATCCGGCTAAACTCCCAAAAGCCCAGGGGAGTTACAAAGGCAGTCTTCGGTTTGTCTGCATCAGCCATTTCAATCTGATAATAACCGGACTTCAAGTCGAGAACTGAGAACCATCTGGAACCGGAAAGAGCTGAAAATGATTCTTCGAGATTTGGCAGTGGGTATGCATCTTTTATTGTTTGAAGATTTAGCTTACGATAGTCTATGCACAATCTGATGTCTCCGTTCTTTTTACGAACAACCACAACAGGAGAAGCAAAGGGAGATGATGATTCCTGGATTACCCCGGCCTCCAGAAGCTCACGTAGATGGCGGCGTACAGCTTCGTAATCCTGTGGGTGGATTGGCCGGGCTCTTTGCTTGAATGGCGTATGGTCATGGAGTGGTATGGTGTGCTTGACAGCAGAGGTGCAGCCAAAATCGAGGTCATGTTGTGAGAAAACCTCCGAAATACCATTGAGCTTGTCTGTGACCCGCTTCTTCCACTCAGACGTAAGTGGAGAATCGCCAAAGTTGAGATTCAGGGTGGATGACGGTTTCTGAACGGATGGCTGAGTCACATGATGTTCTGACAGAATGGCATGGTAGGACTCCAGCTCTGCAATAACACTGAAAGGTGGAATAAAAGTGTCTTGCTCTGAGTCATTAGTGATGACGACGGGCACTCTATATGGAGGACGAGCTGGAAGTGTTATTAAACAGCTGCTGACACAGAGACCACCAGGGAGAGTGGAAACAGGGTGTTGTAAAAGGACACTTTGGCAGTGGGGTGGAGTGGAACCTTTAGCAGAGCCCTCGATTACAACTGTGCGGCCGGCCGGAACACGCACGGGTGTCTTGCTAAGAAGTCTTACAACTCCAATGTTGCCATGGTCTTTCTGCTGATGTGACAACTGCAGTGTCTTCAGAACGGCTCGATAGCCATGTGCACTTGGCTGGAAACTGGAGTGTTCGCCAATGTACTGTTCGTAGAGTGGCTCTAAGGTGTTCATCCCAATGAGGACAGTTGCTGGAACATTTTGATGAGGATCTGGGACCACGAGAGCGAGCGTTTCAATGTTCATGTCATAGCCAATGAATTCTTTGGGGAACTTGACAGAAACCTTCACATAGCCCAGGTAAGGGACGTCTTGACCAGCGGCACCTTCAACATGCAGTAAATCATTAATTGGCTGGATTTGTTGTTCATGAAGGTAAGCATTATAAAAGGACACAGGAATTGTGGTTACCTGCGACCCGGTATCAAGCAAGCACTGGTGGGTATGCCCTTCAATGTCTACTTCCGCTGTGCACTTCGATCCAATCAGCCCACAAGGCAGCTTTGTTGTTGGCCCTGGACTGGTCTGTAGGTCTGCACAATGAACGTTTCTCCTGGCTAGCTCGCCACTTTTTACCCATGTAGCACATATGAGAAATGCAAGAAAAGGTAAAGATTAATTAAATAGAAGTATGGACTAGCTCAGAAGATCTATGCTCGGCTCTAGGGAGGTTGAGGTACAGTAATATCACAGAAGACACAAAATGTACTTTTAAGTGGCTTGGTGCGTTATTATTTGGTTTAAGTGCAAACAGTGACAAATTATTTACAATATTTACAAACGGCAGTAAAATGGTATAGAGGGTTCGGGAATTCCAATAGCTGTTTGATGAAGTGCACTTCAGTCTTTCAATCTAGTTCATTTGGTTCTTACAAATAAAGAAATCACAATTCAACAGTGGTTCAGCACAGTCCAGGGTGTAAATGCCCTTAAGCTCACACAAAGCACAAAATCACAGTATTCACAAGAAAGGGTCAGTGGCCACAACAATGTGTGGAGCGAATGTCCATTTTATAGGAACCCAGAGTCCATGGTATATGTGGAAATTGTCCAGGATCGCGCGCAACAGAGTTCATATGTGAACAGAAAGTGACCAGTGCATAGGTGGGAGAGAACTGGCTGCCAACACCCCTACCAGACCGCAGGAGGATGTTGAAGTGGTTCGGTTCCCTTTGGGTCTAGCTCGCCTCGTAGCATGGGGGTTGTCCCCAACCGGCCACACCTGGCCTGTATATCACAGACAGGGCCACTATCAGTAAATCAATCAATTATCATTAGCTAACTCAGTGTACACAAATCCATTAATCAGTATGCAAAATCCATTACACATCAGAATATGAAAATACATTTTCAAATATCAACCCCGGTTTAGCTTTAAAGAGGATTGTTTTAAAATACAATTTAAGGTGCATAACATTCAGAATACACAGTAATCAAAAGCAGTGGCTCACTATTTAAACAGTTAATTCTATTTGGCCAAATCAAGTTAAAAAGTTTGATTATCGTTTTGGGGGTTAGCATAACAATGAATCGCATTACAGCAGCGAAGTTTGTTGCCGATCGCATTTATATGCTAACGCTACATAAGCTAACCACACACACACACCACAATAGCATTCAGACTCACCAATTCCCTTCGTAATTCAGTCCCCGCTAGAACCCAGATGTCTGCAGCGACGGTACGCGGCTTCTACAAGTTTTATAATGCACAAAGTTTTAGAGAACGATCAACAATATATATAAGTTGAAGTAGTTTGTTCGAGACTAACCGTGTTAGCAGCGTCCTGTAGCCTGTCTCCTCACCAGTATGTGTGGGGAGAGCGCACCGGTGTATTTGATTGCGGCCCTGGCGAACCTGATTGGCTGAGACGCAGCGCAAGCGGAAGACGTTCCGTCTTCAGTCATGTGACTGGGTTGCATTCACAGACGTTATACAAGACCGGGGAATATTTTTATATTATATAATTATTTAATAATTTTATTATAAAATATATTTTCATTATTTTCCAAGGATGCATAACTTCTATGTGGGTTACAGAAGCAGGCAAACAAAGTTTACATTTAAATGGAATGGTATATTACAAATGTTTTGGGAAAGCAGTAAGTGGGGCAAAATCTAAAAATATAACAACGGCAAATCAAAAACCAATGAATTCATGAACAGAAAACCACAGCTTTCACTTAAGTTGCTGGGTACAAGGGTTTTTATTTTAGGGAAATACTGGCTTTGGGTGCAAAACCAAGCTATGCAAAAAAAAAAGAAAAGGCCAGAAAACATGCATCAATATTGAATATTGTCAAAAAGTTTACCAGTGGACAACTTTTTAATAATTCCCACTTCAGCTCAATATGACAATACAGATCTTTATAGGATCCATTCATATTTCGTTTCACAATGCATGTTCTTTTACTAGTTAGCATCGAGTTTAGTAACCATTAAAGATACAATAAAAAATAGACATTTTTTTAAAGTCACTTTTACAGCCAACCTTCACTTGCTCACTGTTTCATTCATTTTGCAGTGTGTATATAGATATGTTTATCTATGCCATTTTGTCTTCATCGATACTGCATGTGGACAGCACACCAGAGTTCATCCAACCGTTGGAATACTACTGTTACTATTCTGATTGTATTTACAGTGAGTTAATAGTCATACCCTGTGAATCATGCGTAAAGTATGTGTCATTCCTGCAACAGACGCTGAGCCAACTGAAGTCAGCACACCAAAAAAGCACATTGCTACAAGCCTCTTCTACGCCAAAAACTGCACTCCAGGATGATTCATAAACTGCAATCCTAGTTTGGAAAGTAAAAGTAGGTAGGTAGGCTATACAACATTGAAATCAAGTAAAAATGTATACACCTTACTTCATGGTAGGAGCCATTTATTATGAATATTTTTGTTATTGCATTATCTGCCTACGTCACAGCCAGCAAGCAGTGAAGGGCGATGATGTAATGAGGATCCAGAGGTGTCCCATATCTTAGTGTCTTCTTCCCCTTGGCCCTCGGTTTTAGGAGGAAGGGGAAAGGGGAAACGAAGGCCTTATACAGTATACTATAACTCCTACACTGATCAATATTGAGCGATTTCTCTAAAAAAAAACATTACCTAAGTAAAAAAAATTAGGTCAATTGCGCAAAAAAGCAAAACATTATGGAGTTTCTAAACCCTCCAAAACCACTGGTTTTCAGTCTCCTGTACAGAATCACTGACACTTAATCCAGGTCATGAAAATGGATTTTCCCTCCACAGCTAAACATAATATCCATCCGGAGCAGATGTAATTACCTGAAGTCATTAACATCAGGACAAAAACATCAAACGTGAATTTCCAAAAAGAAAGGAAGGAATTGGAGGAAAAGTCATCCTTTTTACTATTCCGGATGCTTGCATGTTTATGGTTATGTAGCCACAGCAATGCCAAATGAAAGGTTAGGAAAAGATGAAGCTGCTCTTCCACCACCAAAGGGCTAAAAATAACTCCATACTGAATGTACACAGTGGTTGCTATTTTTACCACATACAAAGAAAACGTTCCAAACAAATATTTAAATAGAACATACAACCTCATTATTAAGGAGAAAGATGATGCGATGTAACGATAACGATGTGAGGAGAAAAGTAAACATCAAGCAGCTCAGGAAAGAAAAGGCTCTTGTTTTTTGTCACTTTTAAACTGGGTGTGAGACTGGGAGTCAGAGGCAGTGAAAGCTTGCGGGTGCGGCTTGTGGTTTTCATTCTGCACTAACATCAGAGCTGAGTTCTCAACTCGGAGACAAAATAGACTCTTCCACAAGAATCCACAAGGCCAAGATGGTACTTCACTCACTCGGCGGAAGGAACAATAATACAAACCATTTGAGCGACACTCAATTCAAACTTTTATTTGTACTTGTTTATTGGGATGTGTAGTTCAAGGAAAAAACATCCCTTTTGCAAAAAAACAAAAAAAGATCATTCCTCGATTGTATGTGGACACTTCACATTGTGTGACATCATGAGTGACATGTTTTGGGCATCGATGGAAACCTCCATTCCTTGTTTCAATGCCCCTAGTTTTGACCGGAAGAAATAGCTGCAAACTCCAACAAAGTAGGCTACAATGTTTGGCTTAACTTCATCTTTAAAAAGCCCAGTTGACTCAGTGCAACATTTGCAACACAACGATATCATGCAAAGCTGGCACCTCCAGATTCAAGGCATACAAATAACACAGTGTCCCGTCTTTGACGCACTACGTTGGATTTACTCTCAGCAGTCAAGTCGAAGTCGAAAAATAAATGACATCTGTCTCATGCTGATGTGATTGAGGGTTTCAGGATGCCACAACTACAGGATACTTGCAGTAATACAATAACGGTGTCATACGGAAAAGTATACTAGTGTTAATATGAGAGCACAAGTCATAGCTCATAGCTTGATATTGTGCACCCACGTTAGTGCATGCTGAAGTCCCTGCAGCATTACACACTAACATATTAACAATATCATATTCGGAAATGATACATTTTGTGCATTAAAGATGCTAAAGCCAATCAAGTGTAGGTTGACATATGTTATGATATCTGAAATAAACATCCACATCTTGGCTTGTGTTTTATGTTACAAATCAAATATAGTGTCATACCTAATAATATCGCTCATAAATACATATTAAATTTTCTTTTTAGACAAGCTGCATGCTGAAAATAGCCCCTGGCATACCTTTTTTCATTTCTACACTGACATCTACAGTGACAAATCAAACATGAAAAGTCATCCTTCGCCACATCACAGTTTGAAATTTGCAGCCTCTGTCTATAATGGTCTTTCAATAATATATTGGTAAATCATAATATTTGAATGTTTGAATACAGCCTATTATTATCTAAAAATTTGTATATTTAAGCAAATGTCACTGTCTTTCTTGCCTCAATTCAGCAAAATTGTGAAACTAACTGAAATGCAAATGTAATCTATTCGCGAGATACATTAAAAATCTAGGTGATCACTAAGTGTCAGTAATGTTCATGTACAGGTGAGGCACATCAGACTTCATCCATAGGTGTTTATTGCAATTAACAATAATGCTAATAAAAACACGGGCTATTGTTGCAGCTGTAATCCAGCTAAAAAACTCAACTCTCAACTCTGAACCACCGCCATCACTTCCTGTCCTCCACAAGTCCTGAACACATTTCTTGGAACAAACATGAGCACAAGTCTTATTTATGTATCAAGTGGCATTTTCTGATTATGTCTGCTATGTTGAGTAATACGAGGGTGAAGGTGACTATATGGGTGTAATGTCATGTCTAGAGGGCTTTCATGATGTTAAAAACAGTATTTAGAAGGTTGTAAACAACTACAAGAATGTTTGGAATCCTACTTTGCAGAAATGTCGGTTCAGGAACCAATTAAAGGAAGGATTGTTGTATTACCTGAATCTGTCAACGCACATAAATTACTAGTGGGACTTGGATGAATGAAAATATTCCTAGACATTGTCCACAAGACCGTGGACATGTGGGCTGTTAGAACACAAACTGCAGGAAGCATAAACTATCTGTCTATCTTAAATGTATTGTAACTATGTATTGAGAACTTCGTAAACGTGATATTTTCTGCCACATTACTGCACCTATGTGCAACACAGACACACAACAGGAGGAGGCAGCCTAATCCAGTCCTGTTGAAGCCATCTACAGTGGAATCAGTGTTTGGGGCACCACACCTAGTGAGCCACATAACTACACTTGGACAAACAACACCAGCTCGCTGTGACGAAAACACTCAACATTTACACTTCAGAACAACTTTGGACCGTGTCTGTCAAAACACCACGAGGCCAATGGAACGTCAACCACACATGCTTTATAATAACTCTGCATAGCTGCAATGTGCAGAAAGAACGTCAACAAACTGCCAACTGTCCTGTGCCATCAATAAATCATTCCTCCGATCACACTGGAGTTCATGAACTGGGAGTAGATGGAAAAGGGAAGCTGCTCCATGCACATCTCCATGCACATCCTGGAATGTGTCAAGCAGCATCTGTCACTGGGGTTGGAGATGTTATGAGCGGTCATTAGGTTATATAAAGAGCATGGACCGAGTTTGTCTCACAGGAAATAAAGCAGTTGTCCGTCCTTGGGTCAAGATAGCAGAATGTTCAGTTGCATGCCTAAAGATATAACAAATGTCAGCCATCACAACTAAAACAATGCCTCCCATGTACTTGGGCCTCACAAGAAGAATAAAGTTTAGAATACTGGCATCCGTGTGGAAGTTATCATATAGCATCCAAGGCTCTGGACAGATATGATAACCTACAATACATACACTATATGACCTCATGGACTACTTCATGGTTAGCTGATATACCAGAGGTAGGGAACCTATGGCTCGGGAGCCAGGTAGGGCTCTTTTGATGACACTCTCTGGCTCTCAAGCATTTCTTACCACAATAAAAATGTATTTTTGCTAACATTTTAAAGTAAACATCACAGAAATCACTGTTAAAAATAATATTCAAAATCAAAACTTTCTTATGCATTTTAATTCATCCATCTATTTTCTACTGCAATACGGCCGACCATATCCATCTTTCCTGATGATATTTTCCAGGTCAAACACCAAAACTTGATTATTACTGGGTAATGCGGTAGTCTACCTCGGTCATTGAGATGTCAACATGTAAATATAAACTTTCCTCCTTTAGTCAAATAGTCACCTAGCTAAAGCTGCAGAACCAAGCCTTCTGGCAAAGATGGCCAAAAGAATGAAATACGTGTACTGAATACGGTTCAAAACCATGCATCAGCAGAAGTTGCATTAATGGCAGCAAGTATTTGATTTATTATTAGACACTGCGCTGCTCACGTGTGCTGGCCACACCCCATTGGCGTGGGGTAGTGTGCCTGGTCTACATAATTAGAGTCCATTATATCTAAAACTGTTGGTCTTACATAAAAATGCACACATTTTATTGCATTCAATGTTTAAAAAAATGTATATGGCTCTCACAGATACACATTTTAAAATATCTGGCCTTCATGGCTCTCTTAGCCAAAAAGGTTCCCGACCCCTGTGATATACTGTATGCTGCCATTACATACTGATGCAATAGAATGATTCCATTGTAGCCATTTGGCTAATGGTAGCTTCAAAATAACTAAGTAAGCGTTTGCTAACTGAATTATGTGTCAGTACTATTTAAATTATACATTACACAGAATGGGGCTGAGGGGTGCATTCAAACATGGCCGGCTGTCCAAACATAAAAGGGGAAATTAACTGAGATTAATCACCACTGGGAGTAAATGTGACCTTACTCTGCAAGAGCAACAGCTTCATGGATACGAGGACTTGCTGGGCTGATCCTCGACAGTCCATGTCTTGTACCTGCATTGCAACAAGTGACCATTTACTGTTGACAATAAATCCAAGTAGTCTACACTACGCCTCTATGGAATTAATGTCAATGTTTCAGATTTTGGACTATATGATGCACCAATTAAAGTGTCCTTAAGGAGTCCTTCATATGCCATGATTTAGTCATTAAGATTAGGGAACGACCGATATGTATGTTTTTTTTCCAGCCGATGCCAATACCGGCTCATACCGATACCGATTTTTTTCCATCACCCTTAGCCGATGGCTGATTTTGCTTGGGCTGATATTTGTGGCTTTTACTCCCTCAATTTATATGAAAAAATGACATTGATAACAAATATTACAGGTCTCAATTTTAAAGAAATATTTATTGAAATGTAAACGCTGAACACAGTAGGATTCAGCTTTCTTAAACACACATTTAAACGGCATTATCAACTTTAAAAGGAATAAATGTTCAACCATGTGCAAAAATAGTTGAAGTTTTATCTGGCATCGATGCGATGACTGCTCCTCCTTTATTCGTCTGTTGCGTTGGTATGTGATGTTTTAGGGATTTCCTGTTGTGACACCATGACTTAAACTGTTATGCCTAGCGGTCACCCAGTGAAATGTGAAGGGCTATGTATGGTGTGAAAAGCAAGCTTATTCTTTTACTTGGTGTTCATGTTTCCTATTTCAAAGCAGGTGGCAATATTTCAACTAAGCCTAACTGTTAGAGGCTAATTAGAAGTTGAAAACGTACCCTTGTTATGATGTGGCGGCGGGGCGACTGCGGGTGTTGCAGGGTCCTCCGGCGACACCCTGGGGTAGGCATGCCTGTAAATCATGCGGCGGAAAAATATATAGGCGAACCCTTGCGTGTATCGACTGATACCGATTCAAGTAAAGAACGCAACTATCGGCCTGATACATGGGCCGGCCGACGTATCGGTCGATCCTTAATTAAGATCCATGTAGTATTAGGGATTAAGGCCCAATGGAAAATGCATGGTTAAGAAAAAGGGAAGTGTGAATCCATACTGTCTTGGCTCTCATTCATATCAAAGAAATTGGACTGCTACATTCAAACCCACACCTGAACACTACCACAGTACCATGCTCAATACTGTAAACCGAAGACCGTAGTTGGCCATCATCCTATAACCCTCAGGCCCAAGCCAAAGGTTGACAGACTAAGCTACTGCTACACAATAAAATATGAGATGTACTTTTCTTAGTGTGGGTCTGTCTGACTGGGTCTGTTCTACCACCTCTCTGTTAAAATAACATCCAAAACTGACAAGTAGGTGTGACTGGCATATGATGATGTTTTTATTGGTTTTGGGGTATATGATCAAGCCTGAAGATCTCTGTCTTGTTACAAATACCTACAAATATATGTTTTATGTGTCCTTTTAAAACGAATTACGCACATCTCAATTGTTTACAAAGGCGACATATACTACATATTATATTGTACACTATGTTATATTCAAATTGAAATTGGAATTAAAATAAATATTTGACAGTCAATGCCACTTTTGATCCTGCAGATCACAGGAGAGTTGGGTACCATCACCGGTACCCTTCATTGGTGACGTCATAAGAACACAAAAAGGCAAAACACTTTTTTTCAGAGTTTTTTCCGATGTCTAATGATACGTCGTCAGACACTGTAATGGTTTGGCCCATGCAAGACTTTTGAGGCGTATTTGTTTCAGACCACGTTGGTTGTGATTTTGGGGGCATTTGACTTTGAAGGTTCCACTGCTCCCTCGAATCCAAGGTCAAATATTCTTTACAAGTCTTTCCTGCCTTCAACACATTTGTGATATAAATGCACCGTATTGAATACTGAACCACCTTAGACAGGATGTGGTACCTTGGCAAACCTAACATAAGGCCGCATTGTGAGGCAGTGAATTCCACTGAAAGACAGTCATGGCTTTCAGGCTAAGTCCTGAAGCCTGCAAACTTCCTGTAAACCCTCCAAAAAGAGAAACCAAAGGGAGGCAATACTTTCAGGAATGGTTGGTATTCTGAAATTGTTGTTCTTATCCACAAGATTATTTCTGTCTCACACCACGGTCTATTAAGACATGTTTTGGCCTATCAGAGCAAGAGTTCTGATATTCTGATACAGTATCTACTATGGTTACATGTTTACAAAGGGAGCTTTTTTGGGCCAGGAACTGTCAAATGAACAACAGAGTGACTTTTTTGGAAGCTGCACAGTAAACATCTGTATGATTCATGATTGCACCCTCATAGTTAACTAAGAACATAATTACTTCAGAAATTCACCCAAGATACATCCCTTAATGAGTTCAAAAACTAAGCTTGTGTTAAAAGTTAAATTAAAATGTCTCTGACAGCAGAACACAGTTAACCCAAGCAAAAAAATCATCATAACAAAGAAGTCTGAACAAGAAGAATGTGACAAAAAAGTGGCAAACACGAAAAGGACTTACCTTTTATTTATGGCACACTCTGCACACTCTCTCGGAGTTGTTCTTTCTTCAGTGTGGCCAAACTTCCCAAGCTTTTCCTCTCCAATGAGCCTCTCTCTCCCTCCTTCCATGTGGGGGCACATGTGACTGACACTCCGCCTGCAAAAACAAAAAAACAAATGCTGACATCTAGCGGCAGCTAACACAGTAGCAGGTTAGAGCAAGAATTATTGTCCTCTACTAAGATACCGACGTTCAACAAAGACAGTACTTCAAATTGTTCCGTCAATGTTTCTGTTGAATGTTAAGTTGACGAGTATTGTCAGTTCCAAATGACGTTGTTTTTAACCAAAAATATATATAAAAACACCATCAGGTAGTTGTGTGACCCATTATGTGTTTATGTTCATCAAACAACACACAAATGGCGTTTCCAGGAGAAGACATATGGTAATTAGTAGTGATGTTACAAGAGGTGCCGGGGCTTCAAAGCGCGGGCGCTTTCGGGAAGCGTATACTGAGGGTTGATTCATTGGGGGAGGGGCCTGAATTGATGACATCCGAAGCCACGTGACGGATTCGGGAAGTGGTTCAGAATTTGCCGCGATGTTTGCCTGTCACTCAGCGGTATAAACCCCTCAGGCTTAGACATTAAAATGTGGGCTTTTGTTGTGAGAGTCAGTCATTTGAGCGTGTGGATAGTGTTTGTCGACAGTTTGGAAGGTTTGGTTAGTACGGTTACGTTAGTTTGGAGTTCAGAGAGACTTGACTTGATCAGTCTGAATAAGTAAGCCAAATCAAACACTATTAAGACTGCATTTTCCCATGTTAAGAACATAGCCCGACTCCGTCCATCGCTTCCATTCTCTGCCGCTGAATCCCTGATCCATGCATTCATCCCAACCAGAATGGACTACTGCAACAGTATTCTCTACGGTACACCTTCCAAAACCCTCAACAAACTACAATATATTCACAACTCCGCTGCCCGCCTCCTCACCTCCACCCGCTCCCGTGAACATATTACCCCGGTCCTTAAAAACCTCGTCCCCCAACACATTCACTTCAAAGTTCTTCTCATCACCTACAAAGCCCTCCACGATCTGACCCCCCCATATCTCACAGACCTGCTCCATCCACACAATCCCCCACGTCCCCTTCGCTCCTCAGACTCCAACCTCCTGGCACTCCCCTGTAAGACCAAGCTCCGAACCTGGGGAGACACAGCCTTCTCCATCGCTGCCCCCACCCTCTGGAACTCTTTGCCCCATTCACTCCGTGCTTGCCCTGACCTTCCCAGTTTAAAAAAACAACCAAAAACCCACCTCTTTAAATCTGTTTTTAATGTCTAACTTTTTATACCTGACTGCTGTGCCCCGCCCCGCTTTTACTCATGTTTTAACTGCGTATTAACCAATCAATGTTGTATTTTAACTTATCTTTTACTCTGTTTACTTGTTTTTATTCAACTCCATTTTTCTGTAAAGTGTCTTTGAGTATTTTGAAAAGCGCTATACAAATAAAATGTATTATTATTATTATTATGTTTGCATTTCAAAACCTGTATTTTCACTGTTGCTTCTTGTGTTTCAAGGAGTTGAACATAAAGATGAAAATGGACCTTCACCCATCCATGGTAAGGTTAATAATACCACATTATAATATTAATATATATTACAGTATTACAAACCAGATTTTCAGGGTTGACTTATGTTCATTGTGCAAATGAAAGATCACCCTTGTTGACATGGTTGTCTAAGATACACAACCCTAAAGCATAGTGGAGATGTTGTATCAAAAACAGGAATCGCCTCAAACCAAACATTTTAAAAATGAGCAAAAAAGACAAAATTATTGGTGAATAAGAAATCAATTAAATCTCCCTTAAATCTTCTGTCCAAGTTACACAAGCATACATCTTGGTACATCTTCCTAGTTACACAAGCACTTTCTCTGAGCCCATGCCAGCTAGGTGACATAAACCCATGATGAAGCTAGCCATATCACATGATGCCGGAAGCATTTATGGATATGAAAACATTCAGCATTTTATATATACTTTATATTTTATATCACACTTTGTAGATTAATCATTTGGTTATACAATTTTGTGTAGTACATTATCATTTCAAAGAGCCAAAACAGATCAGCATTCAATGCATCCAGGTGGTTTCGTGTCCACATGAAGCTTCAAGAAATGAACCCCTTCTCGCACCAGTTGACTGAAATGGTTCAAACCCTCATCGGGCTTCATCTCAGCATCACTTGTAATTAGTAGAATGACAAAAGCAAACTTGTTCAGTGACACATTGGTCAGCTTGAGGCCACAAACTTGGACTACATTACACATTGTTACTTGTTGATGTTGGCTGAACTCCTGAAGGTCAGAATGAGCCATTTGATGACCAGCTCTCCAATCTTAGGGTACTTGAAGTTGATGATGGCCACAATGGTGGTTTACACATGAGCTATGATGGGCAACATCTGAGCCTGAAGCAACAAGTGAGCCGGCAGACCCTGATTTTCTGATTTGAGCCATGTTGCTCCTGGTCTTCCTCATGGCTACTTTGTGTTAATCCGCATCCTCACTGCTACTGCCTGAGTTGCTGGAGGGTTCAAAGAAGGAAGAGAAAAAGAAGTTGCAATTTCTTTTCTTCCTTCGTATTCTTTGGGACTTCTGGGGACAGAGGAAGCCCACTGTTACCCACAGTCTCCCTTGTGGAAGTCCAGATTTAGGAGCTGGACATCTGCTTGGGGAGTCCATATCTTTTTCGGTAGTGATGTTACAAGAGGTGCCGGGGCTTCAAACGTGTGTCAAGTAATCGAGTGGGTACTTCCGCGAAGCGTGTACCGAGGCTTGGTTCATTGGGGGAGGGGCCGGAATTGATGACGTCCGAAGCCTCGCTGCCCAGCTGTACCACTTGACTGATTAGGGAAAAGGTTCAGAATTTGCCGCGATGTTTGCCTGTCACTCAGCGATATAAACCCCTCAGGCTTAGACATTAAAATGTGGGCTTTTGTTGTGAGAGTCAGTCATTTGAGCGTGTGGATAGTATTTGTCGACAGTTTGGAAGGTTTGGTTAGTACGGTTACGTTAGTTTGGAGTTCAGAGAGAGAAGGTATGGAGCCAGCTAGAAAGAGGAAAATTTCTCCTCTGTGGGAACATTTTGACTTGATCAGTCTGAATAAGTAAGCCAAAGTTGTCAGTCAAGTCAGTTGAGCGTGTGGTTAGTGTTTGTCGTTGGTTTGGAGGGTTACGGCTATGGTTACGTTAGTTTGGAGTTCAGAGAGAGAAAATATTTTACTTTCACGATACTTTCACCAACATAAAGATGAAACTGGACCTTTACCCATCCATATAATAGTTAATAGTACTACATTATAATATTAATATATTACAGTATTACTAACACAACTTATGTTCATTTTACAAATGAAAGATCACACGTTTTTATCAGCCACAAGAAAACAAGACACAAAGATACACAACCCTAAAGCATAGTGGAGATGTATCAAAAAAGAGGAATCGCCTCAAACCAAAAATTGTTAAGGAGAAATTATTATTGAATAAAAAATCAATTAAATCGCCCATATTCTGTCCAAGTTACACATACATCTTCGTACATCTTCCTAGTTACACAAGCACTTTCCCTGAGCCCATGCTAGCTAGGTGACATAAACCCATGATGAAGCTAGCCATATCACATGATACCGGAATCATTTATGGACAAGAAAACATTCAGTATTTTATATATACTGTATATTTTATATCACACTTTGTAGATTTATCATTTGGTTAGACAATTTTTTGTAGTACATAATCATTTCAGATCAGCATTTCAATGCATCACACATGAAGATACATCCGCCTGTAATTCTATCCAAGGCCAGCAGGTGGTTTCGTGTCCACATGAAGCTTCAAGAAATGAATCCATACTCGAACCAGTTGACTGAAATGGTTCAAAGCCTCATGGGGCTTCATCTCGCCATCACTACCTTTTCGTTTGTTACTTTCGACAGAAACCAACTCATCTGTTCAAATACTTTTGTGTTTAATTACACATAAAAGTCCCTAATTTCCACATTCCTTCCTCGGCTGAATCACACTCTTATGTTGGAAAACAGAAAATGCAAACTACTTCAAACCTGTACTTGACGGATCTTAGCCAAGCGGCCGTTCAAACGTCAGAACAGGTTCCACTTCCTGCCTCGCGCGTTCTCAGCGTTTGTTTCCGGTTTGTGTTGCGCGCTCTCGATGCTGTTGCATTCCGCCTGTGCTCACGTGTTGTGTGTGTATAAAAGCTGTCCGTCCTCGCTCATCATGAACAGAGTGTCTCCGGACAAACGGCGAAAGATGGAGTCGGCGCTCAACCAGCTGAAAAAGTACACCGTGGTGGTGGCGGACACGGGAGACTTTAATGGTAATTTTCACACGCCGTCCGCCCGCGAACGCTATAGCCGGTTAGCATGCGAGATCAAGCGAGCAGGAAGTCTTGATGTGAATGACCGCAGTGTTAATATTAAACCAGGGTGAGGCACCGAGGAGTGCTAGCATCGATCGCTAGGCCCGTGTGCTTAACATGACACTTTTAATGTTAGACTATTTTCTTGACGTCGAATTATGCACGGATTGTCCACAAACATGTAATCCGATTAACCTGCTAAAGTGCAAAGTTATTTGACTGCGAAAGGTATGTGAACTGCGTAGTTCGCTCTTGTTGTTAAACAGCTCGTAAAGTTTCATAGTATAGTACATTTAAACGTAGTTTACATCAGATGTTAATCACAATTTATTGCATTTGAATGAAGTTCAATGAAGTTGAAGACGGTAATTTTTTACTTCCTGGTTTGTTTCTACCAAGTGGTTCCTAATGAGGAAATCCATGGTGTAATTCAGTTAGGTTGTGCTGGAAGCTGTTTGCAATTCAGGATGACATGACAGTTGGCAGCCATACGTGGCTCTGGCATACTAAATATACTGCATAACCTTTTATAAATCGCATTTTCACTTCTAAGGTAATTATGTGAATTATACTTGGCTGTGGCCATTGCAAGATGTCCCAGTATGACTGCACATAGGTCCACCAAGCATACAATAACACCCAAATACAGAAATGAGCCAACCATGCAAACGCCATAAAACAAGAACACAGTGCAACCAATGCTGTGAATTAAAACTGCTGAAGTCACAAATGCTTCAAGATAAAAAAAAAAAAAAACACATGGGAAAAATGCTTCAAATGCAAAAAAAAAAAAAAACGCACAACCTCTAAAAACAATTACATGCGATAAATGCTGCATGTTGATATTGTAAAACATTACAGCTAAGTGTTAGACTTGAAGAATTCCACCACTTCCATAGTTTGCCAATTTCCAAAGTTCTGGGCATCCCGTTTGTCTTTAAAGAGGGACTTCTCTCTGGCATGTAGTTCTTTTAGTTCTTTTGGGGGGTTGTGTATTGTGGCCATTTGCTGTAGTTTTCTTTTACATTTTTTGCTGTGTTTGAGATTGCAGAAGTGTGCAGCGCTCTCCCATTGCTTTTATTTTATGGTGTTTGTATTTCTTTTCTGTGTTTGGAGTTTTTGGACATTGCTGCTTGTTTTCCCCAAACGGCCTCCAACCCCAAAGCACATGAAGGCAGAATTCAGTGGAGGTTTTATTCACAAATCTATTTAATAGCGGCCATCAATACTAAATGTTTGCTAGCTTCTTTTTTTTTTCACTGAGGATGCAGTTTATGAAAAATCATGGTTATAGTGTTTGCTTTGACACAAATACAAAAATAGGAACCGCACACACATTGCACGGTTGAAGTTGAAAATATGTCACATGATAAATATTGATTTGAAATAATGGCAGATAGCTGGATGAAAGGTTGGAAGGCAGCCACCTTGTCTGTAACGTCTGCATGTTTTATGAAGTGAAAATTTAAATATACTAAACCCAGTACACACAGTTGTTGATTTAATAAGGGAAGTGATTGCGATGGGCATGTTTTTTTTTCTTCTTCTAATTACTGTTGTACCTGTTTCACCACTTCTCATTTGGTAAATATGGGTGCAACACCGGCTTCTGTCATAACTAGTAGTAGGTAATGTGCGGTTGAAAAATTTGTTTTAATGCAATAATTTTTACCCCAGTGTAATAATTGCATATATCGTGTTACATAATAGTCTGATGCGCCGTCATGAAACTGCATAGCAAAGCTAAGACTTAATCAGTAATGTGCATGTTTCATTTGCTACGTCATTGATTTTGCTGCAACAAAACATGTCAAAAGGCAAGTTAGTTGATGGTGCTGAGGTTATTTTTGTTTCAGTCCACCATCACAAAGAAAGGACTTTGTGAAAAGCACAATGCAAATAAAGCTTACTTACTTATATTATATACTTTATTAAATACTTATGTTGCCATATTGTGCACTACATGGAGAATGCACACAACGAAGCAAAATTGTGGCATACATATTAGACGCTATTATTATTATGCAGCAAAACTATACCCCATATGCACAAAGTAAATGGCTGAATTTTTCCTCATACCTACTGTTGTAGGCAATTTTTCTCTGAATAATATCATTTTCAAACATTCCACACTACAAGATAAGTTTGTGATTTGTGATGTTATCAAATCAATATTGTATTGACTGCTATCAAGGCTACGGTTTTGGCACCGTAAGCACTGGAAGTAAAAAAAAAAAAAAATGACACCCTCGGGTATCGCAGTGAAAACACGTGTTGGGTACTGGCTAATGAGTGTACTTTTGGGTCTCTGGAGATTTCAGTACTGACTAGCACTGTTTCATCTGCCACAAACTACAGCTGGCACACAACAACCCTCCATGAAAAGGCTCGTCGTGCGTGTAAGCCAGCATGCAAAATGCTGTTTTGTTTTTTTCATTGTTCTAGAATTACACTGGCTGTTTGAATTAAACAATGTATCTCTCTGTGTGGCTTTTGTCTAATGCAAACTGACCATTTCATTAGTTCAAACAGCAAATATGCATTAATACCCTGTTAAGTTGTTCCCTTTTGTTCTTTTCAACTAGTAGTCATGAACGCGGCTACCCCTCAGGCATTAGAACAACATAATAGAAGCAAATGTTCGTCTGTTTTGGTGATTTCCAGATGCATGCATTACTTATAGATACAGTATCTGCAGTTGTTGCATAAACTTTACTGCTAAAAGAAGAAAAAAAGAACTTGCTGAGCAGGTTTAACAGGAAATGTTGTAAAATTTGTTTTTGAAAAGTTGTGACACTGTACTCTAGATGGTGCCGTTTTCTACTTTTGGAATCTGGTTTGTAAGAAATTGAGGCAATGACAACCTGTCTTCCTCCAGAGTGTGTGTGTGTGTGGGGGGGGGGGGTAATCAGGAAAAAGTTTGAAGCCACTGCCATAGCTGATGTCATGTTCTTTATACAGGTGTCCTTGGGTTATAAACAAATCACTATGACTTTTTCATAGGAGCAGATCCTTTAACATGATCAAGGACACAATATTTATCCTTCATGTTGGCTGCGTGTGTCAAGTGTTTATGGATCAAAATGAAGTTTTAAATTCATAAATGGGAATGTGTTTATAACCGCACAATTAGTAGAGGTAGACTCAGCAGCTCCTCTACTGGTGATTGCAAGTAGTGCACACTGTTATGCCTCAGTTAAGCACTGACAATCACTTTCAGCCATTTGCTAAATTGTTAATGACTGATATTAATGTTGTTCGACTTGACTGTCTTTCAGCCATTGATGAGTACAAGCCTCAGGATGCCACCACCAACCCATCTTTGATTCTGGCTGCTGCCAAGATGCCAGCCTACCAGAACCTGTTGGATCAAGCCATCAAATACGGCACCTCCAAGGGCGGGTAAGACATTCAACTTAAATTCAAATCAAGTGTGTCTCGCGTCTCAACCACTAGAGGGCACAATTGAGGTTAAAAAAAAAGCAGCAAAAGCAGAGGCATTCATTACCTGGACTGTAGAGATTTGAATGACTTCCCCAAGAGGGAAATTCCAACGGAAGTGATTAGTCATACAAAAGGTTATCCTTTAGTGCTGAAGCAAGGAGTTCACAGTTGACTCAGAATTGATTTTGGTGACATTGTTAAACACAATTTGTAGAAATGAGTTTTGTTTCAACAGGACCCGAGTCAAAGGTCGCAACTGGCTTTTTCATTATGTGTGTGCCTGTGGTCTTACTTGAAACTGTACTTCTTTGCTGGCCAGAACTGAAGACGAGCAGATCGCAAACACCATGGACAAGTTGTTTGTGAGTTTTGGCCTTGAGATCCTCAACAAGGTCCCGGGCAGGGTGTCAACCGAGGTGGATGCCAGGTTGGTGAATATTAAAACGATAATGACATCATGACATCATCTGTGTTAAGCTGCTTAGTATGGCAGTAAAAGAAAATTCAGGTGTACTCCCCTTAGGCCATCGGGCTGGACTTGGATGCAAATTCCCATCTCTCATGGCCCCATTGGACTCACACTGAGAATGAAAGCTTCTCCCCATTTGCTCAGTGCAGGCCAATAAATGAATGCACCAATATAAATACCTATAATATTCATTTCATGGTTAGCTAACATATTTTGCACACAGTTTTACACATTGAGAACCAATTACATGCATACATAGTACAGTATATATTGTAACATGCGACACATAGTGCCGTCAAAGCACTTTATATTTTTGTTACCTTAAATAACTTGTGTGAGCAGGTAAAACAACTCCGCAAATATGGAAGGGTCTACTATATCACTGCGATTGTCCTGACTTTGTAAATTGTCGCCTTACTTTAAGTTCTGCTTATTTCCATTTGAAAACGAATGGAGTCGAGGTGACGGCGTCCATTACAGTTCACTGGAATATCCATTCAAGCTGTTGATCAGTCTTTGTACAGTTCTGAAATGTTCTGACCAGAAATGGAACCAGAAAGGGTGGAGTTGTATAACCGATATTAATTGCATATAGCTGGCAATTCAGGAGTTTTCCAACAATGGTAAATTCTGCCTGTGAACATCTTCAATCATCCAGGTGATTATATTGTCAAGGTATTGAATCAATCCTTGCTTTATTCACCTCAACTCTCTATAAAACTGACTATAGTCGTGTAAATGTGGTTTTGCTCTCCAATTAAAATCTAAATGGGTGAATGTGTAATTAGCTGAAATGACTAATAATTATTTTGATCATGTTACTCAGACTGTCTTTCGATAAAGAGGAAATGGTGGCCAAGGCTTTGAGGCTCATTGCACTCTATGAAGAAGCAGGCATCAGCAAGGAGCGTGTACTCATCAAGCTGTCGTCCACATGGGAGGGAATCCAAGCTGGCAAGTGAGTGACTTTTTTCTTTTAGCTAGATGTCTGTCAATCATGTTTGGAATTGAACTGTATTGCCGTGCGTACGACAGATTGAAATTTTATTCAATCTAGTATTTCCTAAGCAAGCTGTGGCTTATACCATAATCACAGGGGTGCTCATTAAGTCGATCGCGAGCTACCGGTCGATCGCGGAGGTGGTACTGGTCAATCGCTGGTCGATCGCGGCGTGACATTAAAAAAATATCATCCTAGCATCAATGCCGTCACTTGATTGATATACAGGGCAGCCATTCAGATGACAACTGAATGTTGCCCTTCGGGCGACCAATCAAATCAAACAACGTCTCTAAGTGCAGCAGAACTTACGATGTCAGCCTATCATCCATCCCCGTTACTTGATTGACATACAGGACAACCAGTCAGATGACAACTGAATTTTGACCTTTAGGTCACCGCTCATGCGTAAACAACGATGCAAAGTGCTAAGCTAGTCGGCGAATTGCGAGATTTTAAAGCCCTCGCTAAAGTTTATGGTCACTAAAATGAGTGAAGGAGCTGGACCAAGTAAAAAGGCAAAAACTGGACCAAGTAAAAAGGCAAAAAACATATCACTTCCATACGGATATGGAATATTATACGGATATTATGATACGGATATTATCCATGACTGATAAACATTTGGAAGTGTGCTTGAGGCTGGCTATCAGCAGCTACTGTCCGGACTATGCATCCCTGGCTGGTTCAATTCAGTGCAAGTCATCAAAGTAAACTCAGGTAATTACAAAAAATGTTAATAGTTAATTATGTGTGTTTTGCAATATTGGCTCATTTGGTTATGTAAGGTACATCAACATACATTACATTACATACGTACAAATAATCCTCAATACATTTGAAAATAAATAGATGTTTTGCATTTTTGTAGTGGGTAGATCATTTTGACTCGGTCATTTTAAAAGTAGCTCGCATGCTGAAAAAGTGTGAGCACCCCTGCATAATCAGTTTTGGATTGTATGGGTGTGTAGGTTACGCCGTTTGGTGTAACACATTGTCCAATGATGTGTTTTTGTGGGTTTCACATTTTCTTAGGGAACTTGAAGAAAAGCATGGTGTTCATTGCAACATGACCCTGCTGTTCTCTTTTGCACAAGCGGTGGCCTGTGCCGAAGCAAAGGTAACGCTCATCTCGCCCTTCGTTGGCCGCATCCTGGACTGGTACAAGGAAAACACAGACCGTAAAAGCTACGAGCCCCATGAAGACCCAGGTACTGTTTGAGATGCATACAGTACACGCAGAAGCAACGTTCTTGTGGAGTCTAACTGCTGTGAATATGAAGCAGGCAAACATAGATTGCATTTAAATGAAATGGGATATTATAAATGTTTTGGAAAAGGGGTAAGTGGAACAAAATATTCACAATATAACAAGCAGCCAGTCAAACAATTTAACAAACTCAAAACTACAGCTTTCACTGTAGCTTACAAGTTGCGGGGTATAAGGTTTTTAAAAAAAAAAAAAAAACGACAGCTGGGATAGGCTCCAGCACATCCGCAACCCTTGTGAGGATAAGCGGTAAAAATGAATGGGTGTATGAAACAAAATAATACTCATTTTGAGTGCAAAAACAGGCTTTGAGGGAAAAAAACTGACCTGTAAAGGTGAGGGAAAAAATGCAACAATATTTCATATTTTGTGCCATGTGATTGACTGGTGACCAATCCAGGGTGTACCCCACCTCTCACCCAAAGACAGCTGGGATAGGCTCCAGCATACCTGCGACCCTTGTGAGGATAAGCGGTAGAAAATGAATGAATTCATTTTTCATATTGTCAAAATCGTGTCAAAACCTGTAAACAAGTTTTGTACAATTCACATGCTGCTCAATATTGCCATAAAGACCATTACACAATTCATTCATATTCAATAGAATTTCAACCGGATCACAAAGTGAATGTTTAACTAGTGGTTAGCATTGACTTTAGCAACAACTAAAGTTGCAATAAACACACTTTTTTTTTTTAATAACAGCTGAAATCAAGCTAACACAATAAAACCTTGGCACTACTCGTTATTTAGTCATGCAATAATAAATGAACAAACAAGTACATGAGAATAAAAAATACTTTTCAGCAATGAAATCCATCCAATGAGTAACTTTTCCACATAACATAAAATATGATGGGCGGCAATTGTGATTTCAGTTGATTGTGAGGGCGTGTGCATGTTACTGCAGAATTGTTTTTTCAAAGCCCCTTGGTACATTTTTTTTGACACTCTATAAAGATGCACTATAGCAGTCCAAACAAAGTAGTACTTCTACACGAGATCAAACCTACAGTACAAAGGATTCGCCAGATCAAAACATGATAGCTGCATAAGACTCGCCTTCCGCTTCACCTGTCCAATTCATGACTTACTGAAGCTGCACTCTAAGCATCATGGGAACTCTGGTTGTTTTTACCGTAATGTAGCCACATCACTGTATAAGAGTGAAATTGCAGCGTCTTTATTTGTCTTTTCGTCAATTGCCAACTCCAATCCTTGTGGAGTTGTCTCTGTTTACCTTGGGCTTTTATTGTGGAAAACATCCAGTGCTACAATTTTGGGATCACAAAGTAGATGTAAATACAATTGAATAGACATGAACCTGGTTAATCACAGTTGAGGTGATTATTAAGTACAGCCCCAATATTAATAAATCATGCCTAAATGATAGACACTGTACTAGGGATCAACCGATATGTTTTTTTTTTGGAGCCGATGCCGATATTTTTCTATCACCCTTAGCCGATGGCCGATTTTGCCTGGGCCGATATTTGTGGCCGATACTGCTTTGCTCCCTCAATTTATATGAAAAAATGACAATGATAACAAATATTCCAGGTCTCAATTTTAAAGAAATATTTATTGAAATGTAAACACTGAACACAGTAGGATTCATCTTTCTTAAACACACATTTAAACAGCATTATCAACTTTAAAAAGAATAAATATTCAACCATGTGCAAAACATTTCTGTCCTAGTTTAAATTTATCTAGCATCGATGTGATGATGTGATGCTCCTCCGCACACCCACAAACTAAACGATATTGTAGCGTCGCTGGGAGCACTTCCTGGTTCCCAGCGTGCTTTGCGGCACCGTCGATGTAAATAGTTGGTCAGTTTGTAGTTAAAGTTGCATAGTTGTTCATTCTTGTTCTGCTCAGCTAGTGAGAGTGCTTTTATTCGTCTGTTGCGTTGGTATGTGATGTTTTTGGGTTTCTTGTTGTCACACCATGACTTAAAATGTGTGAATGACAGTGAAATGTGAAGGGCTATGTAATGTTATGTGGTGTAAAAAAACAAGCTCATTCTTTTACTTGAAATAAAAATTGGTCTCTGCTTCAAAAGACCCTACAGTAAAGTCTCGTTATATCGATATTGTCGGGAGTCGGAAAAAATATCGATATAACCGGACTGTCGATATATCCGATCCTGCACCGAACTGCATTAAAAGTGGGCAATAATGCACTCGACATTGTTCTATAGTATAGAACAGTGTCGAGCAGCTTAAATCAATCTTTGCTTAAGGATTTCAATACCAAAAAAAGAACACGGCGAACGGCTGCTTCCAGTCAACTTTATTTTTCACACTTCCACCACCAGAGCGCAGCACACACACCGATTCCCGCACTTCCTGGTTCACAGGTCATGCTCAACCCGCCCCACATAGCTGGCCAAACACATGCCTGCAACAGAAGAACCAACTGCGTTCGTGGTTTCTCTCGTGTGTATAGAATAAAAAGATATCTGAATACAACACAATTAAATACATGTATTTGTACGCTTGTGTCTTCGTTGGAATAGGTGTGTATGCTATGTCAGTTGGTTCTTCTGTTGCAGGCATGTGTTTGGCCAGCTATGTGGGGCGGGTTGAGCATGACCTGTGAACCAGTAAGTGCGGGAATCGGTGTGTGTGCTGTGCTCTGGTGGTGGAAGTGTGAAAAATAAAGTTGACTGGAAGCAGCCGTTCGCCGTGTTCTTTTTTGGTATTGAAATCCTTAAGCAAAGATTGATTTAAGCTGCTTTTGTATCGATATAAGCAGACCAAATTGGCTGGCGGGAGATGAAAAGGGCATCGTAGTAACCGGTTATCATAATAACCGGGTATCGTACTAACGGAACTAATTATATCATAAAAGACTAGAAATTTGCCGGGAAATGAAAATAGTATCGTAATAAACAGTACTTCGATATAACGAGACTTGACTGTATTTCCAAGCACGTATATTGCATACACTTGGCGTTAATGTTTCCTATTTCAAAGCAGCAATATTTCAACTAAGTTTACTGTTAGAGGATAATTAAAAGTTGAAAACGTACCCTTGTTATGATTCACCAGTGGGGGCGTGGTTCTCCGGCAACACAAAGCTGCCCGGCGGATGCCTGTCTGTAAATCATGCAGTGGAAAAATACATTGACGAACCCACGCGCGTATCGGCCGATAACAATTCAAGTAAAGAACGCAAATATCGGGCCGATCCTTACACTGTACACTTGCCTAAAACATTAGCTGTTGTTTGAACACTTGCCAATATGATGCAGCTGCTAGTCAGGTCCGTTTGCATTGTAGAACCAGTTATTTCTTGGTGACATATTAATGTCTTGACAGGTTCTTTTCCGGAACATCCTCATTCCCCCCGCTTGTTTTTTGTCTTTCTTTAAACTAGGAGTAGTGAGTGTGACGAAGATTTACAACTACTACAAGAAGTTTGGCTACAGCACTGTGGTGATGGGCGCCTCCTTCCGAAACACCGGACAGGTCAAAGCCCTGGCAGGCTGCGACCTGCTCACCATTTCACCCAGCCTGCTAGCAGAACTCAGCCAGGACCACAGCGCTGTCTCTGAGATGCTCAAAGTGGAAACTGGTAAGACTCGGTGCAGTGCTCACCCATGAAGAAGGGGATAGTCTTTGCTACCTTGACTGAGAAATTGTCTTCAATCCAAAGCTGTTGAGTTTCGAATGAAGCAGTTTTGCTCATTTCATGTTTGACCCTGCAAGCGGCCGAGGTCCACACTAACTTTATTTTCTATCTGCAGCCAAGGAGTGCGACCAACAAAAGCTTCACCTGGACGAGAAGGACTTCCGCTGGCAGCACAATGAGGACCGTATGGCAGTGGAGAAACTGTCCGACGGAATCCGCAAGTTTGCTGCAGACGCCATTAAGCTAGAAACCATGATAAAAGTAAGACCCGATGGGTGAGCTTTCTGTACGTCTTCCCTGTCCGTATCCTCATTCTGCTCGCCTCCATTTTCAGGAGAAAATGCACGGTGTTAAAAATGGCCAGTAACGGGCATGAAGGGGGTGTCGTGACGTATACGCAGTCAGGACTCTGCCTTGTTGCCAGCTGCCATCTCAACGGCTTTGGAAAGCACCAGAACCATTCTCCATCCCTCTGTGACCAAACTCCCATCCACCTATTCCATATTTGGATGGAACCATGTTGGTTATGTGACCAAACATTTAGGACTCGAGTATTTTTGCTGTATTTTAACACATTAAACTAGACGGGGCGCATCCTTCCAGAGACTCTATTATGGTTCTATTATGTATGTGACTACTAGAGGACCATATGCACTTTTAACATAAACAAAAATGATTTGACTAGACGAGTTTTACATGTCTTCTACCCATAAATCCAATAAATATCAGCTTGAGCAATGAAGTTGTTTCTGTCTTGTGTTCCAAATAAGAACCTCAGACACGCAAACATCATCATCATCATCAGTAGGAGGACTCATAACAAGGAATATGAGTTTGGCAGGCCTTCCCCCTGACGTGCAGCCTTTGTCACCATCTATTATTGCCTCTGGTCCAGCCAGTTTAACTTCATTCTCAATTGCTCCAAATTTTGCTAAACTCCACCTTTAGTAAAGCGCTACTGCGTGTATATAGGAAGGCTTAGTACTTCACTGGCGTTTGGTGGCTTCATTTGGTGCAACGTTCATCTTTACAAAGGACGTTTGTCTGGTGGCGTTCTAAGGTAATGGTATTTAACAATTCTATCATGTCACTATTTACTTGGCAACGATTGCGATAGGCAGGATATAGTATTCCTCTTTATGGCTTGTTTTTAAAATACTTAAATAACTGCAATATCCACACGGCCAACGGTACTTGATGCTGTTTGTGGAATTAAAATCGAAATGACAGATGAGGCAAAGGTTGTAATTATTCAAACACGTTCTTAAAGCATTGAAAGGAACAAGGAAGCTTTGCCAGACAATACTGATACCTTACCTGTGCTTATTATTATTATTATTATTATTATTATGCAAGATTCTGAAATGTGCATGACTTTTTCGGGAGTGTTTTCTACATTTACTTATGTGATGCAGATTTTGGTTTCATCAGATGTTTGTAAGGAACAGTCCTGTACCCATGAGGACCCAGTGATGTCTACTATTAAAATCAAAGACGTGTGGCGGCGTATAGTGGCCTCACTTTTCATCAAAATTATTGAGAGTACGATACTTCAGAAATCATCAGAAATCACTGCGCTTTTGCCAACAAATGCGGTAATTAAGTGTCTCTCTGACAGCTTGAAAGAACTTGAGCTGGTTCAGCAACATTTACTGGAGTATGTTAATGACAGGTTGCACTTATATTCAATATGAGATCATTGTTTATTAAGAAATCACAATATGGATTTGACAAATGACTGGTTAAAAATGACTGATTTAAGGAATTTCCAACCTCTCCCAAAGGACTTTTCTACTGCTTTTTTTTACCAGGAAATGTAAAATGATGAGATCCAGAACGGAAATGTGTTACGTTGGCAGCAGCCACATACGTGCTTTGACGCATGTCACAAATACCGACACGTCGCAAATGTCTACAAGATAGTAATTAAGTATGGCAGTGGCTCTTCATCTCCAACTCTGAAGCTCTTCTCATCTTCTCATCTACCAACACAATGCATGAAAGTATGCAGCTGTGACTTTTCAAATGATCTTAAATGATAAAGGATCTTCACCATATATGAATTTAAAGGTAAAGCACCTATTAATTAAGGCTGAGCAATGCTGCTAAGTTACGTCAAGTGAGATATACAAAATTGTTTTATTAAACAGGACAAAATAGTACATTTTAGCACAACTAATAAAATAGGCCTACATTTTTAAAAATGTTTAAATTAACATTACATAAAATAAAGCATAATTAAATACATAAATCAGTAAGAATAGAACAAGTTGGAACATTAAACAACAACAAGTAGATAAATAGTGGAGAAAATGACATTGCACAATGCCATTAATCACCAATACTGACACTTTCTACTTGATTTTTTAATTTTTTGTTTAATCATTCAATCATTTTGTGGTGCATGACATACCCGTGACCCTCGTGAGAACACGCAGTACCGTGAAAAAGTGTCCTTTGCATGTTTGTCACAGATTGAAATATGAGTCCATGACAACCCAACTGAACACAAAATGCAGTTTTGAAATGAAAATGTTATTATTAAGGGAGAAAATACAAATCCAAACCTACACGGTCCGGTGTGGAAAAGTGATGGCCCCCGAAACCAACCTAAAGTGGTTGGGCCACCCTGAGCAGCAACTACAAAAGTGTTTGCAATAACTTGGAGGAACTTTGGCTCGATCATCTTTGCAGAATTGTTGCAATTCCGCCACATTGGAGGGTTTTCCCGCACGAACCGCCTTTTGATAGACAGCAGAATCCATGCTTCCATTTATCACATCAAGTCTTCCAGGTTCTGAAGCAGAGATACGGCCCCAGACCATCACACTACCACCACCGTATTTCACTCTTGGTATTATGTTCTTTTTCTGAAATGCAAAACCTTTGTCTTGTCGGAGTATTAGACCAAAGAACTCAACCTGTTTTGTCTCAGATGACACGTTCAAATGCTCATATGGTGCTGGTAATTATTTGTTTTTTTGTATGCCCCCCCCCCCCCCCCCCCCATGTGACAAACTGTCTTATACAACATTTCACCATTTTCAACTCACATCATTTACTACGCAACACACAGTACATTGTTACCTTAAGAAGTAATAAGTAGCTGTTATCTCACCTCCAGTCTTGTCGTTCATCAACACGCCTGTCAGCCCCCCCATCTTGAACATTTCTCCTCCATCCTTGTGTGGACTATTCAATTTTGTGACCGACAAAATGTTTGCTCTGTTTTCCAGAGGTGTAACATTGGCGTATGAACAAGGAGCCGAGATGGTGGACAGACTGAGACTGACAATCGTGTTGCACGGCCTGGCTCTGCTCTTCTTTGGGCCGGCCAGCGAGGCCTCTTCTCTGGGACTGACGGTCCACGTGGAGCCACTGGAGAGTGATGGAGGACATTCGGTGGGCAACATCACCTTTCTAAGTCCTTTCTTTCATCTTTCTGTTATCAACAGCAGTTTATTACGTGCGGTGGTTAAGCGGTTGACATTGGTTCCACGGTGCTAGTGGGATGTGGGTGTAGTTCTGATTGTCTATGCATAAGATTCATGCATTATATAATGACAAATGAGGACATTTGACCACAAAAAAAACTAAATCTGAATCCAACATCATTTTTGCAAAATCCAGCAAAAAGCCAATACTACTACATACTACGTACTATGTACTACTACAAAATAGGAGTAAAAAGGAAACCCATTTTTTCTTCTGCTTTGGTTTTTGCAGGTGCGGGCTTATTTCACCGCCATTGCCTCCACCCCGTGCCCCCCCCTCACTGGGGTGTGCACTGAAGGAGTAAACTGCACCCTTTACAAATCCCATGCCCCTGTCAGTGGGTCCATGCCCACCCCGGGCTGGTGTGTCCGCCAGTGGCAGAAAGTGGTTCCCAGTAACTACAATGGAACCTTCACTTTGAAGTATGTTGCAGAATATTTCCTATTTGCCTGCTTTTTCATTGGAGTGTCAAACTATTCACTGAATAAGACACTTCTTTTGATGTGGTTATCATTCAAAGCTGACATCCTTTCATTCTGTGGTCTTTCCCTTGCAGCGCCACCACTAGTTTTTATGTGTCCATGCATGCGGGGCCACACGTGCGAGCCAATTCTGGGAAACTCAACCACCCTGCTTTTGTTGCGCTGCCTCCTCCTCTAAGGTAAGGTACAAAATGGAGACAATGGTGATAGATGGTCAACATCTATTTCAACTGGCCTGGGAAGTGGTACGAGATCTCGTTCAGGGGATCCCAAACCTTTTACAGTCCACATACCCCTTCAGACATGACCCCGAGGTTTGACATGAGCACTGATGAATCGAGAAGTTCTCGTGTTGGTATCCTGCAATTTGCATCCGTTTCGTTTGAATAGACTTCGTTTAAGCTTCGCTTTTTGGTCCACTCAGGATGGCAAAATCATTCATTCATTCATTTTTTAAGTTTCTTGCCTGCATTTCCTGTCTTTATGTTTCCTGCATTTTGCTCTGTGAAGCATGACTCCATGACGCCACTACCAGAGCACTGATATGGTGCACCACAGGCATACACGTTATATCCATATACCGTATATGGTAATGGTAATGGTAATGGTAATGGTAATGGTTTTATTTCATTTGAACATGCATCAGATTACAATTGAGTGCATCCCATAATCAGTTCCCAGTTCCACATGTCCAAAAGGAGTAGGAAGAAGCAAAGCTTATTAAATTCAAAATTAAAAAAAAATAATAATAAAACCTTAAACTGTATTATGGAAAGCAGGAAGTGAACAAATGTCACAGTTACTGATTGTACCCCTCCATCTGGTATTTTTTATTTTTTATTTTTTTAATTTTATTTTATTTTATTTATTTATTTATTTATTTATTTATTTATTTATTTATTTATTTATTTATTTTTTTTTTGATTTTTTTTAATTTTTTGTCCCGTACCTCGTAGGAGGTGATATGAGCATCCAATGCCATAATGGGTACCATAGTGCATGTCAATATAGTGATATATATAGCACATCATGACTGGTTCAAGACTCTTCATCCTTGTATTTAGCAAACATCAACTGCTTGTATTGTTTCTTGAATTGGCTCATCGTTGTGCATTGTTTGATTTCCTTACTCAATCCATTCCATAGTTTGATTATATCCATATACCATATACTATACGATAAAAACTGAGGACAAAAAATAAATATAACATACTTAAATAGTGAATGCTTGCAAATAGAAATCATTAAACCATTCATTCATTCATTCATTTATTTTCTACCGTTTATCCTCACGAGGGTTGCGGTGGTGCTGGAGCCTATCCCAGCTGTCTTGGGGCGAGAGGCGGGGTACACCCTGGACTGGTGGCCAGCCAATCACAGGGCACATATAGACAAACAACCATTCACACTCACATTCATACCTATGGACAATTTGGAGTGGCCAATTAACCTAGCATGTTTTTGGAATGTGGGAGGAAACCGGAGTACCCGGAGAAAACCCACGCATGCACAGGGTTCAGCGTTCGGCGTTCAGGCACACTTGCAATTTTGAGTGTTGGGCGCTAATTGTTTTTCATTTTTGTATTTCATTGTACCCCCTGTGGAAATTGATGTACCCCACTTTGGGAACCGCTGGTCTACAGGTTTTACAAGCTGAGCGGGCAAGAAGAGAGGGTGAAACGTTGGAGCAAATGGGAGCTGATAATAATAATGTTGCTATAGATTGTTTATATGCAGGTCACAGCATGTAAATAGAGCGTTGTTGCCATTTTTTTATTATGTTTTTTTTAGAGGACATAATAGGCAAAATAGGTGAATCCCAATGACTTACATTGGGAGTGGAGCAGCACAAGGCAGCTTTTTACAACACACAGAAAACGGAAACATTTATTGCAATTGAACAGAAAAGTAGCAGTACCTTTAAGAAGTTGTAACCTTAATGTTAATACTCGAAAAAAAAATAAAATTGTAAATGCTGTTTAACATCAGCAGCAAATGACTCTTCCACTGAATGTCGACACTGCAGTTCCTATTTTCATTCATTCTCTCCTTGTCATGAAAGTCAGAATTTCAGTCACATGACTCTTATTGTCTTATTGTCTTATGGACGCAGGGCCCATGCCAACTGCCCTCACCACTTCCCCCTGTCAGTCAAAGACCTGGATGGAGACAAGGTGCGATGCCGCTTTGCTCAGGAAGATCGAGGGGAGTGCTTCAACTGCACCCCACACTCCTTTATCGAGTTGTATGAGGTCAGTCCGACTTAAATGCTGCCGTGCCCCGCTTTTACTCATGTTTGAACTGTGTATTAACCAATGAATCTTGTATTTTAACGTATCTTTTACTCTCTTTACTTGTTTTTATTCAACTCAATTTTTCTGTGTGAAGTGTCTTTGAGTATTTTGAAAAGCGCTAAAATGTATTATTATTATTATTATTAAATGTTACACCAGTTTCCAAGTTGAGCACAAGTATAGTTGCACCGTTACCCTTTGCCATTAGCGGTAGACTTCTGTGGTGGCATCACACACCAACAAAAAGACAAAAAAAAGCAAGCACAACTTGGTGTGCAACATGATGGTTTGAACTTTTGCATATGTATATATGTATATATGTATATGTATATGTATATCAGGGGTGCTCATTAAGTCGATCGCGATCTACCGGTCGATCACGGAGGTGGTACTGGTCGATCGCTGGTCGATCGCGGCGTGACATGAAAAAAATATCATCCTAGCATCAATGCCGTCACTTGATTGATATACAGGGCAGCCATTCAGATGACAACTGAATGTTGCCCTTCGGGCGACCAATCAAATCAAACAACGTCTCTAAGTGCAGCAGAACTTACGATGTCAGCCTATCATCCATCCCCGTTACTTGATTGACATACAGGACAACCAGTCAGATGACAACTGAATTTTGACCTTTAGGTCACCGCTCATGCGTAAACAACGATGCAAAGTGCTAAGCTAGTCGGCGAATTGCATTAGATTTTAAGCCCTCGCTAAAGTTTATGGTCACTAAAATGAGTGAAGGAGCTGGACCAAGTAAAAAGGCAAAAACATATCACTTCCATACGGAATGGGAGGTGGACTTTTTTTCACAATGTCTTTTTCGAAGTGCGTTTGCCTCATATGCCATTCTACCATCGCAGTACCAAAGAAGGGAAATGTGGAGTAATGTGGAGGTAATTACAAAAAATGTTAATAGTTAATTATGTGTGTTTTGCAATATTGGCTCATTTGGTTATGTAAGGTACATCAACATACATTGTACGTACAAATAATCCTCAATACATTTGAAAATAAATAGATGTTTTGCATTTTTGTAGTGGGTAGATCATTTTGACTCGGTCATTTTAAAAGTAGCTCGCATGCTGAAAAAGTGTGAGCACCCCTGATGTATATGTATATGTATATGTACATGTATATTTTCCCCTGGTTTGAAGTGATGGACTGATTTTAAGTATTAAGTAAGTAAAGAAGTATGTAGAATGTAGTGTAGTCAACCCTTTAGAGGCATACCGCATATGGTATACTTCATTTTCATCACATTTTGAAGTCATCTTACACCACAAATTCCTATCCTTGTTGGAATCCTATCCTATGTTGCCAGGATGCGTGTAAGTTGACGTTTACCGGAGATGCACCAGCGGGACACTACTCCATCTACCTGATGGCAGAGGACTACGTCCCAACTCCTAAGATAAGCCAAAAGGGCAAGAGCCAACCCCTCAGCTCCGTCCCTGTGCACCTGTCCCTCACTGGTGAGTCTGCTGACCAGGTACATCTCTTTAGAAAGCTTCATACATATGCAAAATATCAATATACCCTCATACCCTCATTTCCAGACAGTAAGGAAAGATTCTTTTAAACTTTGACTTTTTTTTTTTTTACAAAAGCCATCTTCATCCTTCTCCTGGGAACTAAAACCACTAAAGTCATCTTCTTCAGCGTCACAATTGAACAGCCTCATAATTCCTATGTCACACATGTTGTCAGTCTCTCTTTTTTTTTGTTGTTGCTCTCTGTTGCTGACAGCATCCCAGTGGAGGAGCTTTTCCTCCAAACCGTTAAACTAACTCTATTGTTTTGTTGTTGTCTTCGTCTCCAGTGGAGGAGGCGTCTCCCAGTTGCACAAATGAGGTTTTGGCCACAGGGAAGACCCCCAAAGAACACTATACGTTTTCTGTCCTGCCATACGAGGAGGTGAAATTTGAGGTGGAGTTCATGTCACAAACACAGAGGTGCGTCTTTCAGGACATATTATTTTTCTATGTGGAGAATTTTGAAGCTGTTTATACAGTCAGATGGGTAAAAGCAGATGGAAGTAGATGGATCCAAGATCCGGAGCTAATATATTAGTAATGAAGTATTAGCTCATATCGGTTTGTTTGGTAACTTTCATCCTTTGTGCTGTTCATAATTGTGATGTTGCCAGCATTATTTCAGAGGAATGACAGCAACTGAAGTATTTGAGGGACGTAATTGTTAAATTGCAGTATCAGTGGACATCGGTATTGAAGAAATGAAGGGTGAGACAATATCAGTATATTAGAGACGGGTAAAAAACCAATAGCGAGCTATGTCTGAAACGTAGTGTATTCGGTTTCAAGTCAGCCATCTTTGGTTGTCTCCATGCGGCCTCTTCAAACGTCACACTCAAAATTCTTGTGTCATAAGATCGCCTTAAGGTGACAGCGTTCCCAAATGTCACACGCCTCACCCTTACAAGTATGCACAAAATGACACGGTGGAATGAAAAAAGTAATATTCGTGGCATGTAGACAATAAACTCCATCTGTTGGCTGTCAGAGATGACGCACATGACAAATCTTGTTGGGTTCCTGCTCATGGAAACATTTCACGTTCTTTCAACTAATCGGCCGACATGCCGCACTTCCTTTGCAGTGTTTCAGAGATTGACGTCGTTGGCCAACCTGGGCTCATCAAGTATGGCTTCGATTCAACCGGCGCTGTGTCGCACATGTCCGTGTCCTGGGTCCGTTCAGAGAACAATCTGGCCCACCTTCTGCCAGTCTGCTTTGTGGCCAACACCATGAGGTACGTCAGTCAACTGCACATTCAGTCAATTAGTTTCCAAAGAAAACACGTATGACTCGTCAAAGGTTGTTATTCGTTTATTAACGTATCATAGTTCCACTGTTAGAAACCCCACAATTGTTACGCGTTAAATGAAGAAAATTAGTGATGAGTACCTCGAGATGAGGGGTCTCAAACTCAATTTACCTGGGGGCCACTGGAGCTAGGGTCTGGGCAAGGCTGGCCCGCATCAGGTTTTCCAAAAAAAAACAAAAAAAACGCATTTATTAAAAACAGAAAAATATACAAACTTTTTCAGTGCTTTGGTTCCGATTTTCTACAATAAAAGCTCTGATAAAACATTCCACTGTTCTCAAATATCTTCATTTTTATTTTTCTGCACAAAGTGAGATGAAAAATAAATAAACAAATCAAGAATAAAGAAAATCAATCAGTAATAAATAAATATAATAATAATAAAACGGCAAATAAAAACTTAAGAAACCACATATAGTTGGTGGGTAGACAAATTATTTTTTTCAGATTAAAATGAACAAAGCATTATTAGAGCCCTGTAGACATGACAAAACACGACTATAGTCACATTTATACTCTTTTTATTTACGACATATTGCGCAACTGCAGGGTCTTGAGACACATGCTAACTCGCAAACTAGAGAGCTAGCCACCTAAACGGTAGCCTTCAAGTTATTTCCTTTAAACTTAAATAGCCAAAAACGTACCACTTCCACACGGATAGGGAGGATAACTATTAACAGTTATTTAACCTTTAACATGAACATTAATCAAACGTAATAATTTTTTCTGGGTACATGATACCATACAGCATCCATATCAAACTTGCGCGGGCCGCACTAACATTAAACTTTCATATCAAGGCAGGGGCCTCAAACTAGTGTCCTGCGGGCCACATTCGTTGTTTGGCATTCTGGTCTTATACTGTAGAATATACAGTACATTATGGTAACTTAAACAGGAAGTGGTTTCATGGTGCTACCTGCAGGGGGAAATAGTGAGCAGGAGAGTCAAGTCAAGTCACCCAACATTTTCCAACAGGAAAACGCTTTTGCAAGACATGGTGTGTGACTATATTAGTGTATACTGGTGTGACTATAGTAGTGTATACTGTACAGTCATCCCTCACTTCAAACATTGGAGTTCAGTTCAAAAAGTAATTACAAAGTAATTCATATCAGTAATGTCATATTTTGTGATTGACTCTGGCCTATGATTAGTCAAAAAATGCACATTTAAGCAAATGTTACGTATTATTGACCTAAATTAAGCCTTTCCATGCAGAAAAAGTAATATACAAATAAAGTGTAAGGCCATAGAATACTCAATAATAATAATCATCATCATCTTCACAATACCACAGCAAAAACTCTACTCTGAATCCCCAACATCACTTCCGCATCCGCAAGACAACTATTGAAACAATCTTCCTTGTGTCTTAAATGCTTTATTTTCTCTGATTATTTCTACCATATGGAATAATATGAGTGTAGAAGTGACTATAGTTGTGTTATTTCATGTCGACAGAGCTCTAATAAACAGGTTGTCCATGCTCAAACTCCAAAAATATTGTATTTATTAATACTTAATCTGGTCCCACTTTACCGTGTGGTACACAAAACTACAGTAGTTACTGAGGAAATATGGCACATTCATTGGCAGTAGCTACTGAGGAATTCATGAGGAACTAACGAGCAGTGGTTAGGGTTAGGTAGGTTCATTCTTAAGATAACTTCATTAACTACTGTGATTTTGTGTACTTTAAGTCTCACAGGGAATTAATAGGAGCTTTTTTGTTTGTTTGTGTAATATACAGTGCAAAGATAACTGGCAAATTTCATAAGTATAGAGCCCACATATGAGTCTGGCATGATCTTGCACAATATCATTTCGAGCCTTTATTCTTGTCACTTATACAGAAGTACAAGCGAAGTAGCGCAATCATCCGTCCACACATTTACAATATTCTATTTATGCCAAAATCAAAGAAAAGTGAAGCCAAGTCATGAAAATAGTTGTTTGCGGCAGACCAACCTGAATGGAATTATCAGAATGAACCGAGGAAAAGATACACACACAAACACAAGACACTTTTGGAGAGCTTGCATGATAAATGTTGCAAAGTCTCATTTGCACTTCTTGTCTTTCCAGTTTGCAGTCGGAGCCCAGATGCGTGTGGTTGTACCAAAGTAAGACTCCTTCCAAATATCAAAAGAATGCCAGTTTACAAACAAAAAGAGACACTGAACTATTCAAAGCTTTCTTTCTCAATAATTACAGGAGAAATGAAGACCCTGCCTGCCGGAACAGGTTCTTAAAACATGATTATTATTATTATTATTATTTTACGTTGTGTTTCTAGTTGAGTTGTGGCAGTGTTGCTATTTGCGTGTGTGTGTTGTCGTACGCCTGCAGAGCTGATGTGTAATAAGACGGAGATGACACTGGTCCTTCCTGTTGCATCACTGAGCAACATCAACCTGGCTGAACTCCAGCTGAATAGCGCCTCCTGTCCTGTCACCTACAACGACACTCACCTCACTGCACGCATCTCCCTGGACGGCTGCGGTACCAAGGCGGTGGTAAAAGCTTCAATTTCTTCCTATGGATGGATGGACGGATGGATGAACTTATTATAATACACAAGCAATTGAAGGACAAAAGCCATGCTATTTGCTAGGCTAGGATTTTAAGATTCTCTTACTGCTTTTTAAACGTCTTAAATGGCACCTTCTTATTTAGCTATTTAGCTCTGGCCTTTTAACAATAGCAAAACCCAGAACAAAAACCCACGGTGAGGCAGCATTTAGCCACTATGGCCCCCACCTGTGGAACAGCCTGCCGGAGAGCCTCAGGACTGCAGAGACTGTTGATATTTTTAAAAGAACATTAAAGACACGCCTTTTTAATCAGGCTTTTAACTCATATTTGAAACTTTTTTATCTTTTTAGTTCTATTTTATGCTCTTAGTCTTAGTCTGTGTCGGGTCTGCTGAGGGGATGCCGTGTTTGGGTCCCTTCGACCCGGCTGGCTGTGGGTTCCTCCCTATGATGTGGGGGTCCGCCCGTCTGTCGGAGTCGGGGGGCCTGGGTGCTGGTCCCCCGATGGAACGGCCTGCGGGTCCTCCCAGTGTGGACGGCCCCAAAGGTGCCGTTTCCTTGATCCTCAGTGCCATGCCATGTGTGTGTGTGCGTGTGTGTGTGTGGGGGGGGCGTCTAGTATGGAGGGCGGGTGGGAGGGGCTTTCGTTGTAATTGTTTTTCTTTTTAATTGTAGTAATTGTTTTTAATTCTGTAAAGCACTTTGTGTTGCATGTCCTTGCAGGAAAAGTGCTCTACAAATAAAGTTGATTTGATTTTGATTTGATTTAGGCTAATTTTAAAGCTAATACACGTCCATCTAATATCTCATATTAATGAACAGATGTGTTGCATAATGTTTCTGAGTGAGGGCAACCAGGTAGCGCCAAATGTATCTGTGGCGGTTCAAATGTAATTGTGGCGGGCCGCCACAAATGATTGAACTCATACAAATGATTTGATGTCATTGTAAGCATAACATTCATTCATTCATTCATTTTCTACCGCTTTTCCTCACGAGGGTCGCGGGGGTGCTGGAACCTATCCCAGCTGTCTTCGGGCGTAAGGCTGGGTACACCCTGGACTGGTGGCCAGCCAATCACAGGGTACATATAGACAAACAACCATTCACACTCACATTCATACCTATGGACAATTTGGAGTGGCCAATTAACCTAGCATGTTTTTGGAATGTGGGAGGAAACCGGAGTACCCGGAGAAAACCCACACATGCACGGGGAGAACATGCAAACTCCACACAGAGTTGCCCGAGGGTGGGATTGAACCCTGGTCTCCTAGCTGTGAGGTCTGTGCGCTAACCCCTAGACCACCGTGCCCTGTAAGCATAACATAACATACTATAATATACATTCATACTTTCATGCTTTAAATGCAGACAGAAGTAAGGCAGTGGTAAGACGTGATGCGGGGTCAAAGTTCATAATGGCAGCTGGCGTTATTGTGAGGAAGGTCACTTCCCAAACCAGAAATAGTCTCACCCTCACCTGTTTTGCAGCAAACTGGCAACGAGCTGGTTTACACCAACACCTTGAAAAGCGTCCGACCTTTCTCCATGATCAGTCGCCACCCCTCCCTGATCCTCCCGCTGGCCTGCCGTATTCCCGGAATCCAAGCCAGGGGTCCAAATTTCAACATCACGGTTCCCACAACGACCTTCGACAATGATGGCATTTGGATAGAATTCCACTTACCAGGAGAGGGGCCGCTGTCAAGGGTCACAAGCAACCCGGTGTACCGTCCTATTGGTCTTATACCGAGACGGCTACGGCGGGAAGCAGCACGGGGTCATCATATCCATTCTCGCCAAGCAGCCGTTGGGTCCAGGCTGGAAAAGCTGGACCTCCATGTGTTGACCAACACGACTATGAATCGAGTTGAAATGATTATGAAAAGCTGCATGGCATCCGAGAAGGAAGACATGGCTGACAGCAGCGTCATTCTGGAGGAAGGGTCGGTAACGCCTCACATCCATGATGCAATACTCTGGTATCACAGCTCGAGTGAGACATCTCCTCTACGTTTGTCTTTATAGATGCTCAGCTTCCAACACCACAGTGGAGATCGTCACAGGACAGAGCAATGCTTCCATCTTTCGCATTGATTTGTCCTCCCTGAACACACAAGGAACAACGGTCAGTACTTTTGGTTTGGAGCTTGGCTTCGTCTTTTTTACTGGCTATTCTTAGAGCATACGGCATAGTAAGCAATATAGCTTGTTGACCAACGGGGGATTCCTGTCAACAATTGAAAATTATGGACATTTTCCCTAAAATAACATCAATTCTGGTCATTGTTTTGTTTGTTTTGCTTAGTTTTATTTTATCTTTACTGGCAATCTTCCTTTATTCTTATTCTTTTAATCGGCTATCGGATGTGTTACGCCGATGTTGCCTAATTGTTGCCGAGCGGACCGCACAAATAATTTGAGAGGGTTTTTTTGTTTTTTCCAAGAAAGTTAAACTACGGTAAACTGTTAAAACGGGAACCCACCGGGAAAGAACGTCAAAATACGGTAGATTCTGGTGAAAACGGGAGGGTTGAAAGGCATTCATTCATTCATTCATTTTCTACCGCTTTTCCTTATGAGGGTTGCGGGGGTGCTGGAGCCTACCCCAGCTGTCTTCAGGTGTGAGGCGGGGTACACCCTGGACTGGTGGCCAGCCAATCACAGGGCACATATGTATAGACAAACAACCATTCACACTCACATTCATACCTATGGACAATTTGGAGTGGCCAATTAACCTAGCATGTTTTTGGAATGTGGGAGGAAACCGGAGTACCCGGAGAAAACCCACGCATGCACGGGGAGAACATGCAAACTCCACACAGAGATGGCCGAGGGTGGATTTGAACTCAGGTCTCCTAGCAGTGTGGCCTGCACGCTAACCACTCGTCACCGTGCAGCCAGTTGAAAGGCATTTTTCACATAAAACCTGAAATATAGCGGCACGGTGTTCTAGTGGTTAGCGCACAGATATAAAATATAAAATATAAAACTAAACCTTAAATGAATAATTATGATAATAATAATTAGGGCTCAGGATCCATTTATAGTAGAACCAGAATGCAACACTGATTTTGACATTTATCCAAAATACAATTCCTCTGGACATCAAGGGAATTTGGGGCTTGGTATTTCAGGATCACGTCATGTTTGTCACTAGGCAAACATTTTCAGGATGAAACGAGTATCTTGTCGTTTCAATGCCCTGAAGTATTTTTATGAAACGGTAAAAAGGGACAACACCTGCATTATATTCAGAGTCGCTGTTTATTATCCTCCATGAAGCAGGAAGAGACAGACAGACAAAGAAATATAATCACACTCCACAATTGTTCAGCTTGAGTTGCTTTACTTTTATATGGTCATTGAAGTTTTGGATGAAAACCTGACCAGAAGCGTTGTCTCCTGTCCCACAGATGCACTTCCAGTGTGTTGTCCAGCTGTGTGTCACCTTGCTTCCCTCCGACACCTGCGCAACAGGGTGCTCAAGCACCCGGGTGAAGAGAGCTACCGGCAACGCCTTAACCAAGACATTCACTGTCAATTCAGGACCTGTAAGTCTCGTGGTCACCACGCCAGCTCCAACCGTGGTCCCCGCTTCTGTGGCGACACAACAAACTGCAGCTGCTACAACTGCTGCAGTCGTAGCCGCGACCTCCAGCGGTAAGCCTCAGCCGACTGAATCCTTCTTGAGCTTAGCTTTCACCATTTGCTTGTGGTCATGAAGGTCACGCCCACGATAAGCGGGCGGGCATCTGCTGTACATTTACAACTTCTCATATAGTATGTTCTTCTCATCGTGTTAAGAAGGTGTCCAAAGTCAAGCATTCCTTTCTCCTCTTCTCCTGCAGCTCCAAAGCAGACTTCTTCCATGGCGCTAGGATTGATCCTCATCACCTCTGGCATGTTTCTTCAGCACATCTTTTTTCACTAAAGAGGTTTTTGCTGAGCTGCCAGAACGGTCTTTACTGGAAAATGTTTTATTCATCTTTCATGTTGCTATCAAATGAAGGCATAGATGCCTGAAATATGTTATTAGATTCATACAATGGAATGAAAATAAATAATACGTACATACTGGTGCATCACAATAAATTTCAGAAAAGTTTATTTCAGTAGTTCAAGCTCTGGCTGCACGGTGAACGAGTTGGCCACACAGCTAGGAGACCCGAGTTCAATTCCACCCTCGGCCATCTCTGTGTGGAGTTTGCATGTTCTCCCCGTGCATGCGTGGGTTTTCTCCGGGTACTCCGGTTTCCTCCCACATTCCAAAAACATGCTAGGTTAATTGGCCACTCCAAATTGTCCATAGGTATGAATGTGAGTGTGAATGGTTGTTTGTCTATGTGTGCCCTGTGATTGGCTGGCCACCAGTCCAGGGTGTACCCCGCCTCTCCTCGCCTGAAGACAGCTGTGATAGGTTCCAGCACACCTGTGACCCTCGTGAGGATAAGCGGTATAGAAAATGGATGGATGCAGAGTTCAAACTCTTACAGTATATTCTATAGTTTCACTACACGCAAAGTCAAATATTCCAAGAATATGTTTCTTCATTTCTTAATAAGCTTAGCTGATGAAAACCCCAAATTCAGTATTGCATAAAATGTGGAAAAATTGTCCAAAAGTTGAATATTGTAAACAGCCGGTTTGTGCTCTAATCAGCACAGCACTGAAAAACAGCCTTTAATAAGTCATTTCGTCAAAAATGAACCTGAAATGAAATAACTTCAGCACCATATTCTAATTTATTGAGATGCCCCTGTATCAGACTAGATGGCGCTGTACTGTAACTAAGAATACAGACCTATTTATGCTTATATGTACACAGTTCAAGATGGGTAGTCGGGTTTGTAGAAAGCAGATAGCTGCTGATTATCTTACATAACATTTGGGAGATACAGTGAAGAAAATAAGTATTTGAACACCCTGCTATTTTGCTATTTCTCCCACTTAGAAATCATGGAGGGGTCTGAAATTTTCATCGTAGGTGCATGTCCACTGTGAGAGAGATAAACTAAAAAGAAAAATCCAGAAATCACAATGCATGATTTTTTTAACAATTTATTTGTGTGATACAGCTGCTAATAAGTATTTGAACACCTGAGAAAATGAATGTTAATATTTGGTACAGTAGCCTTTGTTTGCTATTACAGAGGTCAAACGTTTCCTGTAGTTTTTCACCAGGTTTGCACACACTGCAGGAGGGATCTTGGCCCACTCCTCCACACAGATCTTCTCTAGATCAGTCAGGTTTCTGGGCTGTCGCTGAGAAACACGGAGTTTGAGCTCCCTCCAAAGATTTTCGATTGGGTTCAGGTCTGGAGACTGGCTGGGCCATGCTAGAACCTTGATATGCTTCTTACGGAGCCACTCCTTGGTTTTCCTGGCTGTGTGCTTCGGGTCGTTGTCGTGTTGGAAGACCCAGCCACGACCCATCTTCAATGCTCTGACAGAGGGAAGGAGGTTGTTCCCCAAAATCTCACAATACACGGCCCCAGTCATCCTCTCTTTAATGCAGTGCACTCGTCCTGTCCCATGTGCAGAAAAACACCCCCAAAGCATGATGCTACCACCCCCATGCTTCACAGTAGGGATGGTGTTCTTCGGATTGTACTCTTCATTCTTCTTCCTCCAAACACGCTTATTGGAATTATGACCAAAAAGTTCTATTTTGGTCTCATCTGACCATAAAATTTTCTCCCATGACTCCTCTGTATCATCCAAATGGTCATATGCAAACTTAAGACGGGCCTTGACATGTGCTGGTTTAAGCAGGGGAACCTTTCGTGCCATGCATGATTTCACATCATGACGTCTTAGTGTATTACCTACAGTAACCTTGGAAACGGTGGTCCCAGCTCTTTTCAGGTCATTGACCAAGTCCTGTCGTGTAGTTCTGGGCTGATTCCTCACCTTTCTTAGAATTATTGAGACCCCGCGAGGTGATATCTTGCATGGGGCTCCACTCCGATTGAGATTGACCGTCATGTTTAGCTTCTTCCATTTTCTAATGATAGCTCCAACAGTGGACCTTTTTTCACCAAGCTGCTTGGTAATTGCTCCGTAGCCCTTTCCAGCCTTGTGGAGGTGTACAATTTTGTCTCTGGTGTCTTTGGACAGCTCTTTGGTCTTCGCCATGTTACAAGTTAAAGTCTTACTGATTGTATGGGGTGGACAGGTGTCTTTATGCAGCTAACGACCTCAAACAGGTGCATCTGATTCAGGATGATACATGGAGTGCAGGTGGACTTCTAATGGGCAGACTAACAGGTCTTTCAGGGTCAGAATTCTAGATGATACACAGGTGTTCAAATACTTATTTGCAGCTGTATCACACAAATAAATTGTTAAAAAATCATGCATTGTGATTTCTGGATTTTTCTTTTTAGTTTATCTCTCTCACAGTGGACATGCACCTACGATGAAAATTTCAGACCCCTCCATGATTTCTAAGTGGGAGAAATAGCAAAATAGCAGGGTGTTCAAATACTTATTTTCTTCACTGTATGTTTGATATAAGTTATGTTTTTTATTCCATGGCAAGGATTGTTGTTGACCCCGTGTTGCTCTCAGTACACATTTGTTGACATTTGTTCCACTGCAAAGCCTAACCCAGGGGTGAGTCAACTTTTGACACCAAGTTAACAAAACTGACCGGAGGCCAGACTATATGTTATAATTCATAATCATAATCATCTGTCATGCATGTCATGCAATCAACATGATTAAAGGATGTGTGACATACAATATGAATGATAAAGCATCTAATTAAAGCATCAACAGTTCAACTCAGATTGCACAGATTCAAAAACGCTTGGTGTTAGTTTGCTCACCCCCAGCTTACACCATCCCCATTTTGCTGTTATCTACACTATTTACATTCATTAGAAAGAAAAGAACAACACGACATAACAAAAGATATGAAATGTATGAAATCATCCAGTTGTGCAGAATTTTAGAGTGAGTTTTAACCTGAGGTATGCCTTTTTTCAAATTGGAACTTCCCTCCCCCCCTCAATTTAGTCACTCTTGTTATAAACGGAAATGATGTAATTACGAAAAAGGTAACTACTGTTGAACATTGAAGATCTTGATGTTGACTCATGGTAGTTTTATGTTTGAGACCCTTCCTCTATAATAATACATTATCACTGTGATAAAATATACTAATAAAGCACTTTTGCATCACAGTTTGATGTTTATTGAGCCAATAAGAGCATTAACAAGCTTTTCCAATTTAAAAAAAAGTGGAATATAGGGATGAAAAGAAAAGTTGGTATTTTGGTTATGGGATTAATCATGTTTTTAATCCATTTTAAATTTGAGAAACAATGGACACCTAGTACACAACAAACCATACACAAGGTGGTTCTTGGTTTACAGCGTTCTGTGGTCACAAACGTACTCAATTAACCCTTAGATGCACAAGTGGGTCAAAAATGACCCGGTCAGGTTGTTTTCTTAAAATATCTTCGTAATGAAAAATTATCATTTCATATTCCAGGTATTCCTCAAAAAAACATATTTTTTATATCATGCCGTTCACATTTTTAACTTATCTTTTATATATTTTAAGAATTTTTTGTTTTTGTGTTACTACCCCAACCTTCCATAAGTGGGTCAAAAATGACCCGGTCAGGTTGTTTTCTTGACATATCTTCGTAATGAAAAATTATCATTTCATATTCCAGGTATTCCTCAAAAAAACATATTTTTGATATCATGCCGTTCACATTTTTAACTTATCTTTTATATATTTTAAGAATTTTTTGTTTTTGTGTTACTACCCCAACCTTCCATAAGTGGGTCAAAAATGACCCTGTCACGTTGTTTTCTTGACATATCTTCGTAATGAAAACATTTTATCATTTCATATTCCAGGTATTCCTCAAAAAAACATGTTTTTGATATCATGTCGTTCACATTTTTAACTTACCTTTATGCAACACACAATGGATCCTCACATTTTCTATTGTTGTACGGGGTCATTTTCTTTTTCAAAGATGTTAAAAAGTGACAAATGAAGATGTTTCTAACATGAAATCATTCTTGTGTGATCCTGAATATAATACTAAATATCATACAAGTGATTATTCCTAACCAAAATGGCAAAATTGGCATAAAAACGCATTGATTCTAGTATGGGTCATATTTGACCCACTTATGGAAGAGTGTTTTAATTAAAAACCTAATTTTGGTCCTTAAAGCACGAGACTTACTTTAAAAAAATATGAATAACATCGCTTGTTAGTCAACTTTTGGTGTTTCAATACTGTATGTCTCTGAGATAACAAAATTAACCGGAGGCCAGACTATATATTTCCAGCATTTAATTCTGACAGCCTAACTGGAATTATTTGTCTTATATTATCTGTGTCATGCAAGGTGCTATATGTGCTCGTGTCCCTTTTGTCAGGAGCACCGTTTTTATCACCTTATAATAACTTGAGGAAATCTATACAATTAAAGAAAACATTTGCATGAATTGCTTTGAAGTAGAAATTGCCTACAAAAAGATGAGTGACAGCTTTACATCAATAGTTGCTACCACAGTCAGAAAGATACCAATATTTGTCTTATTGTGATTGTATTTTGGAATGCTGTGCAGGTGTTTCTAATATTCAGGTGACATGGCAAGCTTTAATTACCTCTAGTCAAATTAATTAATGAATAATACAAAATACCCGCATTTAATGGGTCGTGTTATTTGTTTTATTCTTTGTAACTCCACCCTCGCGTTTAAACAGGCCGGGTAGACATAAACCAACCAAAGATACTGATGCTGTATTTGTTTTCATCCTCCACAACTGACCAATGGCAGCAAAGCCTGGGCGGAGACTTCCTCCATGACAGACACGCCCCTATGTTCAACGAACACGGCTCCATACATACCCTGTTGTTAGCGGCACGGACGATTTCATTTTTGGCTATTCTAACAGAAAATTGGAAACAAAATTTCACATCCAGCCACGGTTATCTTCATGATCCTGTAGAGGTTCACCCATCTTTATCACTGGTGTGACACGTTGTTGCTGGAGACAGCCTTGAGAGGTAAGCTAAACTAGCTAGCTAGCCAAGCATAGCCTGCATTGGTGGGGGTGGTTGTTGTGCTAAACCTAGCACACATTAGCGGCTACATAACCTTGTCGCACAGTAAGTTGCAAGTATTTGCGATGTCTTGGTTTTGTATATTACAGTCTCCCGGTTGTTCGGAAAGTCAAGGTTACGCGAAGACACGTTTAGGTGAGGCTGGCGAGGTAAGTGGTCCTCACACTGATTTAGCTGTCAGGCTAACGCTTCAAGATGAACTTGACAAGGAACTCAACATGTCTTCAAAGAAGTTCACCGTGTGAGCCAAAAAGTTTGGCGAGACAGCTGTTAATATCAGCGCGGGGTCTTTTTAGGGGACAACTTTATCTTTAACCGTCGAATTCCCGACAAAACTTGAGCGTCGACTCGACGTTACGCGGAAGCTAGCACTAGCTTGCTGTGCACAGTGCGTGGCTAACTGGCGTTCAATACGAGCTGATAAATACATCCTTTCCTAAAGTCCAAACTTTTATCTCACTTTGCCTGTGTAATCCACAGTAATATATATGCCGTATATATTGAACAAAAAATCTGATCTTGTTGTAGCACTGTTAAAAAACGACTTGTAAGGGTAACGCTAATTAGCCAACACATTCGATTCGCCTGGACTGTTTTTAGTTCCATTGACAGGGGCAATGACCCGACACGGACACGCCGATATCGGTCGAGTGTTACCCCCCTAGCAGTGTCCGGACGGTGAAGGCTTAACTTCATGAAGTACGAGTGTCAACGTCAGCCATCAGGAAAGCAGTCAGCTCGGCGACGACGGAACGGTTAAAGTCGGGGTTTAGCGGTGAGGGGGAGGGGAAGAGGCACGGCTACTGCCAGCTAAACAGAGAGAGAGAGAGAGAGAGAGACAACGGCGAGCAAAAAAGCCGATGCTTTTTGTGTTAGACAACGAATATTTGACTTTATAGCGTCTTTAAGCGAAAATATTATCAGCTGTATATAAGACTGACACGATCGCTGCTACTCGACACCGCTCGCTCCGCCAGGCTGTTGTCCCAATTTGGTGCAGAGCAGCGCGCAAAGAAGGCAGGCAGCACTCCAGTCGTCTGTGCTCTCCGGAGTCTCCCTGCTGGCAAAAGCATGTGACGTCATAGGGAGCGTCAACAAATTACAACATTCTTGGGGGGAAAAAAGAATTGACTTACGTTTTGCGCTTTCTGTAAACAATACGTGCTGAGCGAATGCATTTTTTTACACAAAGAGGTTGAGGTTATTTATTGTCATTGACAGTAGTAGTAACTACACTACGTCTGTCCCTAATACTGTATTGTGGTCAGATTCTCCGCAAGAGGCACAAAATATTACAAACGCCCCCCATTGTGATGCAAGATTTGTGTTATTCAGTGGTGTGTATGTGTGGTGTGTATGACTTAACTCTTTGACTGCCAGCCATTCTCAAAGGAGTACTCCATACTGCCATAGTTATCGGGCATTTTGCTGAACTTTCGAGACCAACAAAATATTGAGTTTTAGGACTACATAAACATTGAAACTACGGAAAGAAACCTTACTATCTTCTTTCATCAGAAAAAAAGTTTGTTTCTAGCCTTTTAGGTCTTTATAAATTGGCAGCAGAACACAGGGTGGTTTCAGCGAAAACCCCGGATTTCAAATTCAAGCTGAGCGGTGACTGACGTACATATTTTTTTGTTTTAGTGACACCTTAAACATATGAACAATTGTTCACTTCTATGAAACAATAAAAACAACCCAGGAAAAAAAAGGATTTTGATGACAAAATATCTACATTTATTCACAGATTTAGAACATAACACAAACCATGAAAAAAAGATGATCATTTATTTACAGATGTTTGCATGTGTTTGAACTATTGACAGTTGTGTGCGTAAACTATAGGCAGATGTGCGCGCAGCTGCATGTGCAAACTTTTTATTGATGAACAACAACGGCGTCACCTATGTCTTCCCCTATCCCAGTGCTTCTCAAATAGTGGGGGTCCCTTTGGGGGCCGCAAGAGGCTTTCATTTCAATGCAGACCTACCAACATGTATAAATGTATAGTACTCAACGTGCAATTTGACTCTTGAATATGCTTGTATGCTCTCCATTTTGTTGTATTTTCCTGGTTTCATCTTTAAGTTCAGTCTGTACAGTACAGATACATTAACTGACTTGATAACATAACTATGACTTGATGACTTGGTGTGAAAACCTTTGCAAACGGTGAAATACATACTTATGCACATTCTCTACAGTAAGGAGTGCATATGAACAAAAACAGTGATACATTGTCATGTTTGTGCTATTTCCTTCCATGTAAACAGGAGAAACATACTTTGCCTTTGTTCTGTGCTGAGAAATCAAGTGTTGCTCATGGGTGTGAATACCTTTGCAACCCACTATATAAAGCCTTCAATGGTTTCCCCTTAGATTTTTTTGAAGCTGTGATGGTGGGCGGCATGGGAGGACGGACTCCCGCCACCGTGTCATGCTGCTATTTATTTATTTCACTTTTTTCAACTAGAACATGAACGGAGAACATTGTTACTTTAATGGCAAAGTTGCTAAGAGCATTGCCAACATTTTATTTACAAAGCACATCTCCACTCAGTGTGCTCAGTCATTAAATACAGGTGTCACGTTGGAATAGAACACTTAAAACAATACTAAGAGGTGAAGAAAAATGCCTCATGTTCACCAGGCTTGTGATGGTGATAAATCATCCATCCATTTTCTATTACTGATTTATTGGTAATAAATCAATTAATGTATAAATAAATAAAAATGAATGAATGAACGTAATAATATATTACCATGTGCAAGAAAACAGACAGGAAGAGGGAGCATTGGTTTCAGCAGCTTGTCACATTTGTTCCATAGAACAACTGCATGAACAGAGTGAGCCTTTTTGTCTGATACAGTTTCTGTCCCTTGGGGGTGCAGCAGTGTAATCTACACTAAAGTTACAATTGAATATTTTTCAGCATAGAAGAGCAAAATGTTGGATTAATGTTTTGGTGGAGCCAACGAGCCTAATTGCATGCAATTAAGTTTTGGTATGGTTTGGTATTTTCAGTTTAGTAGCTACTTTTGGAGAGTGTACTTTTTTGATACACCCAGTAGTACAACTAAATTAGTAGATTGCAATATATTGTTTCGTATGTCATGACACCCTTACTAATAAATGTTTGCTTTGTGCAAGTCTAATGTCAATTTGGCATGTATTTTGTTGTTACACAAAATGTGTTGCACTACTTTTGAAAGGAGTAGTAGTTTAAATGCTTAATGTCAGCTTTGCATGTGTCCTGTTCTCTTTAGCCCCTTTGAGTATGTTAATACAATGAAGAGGCATGTGGAGGACCAGGAACCAATATTTGCAGCCCAGCAACAGCAGTCACATCGTACCCCAGTCCAGGGCATTGCAGAAAGCTTCCAGCATAGGGCCCTTGCCCCAACCACTGCTGTGATAGAGGCGGCCTCAGACAACATGCAGCCATCTTCTGGCATCCAGTATTCTCTTCCACAGGGTTACCAGGTCAGTAGAACACTGTCCATTTCACTTCCTTTATTTCCTTGATTGACTGTGGGAGAATGTAAGTATTCACTGGTTAACAAGTCAACTGTTAAATATCAATTTCAATAAGTGAATCTTTCTGAACTCCTCTTTTGATACTCGGTTTCCGTAGCCTCTGCAAAAGTATTAGGGGTGTCCCGATCCAATATTGACAGCCATGTCACGATAATGGATAAATCGACTTATCGAATGATTAAAAAAACATGTCCAAAATTCTGACTTCCTTGATAAAGTCTCTGTGACACATAGGGTAGATGACAAGAGGGTTCACTCTGCATCTTTGTGTGCATTGGTTCTATAAGTGGAATGAACGAGAGTGAGCCCTCATCTCATTCCACCTCTTTGTGGAGGCGGGGCTACTACCCTAGCTGCAGTTACTGTTCTGTGAGCATGGAGCCAACATACGCTAACATGAATGGCCACACAAGCGATTTTAAGGTGAATACCAAAGAATGGGAATATTTTGGTTTTAAACAGAATGAACACGGTGAGCGCATTAACGCTCAACTGGGGGGAAAGTAACACAGGAGGTGCTCAGGCAGTGGTGCCTTCGTGTTTGATCGTCAAAATAATGTATATAAATTTAAATATAAAAATGTCCAACTTTTCTGACCCATAAATGTAGTTAGAATGTTGTGTTCTCATTTTAAATGATGCCGAACTTTCAGGTAATGACGTTTGCGCATTTGGAAGTGAGCCTTGAAAGAAATTGGGGATGGCTCTAAATGTCACAGTGAGCCGGACTTCCTTATATGGACGTTCCTGGGTACAAGCTGAGTGGGGGCAATCACAGTGAGTGAGCATGCCCACAGGCGAGCCATGGTCGGAATAAATTAAAAGTGACCGTTTTGGAAATACAGCTGGAAGATGTGCAGATTCTGAAATATCTAGAAAGCGTTCTGTGCGGGTTATTGTGTGTAGCTGCTCTATAGGAGTCCACAACTCAATACAAAAGGATGAACATAGTACATTAGGACGTTTTTCCTCATACCCACTCTTACTGGTTATTTCTCTCAGTTTAAGGAATATCACTTGTTCAAGCCTTTTTAACATTCCACACTGCAATATAAGTAATAGAAGTATGTATGATCCACACTCTCATTGGTTTGGTATCGGCATTGATCAATATTCAAGGCTGCAATATAGGTATCTGATCAGAATGGAAAAGTTGGGACACCCCTAAAATGTATCTCAATTTCCATAGCTGACATGTTGTTCCTTCGTTCATAGGGCTGGGCCATATGAACCAAAAACTCATATCCCAACATATTTAGGTTAAATATTGATATACGATATAGTACGTATATCCTGATACAAACTGAGTTTCGAGAACATATCCTCACAAGGGTTGTGGGTATGCTGGAGCCTATCCCAGTTGTCTTGGGGCGAGAGGCGGGGTACACCCTGGACTGGTTGCCAGCCAATCACAGGGCACATATAGACAAACAACCATTCACACTCACATTCATACCTATGGACAATTTGGAGTGGCCAATTAACCTAGCATGTTTTTGGAATGTGGGAGGAAACCGGAGTACCCGGAGAAAACCCATGCATGCACGGGGAGAACATGCAAACTCCACACAGAGATGGCTGAGGGTGGAATTGAACTTGGGTCTCCTAGCTGTGTGGCCAACTCAGTCACCGTGCAGCCAGAGCTTGCAGCCCACATATGAAGTTGTTTTAATAAAATGAATGCATAACTTTTATTACATTTTTAAGGTACATGCAAGATGCACAGAAAAATCGTATCTATTAATAGCCGCTAAAATGAAGTGGGTCATTCTTTTTAAAATAAATATAGAGAAAGTAAAATGTAATCTTTTTAAGGCAAACCTTTTTTTTTTTTTTAATGCTCTGGATTCAAAGTGCCCCCATGTTGCTGAGTTACTGCTTCTTCCACAGAAAACGCGCGAGCCTGTTTGATTCAACTGAGCCTCCGGGCTTCTTCCGGAGTTACAGCGCAAATTCAGTCTATATTGTTATCAACAATATGGTTGGTTTTGATATTGTGTTTAATTTTTATTCCCTCCCTCAATTATCAACGGACCTAGAAGAAAATGTTCAAACTCAATTGTATTGAAGATGAATTAAGCTTTTCAAAGGTTAGATATGGGCTATTTTACACCGACATACAGCTGCTGGAATTACGACAAGGAAGGCAATAATGACCTTGTAAAATGAAAGTATGATTTCTTTCTTAAAAGGTACCAACAATGCCTCAGAGCACAAGTGGACATGGACTTAATTCTGCCCAACATGTTGGAGCCCATGCACATAACATAGTCCAATCTCAGGGCCCTTCACTGATCCAGGGTCATGTGCATTCAACTGCACCCGTGACTTCAGCTCAAGGACAGCAGCAGTTTCAGCGACTGAAGGTGAGACAAATCAAACAAGGGCAGTGTCAAATTGTAACCTTGTCTACATTTGGTTACAGTCTACACTCTGTGGGGAATTTGTCAGTGAATTGGACGTTGCTTTCTTTTTTAGGTTGAAGATGCATTGTCGTACCTGGATCAAGTGAAGCTCCAGTTTGGAAATCAGCCCCAAGTTTATAATGACTTCCTGGACATTATGAAAGAATTTAAGTCACAGAGGTCAGTTAAGATATAATGGCATTCTGTAATTTCCACATTAAAAGAATTTGCCAGGTATTTAATAATGCTGATGCTTCTGAACAATCACGCTGAAAGTTGTAATAACCATTTTTCTGTTACAGCATTGACACTCCTGGTGTTATCAGTCGTGTATCCCAGCTCTTCAAGGGTCACCCAGACCTCATCATGGGCTTTAATACATTCTTGCCGCCCGGTTATAAAATTGAGGTTCAGACTAACGATCTGGTTAACGTGACCACACCAGGCCAGATTCACTACATCACCCCTCATGGTATATCTGTTCAAAACATCCCAGTAAGTGGAACACCCAGCCAACCTGTTAGCCAGCATCAACACCAGAGTGTGCCACAGGCCAGCTCACAGACTGCTGCTGTCACGCCACCAGTCCCCACCCAGCCTGCAGTAAATAAAATCAACAAGGTATAATTCAAAGCGCACATCAGTGTCAGAATATTGCCAACATGTTCTTGTGCTCACCAAATGTGCCGACTTGTCACCTCATTGGCTCTCTATTCCAAAAGGCGATGCAGTCTCCAGTCCACACCCCCACCAGCCAGCCGAATCCATCCATCCCATCTTACGCCTCACCACGGTCACCTTCAGTTCAGTCCCACACTCCTGTCAGCAGCACCCCATCTGCTGGTCCACCACTCCAGAACAATCAGCCTGTGGAATTCAACCACGCAATAAACTATGTCAACAAGATCAAGAACCGATTCCAGGGTCAGCCAGACATCTACAAAGCCTTCCTGGAAATCTTGCATACATACCAGGTCAGGAAGCACTGATGATGGCATGGGTTTGCACCTTAACTAAGTATGAATCCATCAGTGCTAGCAAGGCTACCTCTCTTTTTATTTATTTGTATTTATTTTCCAGAAAGAACAGAGGAATGCCAAAGAGGCAGGAGGCAATTATACTCCAGCTCTGACTGAGCAGGAAGTCTACACTCAAGTTGCAAGGCTCTTCAAGAACCAGGAAGACCTGCTCTCAGAATTTGGACAGTTCCTGCCTGATGCCAACAGCTCAGTAGTGAGTTTATCTGCTAATATCAGCAAGCTGCTTTGTTTTTTTTTTAGTCCTGGAGGCGACATCAACTAGGTTAGCATGTTTAGAACTACTAATTAAAGAGAGAAAGTCTATGTTCCTTCTGTTCATTTATATTTCTTAATTGAATGCTGTCTCTTTTCAACTGTTTTCATCTTCTGCTCAGCTGCTTGGCAAAACTGCACCTGACAGGGCAGAGTCAGTGCGTAATGATCATGGTGGGACGATCAAGAGACCTCTACCAAACAACAAACAGAAATTAAGCCACAATGGACTAACGGTCAAGAGACCCGGAACTGTGGGAGTTTCTCCCCTTCTCAAGGTACACCAGTTTTTCATGCTGATCTGATTTAGCATGTGATAGTAAAATATCATTTAAAAATCTTTGTGTTTGATGTTTTGTAGAAGAAACCAAAAATAGTTGGCAAGGACCATGGCTTAGCTGAAGTTGGCAAACACAGCACAAGCACCGAAACCATGTTCTTTGAAAAGGTCAGTAATGTAACGGAAAAAATGTCTTCCTCTTTAAGTCTCTCTCTCATGTTAGAATAAAATGGAAAGTCATTTTGAATCATCACTAAAAAACAGGTGAAGAAAGCATTAAGGAGCTCTGAGGCATATGAAAACTTCCTGCGGTGTTTACACATCTTTAACCAGGAGGTGATTTCACGTGCAGAGTTGGTTCAGCTAGTCGTCCCATTTCTTGGGTGAGTGCACATTACCCTCTCCTTGACTTATTGTTAAAAGGTCTAAGTAACAGAAAGATGAAGAGAAACAATAAGTAGATATTGTTATCACTCATGCACATAACACTTACTGTGGAAGTACAATTTGCTGCATTTAAGTATGCTTGGAAATCCTACAAAATACATGCAAACTTAAAATAGTGAATTGAACTTATGTGGTGACTTTGAATGCAAATAAAAAGAAACGTGTGGTATGCAGCATAAACATTTTCAGATCATTTGGAGTTGTTAATACATACAAATATAATGTAATTGTGTCTTGTCATTTAGCTTTTTGTTTATAAAATACAGAAAATATATATTTTAAAAAATGCAAATTTCACACAAAATTGCAAATGCTGATTAATGAGTTAATTTGAAAACTCTAATTAATTAGATTAACATTTGACACAACTCAATTCAAACCTTTGGTAATAGTCTGTTCCATGTACTTTATTTCACTTTTTTTTAGAAAATTCCCAGAACTTTTTACATGGTTTAAAAACTTCTTGGGCTACCGAGAATCCAGTCACAGTGAGTCGAGCCATGCGGAGACTTTACCCAAGGAGCGGGCAACTGAGGGCATTGCCATGGAGATTGACTATGCTTCCTGCAAGAGGCTCGGCTCCAGCTACAGGGCGCTACCCAAGAGCTACATGCAGCCTAAATGCACAGGGAGAACACCACTATGTCGAGAGGTCAGTCTAGTCACTGCTTGTTTCTGCTTGCTCCTTTGGGACTTTTAGGGCTGGATTTTAGTAAGCTGGTATCTTGTCTCAGGTTCTCAATGACACGTGGGTGTCGTTTCCATCCTGGTCTGAAGATTCTACTTTTGTAAGCTCCAAAAAGACTCAGTATGAAGAGCACATTTACAGATGTGAGGATGAGCGTTTTGAGGTAGGAATATGCAGCTTACTCACTCCTGATAAAAATGCTCATGCTCATCTTTCTCTATCCTCGGTACACATGATTACGTATGACCAAAAATAACAGAAGCCCACTTGATGGTGACAAAGTTGTGTACTACGTTTAAACCAGGGGTGCTCACACTTTTTCAGCATGCGAGCTACTTTTAAAATGACCGAGTCAAAATGATCTACCCACTACAAAAATACAAAACATCTATTTATTTTCAAATGTATTGAGGATTATTTGTACGTACAATGTATGTTGATGTACCTTACATAACCAAATGAGCCAATATTGCAAAACACACATAATTAACAGTTAACATTTTTTGTAATTACCTCCACATTACTCCCCATTTCCCTTCTTTGGTACTGCGATGGTAGAATGGCATATGAGGCAAACGCACTTCGAAAAAGACATTGTGAAAAAAAGTCCACCTCCCATTCCGTATGGAAGTGATATGTTTTTGCCTTTTTACTTGGTCCAGCTCCTTCACTCATTTTAGTGACCATAAACTTTAGCGAGGGCTTAAAATCTAACGCAATTTGCCGACTAGCTTAGCACTTTGCATCGTTGTTTACGCATGAGCGGTGACCTAAAGGTCAAAATTCAGTTGTCATCTGACTGGTTGTCCTGTATGTCAATCAAGTAACGGGGATGGATGATAGGCTGACATCGTAAGTTCTGCTGCACTTAGAGACGTTGTTTGATTTGATTGGTCGCCCGAAGGGCAACATTCAGTTGTCATCTGAATGGCTGCCCTGTATATCAATCAAGTGATGGCATTGATGCTGGGATGATATTTTTTTAATGTCACGCCGCGATCGACCAGCGATCGACCAGTACCACCTCCGCGATCGACCGGTAGATCGCGATCGACTTAATGAGCACCCCTGGTTTAAACTGTATAGTGATTTGTTTGGTGCGCTCCAGCCTGAATAGATTGGTATGAATTCATTTGCCGAGCTTAAATCATGCATATTTGTAACTTTACATATGGAGGAGAGTTACAATTCTCACTTTGTGAAGTTGTTTTATTTGTTTTTCAGCTTTTGATTCATAACTTTTGAGCAAAACCAAATCGTTTGCCTTTTAAGATATGCAGTCCTCCAAACTTTAATTGAAGTCAATGTAATTGCATACCCCTCAGCTTGACGTTGTTTTGGAGACCAATCTCGCCACGGTACGAGCCCTTGAGTCGGTCCAACAGAGGCTTTCACGAATGTCGGCGGAGGAGCAGGTGCGCTTCAAGCTGGACAACACATTGGGGGGCTCCTCAGAGGTCATTCACCGCAAAGCTATCCAACGAATATACGGGGAAAGGGCCCACGACATCATTGATGGTCTTAAGAAGAACCCAACTGTGACTGTCCCTATAGTGCTAAAGAGGTTTTTATTAATATATATATATATATACTTTTAAATTAATGTAATATGTCTATATTGACTCGAAACGTTCTATTCTCAGGTTAAAAATTAAAGAGGAAGAGTGGAGAGAAGCCCAAAGAGGCTTCAACAAAATATGGAGGGACCAGAATGAAAAGTATTATCTGAAGTCTCTTGACCACCAAGGCATCAACTTCAAACAGAATGACACCAAAGTGTTTCGCTCAAAAACATTGCTCAATGAAATTGAGCTGCTATTTGATGAGGTAAGTGGTTGCAAAGGGTCCAGATGCGTCTGGACGTTTTCTAAACATCACATCACTTGTGGATGACCGTCTGGCTGTCTTCTGTAGCGGCAAGAGAGAGCATCGGAGGAAACCAACACTACGCCTCCTAGTGGCCCACACATAAACCTGACGTATGATGATAGTCAGATCCTGGAAGATGCTGCTGCCCTCATTATTCATCACGTCAAGAGACAAGTGGGCATCCAGAAAGACGACAAGTTCAAGATCAAACAGATCATACACCACTTCATCCCAGATCTCCTTTTCACCCGGCGAGGTGAGCTCTCCGACGTGGAGGAGGAGGAAGCACAGGACATGGATGTGGATCAGGACGGATCGAAAAAGCACAACGGCCTGCCAGGCAGCAGCCCGTCCAAGACAAAGCTCCTCTTCAGCAACACGGCAGCTCAGAAGCTGCGGGCCACAGATGAGGATTATAACTTGTTTTTTGTCAACAACTACTGGTACATCTTCCTCCGCCTCCATCACATCCTCTGCACTCGTTTACTGCAAATCTACGGGCAGGCCGAGAAGCAGATTGAGGAGGATGCCCGCGAGAGGGAATGGGAAAAAGAAATGTTTGGGCTCCAAAAAGACAAGAATGAAAATCCAGCATTCCAACTCAAGATGAGGGAGCCGAGTAAGTCTGAAACATCTCTGGTTTTACTGTACTCACTGACTCATTTTGCACTATAACATTACTATAACGAGCTACTTTGTCTCATTGCAGTGGATGTTGACGTAGAGGACTATTACTCCGTCTTTCTGGAAATGGTGCGGAACCTTCTGGATGGAAACATGGAACCAGCTCAGTATGAGGATTCCTTGAGGGAAATGTTTAATATCCATGCCTACATTGCCTTCACCATGGACAAACTCATTCAGAGCCTTGTCCGGCAGGTCAGTGTAATCCATTTGAATCCATTCACTGCCAGATTGCCCAACAATTATAATATTCATATAAATTAATAATAATCACTCACCGCATTTCCAGTAAAAATACTTGAATGTGTCTTTTAGCTCCAGCACCTTGTCACTGATGATGCATGTGCCCGTGTAATGGACTTGTACCTGAGTGAAATGGCCAATAAAGCCACCGGGGGCACCCTGCCCACACAGGCATCCCGGGCCACTGCTGAGGGCACCTACCAGCGGAAAGCCGAGCATCTCATGTCCGACGAGAACTGCTTCAAGGTATCCTTGAATCCGGCATGCTTTATTGCTAACATTATGGGTTAGTCTGTGGACTCTTTTGATATTTCATTTCTGTTTGGTCCAGTTGATGTTTATGAAGAACCAAGACACTGTTTGTCTCACTATGGAGCTTCTGGACACAGAGGAGGAGAACTCTGATGAGCAAGCGGAGGCAAGGACTTGAATGATGCTCTTTTCAGCACAGTCAAGGTTAGAAATGGTTTCAATGATCAACACTCGCGTTTCTCTGTGTTCAACAGAGGTGGTCGGACGTGGGCAGGTACCTGAACTCTGATTCGGCATCTCCAGAGCTGCGTCAGCATTTGGCCCAGAAACCAGTGTTCCTTCCCAGGTGAGGGTCCATGTCTCCTTCTTGTCTGCTCTTTTACAACTCCTGTGCTGATCCTCTACTCAGCTGTTGATGTGCCAGACACCTTCTGACAATTAAGAGCAGTGGCATGTAGAAAGTGCTGTGTCATGGTTTTGAGCAGAAGAGGCGCTTGGTAATAGACAGAGATTGTAAGTAACAATCGTGACGCCACTGTTACAGTCAAAGCCTCTGCCTCACACGGACGATTGCACTTTACATAGTCATTCTTTTATGAAAAGGGAATTTATTTATTCATTCATTCAGTTCCTTTTTAAATAGCTTTTATTTATACACAGATTTTAAAAGGAAATGGGTTTGCTTTATCATGGTTTGGAATCTCCACATTTGGTGTGATTGATCTTGTCGAATTCAAATGATTTTGAGTCAGTGAATACACAGGCCGAGACTAAAACAAATGGGTCCCATCTTCTGCCATGTTATTTCATTTTTTTTCCTACAATTTATTAGATCTGAGTTTGGCGAAAGACAAAATCTCTTGTATGAGACAGCACACTGACAAATCTTTTGAACGTATCATGCCTTCTTTGTAACTGTCTTCAAAGCAAGAGTCCTGTATGAGGCCTAATCGCTGTTCACAAATGTCTTTGTTTTAGTCTGTAAACTCAGTGTTATGTTTGTAAGAAATAGGAAAGTGCACGCCTGTTGCACATTGTTGTTGTGGATGAGGTTTTCCCTCCATTTGAGAGATTTGTGCCCAAGTTTTTTTTAGAACTCAAGCACATTTTCTGCATCACTTGTAAAGAGGAATAGGGTTTGTCAATAAAATGATCATCTAAAGTGTATGCTCAGATCTTGGTCTATTTCTTTCTTCACGCTGTAGAGCCTTTCACAGAGGCATGTCCGTGTCTGCTCTGTCTTCCTGTCCCACGTGTGAAGCCTGCTTTTGAATTTTGCTACGTTTTGGTTTGTTTTTTGAGGCTGTCCAAACCATAAACCAGACCTGGGCCAAATACGGTCCCGCAGGCCGTGCTGGCCCTTTGCGTGGCCCCGACCAGCTCACTTAAGGTTAATCAAAATTCATGAAAAACGTTTAATTTAAGTAAAATGAAAATAAGTTGACTTAAAACAGTAATGCTTTTATTTTGAGCTTTTACTTCTAATTGGCAAACTATTTAGCTTAGCATTTTTTATTACTAGCGAAAAGTGTCAATGAAAGAATGTTATTGGAGTTGGAGCTAATCGACCTTTTACAACAGTCATTTTTAATGCAAATATTGATCCAAAGTCAGAGGAGAAAACGTGTACAGTAAAAGTACTAAAATTTGACCAATCACAGCCCTTATGGTCCGTGTTGCCAGAACGCGAGTTTAAACCAAAACTATGTAGTAGTCACTACGCCTTGATCCATTTGTAGGTTTTCGTTAGGGTTGCGTGAGCAACCACAACTGTCATGGACCTATTAGCTTGTTTTACGTTGTTTTGAGTGAACAATGGTAATTAAAGAGAGATGGGGGTGCTGCTGGAGCTAATCACTTACAAAGTTGTTACAAAAGTAATGTTCTTTAATCAGAGAAAGCTTCAAATAATGGACTAAAAAATCATCGCGACACCAGGTTAAATTTTTTTGTCATGCTATGCAAGAGGTTTTGGAAGGGAAGGAGGCAGCTTGCATACTGTAGGCAAAGCGCCTAAACGCCGAAGCATAAAGCAGGTTGGTTTTAAGGCTTGAACATGCAAACACTGCCTGCCCCACTGTACGAACAGTGCCTTGCCTTCCTCGGCCCAACACATTTCAGCTCATCCTCATTCATTGTGGTGCTGTGTTTGGTTTGCATACATCTGGGAGGTGACATTCCTAATAGGCATACTTTGTTTACTGTTGTGGCATGTTTAGATGTTTGCTAAGCTTATTTTATATCGGTTTTTTTTTTTGCTTTTGTAAAGATGTATAAGTGACATTAAGCATAATTTGTTGGGCTGGAATTTGACAATATTTTCAATTTCTCATTGGGGAAACCAATTTCCTGCCATCAGCATTTCAAAATGCTGTCAGAAACTAGTCCAATTTGTGTGCTTGGTCTTACCGTTAAGTCATTGCACAGAACTTCTTTCCACTTAAGATTTCATAGTGAGCCTGCCTACATCTTTGTTTGAATTTTTTTTATTTATTTTATACCACCATCCAATCTGAGAGGTCAGCAGTCCGTCTTCACAAAACACCCAGTGGCAGCCCAATTCCAGTTTTTCCTTTTCAATTGTGTTGGGTTTGGTCCTCATCGCATGATCATAACACTGTGCATTGTTGGTGGCAGTATGTGAACATCTGAACATCTAAGTATTCTCCGCTCATATTCTTGATTGGTATCCAACCAAGGCAGCAATTCTTTAGTGTTTGTTTCTAACGCTTTTACCTGAATTTGGCCTGGAAAGTCTTTTGTCTTTTTAAGCGGACCCTGAAAGCAAAAATATGCCTCATGCACCTCGCACAGCCACTACCCTCTGTGGTAAGTCTTGTGTTCTGGTGCAACGTGGCGACACGGGCAACACAGTAAGTACACATTTCAAACTTTCATGCCAGTGGGGTGATTATTTTCACAGTTTTGGGATCAATAATGACTAAAATGGAATTTTTCATATGGATTTGAACTGACAACAACAACACAGTCACTGCATTGTGAAGGAAATATTACGACTGCTGCCTCTGCTGCTCTTATAGATCCACATTTCCCGAATGATTTGACCTTCTATCTAATTCTGTTCCTGGGTGAGTTGCAATGCATGGGTGTAAACATTCTTCCTCAAAGGGATGGATAGATGGCTCTGTGCAGTTTGTATGAATAAGGCTGTGAAATAGCATGCGACATGCTGACCTCAAGAAAAAACCTTTTTCAACTTAACCTTTAACCTCTTGGGCCCAGGGTCATGTTTCTTGAAAAATTGGAATCAATCCAGTACCGATGTGTCTGGACTCATTTTGTTTTGAGGTTGTGTAATGGATGCCAGCTTGTGGAGATGTGTGAGGGTATGTTCAGTAAACCACACTGCCTTCAGAGCTGCACTGGTCAGTGGGTTGATGACCTGGGACGCTTCTCGCCTACGGTGGAGATGTGTGGTCACGGGCTGACATTGGGGTTTCCGTCTTTTTTTTTTCTTCTTAAATTGGACAAAAATGTCATTTTAGGGTGTGGAGTGAACCCTACCAACATACTGGTTCACATCTGTTCCACTCACCCCTCTAAACCTCACCCACCTGTGGTCACCTGTGCAATCCGACCCTTCACCCGTCAGGGCTCAAACCCGAGTCCACCAATCCACACTCAATAAGTTGAGCAGCGCTAACAAATTAAAAGCCTGAGCCGTCACCCATAACACCAGCTGCCATCAGAAGCCACCAAACCTTCCCAAGGTCACCCATTGATGAGGAGACCAATGTCATTTTTTGAGAAACATGGCATAGGAGCTAAGAAGTTAAATGTGATATGTGATACTGTATTGAACTGAACACAGAGTGGCGGTTTTAATGAGTCCACTTGTATTTATGACAACTACTGTTGTGGCTTTCAGGAACTTGAGAAGAATAAGGAAATGCCAGAGAGGATGGGAGCAGCTGCAACAGGAGAGGATGACGACGGGCCCCTCCGACCCGGAGCTGCAAGGCGACAAGAGCCACCTCAAGATGGAGTGCATGTTCAAGCTCAACTCCTACAAAGTGTACGTCTGCAAGTCGGAGGACTTCATGTACAGACACACGGCACTCACACGCGCTCATCAGGTAAACCATTTCAATCAAACCTTTTATTATTTTATATCCAAATGTACATGACCAACAATGGCCCATGTCTATTTTTCACTCCCTCCAAGCGCTCTCGGGAGCTTGACGATGATGTTCTCTACTGATTTCAGATAAACATTATTAGATTACGTTGAGTCCCTCTTCTCTCTTTGATTGCCGTTGTTGACGCACAACAAGCCCTAATATGCCTCACACACTTATTAAATTCATTCATTCATTCATTTTCTACCGCTTTTCCTTACGAGGCAGGGCTCGACAATAACGATGTACCGATGGCCCGGGGCAAGTTAAAACAAAATTGGGGCAAGTAAATCCAATCCGTGATATTCCCGTGGGGCAAGTGCACTTTGGCATGCCATACTGCCAAGAGTTTTTTTTTTTTTAAGCGGTTCTTGTTGGGTGTTGGTAAAACACGGACTGCGTAATTCCGGTGGTAATTTGCAAACCAATCCGTGCAAATCTTGAAATGGACCAATCAGAATCGTTTATTTAGACCGCGGTCCCCAGTCCACATTCCGCGTTTTACCCTCACCCGTTGTTCGCGATCAACCAATCAGCGATCGTTTGACTACGAAAACATCCGTCATGGCGTCGCTGCCAACATGGTCTAATTCTGAAGGAAACGGCAAAAAGTGATGAAGCAGTGCCTCCTAAACAAGTATTTTATTAGCGGCAGCAAATCAAATGATGGCACAGGTGAGTGAATCACATTGCTGTGACAATTTGAAGTGGTCACAATGAAACACCACCCATTAGATCCAATACCAAGTGCTGATTTTGCACAAGCTACAAAATCTAGCGCTTCCATTTCTCTGTGGATTTTTATCACCTTTGCTTCACAAATTATTGTTTGACCATTGAGCATTTTTTTCTGGATTAAAAACACTTTACTAGTACACAAATGTGTCTATTCAATAATGTTTCATTGTGGTGCACAACTTATAAATATAACTGCTTACTACGACTACCATGTGTAAGGTAGTATGGTAGTACTCTCATTTCATCTTTATTTGAGATTCTCAGGTGATGCCATAAAAAATTACATGATATCATTATGGCAGTCTTTTCATTTTACATGGGGCAAGTTCGGGCAAGTAGTTCTCACCTTAAGGATTCCCTATGGGCAAGTCATTTTGTTTTTTAATGTAGAGCCCTGCGAGGGTCGCGGGGGTGCTGGAGCCTATCCTATCTGTCTTCGGGCAAGAGGCGGGGTCCACCCTGGACTGATGGCCAGCCAATCACAGGGCACATATAGACAAACAACCATTCACACTCACATTCATACCTATAGACAAGTTGGAGTGGCCAATTAACATAGCATGTTTTTGGAATGTGGGAGGAAACCGGAGTACCCGGCTCCACACAGAGATGGCCGAGGGTGGAATTGAATTCTGGTCTCCCAGCTGTGAGGTCTGCGTGCTAACCACTAGACCGCCGTGCCACCCCTTTTAAATGCATTTTAAGTATAATGTATAGGTCAGGGGTGCTCATTAAGTCGATCGCGATCTACCGGTCGATCGCGGAGGTGGTACTGGTCGATCGCTGGTCGATCGCGGCGTGACATTAAAAAAAGATCATCCTAGCATCAATGCCGTCACTTGATTGATATACAGGGCAGCCATTCAGATGACAACTGAATGTTGCCCTTCGGGCGACCAATCAAATCAAACAACGTCTCTAAGTGCAGCAGAACTTACGATGTCAGCCTATCATCCATCCCCGTTACTTGATTGACATACAGGACAACCAGTCAGATGACAACTGAATTTTGACCTTTAGGTCACCGCTCATGCGTAAACAACGATGCAAAGTGCTAAGCTAGTCGGCGAATTGCGAGATTTTAAGCCCTCGCTAAAGTTTATGGTCACTAAAATGAGTGAAGGAGCTGGACCAAGTAAAAAGGCAAAAACTGGACCAAGTAAAAAGGCAAAAAACATATCACTTCCATACAGATATGGAATATTATACGGATATTGTGATACGGATATTATCCATGACTGATAAACATTTGGAAGTGTGCTTGAGGCTGGCTATCAGCAGCTACTGTCCGGACTATGCATCCCTGGCTGGTTCAATTCAGTGCAAGTCATCAAAGTAAACTCAGGTAATTACAAAAAATGTTAATAGTTAATTATGTGTGTTTTGCAATATTGGCTCATTTGGTTATGTAAGGTACATCAACATACATTGTACGTACAAATAATCCTCAATACATTTGAAAATAAATAGATGTTTTGCATTTTTGTAGTGGGTAGATCATTTTGACTCGGTCATTTTAAAAGTAGCTTGCATGCTGAAAAAGTGTGAGCACCCCTGATGTATAGGTACTGGCCACTAATGATAATGTAAGATAATCCGTGATTAATCAGAGTCACAGTCTAGGAACACATGTTCAACGACCACTGAACAATGTGCAAAATCTCAGTGCTTTACAAAGAAAGGTTTTCTGCAGAATCCTGAATGGCGACTGTGCAGGCATTGCACTGCCAAGACCAGTAGTATAACTGGATGCGTAGTTTGTCTGCCACACAGACCTTTTGTGTCCTCACTGACTGACCAATCTGTGGTTTGGATCTGCCTGTTCTAGTTCTAATGTGCAGCGAAAGTACCTCCGTCTGTTCACTGTGTCTTCCAGTCCCACCAGCGGGTCCACAGACGCCTGCACCGACGCTTCCAGGCCTGGTTGGACACCTGGGCCAAAGAGCATGTGACAAGCGACATGGCTGCCGACAGCCGCAAATGGCTGATGGGAGACGGACAAGACGGCCTGGTGCCCTGTACCACCACCTGCAACCTGGAAGTTCTCCATTACCTTAACGTTAACAAGTACAGGGTCAAGTACAGAACACAGTAGCCTATGATCCTGTCAGATCGCCCCGGGGGAGGGACGGATCTTCATTCTTTGCCCTTCTGCTACTGGATTAGTTCGCCAACCTTGAGGGCACGTCTTCTGCTGCTGGAGGTTCTGCAAATTTAGGTAAATCATCTGCAAACGTCACACTCGTGTTCCATGCTGCAAAATCAGGTTTTTGTCCACGTCGCAGTCATGAGAATGAGAGGGGTGTCTTCTATGGAAAAACACCTGCATATTTGTTTGTTTAGCTATAGCTAGCATAAGCTCTCTAAAGGACCACTGACGTGATTTTTCATAATCTATATTGTTTGGAATGATGTTCTATGTTGTTTGTTCTTTTGTACGTGAAACCTAACTTGGTAAAAATGATATGGCGGGAAACCTTTTTTTAGTCCCGGGGGGGGGGTAGTAGGGACGGCGCTAATAAACAAACACTCGATTTACCTCGTCTGCTTTGTTTATGTTTTTCATCCAAATAGTAGTCCTTATGCCAAAAGCTTGTGTTGCCGCTAGCTTGTTCCCTGTCCAAGCGTTGATGTCATTTTTAATATCTATCGATCACTATCAAACAAAACTAGAACAACATAGAACATAATTGTAAACAATATAGAAGATATTTGACAAAGTTGAAAAAGGATGCGAGTCAAGCTTTCCCAGTCTGGGTGGCAAGGCAGCTTGTGATTGGCTTTCTTGCAGGTAAAGGTGCACCAGTGCATCCAAGCCCTTCTTTTGGAGATCATGTCTTTTCAATGTTGTCATCGATGTGTAGCACACAGGAACAGTGTTGATATTCAGCTGGTTACAGCAGGATGCAGTTTTATTTTTTTTTCTTCTTACTAATGGGGGCGGCTTCCAACCTTTTTGTGTTGGCGGTCCGTTCCTCTCCGGTGGTTGATTTAGCAGATAGGTACTGTTTTATACGCCGTTCTTTGGCATCACTGTGGCTCGGCTTTTAAAAGGACTGACTGAAGCCGAACGACACTGATGGCTCCTGTCTTTTTAAAGACTGAAATGTTGTATTTACATTTGTCCAATTTGTTCTGTTTCACCTGTGAAACCTGCATATGAATGTGTCTTTTCCCGTAATAGTGCCGATACCTCCACTGACGCGTGTACAGTATAGAATAGTTCAGTGTCAGCTATGTACAGTTTTTGGGTCAACCAAGTCAGTCAGCAATACTTCTTCCCTATTGTGAATGTCGACCCCCCTTGAAAGGGTTACTGGTAAAAGAGAATGTTTGATGGTCTTTGGTGGGTCGGCCATCCTAAAATGCAAATATTGATGTAGAGATTGTAGCTAATGTAGAATAAGACCAGACTATGACTCCAACTTCCATGTGCCACATGCAGACGTGAGGATGTGCCTGTAGACATCTCACACCAACGATCACAAGACTAGCAAAGATTGGCAACGTTCTCGGGATGCTGCTTCCTCACAGGAACTTTTAAAAGTGCTGACAACCGAAACCAGCTCCAGACAATCTTGCGGTTTGCTTTTTATTTCATGTATTTAACCACCATGTTTAATGCGGGAGGCCCCACGGCCCCGTGGAGGAGACGATAATGTTCACCAATACATTGATTCTTCTTTTACTGTCTGTTCTCTTCACTTCTTGATGTACGTACACGTGGGTTAGTCTGGTGTTTGCTATTAAACTATCCTTTATAGACGCAAAGATGACGCTTCCTTTTTGTCCTGCATCTACTACACCAGCCTGGCCATGTGCTAATGAAGACTCCAATCTGTGTGGATGTGGTTTTATGGCCGCCACAGGAGAGACAAGATGAGCAAGAACAGGGGTGTCCAAGGTGTGGCCTCAGAGCCCTTTTTGAGGCCTGCGCTGTATTGTTTTTTGGTTGGCCTGCAGCACACTCTCTGCAGACTAAAACTAATGTTTTCCATTTTAAAAAAATCAATAGTCATTTTACAAGAATAAGGTTGAAGAATATCAAGAAAAAAAAGTTTTAATCTAATTAGAAAAAGTTGTAATTTATATGAATAAGCCATTTAGTCATTTTAGTAGCATAGAGTTGAAATACTCAATTTTTTTTAAATTGTAATATTGTGAGAAACAAAGCATAATAAAGTTGTAAATATTGGAGAACCAGGTTACAATAATACTGTCAAAATATTGGCTAAGTCAGAGCAGTAAATGTACAGGGAAGTTGAAATACAGTAGTTGCAAATTACAGCAGAAATGAAAAGAAACTGGAATCTTACAAGGGCAAATCATCAATATTAAGATAAAAACATGGCAATTTTACAAGAATCAACTACTTCTGCTTCTCCATGCCAGTGATGACGGTGGTGATGATAAGATAAGGTCCTTTTTGAGACATGACACTACAACATGGAAGCTAGCAACCTATTTTGTGGAACTCACCTCAACCCACACTTTTGTGGAGAGGAGCTGGACCTGGTTCTGCTCTGGAGTTGCTGCAGGGGGGGAGGCGGTGAGCTGGTGTGGGCTTATTAGTATATACTAGAGGAAGCCTAGTCAGAGGATATGTACACCACATAGTACAGTCCCATCACTGCGGCTGAGGTATCCTGGGTGGTCAGTGGCAAAGCTCTGGGGGGGGGGGGGCGAGTTTCAACCTCTTGGCTGACACGTCTCTTCAACATTGCGTGGAAGTCGGGAACAGTACCTTTTGGATTGACAGACCGGGGTGGTGGTCCCCCTCTTTAAGAAGGGTGACCGGAAGGTCCATAGGGGTGGTCCATCAAACTCCTCAGCAGTGTACAACTGTGGGTCGAAACTCGGCTACAAGAGGTTCAATGTAGTTTTTGTCCCCGGTTGAAAAATACTGGACCAGCTCTATATCCTTGTGGGGGTGCTGGAGGGTACATGGGGGGGGTTTTACCCAACCAGTATACATGTGCTTTGACGACTTGTGTCCCACACAACGCTGAATGTTGGCCTCCGCCAAGACTGCTGGTTGTCACCGATTCTATTCAGAAATTTCATAGACAGAATTTCTCGGCACAGCCAAGGTGTTGAGGGAGTCCAGTTTGGGGCCTTCAGATCTCATCTCTATTTGCGGATGATGTGGTCCTGATGGCCTCTTCGGGCTGTGACCTTCATCGTTTACTGGGACGGTTTGCATCTGAGTGTGAAGCGTCTGGGATGAGACTCAGTACCTCCAAATCAGAGGCCATGGTTCTCAGTCGGAAAAGGGTGGAGTGCTCTCTCCGGGTTGGGAATGAGGTCCTGCCCCAGGTGGAGGAGTTCAAGTAAAAAATACTTAACACTTTAAAGCTAAAAGGGGAAGACTGAAAAGGGTCTACAGTAGCGTCTACAGTAATGCGGTCGCTGTACCGGACCGTCGTGAAAAGAGAGCTGAGCCGGAAGGCTCTCAACTTACCGGTGGATCTATGTTCCCACCCTCACCTATGGTCATGAGCTTTGGGTCATGACCCAAAGAATGAGATGGCGGATACAGGCGGCTGAAATGAGTTTCCTCCGTAGGGTAGCTGGACTCACCCTAAGAGATAGGGTGAGGAGCTCAGCCATCCGGGAGGGGCTCAGAGTAGAGCCGCTTCTCCTTCACATCGAGAGGAGTCAGTTGAGGTGGCTCGGGCATTTAGTCCCGATGCCTCCTCGATGCCTCCCTGTTGAGGTATTCTGGGCATGCCCAGCCGGGAAAAGGCCCCGGGGCAGACCTAGGACACGCTGGAGGGATTATGTCTCACAGCTGGCCTGGGAACGCCTTGGTGTCCTCCCGGTGGAGCTGGAGGAGGTGGCCGGGGACCGGGAAGTCTGGGCTTCCCTACTAAGACTGCTGCCCCCGTGACCCAGACCCGGATAAGTGGAGGAGAATGGAATGGGACCCACTGGTACGGACGGTCCCATGTGAAATACAGCAAATTGATGCTATTATGTGTCCAAATACATATGAAAGACATACGTATACCGTATTGGTTGATGCACGGTGCAGGGAATGGCCATGGAAAAGAAGAGAAAAGCCATATCCGGATCATGGAGTGTTTTATGGAGATATAAGACAATACGAGACAAGGTGCTGAAATGTGTGGATGCACTTTGGGAATGATGATGGACAGTTGCTGAAAACGTCTGCTTGGGTTTCTTCTATGCTCGTACGTAGATCCTCGTGCACACAACATCATCAGCTCCGAAGGTCTGAAAGACAATGGTCAGTATTAATTATATTCATATTAATTAGTGCATATGCCCTAAGACAATGGTCAGTATTAATTATATTAATATACTAAATGGCTGACAACTCATTTAGTGGGAAGTACTAGTACACATATCTGATCTCAAGTCCATCAGAAAATTGTGTACTACGGCGTCAGTATCTTGCCCATGGATACTTCACCTGGCCTGAGCGAAGCGTATCAAACGTAGAGGCTGCTCTGACGTATTTTGATTCAAATCAAATGAACTTTATTTGTAGAGCACTTCTCCTGTAAGGACATGCAACACAAAGTACTTTACAGAATTAAAAACAATTACCACAATTATAAAGAAAAACAATTACAAAGAAAGCCCCTCCTCCCACCCTACAGAACACCCAATGGTAATGGTAATGGTAATGGTAATGGTAATGGTTTTATTTCATTTGAAAATGCATCAGATTCCAATTGAGTGCATCCCATAATCAGTTCCCAGTTCCACATGTCCAAAAGGAGTAGGAAGAAGCAAAGCTTATTAAATCCTACCCCTCCATCTGGTACCTTTACACTCACTAACTGTTACATTTGTTCACTTCCTGCTTTCCTAATGAAATTTAAGGTTTTTTTTATTAAATAAAATTAAATGAAAATGAAAATGAAAATGAAAATGAAAATAAAAATAAAAATTTAAAAATTAAAATTAAAATTAAAATTAAAATTAAAATTAAAATTACAATTACAATTACAATTACAATTACAATTACAATTAAAATTAAAATTAAAATTAAAATTAAAATTAAAATTAAAATTAAAATTAAAATTAAATTACGTACTGAAGTACTCAGTACCGAGCATCCAATGCCATAATGGGTACCACAGTAAGTGTCAATATAGTGATATATATAGCACATCATGACTGGTTCAAGACTCTTCATCCTTGTATTATATAAAGTTTCTCTGTCTGGCCTGAGGACCAATAACTAAAACCTCAGTTTAGTCCTGGTTGAGCTGTAGGAGATCCCCTGAACGCATCCTGCTGTGACTTAAGAGTACATGACGACATGACACGGCTGACATGGCGACTGTTTTTTATGGCATTCCCGGAGGCGGAGCTTAATGGCCAACTGCAGCGCCACACATCATCATTATCTCCGGCCGTGCCGCGGTGCAAAGTGTCGGCATGGTGACAAATGGAGCCGAGTCCGAGTCCATCTGGCATCCAGCCAGTCGCCCGGGGAGGCGTTAAGTGGTGCTAAAGCCAGGCTTCATTTGCATTTCTCAGCGGCGTGATCAATGAGGCCGGTTAGAGGCCGGAGGATCAAAGGCACACGTTTTCACCTGACTCTTCTCCGCCATTAGAGACCCGCGCTCGTCCTTTCAAAGGGATAATGGAATGGTGGCAAACCCAAACCAAGAATGAGCTTTCTCCCTTGCATGACTAGAACCACATTTTTTCTCCTCCCACTTATCATTATGAGCGTTGACTCAAAGTGCTCATTAAGTTGCACCCATCCTCAATCATGTCTGCTTGCCAACCCCGCAGCCATGCAGCCATGTTGCCATGCTCAAGGGTCAAAGCAGCTTTCTTCTGGCCAGTACATCTTTCAACTCCAAGCAGAGTAACTCCCGGCGAGAGGCGGGGTACACCCTGGACTGGTGGCCAGCCAATCACAGGGCACATATAGACAAACAACCATTCACACTCACATTCATACCTATGGACAATTTGGAGTGGCCAATTAACCTAGCATGTTTTTGGAATGTGGGAGGAAACCGGAGTACCCGGAGAAAAAACCCACGCATGCACGGGGAGAACATGCAAACTCCACACAGAGATGGCCGAAGGTGGAATTGACCCTGGTCTCCTAGCTGTGAGGTCTGCGCACTAACCACTCGACCACCGTGCCGCCCCCAAGTTGACATTTCATCCAAAAACACAAATCCTCTCTGGTACTGCAGATGACGATGGTGATGTATCCACGCCTCACTGTGAGCAAGTCAGGTCTTTCCACCCCAGAAGAAATGTTCCTTATTTGGGGGAAAATTGTCAAATGCAAATGTTGACAGGCATGGAGAGTGTGGAGAAGATCAACTCAAATATCATCAGTATCGATACCAAAGTGTAGTATGAGAATTGGGTGGATACTAGTGTGATGATAGCAATATTTTTGGTTATTTTTACTAATAAAGGAGGAAAGTTTAGTCTGACAAGTTGAAATTAGCCATTCATTTCATGTGTACGTATATTCAACTGTCCATAATCTATATTCTTCCAGTCAATAGAAACTTTGAGGTAGAAATCTATGCATATTTCTACTTATATAGGAGGGTTGTAATATTGCGGATTTATTGTTGACTTAGTTATGACAACGTTACATTTTAATGTAGGTTTGCCTTTTTTTCCTGCCCTGTTTTGTTGGTCGCTCGTTGAATCTCAACAATACCTTCAACTGCGTATGATTTATAACCTAGTATTAACTCATTTAACCTAGTATTAAATCAAAATTAACAACACAGTACTAGCACCATTAGGATGTGTACTAGGGAGTAGTTTGAGGCAATAATACAACAGCAAATATCGCTGTAGCTTGGTTAATATGCAGTAATGGAACAATCTTGCCGTTTTTTTTAAGCTGTGTTCCAATGATGTGCATTTTTAGCTAGCTCATATTCACTTGTTTTATTATGTTGTAATGCACAGAAAAATATACAGGATATTCATGTTTCACATAAAGATTTGGAATGATGGGCAAAATATGATTCCAAAATATGTGCAGTTCCCCTTTAAGAGCTGATATCTAGCAACTTCCATGGTTTTCCATGGAGGCTAGTTCAGGCTATAATAATGATGTAATATAATAATGTATATAATAATATGATTTGATGACAAATCTTATTCATCCTAAAGCCAGGCCACATGCTGAATAAAGTATGTATGTCACTTCAGTGACAACATGTTTTATTTGCATTTGAGTATCTGAGTATCTTGTAATAAAAGATGATCATCCCCCAATCATCCATCCCCATGTGTCTATCATCTTACAGTCATTCCATTCCAGATGGACACACGCCCTCATCGGGAAGAAAAACATTTGCTTTGGCTGAAATCATGTGCGAGGTCAAAGTCGGTGCCACGCCCCTCTGGGGTCCGTAACCTCATCTGGTCGGCCGTGTCCAGCAGGCCCTGATGTCTACGAGGGAATGTGGATCTCGGACTTATCTTGACCGACAACAAACTACGGACAAGATGCTTCTTTTCCCGACTGTACCGTGTTTTTCCTTCTTCTCTTTAGGTTCCACATTTTATCCGGAAATTTCCGAGTTGACCGCCAATGACATGACATCTGACATCTAAAGCTAAACAGCGTTGACCTCCATAAAGGCTTTAAGAAATGACAAGCAATGATATTTCTAGTGGCATACACTTATAAAATCAATCATTACACTTTGCAGTACTGTAATATTGCACTGCATTACTCTCACTACCTGGACCTGGGTTCGATTCCCCTTCCCTCTCCTGGCCCCGCTGGCAGGCACTCACACATTTCTCTGATTTGGTGGATTTTTTGTAGTCTTGTTTAGAGTCCTTATGATTCATCTTATTGTACAAGGAAGTGACTATCGTCCTCTCGCCCAAAACACAGCTGGGATAGGCTCCAGCACCCCTGCAACCCTCGTGAGGAAAAGCGGTAGAAAATGAATGAATAGTGACTATCATGCATGAACTGGGCTGCACGGTGTTCGAGTGGTTAGCATGCAGGCCTCACAGCTAGGAGACCCGAGTTCAATTCCACCCTCGGCCATCTCTGTGTGGAGTTTGCATGTTCTCCCCGTGCATGCGTGGGTTTTCTCCGGGTACTCTGGTTTCCTCCCACATTCCAAAAACATGCTAGGTTAATTGGCCACTCCAAATTGTCCATAGGTATGAATGTGAGTGTGAATGGTTGTTTGTCTATATGTGCCCTGGGATTGGCTGGCCACCAGTCCAGGGTGTACCCCACCTCTCGCCCCAAGACAACTGGGATAAGCTCCAGCATACCCACAACCCTTGTGAGGATAAGCGGTAGAAAATGAATGAATGAACTAGAATAAGTTCTAGAATAAGACTGCCAACTCCATCCACACTAATAAAGATATTTTCATTCAATGAATACCTCACGGTTTAGACCCACAAATGGTAAATAGCAAATAAATGTCACTAATTGATACACCCATTAAAATACCTATTTTTGACACTCACCCGTTCTCCAATTTTGGATTAACATTTGCGATAAAATGTTATAATTATTACAATTAGATTCAGCTCCAGAACCTTCCCTTTTTCTCTTCAATTGCCATTGTTCACTCATGACATAATCCAGGTGTAAGTATGCCTCTGAAGATGCCTCTAAGATGTATAGGGACTCATCACTCATGAACGATAACAGAAGGCTAGCGTTCGAGGCTAGCGTTCGAGGCTAGCGTTAGAGGCTAGCGTTAGAGGCTAGCGCATGCTAAATCTAAACAAACATGAGTGAAGAATGAAGACCTTTCAAACTGTGGTGCATATTTACCAATGATCAACACTTATGGCAACTTTTGACCAGAAATCAGTGAAAAGGCAAAGATCCAGAGTATAAATATTTGTGTATAACATATTTTCTAGACTATAAGTCGCTCTGGAGTATAAGTCGCACAAGGCCATTCATTCATTCATTCATTCATTTTCTACTGCTTATCCTCACGAGGGTCGCGGGGGTGCTGGAGCCTATCCCAGCTGTCTTCAGGCGAGAGGCGGGGTACACCCTGGACTGGTGGCCAGCCAATCCCAGGGCACATATAGACAAACAACCATTCACACTCACATTCATACCTATGGACAATTTGGAGTGGCCAATTAACCTAGCATGTTTTTGGAATGTGGGAGGAAACCGGAGTACCCGGAGAAAACCCACGCATGCACGGGGAGAACATGCAAACTCCACACAGAGATGGCCGAGGGTGGAATTGAACTCAGGTCTCCTAGCTGTGAGGCCTGCATGCTAACCACTCGAACACCGTGCAGCCCAGTTCATGCATGATAGTCACTATTCATTCATTTTCTACCGCTTTTCCTCACGAGGGTTGCAGGGGTGCTGGAGCCTATCCCAGCTGTGTTTTGGGCGAGAGGACGATAGTCACTTCCTTGTACAATAAGATGAATCATAAGGACTCTAAACAAGACTACAAAAAATCCACCAAATCAGAGAAATGTGTGAAATGCATGCACGGGGAGAACATGCAAACTCCACACAGAGATGGCCGAGGGTGGAATTGAACCCTGGTCTCCTAGCTGTGAGGTCTGCGCGCTAACCACTCGACCACTTGAAACTCAACCAAAACTCCACCGAAAACATACATAAGTCGCACTGGAGTATAAGTCGCATTTTTTGTGGGTAATTTATTTTCCAAACTACTTGACCAAAACAGACATTACGTCCTCTTGGAAGGCAAGTTCTAACATTAATAAAAGAATAGAGAACAGGCTGAATAGGTGTAAGATATGCTAACACAATACTTATTCAGCTACACCAAAAAATAAACATGAACAGAAAAGGTGTCCAGTGTTTATGGAACATAAACATTTTTTTCATTTATAAGTCGCTCTGGAGTATAAGTCGCAGGAACAGCCAACCTATGAATAAAAGTGCGACTTATAGTCCAGAAAATATGGTATGTTTTTGTCTTGATTTTGAAAAAAGGTACCCACCAATATGAGTTCATCCCCTCTGAGTTCTCTGGTCCAGAAGGTTTTGGGCCCGTGGCCACTGAGTAGAGTCTGGTTGCAGTGCATTTTGTTTTCTGTCTCCCAGATGGCCAGACTCTGTCGAGAAATCCAACACGTCCCTGATGATGTTTCCGTCCATCATTCAGGTCTACCCTCAACTGAACTGCAGCGTTGTTTGAGTTTGGCTGGTGAAGCCAAATGCTAGGATTTATTGACGACTTTTTTCCATCTACGAGACTCTGCTTTTAAGCTTTGGCTTTCCAGAGTGCTTACCTTACACTTTCTTCCATCCACCGTCTCCTCATGAAACTCCTCGCCGACGTGGAAGTTGATCTCCGTGGTGCGGACGGTGGTGGAAGTCTTGATGTAGAACTGCTCGCCATTCTGTCTGATCTCCACGTGAGGCTTGGAAGCAGCCGCCACCGCCACCTTTCTCAGCATGGCATTCACACCTGAGGGCACGCAAAAGCTGCAAGTTCATGCCAGTATTTTGGCCTCGGATGCTGGTCATCATGCCTTGGCAAAGTCCAGCAGAACAGAGTCAGGATCTACTGCTTCATGAATGCCATGGCAGATGGGATACGGGAGATCCTGTACTAGTTAGCATTCACCTAAATGGACAAATGGGTTTATTTTGTTATCTCTTTCCTTTAGTAATACCCATGTGTCATAAGGACACATTTTATGTGGTATTCGCTGGTAGTCCTGGAACGTAAAAAGCGTATCTACTGTGTAGCCCATCAATACAGGCCTACAAATAATGTTTCATATCATCATTAATATGAAGGTGATATTTCATCATATTACCATGTTCTATTACTATTTATGTCTGTATTATTGTTTAGTTGCATGTGGATTGGGGTGGCACGGCGCGCGAGTGGTTAGCGCACAGACCTCACAGCTCGGGGACCAGGGTTCAATTCCACCCTCGGCCATCTCTTATTGTTACAACTTGCCTTCCAAGAGGACGTAATGTCTGTTTTGGTCAAGTAGTTTGGAAAATAAATTACCCACAAAAAATGCGACTTATACTCCAGTGCGACTTATGTATGTTTTCGGTGGAGTTTTGGTTGAGTTTCAAGTGGTCGAGTGGTTAGCGCGTAGACCTCACAGCTAGGAGACCAGGGTTCAATCCCACCCTCGGCCATCTCTGTGTGCAGTTTGCATGTTCTCCCCGTGCATGCGTGGGTTTTCTCCGGGTACTCCGGTTTCCTCCCACATTCCAAAAACATGCTAGGTTAATTGGCCACTCCAGATTGTCCATAGGTATGAATGTGAGTGTGAATGGTTGTTTGCCTATATGTGCCCTGGGATTGGCTGGCCACCAGTCCAGGGTGTACCCCGCCTCTCGCACGAAGACAGCTGGGATAGGCTCCAGCACCCCCCACGACCCTCGTGAGGATAAGCGATAGAAAAAGAATGAATGTGGATTGTTTCATTTGTTGAGTTATGCAATCATAGCGGTGTTATGATAATATGGGCGACTTGCACTAAAGAAGGGGTGTCCAAACTTTTTCCAGCAAGGGCTGCATTTGGAAAAGTCAAAGGATGCTGGGACCATTCTGATATTTTTGTATTGTTTATGTATCTATTTAAAGTCAGCTTTGTGATACGGGTGGCCGAGCATTTATGAATTATAAAATTATCATTTTAATACTGCGTTAAATAAATGGAACTGGGCACTGAGACCTGCAGTGTGAATCAAGTCTTGGGGTACATGGTACCCCCCACCCCAAGGAGGCCCGGCACCCACTCAGCCTGAACACACACACACACACACCAACACCTTGGTTCTATCCCGACCTGGAAGCTGCACTGTGATATTATGAAAAACCACAAAATAAAGTAAAGATATAATGGTAATATCCATCCATCCATTCATTTCCCTCCACTTGTCCGAGTCGCGGGGGCAGCAGTCTTAGTAGGGAAGCCCAGACTTCCCGGTCCCCGGCCACCTCCTCCAGCTCCACCAGGCCAGCTGTGAGACATAATCCCTCCAGCGTGTCCTAGGTCTCCCCTGGGGCCTTTTCCCGGCTGGGCATGCCCGGAACACCTCACCGGGGAGGCGTCCGGGAGGCATCCGGACTAGATGCCCGAGCCACCTCAACTGACTCCTCTCGATGTGAAGGAGAAGCGGCTCTACTCTGAGCCCCTCCCAGATGGCTGAGCCCCTCACCCTATCTCTTAGGGTGAGTCCAGCTACCCTACGGAGGAAACTCATTTCAGCCGCCTGTATCCGCCATCTCATTCTTTGGGTCATGACCCAAAGCTCATGACCATAGGTGAGGGTGGGAACATAGATCGACCGGTAAATTGAGAGCTTTGCCCTCCGGCTCAGCTCTCTTTTCACCACGACGGTCCGGTACAGCGACCGCATTACTGCCGAGGCTGCACCGATCCGTCTGTCGACCTCACGCTCCAACCTTCCTTCACTCGTGAACAAGACCCCGAGATACTTAAACTCCTCCACCTGGGGCAGGACCTCATTCCCAACCCGGAGGGAGCACTCCACCCTTTTCCGACTGAGAACCATGGCCTCTGATTTGGAGGTACTGAGTCTCATCCCAGACGCTTCACACTCAGATGCAAACCGTCCCAGTAAACGCTGAAGGTCGCAGCCCGAAGAAGCCATAAGAACCACATCATCTACAAATAGCAGAGATGAGATTCTAAGGCCCCCGAACTGGACTCCCTCAACACCTTGGCTGCGCCTAGAAATTCTGTCCATGAAAATTGTGAACAGAATCGGTGACAAAGGGCAGCCTTGGCGGAGACCAACGTTTACCGGAAACAGGCTCGACTTACTACTGGCAATGCGAACCAGACTCCTGCCCCGTTTGTACAAGGACCGGATAGCACGTAGTAGCGCGCCACCAATCCCGTACTCCCGGAGCACCCCCCAAAGGACGCTACGAGGGACACGGTCAAATACCTTTTCCAAGTCTACAAAGCACATGCAGATTGGTTGGGCAAACTCCCATGCACCCTCAAGCACCCTCGTGAGGGTGTAGAGCTGGTCCAGTGTTCCATGACCAGGATGAAAACTGCATTGGACCTCTTGTATCAGAGGTTTGACCAAAGATCGTACCCTTCTCTCCAGCACCCTGGAATAGACTTTCCCAGGGAGGCTGAGGAGTGTGATCCCCCTATAGTTGGAACACACTCTCCGGTCACCCTTCTTAAAGAGGGGGACCACCACCCCGGTCTGCCAATCCAAAGGTACTGTTCCCGACTTCCACGCAATGTTGAAGAGACGTACCAGCCAAGACAGTCCCTCAACATCCAGAGCCTTGAGGAATTCTGGGCGGAACTCGTTCACCCCCGGAGCTTTGCCACTGAGGAGCGTTTTGACCACCCCAGATACCTCAGCCATGGTGATGGCACTGTCCACGTATATGTCCTCAGACTCTGCTTCCTCTATGGAAGGTATGTCAGTGGGATTGAGAAGGGCATCAAAGTATTCCTTCCACCATCTGACAACATCCCTAGTCCAGGTCAGCAGGCCCCCGTCCCGACTGTAAACAGTGTAGACCGGGCACTGCTTCCCTTCCCGAACGGTTTGCCAGAACCTCTTCGAGGCCGACCGAAAGTCGTGCTCCATGACCTCACTGAACTCCTCCCACACCCGAGTGGGAAGCCGCGAACCGTTTGGCCTGACGGTACCTGTCAGCTGCTTCCGGAGTCTCACAAGCCATCAATGCTCGATAGGACTCCTTCTTCAGCTTGACGGTGGCCCTGACCTCTGGTGTCCACCATCAGGTTCGGGGCCTGCCGCCACGACTGGCACTTCAGAGTAGAACAAGGTCCAGCCCCTCTCGAGGAGTTTGGCTCCAGAACCCAAACTGTGGGTCGAGGTGAGTCCAACTATGTCTAGTCGGAATATCTTAACCTCTAGCACAAGTTCAGGTACTTTCCCCACCAGAGAAGTGACATTCCATGTCCCAAGAACCAGATTTGGCCGCCGAAGACCAGGTCGCCCAGGCACCCGCCCTTGACCGCCAGCCAACACACAATGCACCGGACCCTTATGCTTGCCTGCGTAGGTGGTGGGTCTACGAGGGGGAGATCCTGTGTGGCTTCTTCGGGCTGGGCCCGGCCGGGCCCCAAGGGTGAAGGCCCGACCACCAGGCGCTCCCCTGTAAGCCCCTTCCCCGGGCCTGGCTCCAGGGTGAGGACCCGGTATCCCACATGCGGGTGAGGTGCAGATTCTCCTCTTTGTTGTCTCCATAAGGGTCTTCTGAATCACTCTTGGTCTGTCCCATCACCTCGGACCAGTTTGACTGGGGAGACCCTACCAGGGGCATATAGACCCAGACAACATAGCTCCTAGGATCACTCGGGCACTCAAACCCCTCCACCACGATAAGGTGGTGATTCACGGAGGTTAATTATGGTAATAATCATGGTGATAATTACACATTATGGTAATAATGTCATAATATATAATAATTATTATTATTATTATAATTACAGGACAAATCGCATTTTGTGGTTGATTGTGGCCTATTATTAGTCAAAAACTATTTTTCGCAGACAAGCAATATGTAGAATTGTGGTCACTAGGGATCAGTGATGACGTTAGATTACCTTCCACTGGCAGCAGACTCAGCAGAGTCAAGCTGTCATGCCATAGCTGAGATAAAAAGGGAAAAAGCTTCTCTCATTCCATGTGGAAGTGGTCAGTTTTTGCCTCCTTTGTTCTTCTTCTCCACTTGGTTTGAATAAGAATAAGTACAATAAGTAAATTGCAGAGGCTAACGAGTAAGCTCGGAAGTTTGCTATGCTAGCGGTGGCCGTCCGTTATGAAGCATACGCAAAGAATAATAGGAGTGCAAAGGTGACTAGGGGTGTTTTTTCATGTCTACAGGGCTTTGATAATGATTAATAAATGTTTAAATTGAATGTAATTTAAAGCCTGTATTGAGAAAGTCATAAACAGGTTTTCTATGCTCTCATTATGAAAACGTTCCATTTCACTTGTAGTCAGGTCTGGAACCAAATATGTGATTAACATATATTTTTTGGACTGTAGTTAGGGATGGGGCGGGGGGCAAACCAACAGCAGAAAAGAGAAAAATGGCCTCCATTTTATGACCAAAAATTAGGGATGTCCAATAATTACTAGTACCGATAATCTGATATCAGCCTAAAAGGGCGATATTGGTATCAGATATTTCCCGATCATTTTCCCGAAAAGCGATGCTGTATCCAACACGTGTTCATTCCACCCCAGGAGATATGTCATGTTACACATATCGGTATTGCCTGGTATCGGTATCGGTAAATTGAGAGTTGGACAATGTTGGCACATGAGTAATCATTCATTTATTTTCTACCGCTTTTCCTCACGAGGGTCGCGCCTATCCCAGCTGTCTTCGGGCGTAAGGCGGGGTACACCCTAGACCCTGGTCGCCAGCCAATCACAGCCAATCACAGGGCACATATAGACAAACAACCATTCACACTCACATTCATACCTATGGACAATTTGGAGTGGCCAATTAACCTAGCATGTTTTTGGAATGTGGGAGGAAACCGGAGTACCCGGAGAAAACCCACGCATGCACGGGGAGAACATGCAAACTGCACACAGAGATGGCCGAGGGTGGGATTGAACCCTGGTCTCCTAGCTGTGAGGTCTGCGCGCTAACCCCTAGACCACCGTGCCGCCCCATGAGTAATCAGTAAAAAAAAAAAAAAAAAAAAAGAAGCATCCCTACAAAAAAAGTATTCTGAGGAAAAAAGTCCCAATATTATGAGAATAAAATTGTCATTTTAGTAGCATAGAGTTTAAATATTAAAGAAAAAAATGAAGTCAAAATGTGACAAACAGACAAAATCTAGTTGTAATTTTTGGAAAATTTGATTGGGGAAGAAGTTATAATATTATGGAAATAAAGTCATAATGTTTGGAAAAAATTCCAAAGATTATTTAAGAATTGAATGTAAAATATTTGAAAAATTCAAAAAAAGAAAAGCAAAAAGGGAAAAGGAAAAAAAACTAAAAAAAAAAAAAAAAACGCCAAGAGAACGCGGCAACTTTCGGAATCAAGTCAGGGGAAAAAAGTCACGCAAGTTAAACGGAGAACCAGAAGACATACCAAAACAAAACCCATTTTTACTGTCAGAAAGCTGACGTACGGAGCAGTGGAGCCCCGTCCCAGCAGATGTTGGACACATGGGATGCAAGGAGAGGACAATGAATGAGAGGAATGTTGGCACACTTTGCCCTGTTCAGCTCTCCTGTCCATCATGATAGATTTAGTCCTGCAAATGAGCGGTAAAGCCCTTAACCCTCTTTGTGACTCCGTCATAGTAGAAACAATTAGGAAAGACATGCATCCCATAACATTATTTTCTCATACCTGCAAAGTGGACCACCCTCCATGTACTCATTTACCTTTCATTTACCTCTCACTGTCCACACAAAAAACCAAGTAGGTGACCGTGCTGGAAAGGACTATTCATCCCAACTTCCACGCCATCACCAGTCCGAGTAGTCCTGGGTGTCTTCTATCATTAGGCTACCAAGAAAAATAAAGATGCTCACCAAGTGCTTTGAGCAACTCGTCAAAATTCTCGCTGCTTTTCATCTTCCAGGTGCCTGCAAAATTTGGCATTTCTTCTTCTCACCGTGTGTGTTTGTGTGTGTGTGTGCCTTCGTCTTTTGGTCTGGTCTGCTGCTTCTCCTTCTTATGCCTCTTCTCTTGTGTGCTTAATGATCCCAGGCAGAGAGCCAAACCCCCTCCACCTCCTCTGTATCACAAACACACACACACACACACACACGTCATGGTTTATTCTCATCATTTCATAGACTGTATCAACGTATGAACGGCCCTCGGAACATCGACTGGAAAAGTTGATATTTCAACGTACTTGACATGTTTTAAGCATCTTGTACGTGTGTGTCCTCACTAAAGTGTCCTGTACACACACACACACACACACACACACACACACACCCATGAGAATAGGACGCCCCTCCGCTAAGCTGCAGCCACGTCACATGTGTTCCCTCCTCATCCATCTTTTTTTGGACAGAGTGCCTTTTCAGACAAGCTTTGATAAATAATGCGTGGAGGCGAGCGGCCGGTACTCCGTCATCCCACCAGAAAGTGTGGCAGCCCCCCCCATCCGCCTGAGTTCAAGCAGTGAATTCATTGGTGTTGAGCAGATGGACGCACTCAATAGGGGAGCAGTCAAAACGTGAAGCATGGTTTGGGAAACATAAGCAGTGTGAAAGTCCGGCAGAAGTAGCATAAGAGAAGACGGGGTGATGATGGTGGTATTATCGTAATGAGCTGTGACCTTTGGTGGCCTTCACAGCCTTTGTAGACCATCAAGCAGAAACACATTAGCTGAAAAAGAAAGGCTATTGATTTTCTTTTTTTCTTAATAGTTTCTGCTCTCCTCCCACATCATGATCATCTTTCACAAGGTAAAGTCTTTTTTTTTTATGTGACATAAACACGAGTAATGTAATTATATCTTATATCAATATTATAGGAACAGAACTTGGACATAACCTGGAGTAGTCACTGTACAGCTTGCAAAGCAGTACAGTCAATCCCACATTTTTGTGGGGGTTAAATGGGGCCTGTTGTGAAAAATTTTCATTATTGAGTGGTGGACTACACACAATAAGCAGCGCAAAGCTTTCTAGCTCTTCCAGAATCTGCACCTATTCAGCTGTATTTCTTTGGATTTCGTGGTTCCAGCAAAAACGCTCTGTTTGAATGTATTCCACTGTGGTTGGTCACACTGCGGAGTGCAGAAAAGGACTTCCAGTTCACGCTGCTAGCTGCAAGTATGAGTTCAGAAAAAACGGCCATGTATCTTTTTAAAATATCGGCATTTAACATACAGCCACGTGTGTTGGATTCTGAATCCGATCCGGAAGTAGAGACCGGACAGTCCGAAGTTTCTCAGGAAAAGAAGTTACTTCAAGACGTCTCTCAATGGTAAGTAGCTTTAGCATTTTAGCCGTGGCCACTAATTGTGGTGGGAAACGGCTATTGGCAACCCCGCTTTTTTATGCAAGTGTTTTTGCTCCATGACTTAAAAATAAACAGTTAGGCCACTGATAAACTGTTACTTACTGCTTGCCCTTCTGACTCTTCCACACAACCAAGTAACGTTGGAAAGGCGTCAGACATCAGCAAGTTTGTCGGCTAGTCCAGCTGCATAGTGGCCCAAGTTCCCCAAAAGTCCAGTGTGAAATGCCATAGACAGATTAAAATGCATTTGTTTTTGCTGGTAGGGAATCAGGAACTGGGCGGACGGAGCAGCGTTTACATCCTGCCCATATAAGGAAGTCCGCCCCTCTGTGACATCAATCACAAAGGGGCAGTTTTACCACGCCTTTTGATACCAATCATTTGGAGCCATCCCAAACATCTTTCAGGGTTCACTTCCAAATACACAAACCTCCTTATCTGAAACGTTGGCATCATTAAACACCAGAATACAACATTCGTATTACATTTATAGGTCAGAAAAGTGGAAAAACATAATATGTCTGCTTTAAGAAGAAGCACTCTTGGCTGGCAGGATATCTGTTTTGGAGGCCAGAACTACCTTGGCCAGAAATATTTTAATATTGAACAAAGCAAAATTTGCTCTCAATCAGAAATCACTCCACACTCTTTATTGCTCTCTGGTTCTACCATATCTTACTTATTGTGTGGAAATATGGGCTAATAACTATAAAAGCAATGTTCACTCGCTAAATGTACTGCAAAAAAGGTCAGTAAGGATAATTCATAATGCCGCCTACAGAGAACATACTAACTCCTTATTTGTAAAATCACAAATACTTCAACTTGTTGATATAGTTCATCTTCAAACAGCTAAAATAATGCATAAGGCTAAAAATAAGCAATTAGCTAAAAATGTCATCCAATACTTCTCTACAAGAGAGGAGAAATATGATCTCAGGGAAGATTGTAGATGGTCATATCACCTCCTACTTCGGTACGAGGTGCATTATTTAAAAAACAAAAACAAAAAAAACCTTAAACTGTATTATGGAAAGCAGGAAGTGAACAAATGTAACAGTTAGTGATTGTAAAAGTACCAGATGGAGGGGTAGGATTTAATAAGCTTTGCTTCTTCCTACTCCTTTTGGACATGTGGAACTGGGAACTGATTATGGGATGCACTCAATTGGAATCTGATGCATGTTCAAATGAAATAAAACCATTACCATTACCATTACCATTACCTTTGCTGGTCACACAACAGCTATGTTGTATGACGGTTGGGAGAAGCACCCTTGGGTAATAGCTGTGGTGTGCAGGCAGGGCTAACACGGCCTTTACTGCTGGCCTTACCATTACCAGGAGCACAGACCTCCATTTCTTTTTCGGAAATGACTGAAGTTCACTTTTACACCAGATGTAATGGGACACACTCCTTCCAAAAGTTCAACTTTTGTCTCGTCAGACCACCGAGTCTTGGGGATCATCAAAATGTTTCCTGGCAAAATGTTTTTATGTTCAGTAGAGGTTTTCATATTGGAATTCTGTCTTTCTTCTGGTGGAATCATTAACACTGACCTTAACTGGGGCAAGTGAGACCTGCAGTTCAGTGCATGTTGTTGTGGGGTCTTTTGTGACCTTTCGGATGAGTCGTCGCTGTGCTCTTGAGGTAATTTTGGTTGTCCGGCCACTCCTTGGAAGGTTCACCACTGTTTTCACCATTTGCAGATAATGGCTCTCAGAAATGGCTTGATAACCTTTTCCAGACTGATTATTATGTTTTAACAGGGTGAGCAACCACATTTTCACACAGAGCCAACTAGGTTTGGAGTTTTTCCCTCTCCCTTAATAATAAAAAGTTCCACTTAACTGCAGTTGTGTTGACTGATAAGGGTGACAAACATGTACTTTTTTCACACCACTGTATCCAGCACAGCATTGTTTTACCATGTTATTTTCCATGGCAAAAAATAACAAAATTTACGTGCTGTGGTGCCAGGAGCACTTTAAGCCGTAAATATGCCTCACACACTTATTAAACACATTTAAATTATAAAATGTACAGCTACTGTTGGAAGAATTGTACATAAAGTTATTCTATTTATACTATATTCTTATGACCTATTTTCTCATGACCTACAAACATTTCATATCACTCACATAGCAAAGTAAGATTAATGCTGTGACGCTTGCACTTATGGTGTATATCATGATTAGAGAAAACAGAACGTGACAGAACATTCTCTTAGCAGATAGTTTTATCATACCCTCAGAGTACATAGCTGCACGGGTCAGAAGTAGATGTGACCTCATAGGGTGTGGGTGTGTGTGTGAGTGTCTCCAGAAGATCACATGCCAAGGAGGAGATACCCACACACTATGGATAACATGTTGTACGAAAGAACCGGTTTCAACTGGAATAGTTAAACCCCCCTTCCCTTAGCAGTTGAAACCTCGTGTAACTAGGGCGTCCCTAACTAAATAAAAGGGCAGGAGAAATGGGGACTGTTCAGAGTTGGTGGGAGGATTGTAACTGTGCAGTCTCCATCACTCTCCTTGCAAGTAAAAAGAAACTCACCTCTCTGTGTCTTCCTTTGTACAGGCAGTGTTTTTTTACAAGTGTTGGGGTTTAAACCCGACAGCTACTCACCACTAAAATACTGGAAGATGACTGATGAAACTGGTGCTAATGTAGGCAAACAAAGCTTAGCATCTCAGCACTACTAGCAGGGTGCATTTAAGGACTGCCATTGTATTGACTGTATTGTCATGCTTTATAAATTATTACTGACATATGGTACATGAGATGTTTTCTACAGAAAAAAACAAGGCGTTTTTTTTGGAGAAAATAAAATAAGGATAAAAATGAGTGAATCCGTGCTATTGACTCTGTTGAGCACCACTGTTATCTAGCACTGCCTTAATTCTCTTGGGCATGGAATTTACCAACGCTCCAGCGGTTAGAATTCCCTCACTGTACTAAAACCTTTGTAGCTTAGGACACAAACAGGGTTCCTCCCTGGGACTCTTACTAGAATAACCACGCATTGTGTGATAAACAGCGTAAAAAGATGAATCCAAAAGCCATATTTGCCACAAAAGTGTTCCAACTTGATGCTCACTGACACAGTCTACAGTATTAGCCTCTGAGATCAGCCATGCAATAAAAAAAAGACCTGGGACTCATTTTGGGCCCCACCCTTTTGGAACAACTGCCTGTATGACTTTGAGCAAGTTACCAAGTGTTAACCCAACAGCCCAGCATTGACAAGATGCTGAATATAAGAATACTGTACATGCATGCATGCCTGTCCACAGATTCTTAATGCAGGAAACAGATGTGAACATGGTGTTTTATTGGCAGGTTGAACCAAGACATGGAGTCACGTGACATGACACATGATACAAACAGCTGACTTGTGAAAGATTAGACATAAAAGGATCAGAAGTTGCACATATTTAAATAGTTTTCTCTTCATTGAGCAGCAGATATGTACAAATAAAATATTTGCATTAGCCATGACATCTAACCTCAGCTTCATTTGCATTTTATCTTTAAATAACGTTTCATGATGAAATCCCACAATCCCTGTTTACTAAGTTCAACATTTAAATATACAGAAACAGCTGCATTTTGACATGATTCCAAAATGCATTGTTCTTCACATTATTTATTATATTGTTACAATATATCAGTGCGTTTTCTAATGAAAATCCCTGCATCATCGAAGGTCTTGCCAGTTAAATAGGTTTAATATAGTGTTGCCTCGCTACATCACCTTTACCTTTCACAGATTCGCTGGTTATTTAAATGCAATTTTGATTGCAAAAAATAATAAAATAAATGCAATTTTGAATATTTTTAACAGCAAACGCATGGACATTGTTCTTAGTCCTTGTGGTGTATTACAGCGATCCATCAGTGCGCTGTTGTATGTTTGTTATTGTATTTACTACTGCTACCAATAGAGGGTGTTGTTTACCCATGTTGAAGATGTATGCGGCTCCGTATCCTGCACCAGCAATGAGGAAGCCTCAGCGGACAAGAGGGTGCCAAATACATAGTCACAACAGTCCTTATTGGCTCAGGGAGGACCTGCCCGTTGTGTTCTGCGTATAAAGTGTACTGTGAAGGAACCTATCCCCCCGCGATAATAGAGGGAACATTGTACTGCTCATTAATAGAATCACAGTCACCTTAAAATTGCCACTTTGGAAAAAAAAAAAATCAAAAAACTGTACTCAAAGCAGCAAAGTCATACCAATAAAATGTACTACAGTTAGATTCTACAGTAAGAAACACCAACAGCCAATGAAAATAAATTAGGCTTAATATCTTTTTAAGACATAATTGAAAAGAAGGAGAACTCGTGACAAAACTGGCCTCAAACAATAACAGACACAGTGGGAAGGCACTGACTGTTGCCACCCCACAACACCCATAAACCCATTAGTATTGTGTTATGTGCATTTGCCATTTAGTCATGTATTATTCAGAACACACCCATGGCTAAAAAAATATTGCATTATTTCACTTGATGAAGGCAAAAACTTTAAAAGGCCAAAATTGTAGTAGTTGGACTCCAAAACCAGCTCAGGTTCTGACGTTGGCCCAAAATGTTGATGTACACCAGAAGACACCAATCCTCATTTGCAAAAAAAAAACCCTCTGGTATTTGTGTATTTTGGTCTACTCTTTAAAAAACATGAGGTACTCTTGTTTTTGTGTCCTCTATGGAACTTCTCCTGCAGCCGTCATGTGCATATGTGTGTTCCATTATGAGGGAAAACAGTGTCAGTGTTAATCAGTGCATGTCCACTGTTTGACCCAAACGCAGACACTTGCTTCTGACATGGCACACCCTCCACGTGAGGAGCATCTTCTACCAGTGTCTGGAGTCCACCAGCTCAGGACGCAAACTCACTTTTTTCAAGGTCTCGTAGCCGACCACCATGACGATGGCGGTGGGAGTGGATGAAATGATGCGTGCCGACAGTCCTTTGGTCAACCCCCAGAAGCCCTCCTCTCTGATCAGCTGCCTGAATGTGTCGATGATTGAAGAGCGACCTTCAACCTGAACAAAACACGCCATTGCAGAGTTTGCAGAGATCTATATTTCTATATTTTATAGTATGTGTACAGTAATCCCTCATTTTCACAGTTAGTTGGTTGCAGACCCAAACGTGATAAATGAACTTCTACAAATAGAAAGCCTGTTTACCTGACCTTTTAAATATGGTTTTTAACATTGTTAGAGCCCTATGGTCACCTTTACACTGGTATTACGCAATATACAACACATATTCAGAGACAATAAGCCATTTAAAACATAAATCAGACTAGCGCTTGTGTGTTATGTTGCTAGGAAAACAGTAAGTAGCGGGACAGGAAGCAACGTTGGGGGGGTTGAGCTCATTCAATCCTCAATAAAAGCCTGGTATTCCAACAATCACGTGTGTCGCTTGTGTGTCTAATTGCTGACACCTACTGACTAGTCCACAGTACTACATATCATTCAATGAGTCTTCTGAATGGCTTAAACCAAGGGGCGCTCACGTTTTCAGCCTGCAAGCTACTTTAACAATGACCAGGTCCCAAAGATCTACCTTCTTCGATAAATGTAGAAAATATACAGTATGCATTTCATTCATAAATATGAATATTTATATACATCAGACAGTTTATAGATTACACATAATAATTACACATAACCTGAGTACCGGTGATATATCAGTCAAAATAGCTCGGGAGTTCATTAGGACTCGAGATCGACTCGTATGGATCCTTCAGGACCAACATTCATTGACAGTAAAAGTATAAATATTGCTTTAAAATCTTGTATAATACAAACACTTAACTTGGAAGAACTGCCAATCACACATACAGCATAATTTTGCCATTTATTCATTACTTAAAAATGCTTAATTTAGGCATGAAATACGTCAAATGTGCTTACATTTTTTACTAATATTGGGCCATATTCAACAACAAAACACCCTGATTTATTAATATATTTTTGAAAAACTGATTTGGGTGAAGCGGTGACATTTGAAACACAAAGTGGTGTCTATAATGTTGCTTTTTAACTTTTTTTTTGTCCTGTTGCTATTGTGCAGGCTACAGGATCACTGCAGGGACACAAGGAACTGCCACAGCTCTCAGTATGACATGCTAACGAGCTAACTAGTTAGCCTGTACTTTATTCTTCTTCACCAGTGGGAGGAGTGTCTACTTACTGACACCCAGTGGCCACTATACTATATACTATATACTGTAACTTCCATCCTTCTGTCTATGCTGCTCGTCCTCACTGGAGTTGCGGCAGTATGCTGGAGCCTATCCTGGCTAATATTAAGACTTGCCTACTACTGATTCTCTATTCATTTAAATGTAATAACAAAAAGACCAGATAGTGCAGGGGTGCTCATTAAGTCGATCGCGATCTACCGGTCGATCGCGGAGGTGGTACTGGTCGATCGCGGCGTGACATTAAAAAAATATCATCCTAGCATCAATGCCGTCACTTGATTGATATACAGGGCAGCCATTCAGATGACAACTGAATGTTGCCCTTCGGGCGACCAATCAAATCAAACAACGTCTCTAAGTGCAGCAGAACTTACGATGTCAGCCTATCATCCATCCCCGTTACTTGATTGACATACAGGACAACCAGTCAGATGACAACTGAATTTTGACCTTTAGGTCACCGCTCATGCGTAAACAACGATGCAAAGTGCTAAGCTAGTCGGCGAATTGCGTTAGATTTTAAGCCCTCGCTAAAGTTTATGGTCACTAAAATGAGTGAAGGAGCTGGACCAAGTAAAAAGGCAAAAACTGGACCAAGTAAAAAGGCAAAAAACATATCACTTCCATACGGATATGGAATATTATACGGATATTATGATACGGATATTATCCATGACTGATAAACATTTGGAAGTGTGCTTGAGGCTGGCTATCAGCAGCTACTGTCCGGACTATGCATCCCTGGCTGGTTCAATTCAGTGCAAGTCATCAAAGTAAACTCAGGTAATTACAAAAAATGTTAATAGTTAATTATGTGTGTTTTGCAATATTGGCTCATTTGGTTATGTAAGGTACATCAACATACATTGTACGTACAAATAATCCTCAATACATTTGAAAATAAATAGATGTTTTGCATTTTCGTAGTGGGTAGATCATTTTGACTCGGTCATTTTAAAAGTAGCTCGCATGCTGAAAAAGTGTGAGCACCCCTGCTATATACTGTAACTTCCATCCTTCTGTCTATGCTGCTCGTCCTCACTGGAGTTGCGGCAGTATGCTGGAGCCTATCCTGGCTAATATTAAGACTTGCCTACTACTGGTTCTCTATTCATTTAAATGTAATAACAAAAAGACCAGATAGTGACTACATAACCACATAAGTTACCAGAAATAACAATTTGACCTGTTATTACGTTCCCACTTGCTTGTGATAGACAAGATGGGAGCTATCTCTGACGCATCCACGCAGATAAAGGCTTACCTGTACCCTGGCTCTGACAACATCCATTGGGTTGGTGACAGTGGAGGCAGTAGCGGCTGCAAGTGGACCAGCCATGGCTTGGAGGACAAGATGAGGACAGGCAGAAGGAGCCATATTTGACAACTGCTCTGTGGAACACAAACAGGTACATAATCAGATACAGAATGAAGGTGGGAAGAGAAATTTCAACTACACTACAACAAACTTGTTCTTGAAGATGTGAATTGTATCTTACCTGCATAAAAATGGTAGAATGGCCACCAGACAGCGCTGTTTGGGATGTAGGTGAGCAAAGAAGCAACTGCTCCCCTGTAGAAGCCTGGTAAACCATCAGCGGCAAATATTTGGGCCACAATGCTCCTGGTGTGGCCAAACACTCTTTTCGGCTTTCCGGTGTCCGATTGAGAATGGGGGCGAAAGCGGCTCAGGTGCTCTCCTTGGCCCTGCATCATCAGCTGCTGTGACACCACATCTATGGGCACCGTGATGCTCTGGGCTACCAAGGACGCCGCGCCGCCCGCCACCAGCGACTTAACTGTGTTGTCATCAGAATAATTGGACACATACTTCCTCACCAGCTCATACGTGGTGATGTAAGCCTGGCCAGAGATGATGGTGAAGGTGTTGACCATGAAACCACGGTACAGCCCCCGAACGCCCTCCGCCCGCAGAATCTTGACGAATGCGTCGAATGTACCGCTGTAAAGAGACTTGCCCCTCTGCACCTGAAGCCGTGTCCGGATTAAGGTGGCCGGGTAGACTGTGGCCCGGATGCTCAGGGTAATGAACACCCCAAAAGAATAGAACTTCCTTTTGTCCAAGTCCTCCCACTCAATGATCTGGATGTTCCTCTTTTGCTGCATGCCCCCATTCGTAGGAGCGTCCTCGTTAGAATGACTCATGACTGTAGCAAAAGAAAATACTGTATTAAATATTCTTATACATCTTGAATGGCCTACTACATATGACGCAAATGTGTCCGTTTAGCATCTACGGTAACCAGACAAAATAGTTGAAATATGGCCTTGGTTGAATTGCTGACACAGAAGTTCAAAGGCCATGTTGTTTTCGCTGACCATCTCTAACTGTAATGTTTGAAAAGTTTGTATTACCCGAGAGACTAAACAAAGCAAATCGGTGTTTTGATGGTGTTTGTGGACGTTAATGTTCTGTTTAAAGCAACAGCTTTGTCGTTAGCCCTGATGGCACCACCGTTCTATGGATGAGGCGTGTGGAGCCAGAATAAAGCTACAAATTCAGTCGTGTGACGGATGTCGTCGTCGCTTTTACACACATTACATTTTCCACAAACTGTTCAAGCTGCCTTTTGCTGCATCGTTTATACTAATCAATGATCATCACATTTAGGTACACGCTGTTAGCATAGCATTCAATCAGCGTTAAATCCCGCCCTAAAATCGCTTACCTCTTTGGAGGGGATGTTTACGTCCTAAAGTATTTCAATGAACATGTCGACAATCAGTGTTCGAATGTGGAGTTCGTCATGCAACAGTTAAAAGCATAAAGCTTCGGTTCAGTTTTCGAATTTCGACCTCCGATCTCATCTCAACTTCCACCTTCCATTGCAAATGCAGGGTCGGTCCTGACGTAACAACCAATAAGGAGGCGTGTAATTCTTCTTCGTGTCTGTTTTTACTGCTGTGTCGTAAACATTTAATTGGGCTCTAGCGTCACCTATAGTGACTCAACAAGAGAAACATTCTATTAATATACTCTACGAGCATATGGATGTGTTCAAGAAAATCCATCCACTCATTGTCTACCCACTTCCTCATTTTCCTAGTAAAATACACAAATGTGTTCGTTCAGTTTAAAATATGGTTAAAACAATAAATAAAACTAGAAACATAAGAGACCGTGAATCAATAAACAATAATGTAATTACAATTACATTGAATTTCTTTCATTTGGGATTTTTCTTTTCTATATTATTTAATTTTACATTTACTCATTAAGTTGCTAACCTAAACCGTATCACTCGTTTCTAATAAGAAAAAGTATTCATATTATTTTTTTAACCTGTTGTGTCCTCCCACGGACAGGTGGCGCTGTTTCAAACATAGTATCACTGTAGGTGCATTTCGGACCGGTGCGCATGAGGAAGCGTCAAATAGAAAGTAGACGACTGACCATCTTCGTTGGATTATTCAGCAAACTACTGATTTCATCGAAGGTAGTACGCGCAACTGTTGTGAGTAGTCGCTAATGATACATCACACTGGGGTTTCAGTCTGAAGAGTTTTATTCATTTCCCGCAGTTTTTCATTATGTTATAGCATGCTAGCTAACTAGCTTAGATAATGCAGATTCATTCTGTTGAACGGCAACCGGCTAGCTAGTTGTCAGGCTGAGAATAGTCACTTATTACTCAATATTTGTGTATTGCAATGCATCTTACGTATTTTGTGGTTACATGTACCAAATGGGAAGTGATTTACATTAAATTATAAAACGCATTCTTGTATTTGAACGAGTGGTAATGGAACGCCAGGAACGCCAACAGTTGTGCTGTTTATTAACATGGCATCTCTCTGTTATTTGCAGGATACTTCCTTGATCACTAATAATGGTATGTCACAACAATATGTGTTCATGAACTTTATTTGTTTGCTTGTGTGTGTATTTTGTTGACGCATTGCTCTTCTTGCTTGATGTTTATCTAGTCTCGCAGATATGATTCCCGGACAACCATATTTTCTCCAGAAGGCAAGTGTTTTTTTTGTTTTTTTTTGTAAATAGCTAATAATCACTTTTAGTTGAATTGCGTTTCCTCTGTTGTTATTCTGCATTAAATGCCTACATGACTTTAGCTGGGATTTTGAGTCTGCATGCATACCCTTCACAGGCCGCTTGTATCAGGTGGAGTACGCCATGGAAGCCATCGGCCATGCTGGAACGTGTCTTGGGATTTTGGCAAACAATGGGGTGCTGTTAGCCGCAGAGAGACGAAACATCCACAAACTGTTGGATGAAGTATTTTTCTCTGAGAAGATCTACAAGCTGAATGAGTGAGCAGGCTGACCTACAGTATCTGTGTCATGTGTCATAAATACACAACAAAGAGATCATTGTTACACTCTTCTGTGCGACTTTCAGAGACATGGCTTGCAGCGTTGCAGGGATCACATCAGATGCTAATGTACTGACAAATGAACTGCGGCTAATTGCACAGAGGTATATTTTAACATTCAACAAACAATATTCATTTAATAGTGAAAACATAGCTGATGTTTTAAATCTTTTTTGTCAGATATTTATTGCAGTACCAGGAGCCAATCCCCTGTGAGCAGTTGGTGACGGCGCTATGTGACATCAAGCAGGCCTACACTCAGTTTGGAGGTAGGAACCTTGGTCAGATCCCCTCCTGTGTCTCTTCATGAAGCTGAAATAGTCCACCCTCTGATATCACACAACTTCTATGCTACTGTGTTCAATGCACTTTGACATAAAGACATGAAACAAATGTCAATTGGAGATGTTTCACATGCATATGGCACAGCAACAAGTCTAGGCTGGAATCATTCTGTATTCCAGAAGTATTTATGAAGTAAGCATTCACATGCCTACAGATTTGCAGGCCTTTGGTCCGAAAAAAATGTGTTACATGTGCTATTTTAATTTTTTCGTCGCCAAAAATTGGCCATTTTAACGCAGAAAACACATCTCATTCACCCTATTGGTTACGTCACTATAATTGTAACAGTGCATGACCCTCCAACATTCATTAGCATTCACTAATTTATGGGAGTGTGTTCATACCAGACGTATAATGATCGGCTGAGAATTGAGAATTTTTTTCATCTGTATGGTTTCCCTTGCAGGCAAGAGGCCATTTGGTGTGTCTCTCTTGTACATGGGCTGGGACAAGCACTATGGCTTCCAGTTGTACCAGAGTGACCCCAGTGGAAACTATGGAGGCTGGAAGGCAACGTGCATCGGCAACAATAGTGCAGTAAGCTCCACTGAATGAAATGCGGTTTCCAGCGTCATTCCGGCTGTATGTTTGTGTTTTTTCTTTCACTTCAGGCCGCAGTGTCCATGTTGAAGCAGGACTACAAAGAAGGAGAGATGACTCTGTCCTCAGCTTTGGCTTTGGCTGTCAAAGTTCTCAACAAAACAATGGACGTCAGCAAGCTTTCGGCAGAGAAAGGTGAGCTCCAAGCCCCGCTGGCAAGTACATTTAAACTAAAAGTCAGCCACATACAAAGTAGTTTGACCATGGCGCTGTCATTTCAGTGGAGATTGCCACCCTCACGCGGGAGGACGGCAAAACAAAAATCAAGGTGCTGAAACAGAAAGAGGTGGAAGAGCTCATCAAGCGACACGAGGCTGAGGAGGCCAAAGCAGAGAAAGACAAAAAGGAGAAGGAGCAGAAGGAAAAGGATAAATGAGCACAATTATGACACTTCTTTATGTCCTACAACCCTGTATTGTTTTGTCTTTTACATTAAAAGTATGGAAACTTGTACTTATGCTTCAGTTTCTAATCACTTCCGCTTTTAAAATATAAAGAATTCCCCTGATAAATCTGGTTTATCATATGGACAAAATAAACACATTTGACGTCTACTCAGCAGCCAGCAAGAGGCTTGGAACTGGAAAGTTTGACCAAAAAAGTCTCATGGAAAGAACGCCAAATCTTTGTCATTGATATTTAAAATGTAATGTCGCTTCCTCACCACGAGATGGCGATAATGTACAATAGGCTTCCTTAGAGCAACATCACTGACGAAAGCTTTACAGTATTTTATTTTTATAACATTTTGGCACTTTTTACAGTATTACAGTGAAAAAGCCGTTTAACATTTAAAAACTAAAAGTTAGTCAAAAACAGTATAAGGTCCGCACGGTGGCCCTGGTCATCTCTGTGTGGAGTTTGCATGTTCTCCCTGTGCATGCGTGGGTTTTCTCTGGGTTCTTCCCACGTTCAAGAAACATGCATGCTAGGTTAATTGGTGACTCCAAATTGTCCATAGGTATGAATGTGAGTGTGAATGGTTGTTTGTCTATATGTGCCCCTAGGGTTGTACCCCTGCAACCCTAGTGAGGATAAGCAGCATATAAAATGGATGGATGTTATTTTGGTTATAAAATGGTTATCACTATATCAGTGCTTGTCTTAATAATCTTGTTTTGCCCAAAATTGATGCCCAAAAGTTTTTTTGTAATATCATGGAATTAAACAATGTCTTATGACAAATGAATCCATAATTAATTCTTTTAAAGTGAGATGATGATCCAAGTATCAATCCCACCAATATCAAATATTCAAATATCAAATATCCATATGGGATGTCAGAAATTTATCCATCCATCCAGTTTCTATTTCTTTATTGATTTTGGGCGAGAGGCGCTTATCCTCACGAGGGTCGCGGGGGTGCTAGAGCCTATCCCAGCTGTCTTGGGGCGAGAGGCCCTGGACTGGTGGCCAGCCAATCACAGGGCACATATAGACAAACAACCATTCACACTCACATTCATACCTATGGACAATTTGGAGTGGCCAATTAACCTAGCATGTTTTTGGAATGTGGGAGGAAACTGGAGTACCCGGAGAAAACCCACGCATGCACGGGGGTACACAGAGATGGCCGAAGGTGGAATTGAACTTGGGTCTCCTAGCTGTGTGGCCTGCATGCTGCAGGGTATTTAATATTTTTTAAATGTCTGCAAATAAACATGTTGATCCAAATATTTTTGGTTAGCCTAAAGCAGGGGTGTCAAACATACGGCCCGCGGGCCGGCCCCCAAGGAGGTTCGATCAGGCCCGCAGGATAATTTGAAAGTGGAAAAAATGCATAAAAGACATGGAATTAATATTTTTAATTCGCTGCAATTCATGGATTATCCGCTAAGGGGCGCATTCTTTCCATCAGAGTAGAAGACAAGCCGCATCACTGAGACAGACTGAAAACAGCAGACGGTATCAAGGCGCCATCTGCTGCTTGTTACGACGTTGTTAATACCTTGGTCTCTACCTCTCCGCTACACCCTCATTAGCCAAAATGTCGTTATCTAAACGGAGAAAAGTAGATAAGGAGTGTAGAATTTTCAAAGAAAAATGGACCACGTCCTATTTATTTACAGACATGCACGGAAAACCTTTGTGCTTGGTGTGTTTGCAACAAGTTTCGGTATTGAAGGAATATAATATTCGACGCCACTACGAGACTCATCACAGCGAAAAATATGACGGCTTACTGTTTGCATTGAAAGAATACAGCTCTGTGAAGATGAATCCTTACTGTGGTGATTTTAAAAATGTGCACTTTAATGTTAGTCAGCAGCTTCAAAACAAAAGTTGTGTGATGGAATTCTACTGTTCATACAACTCCATACATTTTCAGTATATATTGTATGTGTATCTATGTTTCATGTATGAAGTTTACAGATTTACAGGACAGGCGAACACTTTCTTCATTACACATTTAAAATCACTCTCCTTAGTTTGTAAGGTGTATGCAGGGATTACATTTAGACTTTATATGCGTATGTGTAAGTGGTTTAAAAATCCCTTTCTTTAAAAGTCTCATTTAATCTTCAAGTGCATTACTATATTTTTCAGTACCAATTAAAGTTTTGTGCCTTTGTACAATCAGTGGGATCAGTTGCAATGCATATTTGTGAATGATAAAAGTAAATTGCACATTTGTCTAAGGAAATATGAGGTGTTTCATGAAATGTTTTGTAAAAGGATAGTTCATTAAATTTCAATATTTTCCTAATGTTCTTGTGCTTCTTTACACCAAAACAAAGGAAAGACATGATATTTTGGTTATTTATAGCAGAGTATGGTATAATTTTAATGGTCCGGCCCACTTGACATCTCCCTAGGCCGTATGTGGCCCACGATGCGAAATGAGTTTGACACCCCTGGCCTAAAGTGTCCTGTGTTTTATTCTGATTATCATAAAGACAAAACCTTTCAATGTTGTTGTGAAAAGCATCAGTATTGTCATGATTGTCATGAACCCCCCCCGTGGCTGGCTGTGTATCCATCCATCCCAGAGAGGTTACATCATGGAAAGCAGCAGTGATGTAATCATTGGACTGTGATCCAGATTGTAGTTTGATGGTTGTGATTGGTGACGTAAGAAGATTGCCAGGTATAATAATATATCATAATATATCATAATACGTATATAATAATAAGACGCTGGCATAACTCAGAGGAGATGAGAAGGTCTTACATGGAGCAGCAGTCCTAATTCATGTACCGGGCCGAGGCAGTGAGGTCATGGTGTTCACATGACTTTGAGTGGGCGGATCTTGGCATCTGCTCGGACATGGACCTCCCCGTCCTGTTCCAGACCAGACTGTTTGTGCAAAAATGAAAAACACCGACGCTCATTGGCCGTGCGCTCTTGGACACAACACTTCCTGCTGAAGATCTGCCACCAGGCCCCTCCGTGATGGCTCCTCCATCAACGTGTTGGTCTTGCAGATGCTGTGACGAAGCAGTGAGACGGATTGTAAACACAGAGCCCCGGAAGAGCGCTGGAATGTGTCGGCGCTGGGGGCTGGAGAGCGAGGTCATCCCAGGGCCAAGACAGGTGGTATACATCAGAATCAGGACTGACATCTCTGCATTAACTTATCCAAACAAGCCGTGTGTTGTCTCGCTGGCACGACTTGGGGGTGGAGGGGGTTGGGGTGCAGGAGGAGAATAGATAGAAACCAAAAAGATGGGGGAGGATTTGGTCAGACAGGAACGAGTGGGAGCGTCCCCCAAAATGCAAAGCAATCATCTTGCCATGCCCCCTCAGTCTCCCAGGAGAAAGACACTGGCCACTCCAAATTGTCCATAGGTATGAATGTGAGTGTGAATGGTTGTTTGTCTATATGTGCCCTGTGATTGGCTGGCCACCAGTCCAGGGTGTACAACACTTCTCGTCTGAGGACAGCTGGGATAGGCTCCAGCACCACCGTGACCCTCGTGAGGATAAGCGGTAGAAAATGAATGAATGAATGAATGAATGAATGAATATTTTTGTTATTAGAGCATAGCAAACCTGTTTATGACAAATCTAAATTGTGAGGTGGGTAAACTGCAGCCTGGGGGCCATATGCGGCTTGCCATTGAATCCGGCTCCACCAGTTGCTTCCAAAGTATTTAAACCTTTAACAAACAAGCTGGCAACATGACTTGCAAATCAAATCAACTTTATTTGTAGAGCACTTTTCCTGCAAGGACATGCAACACAAAGTGCTTTACAGAATTAAAAACAATTACCACAATTAAAAAGAAAAACAATTACAAAGAAAGCCCCTCCCACCCACCCTCCATACTAGACAACCACCCCCGCACACACACACACACACACAGTAGGGAGACATGGCATGGTACTGAGGATCAAGGAAACGCCACCTTTGGGGCCGTCCACACTGGGAGGAGCCACAGGCTGTGCCATCGGGGGACCAGCACCCGGGCCCCCCGACTCCGACAGACGGGCGGACCCCCACATCAAAGGGAGTAACCCCCAGTCGGCCGGGTCGAAGGGACCCAAGGACGGCACCCCCTCAGCAGATCCGACACAGCCCCCAGTGTGGAGGACCCCCCCTGAGTAAACACTGGACTTAAAAGCTAAAGACTAAGAGCATAAAATAGAACTAAAAAGATAAAAAAGTTTCAAATATGAGTTAAAAGCCTGATTAAAAAGGCGTGTCTTTAATGTTCTTTTAAAAATATCAACAGTCTCTGCAGTCCTGAGGCTCTCCGGCAGGCTGTTCCACAGGTGGGGGCCATAGTGGCTAAATGCTGCCTCACCGTGGGTTTTAGTTCTGGGTTTTGGTATTGTTAAAAGGCCAGTGCCGGAGGACCGCAAGGTCCACCCGTGGGGGTTGATATGGTAAAAGCAGATCAGATATATAAGAAGACGTTTAAAAAGCAGTAAGAGAATCTTAAAATGGATCCTGAAGCGGACGGGGAGCCAATGTAGCCACATTAAAACCGGTGTCATGTGAAAGTAGTCTGAGTCAATCTGAGACGATCTTTGGATGGTTTAAGTAGTAGGTAGTATTTATATGTGCCCTGTGATTGGCTGGCCACCAGTCCAGGGTGTACAATGCTTCTCACCAGAGGACAGCTGGGATAGGCTCCAGCAGCCCCTGTGACCCTGGTGAGGATAAGCGGTGGAAAATGACTGAATGAATGAATGAATGAGATGGCTCAGAAAGGATGACATGATCTCCACAGGCTTTACCAAAGCAACACATTAGCAATTTCCTCCAAAAAAAGGAGGTGGATGGAGATATCGACCATAATAATCATTGGCTCTTGACTTGAAATGGACTTTTCATCCCTCGGGTGTTGCATCCTGGTCCTGTGACATGCATCCATGGAACCGTTCTAAGGTCAACAAGCAGACTTGACCTCCAAACCAGTGTCAAAGCCACCATCCATATTTCCAATGTTCAAGTGTTTCCATGCAGCCATGATCGTGTAAAGAAGAACTCCAACCTGCATAACACATTCATTACTACTTGTGTTTATTTAAACCCCCTCAAACCAAACCAGGAGGATGAGGCCACTTTATTTTCTTCATCTTGGATCTTCATCTGACAAAGATGCATTCTTTCTGTCGTCTTTTTATTTAAATCCACTGGATCCACTAAACATTCCCCACCTTACAGAGTAAAAGGAATTTGAACGTCTTGCAGATACCTCCAAGACATCCAAGATCTGTTCAGCACGTCACCATACATGGGGCTGAGTTTGAGTACTAAACAGTAATTACAGCCGAGCTCGTCCAGCCTGTTATGGAAGCTCAATGAAGCTTTTGTGTCTGTTGAGCTGAACGGTAGCTTCGTTGTTATGGTTATTATTTTCATCAATATTGCTTTGATTACTTCATAGTATGTGCTTATTGTTACTTGACCTATTCATTCTCGGTGCTTTTTTAACAATCACATCATAACATTAAGTACGTTGTGAAGTCTATTATGAAGAAGAAGTGAACCACTTGTCGGTTAAACAGAAAGGCAAATCTTTGCCGTGCTTAATATTAATAGCCACATATTTAATGGCTGTTTGATAACTTTTTTTGTCTACAATGTTGTGGTCATTTATCAAGAGGAGATTGCCATGATGACCCCTGAATGACATACGTTACCAGTGGCTGGCTAGTGGCTAAATACAAGGATGAAGAGTCTTGAACCAGTCATGATGTGCTATATATATCACTATATTGACACGCACTATGGTACCCATTATGGCATTGGATGCTCATATGAGGTACAAGGTGCATTATTTAAAAAAACAACAACAACAAAAAATACCTTAAACTGTATTATGGAAAGCAGGAAGAGAACAAATGTAACAGTTAGTGATTGTAAAAGTACCAGATGGAGGGGTAGGATTTAATAAGCTTTGCTTCTTCCTACTCCTTTTGGACATGTGGAACTGGGAACTGATTATGGGATGGACTCGATTGGAATCTGATGCATGTTCAAATGAAATAAAACCATTACCATTACCATTACCATTACCATTACCATTACCATTACCGTTACCAATTGGCGACTCCAAATTGTCCATAGGTATGAATGTGAGTGTGAATGGTTGTTTGTCTATATGTGCTATTCTCTACCCCGCCTCTCGCCCCAAGACAGCTGGGATAGGCTCCAGCACCCCCACGACCCTCGTGAGGAAAAAAGTGGTAGAAAATAAATGAATGAATGGTTTAATGATTTCTATTTGTAAGTATTCACTATTTAAGTATTAAGATGATTTATAGTATATGGATATAACAGAATACAGTATACTATATCTGGTAGTGGCGTCATGGAGTCATGCTTCACAGAGCAAATGCAGGAAACACAAAGATAGGAAATGCAGGCAGGAAACTTCAAAAAAAGTAAAACTGACAAAAAAACACGGGGGGGGGCTGGACTGAAGAAGATATCAAACCAACAATCGGGTCCCCTATTGACAAAGCATCCTAAGGCATCTTAGTGATGTCACTTTTGGAAAAATCTTAGAATTCCCTGGATTCTATAGTTATAAATGATCACTTGACATTACTGTCCATTCCTTACAAGGAGTGCGGAGCAGATTCTTTCCTTCTTCTTTGGTCTTTCCCACTTTTAGAAGACTGCGTCATACCTAGCAACGGGGTCAACCACACCTCCTCACTAACATAAAAGTTTCTCCTTGCTCAGAGTTGCTCTCAGGAACTCCCTTAGTCACTCTTAAGCAAATTCTTAGGTTATTTTTACATTTTTTTAGTTCGGAGCTTCTTGAGAAGCTGTGTGAATATTAGCCCACTAGCGGTGAGAGCAAGTCAGTGATTTGCAGGTCTCAAGTGAGTCTCAAGTCCTTCCTCTCTTGTCTCAATTCAAGACTGAAGTGAAAATGTTCAAGTCCACTTCGAGTCTCAAGTCAAGACAAGACAGGTCGAGTCAAGTCCCAAGTCACAGGCTTGAAATGTTACAGTTGTTACATATACCGTAAGCACTGTTTGGTATTTACCATCTAAAATTGCATTTTAACAACGTAACAGACTATTCCATTAGACCAGGGGTGCTCACACTTTTTCAGCATGCGAGCTACTTTTAAAATGACCGAGTCAAAATGATCTACCCACTACAAAAATGCAAAGATGTTTTGCATTTTTGTAGTGAGGATTATTATTATTATTATTATTATTATTGAGGATTATTTGTACGTACAATGTATGTTGATGTACCTTACATAACCAAATGAGCCAATATTGCAAAACACACATAATTAACTATTAACATTTTTTGTAATTACCTGAGTTTACTTTGATGACTTGCACTGAATTGAACCAGCCAGGGATGCATAGTCCGGACAGTAGCTGCTGATAGCCAGCCTCAAGCACACTTCCAAATGTTTATCAGTCATGGATAATATCCGTATCATAATATCCGTATAATATTCCATATCCGTATGGAAGTGATATGTTTTTTGCCTTTTTACTTGGTCCAGTTTTTGCCTTTTTACTTGGTCCAGCTCCTTCACTCATTTTAGTGACCATAAACTTTAGCAAGGGCTTAAAATCTGACTTTGCATCGTTGTTTACGCATGAGCGGTGACCTAAAGGTCAAAATTCAGTTGTCATCTGACTGGTTGTCCTGTATGTCAATCAAGTAACGGGGATGGATGATAGGCTGACATCGTAAGTTCTGCTGCACTTAGAGACGTTGTTTGATTTGATTGGTCGCCCGAAGGGCAACATTCAGTTGTCATCTGAATGGCTGCCCTGTATATCAATCAAGTGATGGCATTGATGCTAGGATGATATTTTTTTAATGTCACGCCGCGATCGACCAGCGATCGACCAGTACCACCTCCGCGATCGACCGGTAGATCGCGATCGACTTAATGAGCACCCCTGCATTAGACAAATACCATACATGCGTTTGAATTGTTTTCTTTTTTTTAACAGGACTAAAGTCACCAAAAAAAGTGCTGACATTGCATTAAAGAGTACAAACAGTACAATAAGATGTTTAAAGAGGACCTATTATGCTCACGTTCGGCTTTGTATTGAGTTGTAAAATACTCTACTAGAGCAGCTACCCACAATAACCCGCACAGGAAACTTTCTAGATCTTTCAGATCTTTCTGCACCTCTTTAGGCAATGTTTTTCCATGGACTTCCTGCTTCTGACCCAAACGGTCCCCATTTATGTCTATGATACGTAGGTCCATATTTACTGAGTCCGGGAGTCTGGAGTAGAATTCAGTGTTAGAAAAAACTCCGTAAAAGCAAGCACGCAGAGCCATCCAAAACTTATTTTAGGGGTCACTCCCAAAGGCGCTGAGCTGAGGGCCACAAATGGTACCCGAGCCGCACTTTGGACATTTGTTGAATATGAATCTCTGAATATGAATGTTTTTCAGAGAATGTCTGTAAATGCATGTGACTATTTGTAGTGCAGTATGCATTGCATGTACAGTCCCTGACAAAAGTCTTGAAGGAGCGCCATCCTGCTGCAGAATTTGCCCTTTCTTGTGGTTTGGAATGTAATGGGCAGCGAGAATTTCTTGATATTTCAGGCTGTTGATGTTGCCATCCACTCTGCAGATCTGTCGCACACCCCCATACTGGATGTATCCCCAAACCATGATTTTTCCTCCACCAAACTTGACTGTTTTCTGGGTGAATCTTGGGTCCATGCGGGTTCCAACAGGTCTTCTGCAGTATTTGCGGCGATTGGGATGCAGTTCAATGGATGATTCATCAGAAAAATCAACCTTCTGCCACTTTTCCACTGTCCATCCTTTCTGCAAGCTGTGGGCCTTGGCAAATGCAACACGATTTTTTGGTTGGCTGTTGATGGCAACATCAACCTGAAATATCAAGAAATTCTCGCTGCCCATTACATTCCAAAGCACAAGAAAGGGCAAATTCTGCAGCAGGATGGCGCTCCTTCTCATACTTCAGCCTCCACATCCAAGTTCCTGAAAGCCAAGAAGGTCAAGGTGCTCCAGGATTGGCCAGCCCAGTCGCCAGACATGAACATTATTGAGCATGTCTGGGGTAAGATGAAGGAGGAGGCTTGGAAGATGAAGCCGAAAAATCCTGATGAACTCTGGGAGTCCTGCAAGACTGCTTTCTTGGCCATTCCAGATGAGTTATTTGAGTCATTGCCAAGACGTATGGATGCAGTCCTCCAAGCTCATGGAAGCCATACACAATATTAATTCTTTTTTCCAAGGTACAATGACTTTATGTTCTGGTGTTATTGTAGCATATTTGTGTATTCAAAATTAAGTATATGTATTATTTCTACATTTTTTTGTATGCGACAAGACTTTTGTCCAAGCAAAATCTGACCTTTATGTCCTAATTAAATGATAAAACTCAATGAATGGTACAAAACTTTATTTTGATATAAAAAGCATAATCTAGAGGGCTTTGCCTTTCATATAAGTCATTTCTGATTCCAGTTGAGCAACTACAAGTCAAGTTATTATTTGTTGTTCCTACAACTTGGATAAGCGACAAGACTTTTGTCAGGGACTGTACTTCCTGACACCATTTTTAATCCTTTGTGGGATTACATCAAGTCGTTCTTGTTAAAGTGCCGTTTCACACACACGTCTACCAGGTTTGTGTCCAACAACATCACCATATGAACACATGAAGGTCAGGGCATGAGTATATAACACGGTTGTGTGGCTGAATACTCCATGTAATGGTTGACCCATGCAAGTAGTACTTGGTAGTACCTGCTTTTGGCAATGAAAGGTTTCCAGCAGAGGCCTGAGAAGAGGCAGGTTTGAACATTTAATAAGAAAGATAAGATTGTTGCACTCTGCAAAATCAAAACACGTCCGGCTGATAGATACACACAATTATACACCCAAATCAAGCCGGAGCTTATTTTCTGCAGGTGTGAGGCATGTGAAACATCTTTCTTCTCTGGCTGACCTCGGTCACCTTGACCTGCCCAAATGCAGCTGTCCACACCGGCTGTTCCAGTTCCCCATCAAGCTCGGTCAATAGGCCTTTTGTTTACTTTCACTGACTCACTGACACATTGGTCCATTTCAAACGATGCACTACTTCCAGACGCCTGTGGGTGTCCAAACTTTTTCCACCTTATCAAAGCTGGGGGGAGGGGGGGGGACAATTGGATATCTTTCATTTTGTAAACAAAAACGCTAAAACCACTCTAATATGCTTAGATGTTATATATTTTTTACAGCAGCATGCATGTCTGCTTTGTCTTATTAGCTAAAAATCATTTTTATGTATTTAAATTAATTTATTAATTTAAATTAATTATTTTAATCTTATTTACATTTATTTCATTCATTCATTCATTTTCTACCGCTTTTCCTCACGAGGGTTGCGGAGGTGCTGGAGCCTATCCCAGCTGTCTTGGGGCGAGAGGCGGAGTACACCCTGGACTGGTGGCCAGCCAATCACAGGGTACATATAGACAAACAACCATTCACACTCACATTCATACCTATGGACAATTTGGAGTGGCCAATTAACCTAGCATGTTTTTGGAATGTGGGAGGAAACCGGAGTACCCGGAGAAAACCCACGCATGCACGGGGAGAACATGCAAACTCCACACAGAGATGGCCGAGGGTGGAATTGAACCCTGGTCTCCTAGCTGTGAGGTCTGTGTGCTAAACACTTGACAGCCATGCCATTTACATTTTTTTATTAATTTTATTTAATTTTAACACATTTTTCTCCTTCTAACACCGTTTTGCTCTTTAATTTTTTTTTTGTAATTTTAAATAAATTTTAAAAATGATTGGCTGCCCCATGGCCCCACTTTGTACACCCCAGTCTTTTGATCTGGGGTGTCCAAACTTTCCATGCAGAAAACCTGCAGCATATGAAAGCCGTTTTGTTATTTTTATGATGTGAAAAGGCAAAAAAATTGTTGATGATATGATACACATATAGACAAGGCTTTGTGTTATTAATACTAATTAATACTTAAAATAATTAATTCACTGTGGGGTTTTTTTCCCATATTTCTACCATATTTGCTTTATTTTTGGGCTTTAGTTTTATATTTACAATGTGCAGCAATCCGCAGATGACCCCCCCTTTGACCCACTTTGATGCCTGAAGGCTTAGACGGAGGTAGTGACCCCAACACTGGTCATGTGATCAAATATGGTTTTAAATATGCTGTAGCTTGTCGTCTTGGCCACTCCAAATTGTCCATAGGTATGAATGTGAGTGTGAATGGTTGTTTGTCTATATGTGCCCTGTGATTGGCTGGCCACCAGTCCAGGGTGTACCCCGCCTCTCGCCCCAAGACAGCTGGGATAGGCTCCAGCGCCCCCGCGACCCTCATGAGGATAAGCGGTAGAAAATGAATGAATGAATGAAAATAAAGGGTAAATTGAACAAAAGGAAGGAATATGAAATGTTTGTACTAATAAATAGTAATACTAGCACAAAGTTAGGGTGTACGAAATACAATTTAAAAAAATGGCCTCCACATCCTTTTCAGACTTTTCGGTTGGACACCCTTCTGCCATCTCACCATCGCCACTGACGTCACCTACAAAAGTTTCAGAGCAGTACTTTTGGCTGTCATCTGTATCCATTGTTTTAACTGCGCCGCTCGTCCCATTTGGATAGCAGCCCCCCCCCAAATTCAGTCTGCTGCATTTTTGATAAGAGATGAACCCATGCGGCATCTAAATTATGCAACCGTTCACATCCTCTTAGGAGCTAAAGTAGAGTTGGGCTGACTTGTCAAAAGGAACCGGCCATGACAGGCCTGTGCATGAGGTGGGGGGGTGGGGGGTGGGGCGGTAGTGGTGGGCATGCATTATGGATGCTGCTAAGTTGACTTCAGATGCAGCAGCTGAGTAGAGGTGATGGAGGGCGACGGGGTGGTACCAGCTCATTGGCTGCCTGCAGGTAAAGCAGTTCACCCCCCCCCCCCTAAAAATTGTATTCTCCCTCTTCAAGCTACCCACCCGTCCCATGTACGCCTTTGTCTCTCACCACAGCACCTGTCACCCCCTTAAATCATCCACAATCACTCTCCAAAATAAAAGCTACGCAACCTTCTTGCAGGAAGAAGTGCGGCCAGGATGACTAATAGATTGAAGACTGCACTCTGTGCTTTCTTCACATTTTGGGTTCGAAACTTTAAAAATTTAATATCAGCAAGTATGCATTTGAAATAGCCTGTTGGGATCAGCAAGTACAAAAATAGAACCAAACTGGAACCTCTCAGACATGTTTGGAGTCCAATTTAGACTTTCAGCCTGAGAGTTCCTTACTTTTTACTTGTTTTTCATGACATTTTGAAAATATTGAAAATATGAGCTGGAAACCTCATATTAATAAAATATACAACATAAGGTGGGCAGAAATATTTCAATATTGAACAAAGCGAAATGTGTTCTCAATCAGAAATCACTCCACACTCTTTATTGCTCTCTGGTTCTACCATATCTTACTTATTGTGTGGAAATATGGGCTAATAACTATAAAAGCAATCTTCACTCGCTAAATGTACTGCAAAAAAGGTCAGTAAGGATAATTCATAATGCCGCCTACAGAGAACATACATCCTTATTTCTAAAATCACAAATACTTCAACTTGCTGATATAGTTCATCTTCAAACAGCTAAAATAATGCATAAGGCTAAAAATAAGCAATTCGCTAAAAATGTCATCCAATACTTCTCTACAAGAGAGGAGAAATATGATCTCAGGGAAGATTGTAGATGGTCATATCACCTCCTACTTCGGTACGAGGTGCATTATTTAAAAAAAACAAAAACAAAAAAAACCTTAAACTGTATTATGGAAAGCAGGAAGTGAACAAATGTAACAGTTAGTGATTGTAAAAGTACCAGATGGAGGGGTAGGATTTAATAAGCTTTGCTTCTTCCTACTCCTTTTGGACATGTGGAACTGGGAACTGATTATGGGATGCACTCAATTGGAATCTGATGCATGTTCAAATGAAATAAAACCATTACCATTACCATTACCATTTCCATTACCATCCTTACACTCTTGAGTCAGCCTTTTTGAAAAGTTGGACAACCATCCTGGTCTGCTAAGAAAATGCTAACAAAATGATGGCGTCCACAACTGACAGTTTTGTATTTCTCGTCTTCTCACTTTGTTAACTGAAAACCTCAATGAAAAGCAGGTTTGCCCACCTCTGCTGGGGCCCTTCAGTCACATCTGCTGCCTTCTGAACCGTAGATGCAGCCACCCCCTTCTTCTGTGCCCTCGGCATCTTAGAGACAAAAGGGCACGTGTGTCACATGTCATCCATTGCCCGATGCAACCCCACCCCTGCACTAAATGTGCTACATCAGGGGTGCTCATTAAGTCGATCGCGATCTACCGGTCGATCGCGGAGGTGGTACTGGTCAATCGCTGGTCGATCGCGGCGTGACATTAAAAAAATATCATCCTCGCATCAATGCCGTCACTTGATTGATATACAGGGCAGCCATTCAGATGACAACTGAATGTTGCCCTTCGGGCGACCAATCAAATCAAACAACGTCTCTAAGTGCAGCAGAACTTACGATGTCAGCCTATCATCCATCCCCGTTACTTGATTGACATACAGGACAACCAGTCAGATGACAACTGAATTTTGACCTTTAGGTCACCGCTCATGCGTAAACAACGATGCAAAGTGCTAAGCTAGTCGGCGAATTGCGTTAGATTTTAAGCCCTCGCTAAAGTTTATGGTCACTAAAATGAGTGAAGGAGCTGGACCAAGTAAAAAGGCAAAAACATATCACTTCCATACGGAATGGGAGGTGGACTTTTTTTTCACAATGTCTTTTTCGAAGTGCGTTTGCCTCATATGCCATTCTACCATCGCAGTACCAAAGAAGGGAAAAGGGGAGTAATGTGGAGGTAATTACAAAAAATGTTAATAGTTAATTATGTGTGTTTTGCAATATTGGCTCATTTGGTTATGTAAGGTACATCAACATACATTGTACGTACAAATAATCCTCAATACATTTGAAAATAAATAGATGTTTTGCATTTTTGTAGTGGGTAGATCATTTTGACTCGGCCATTTTAAAAGTAGCTCGCATGCTGAAAAAGTGTGAGCACCCCTGTGCGACATAGTGTCTGCATGCTCCCAAATCCATTCTGAGGCAAATTATGTTTTTTTCTGACTTTTCTTACCTAAATATGTAGTTAGAATGTTGTATTGTCATGTTAAACGATGCCAAAGTTTCAGATAAGTTTCGCACATTTGGAAGTGAGCCCTAAAAGAAGTCTGTGATGGCTCAAAACGCTCGGTTTCAAAAGGCGTGGTAAAACTGCCCCTTTGTGATGTCACAGAGGAGTGGACCTCCTTATAAGAGCGTGGCTGTAAGCCAGGTAAGCTGTCGGCACTCCCCCATGCTCTGCTTCCCCTGCCACCCCCCCAAGCTCTGCTCCTCTGTTTACTTGCTAGCAAAGGCTCGTACGGGAAAGCCACATTTGTTTACAATTCCTAAAGAGTCCACCTTCAGGTTCAAGGGGCTTCAAGGAGTTCCTGATTCCCTAGCAGCAAAAGAAAAATATTTGAATCTGTCAAAGGCATTTCAGACTGGACTGTTTGTGAACATGGGCGCTATGTTTCCCACATTAAACGTTACTGATGCTGTCGAACGCTAAAATACTAAAGATACTCATTGAGAGATGTCTTAAAGTAACCTCTTTTCTTAAGAACTTTCTTCGGACTCTCCAGTCTGTACTTTCTGGTCAGATTTGGAATCCAACGCATATGGCTGTATGTTAAAAACCGACATTTAAAAAAGATACCCCTCGCAGCTGAACGGGACAAAACAGAAGTCCTTTTATGCACTTGGCGAGTCTGACCAATCACAGTGGAGTGGGTGGTCCTGCAGGTTGGCCATGGGTGGAATAAAACGGACCGTTTTCGCGGGAACCACAAAATCCAAAGAAATACAGCTGAATAGAAAGCTTGGTGTGCTGGTTATTGTGTGCAGCTCCTCTACAGGAGTCCACAACTCTTATAGGGGAGAACAGAGAATAATAGGTCCCCTTTAAGACTGGGGGAAAATTGCAACCAGATTGTACGTAAGTACAACATCAAAATCCAAAAAGAAGAAACAGGACAATAAGTCTACAATTTATTGAAAACTGCATTTAGGCCGTTCTTCTGTCTATGTGGAGATGTTCCAGGCATCCTTCCAGGCATCCTTCCAGGCATCCTTCCAGGCATCCGTCCTGACTCTGCAGAGAGGGTCGGGTCTTTCAACAGGTCAGCCATTGCAAAATGCAAATACCTGATATTTGTGTTCATATTTGGTCAGGTGTGTGTTTACAATAAATATTCAAACCAATAAAGGAGCTGAAGCAAGACGCCATTTCACCAAAGTCCTGACTGGGACTTTTCACAGCAGGGAGACAAAGGACCTTGTGACTCTTTTCACTGTCAGCACAAGTCACTGATAACAAAACAGAAAGATTACAAACCTGCTGCAGATATCATGTTACTCAAACACATTTTGATTGCGTGAACATTCCCTATTGTTGCCTGTTGAGGGCCATTTTGTCCAGGCTGTATAGCAATGGACCTCATCTTAAGAAGGTGGATTTCAAATATATACGCTTTTTGATTGCGTTTGTACAAGTGCAGAAAAACATTTCTCTACCTGCCAGACAGGTGAGGATGTCAAGGGCCAATCAGTGCAGGTCATCGCTTTCTCTCTTTGAATGCAGTCCGATTGTTGAGCTGCATAAGCAGGCCTCTCATAGGCCTTTGCTGCTGGGATTGGACGCAATGAGACATTAGTCATTAGTGAGGCAGAAGTCATTTTAAACCTCTTAAATCTCCTCAGGGATATTAGTATCATATGGCTTTGGTTTGGTTTTCAGTTGAGAATACCAAAACGGAGGCTGCACGGCGGTCGAGTGGTTAGCGCTCAGACCTCACAGCTCGGAGACCAGGGTTCAATTCCACCCTCGGCCATCTCTGTGTGGAGTTTGCATGTTCTCCCCCGTGCATGCGTGGGTTTTCTCCGGGTACTCCGGTTTCCTCCCACATTCCAAAAACATGCTAGGTTAATTGGCCACTCCAAATTGTCCATAGGTATGAATGTGAGTGTGAATGGTTGTTTGTCTATATGTGCCCTGGGATTGGCTGGCCACCAGTCCAGGGTGTACCCCGCCTCTCGCCCAAAGACAGCTGGGATAGGCTCCAGCACCCCCGCGACCCTTGCGAGGAAAAAGCAGTAGAAAATGAATTAATGAATGCAGCAGAGCGGCACGGTGGTAGAGAGCGCAGACCTCACAGCTAGGAGACCAGGGTTCAATTCCACCCTCGGCCATCTCTGTGTGGAGTTTGCATGTTCTCCCCGTGCATGCGTGGGTTTTCTCCGGGTACTCCGGTTTCCTCCCACATTCCAAAAACATGCTAGGTTAATTGGCCACTCCAAATTGTCCATAGGTATGAATGTGAGTGTGAATGGTTGTTTGTCTATATGTGCCCTGGGATTGGCTGGCCACCAGTCCAGGGTGTACCCCGCCTCTCGCTCCAAGAGAGCTGGGATAGGCTCCAGCACCCCCGCGACCTTCGTGAGGATAAAGCAGCAGAGAATGAATGAATACCAAACTGAATTTATGACTTCATGCGATAAATAAAATAACGTTTTTGCAAGAATTAATTGCATTATTTACATTTCATCCATCAATTGTGGCGCCTGCAAGATGAAGTTGCACTGCCGGGAAATCCCACCGGATTCGTATGCTGCTCAGCTGAGTCGCTAACCAAGCTTAATATTTGATGACATTTGTTCCGCTCGCTGCCTTGCTCTCTTACGTCCTGCCCTCAAATGCAACCATTTTCCTTCCTCTTTAGTCAATGTTTGGGATGCTTCCATGTAATGGCTGACAATTTAAATCAATTTGAAAACAATGTCACCAACATTTCCGTGCCGTTGCTTGCTCATGAGTTTCAAGATGGCGGCGCCCTGTCCGGCTGCGGCTGCTTTGGCTCCTGGTAATACAGACACTTTATCAATCATTTCAGCATCAAATGCCCAGCGTAACAGTACTAGAATAGTATACGACAGAAAGGCTATCCTTCGTCTGAGAAAAATCAGCAATTTGAAGCCCATAAACTTTGAAAGCCTTGATCTGCTACGCCAGTTAGGAATAACAGATCACAGTACAGACCGCCCGTGGAGACATCGAAGGCGATGCGAGAGGAAGCAGAAGCGGGGTTGTCGTGGTGGAACTTACAGCTAAGCTAAAAGCGAACCCGTTCCGACCAGCGCTTCCATCAGTCTTGCTCGCCAACGTACGCTCCCTGGAAAACAAATTGGACTACCTGAAATTGGACTTAAGCACCAAACCTCATCCTCACCGAGACATGGCTCAACTCATCTGTCCCGGATTCCGCCATTAGCCTGGACGGGCTCACAACATTCAGGTCTGACAGGAGCCATGCACTCACGGGTAAAACCCGGGGGGGCGGTGTTTGCATCTATACTAATAACAGTTGGTGTAACAACGCTACCCTGGTCTCCAGTCACTGTTGTATGGACATTGAGTTTATGATTGTGAGATGCAGACCTTTCTACCTTCCCCGAGAATTCACCAGCGTCACCATTGTTGCCGTCTACATTCCACCTCATGCTAACTGCAAGCAAGCCCTCAATGTACTCTACCTTGCCATCAGCGACATGCAAACCGCACACCCGGACAGCGTGTTTATTGTTGCCGGAGACTTTAACCAGGCCAACATGAAGACGGTGCTTCCGAATTTCTACCAACATGTGGATTTTGCTACTAGAGGTGAGAATACTTTGGACTTGGCTTACACAAACATCAAGGAAGCATTCAAAGCCGTCCCCCGCCCACGACTTGGCTCCTCAGATCACAGATCTGTTATGCTAATTCCAGCATACCAGCCCCTGCTCACCAGGGGAAAGCCTGCTGTGAAGAAGGTGAGGGTGTGGCCAGAGGGAGCTATGTCTGCACTGAGTGCACCGAATGGGACGTGTTCAGAGAAGCTGCAACATACAACCAACACACCAAGGTGGGGGAGTATGCTGCATCTGTAACAGGCTATATACAGTGGTGCATGGAGGAGGTTACAGTCACCAAGACGATCATCACACGGGCCAACCAGAAACCTTGGATGACTCAGGAGGTGCGTGAAAGACTAAGAGAACGCAATGCTGCGTTTAAATCTGGTGATGTGATGGCGCTCAGATCAGCAAGGGCAAATCTGAACCGTGCCATCAGAGTGGCAAAGCGTGCCCACAGCCAGAAGATCCAAAGCTTCTTCCAGGACTCCGGCAACACCAGACGACTGTGGCAGGGCATCCAGACTGTCACTGACTACAAAGCCAGACCTGCACCCTGCCAGAATGACATCAGCTTCCTCAATGAGCTAAATAACTTCTTCGGAAGGTTTGAGGCTCTGAACAATAACCCTGCGAGGAAGGCTACCCCCCACCCCGATGAACAGGCAGTCAAGTTTGATACTGCTGCTGTGTGGAGAGTCCTGAGGAAGGTCAACGTGCGGAAAGCTGCAGGCCCCGACGCCATTCCAGGACGGGTGATCAAGGAATGTGCAGACCAGCTGGCCCACGTGCTCACTGACATCTTCAACACCTCACTGGCCCAAGCTGTAGTCCCCCCGTGTTTCAAGTCCGCCACAATAATTCCAGTGCCCAAGAAACCATCTATTACATGTCTGAACGACGTTCGGCCCGTTGCACTCACATCAACCATTATGAAATGTTTCGAGAGGGTGGTTAAGGACCATATCACCTCCATACTCCCCCCATCACTCGACCCTTTCCAATTCGCGTACCAGCCGAACCGCTCCACTGCTCTCCACCTGAGCCTGGAGCACCTGGAGAAGAAAAACACCCATGTACGGATGCTGTTCCTAGACTTCAGCTCAGCATCCAACACGATCATCCCCCAGGACCTGGTACGCAAGTTGGAGCCACTGGGCCTCAAGACCTCCCTGTGCAACTGGCTGCTTGACTTCCTCCCAGATAGAACCCAGTATGTCAGAGTGGGCAACAACACATCCAGTGTCATCTCCCTGAACACCGGCTCACCCCAGGGATGTGTTCTGAGCCCCCTGTTGTTTACCCTAATGACCCATGACTGTCGCCCCAAGTACAGCAGCAACCATAACCTGAAGTACGCGGACGACACAACAGTTGTGGGCCTCATTCAGGACAACAACGAACTGGCTTACAGGGAGGAAGTGCGACACCTCGTGGATTGGTGCAAGGCGAACAACCTGATCCTGAATGTTGATAAAACAAAGGAGATCATTGTCGACTTCAGGAGATCCAGACCCAGCCACACTCCACTCTGCATCAACGACACAGCCGTAGAAGTTGTGAGCACAACCGAGTACTTGGGGGTGCACATCACAGACAACCTCGGCTGGTCACTCCACACCTCCTCTCTGGCGAAGAAGGCACAGCAACGACTGCACTTCCTGCGGTGGATGAGAAGAGCCTCCCTCTCCCCTCCTATCCGTACCACCTTCTACAGAGGCACCATCAAGAGCCTGCTGACCAGCTGCATCTCCATCTGGTCTGGGAGCTGCAAGGCCTCGGACTGAATGTTACTGCAGAGAGTGGTGAGGACAGCGGAGAAGATCATCGGGACCCAGCTCCCCCCCATTAAGGACATAGCAAACAGCCGGTGCGTATCAAGAGCCCGTCGGATCTACTCTGACCCCACACACCCCCAGCATGGACTGTTCTCTCGCCTGGCATCGGGGAGAAGGCTCTGCAGCATCCGCTGTAGGACGACCAGGTTCAGAGACAGCTACTTCCTCCTGGCCATCAGACTGCTCAATGCCAAATAAGCCCCTCTACCTTACTTACATTATTATTATTTATTTAAATTATTTAAATTATTTGGGCAATTTACTGTTCACGCTGCACTTTACATTATGTTTACATTATATTATTATTTATTATTACTTATCTTCTTTTGTGTCTGTTATTATATGGGAGCCAGGCAAGGACATTTCGTTGGCAATTTCACTACTGTGTTTTTGTGCAATGACAATAAAGGGAGTCTATCTATCTATCTATCTATCTATCTATCTATCTATCTATCTATCTATCTATCTATCTATCTATCTATCTATCTATCTATCTATCTATCTATCTATCTATCTATCTATCTATCTATCTATCTATCTATCATGGGGTCATTTGAAAAGTGTCATTTCAGATGGACGTATTTATTTGTTTGTACAATGGAAATTCTTGAAACATATTTTGATGGATATCACAGTCGTTATTACTTAGACTTCTAGCTCCATCTACCATCTACCATCTACCCCACTACTCTTTTTTGGATCTATTTTTGTCCAACCCCTGGAGACAGACCGCCACCCCACAGATCCTAAGTTCTGTCCAAGGTTTCTTCCCCAGAGGGAGTTTTTCCTTGCCTCAGTCGCCAAGTGCTTGCGCATGTGGGGTTGCAGTTGATTCTCTGTTTTTCATGTAAGAATGTGACCTCCATGTGTAAAGTACCATGAGATAACTCTTGTTGCGATTTGGCGCATATCAATAAATGGAATTGAATTCCGGGTAGACTGCACTGCAGCTCCTCACTCCTCCTGCTCCAAACTCCACTCTCTGGATGTGCTGGCGGAGTAAAAGTCCAATGTTTATGTGGAGCCGACTGATTTAGTGTCTCTGAGTGGCTGAACCTGGTCCTGCTTCTATTAACGGCCTTGTTATTGTTCATCGGACGAGAAGCATGCCTCGGATCTGTGCTGCTGAAGAGGGAACAGGAGAATGTGCCATGGACGTGTGTTTGGATTGGATGTCTGGATGGATGCTCTCTGACCTTTGGGAGATTTACTGAGCTGCAGCTGGATGTCAGTCGGGATTCTATCTCTATATCTACGGCGGAAAACCAGTCAAAGTCGACCAACTTGTCAAGTCCTGCTCCACCATCTTCTTACTATTAATAAAAAGTGTTCAAGTCAACATTGCGATACAGTACACGGTACAGTACACGGTACAGTACACGGTCCATCACTTTTGTCAACATACAATTTGAGAAGAAAAGGGGTGGTTGGCATGTTCTATGTACTATTGTTAACTTTTACATAAGCAGGTTTGGAGTTATGTCAAAATTGCATTTATATGTTTTAATCAGATTAATCACAGATTCCAATTGAATTATCACAGTTTGTCAAATATGCATATTTTTACTGTATTTTATGAACAGAAAGATAATTGTCAGGATAGGGTGATATATATTTATATGTATTAACAATATGTATAACAGCTCCAAATGAACTGGACATTGAAGTCAAGCTAAAAGAGAATACACATGTTTGAAAGTATATTTATCATATATATATATATATATATATATATATACATATATTTATACATCCATGCGTGAATACGTTGTAGCTCCGGTCCTGATCTAAAGTGCTGCTCACGCTGTCTCCGGTAGGCACTACCAAGTTCTTCCGAATTTGCCTGCACAGCCGCTTTATCGTACATTTTTGTCTGTTTTTTCTGTGCTTTTTGATGTCATACAATGAGAATGGTTAGCATGCAGGCCTCACAGCTAGGAGACCAGTGTTCAATTCCACCCTTGGCCATCTCTGTGTGGAGTTTGCATGTTCTCCCCGTGCATGCGTGGGTTTTCTCCGGGTACTCCGGTTTCCTCCCACATTCCACAAACATGCTAGGTATGAATGTCCATAGGTATGAATGTGAGTGTGAATGGTTGTTTGTCTGTATGTGCCCTGGGATTGGCTGGGTGTACCCCGCCTGTCGCTGGGATAGGCTCCAGCATCCCCTGCGACCCTCATGAGGATAAGGTAGAAAATGAATGAATGAATGAACAATGAGGAAGTCCAAAAACGTGTCTTTTGTTGTTTGTTCTTTGAGGTTACGTGCCCTGTGATTGGCTGGCCACCAGTCCAGGGTGTACCCCACCTCTTGGCTCAAGTCAGCTAGGATAGGCAGTAGCCTGCCTAATATATAATATTAACCAATATTAACCAAAGAAATACAAAAAAATGTAAATATATTTCAAAGTGTTTGACATATGTGTGCGTACGAAGATGATGGTACATGTAATAAATGGACTGTGGTTTGTTTAATCGGGTCAAAATACCAGCAGCAGGATGATGTCATGGTTGAGTTGGATCCAAGTCGCTACGTCAAACTTGTATTTGCTGTGTAATGATGTGGAATTTAACGTGAGCGGTTTGTCGTCGTCATCTGAGCTTGATTAGGGCTCACAAACTATTCCACACTTGTTATGAAGCCCAACGTTTACAAGTGGGGTGGGTAGTTTACATTCCACAGCCTTTGCCCAAACAACACGACGTGCGCACGTCTGACAGCTGAGCCAAAGTGTCCAAACATCAGCCAAAATTGATGGAAATGAGACTTACGTGCTTGTAGACCCGTCGCTGTCCATGATGGTCACCAACAACAAATGTTGCGATGAATGCATGACCACACCTTTTTGAATGCCAAAACAACATAACAATGTTTTCTTCAGTAAAAATGGCTAAATTAGCACATTTTCAGATCACCAGTTATTATCACTATGAACATTAGCATGCTAACCTCTATTACAACGTGCTTATAATCTCTTCACACACATTTCCCACCTGGCAGGTTTCTGTGTTACGTGTAAGTGTGTGTGACAGTAAGAAAAGCTCTGGTGAGAAGAAAGAAGAAATCTCAAAACCCCGACTTTTCCCTGCCAGGGAAACAACTTTTGGGCGACAATAACATTGGAACAAATAAAAGAAAATAAGGACATTCATTCATTCATTCATTTTCTACCGCTTTTCCTCACGAGGGTCGCGGGGGGTGCTGGAGCCTATCCCAGCTGTCTTCGGGCGTAAGGCGGGGTACACCCTGGACTGGTGGCCAGCCAATCCCAGGGCACATATAGACAAACAACCATTCACACTCACATTCATACCTATGGACAATTTGGAGTGGCTAATTAACCTAGCATGTTTTTGGAATGTGGGAGGAAACCGGAGTACCCGGAGAAAACCCACGCGTGCACGGGGAGAACATGCAAACTCCACACAGAGATGCCCGAGGGTGGGACCGAACCCTGGTCTCCTAGCTGTGAGGTCTGTGCGCTAACCCCTAGACCACCGTGCCGCCAAAATAAGGACATACAAATATCAAATATGTGCTTTTGGCACACGGTGCTAGTACCCACCTGCTAGTATCTTTGCATGGATCCTAGTGAAATGGAGTCGGGGGGGAAACGTGCATATCAGGTAATAAATCATCCAAACACATAAAAAGAGACAGGCGGGGTCATGTGTCTCATAAATATCTTTTATTTATCAAGTCTAAGTTTAAACCGCATCTAATCTGGTCCTGGGTTCCATGAGCATTTCCCTGGTTAATGATGCTCTTTTCCTCCTGCTTTGCATCATTATGTTGTTTTCTCTCATTGTGGCTTTTCCCACCCACCGAGCGTCCCCTGGAGAAGCTGGCAGTGGAGTCTCACGTCCCTCCTGTGTCTGCTAGATGGGAATCTGCTGCCCTTTGCTTTCAACAGCACATCCCTCTGTGTCCTATATTACATACATAAACAGGAAGTGGAGGCCCTATTGCGGCGGAAGGCTGTATGTAGTAAACGGGTTTATTTTCATCAGGTTCATGCTAACTTCATGACACATTCTAGTGTTTTTTTTCTTCCAAGTCTCAGAAACTGATCTGGGAAACTGGGAAATCTCAGTGCTTTCCCATCATAAGTAAATATAGTATCGACAATATTTAAATGGTCCCAGTGGATCTTTCCTCGAGCATTTCCTCTTGGAAAACTGAGTGGTGGGAGGGTCTCGGAGCAAAGGAAATTAAAGCGGACTGTTTATTATGTTCTACAAGATACAAGCGCAAGGAAGAAGATCGTCTGTCACCCTCCAAAATAGAGAACATGAGCAAATAACGCTACAGCAGCTACAAAGTGTCACTTTGCACGCCTGCCTATTATATTTCAAGCTTTTCTTCATCACAGCTTATTCTTTAGCCACCATTTATTGGTCAATAGTGTGTTTCTTGACACATTGGCCATTGGCCTACTCCAGATTCCACCGTGTTTGTAGCGTGTTTATCGCTTCATTGGTTGCCTTCCAACAATGACAATTACCAAGGTCCTCTATTTTTTTCCATTATTTCATATTCATTCTTTAGATCAGTTGTTGATATTTTGTAGAACCTGTTGGGTCTTGTCCTTTGTTTTTTTTCCCCAATGCTTTGACCAATTTCTGTGGAGTTATACGCACAAATGCAGAAAATTGTCTAATCTTGCAACGTTAAAGAGACCAGGACTCAGTCCGTGATTCGGATCACCACTAAAATGGAGTCAGCTCTTCCAAATTCCATTCCCAACAACACCTGAAAATGCTTCATTAATCAGCTTAATTTGAACACAAACAAATGATAATAAATGTGGTAAAATCATTCATTTCTGGTTCAACGTAAAGACTGCACAGTACAACAGTTTTGTTAAGGACTGTTATCTTTGTAACATAAAGAGATTCCTTTAAACATGTCCTTGAATGCATCTGGGGATGTTACAAATCTGAAAAGTCTGCATAGACCGGATCCCTGTGATTTTAATGAGAGTGCAGTCCACAGCAGCAATGATCCTCCATGTTAGATATTAGATTTTGTTATGCAAGCAAGTCATAAGATGACGTCGAGGAGTCTGACACTTCATTACCTGACAATAAGTAGAATCCTTCTTTAACAAGCATTGTACTCACACTACATACATGTAGTGAATGAAAAAAGATCATACATTTGTTCAACAATCATGTACTATACTGTATTGTTATTGGTATAAACAACACTGGATGTGTATTTATACGTATGGTAGCCAATCAATATTGAACAATGAGACTGTTCAACAATAGTAACCTCATCTTGGTCAAATCTACTGATGTTAGTAAGGATCTGAGGAATGAAATGACCGAGGCTTTTTAAGGTTCTTGTCTAAGGTTGTTAAGGTTCTAAGTTTTGATCATGTCCCAGCTTGAGGGCTTTATTGCGATGCGACCCCAGGATGCAGAGGACAGGACCAAACAGTACCAAACGCAGGTAAAACATAGAATTTAATCCTAATAATTGCAGCAGCAGGCTAAAGCAACTCGGGAATCAGACGGACAAATGATGATGATGATCCCATGCAGGGCGAAGCACACCTGAACTAAATAGACACAGAAATTATGGACAGGTGTGGAGGATTGGGGCAACGAAGGAAGACAAAGTAGCAAAGGAGGAAGTTACAAAATAAGGGTGTCAAAAACGGAAACTAAAGCCCAAGAAGGTAATTTAAGCAAACTGCCACGCAGGAGCCCACACAGGGCATGACAGATTAGTTTTAGTCTAAACACAGTTTTCAATCAAATGAAGACTGTATTCTACAATCCACCAGGCCAAAATAGGATTACTCGTAATGTTCCAATGACTTCATAATGACAACTTATTTTCTGTTTTGCAATGACTGAATGATATCGTGATTCACTTATAATCAATCATTTATTAAAAGTATGCCTCCCGGGAACCCCTTGTCCGGAAAAAAACCTGACTGAAGCTGAGCTTGTAAGACGTTTTCAGAGCAGAATCGTGACCAGAGAGAGAAATCTTCAAACAGCTAAAATAATGCATAAGGCTAAAAATAAGCAATTAGCTAAAAATGTCATCCAATACTTCTCTACAAGAGAGGAGAAATATGATCTCAGGGAAGAAGTACATTTGAAACACTTCTATGCTAGGACTACGTTATGCTAGCCATAGCATTTCAGTATGTGGAATCAAACTATGGAATGGATTGAGTAAGGAAATCAAACAATGCACAACGATGAGCCAATTCAAGAAACAATACAAGCAGTTGATGTTTGCTAAATACAAGGATGAAGAGTCTTGAACCAGTCATGATGTGCTATATATATCACTATATTGACACGCACTATGGTACCCATTATGGCATTGGATGCTCATATCACCTCCTACGAGGTACCAGGTACATTATTAAAAAATTAAAATTAAAATTAAAATTAAAATTAAAATTAAAATTAAAATTAAAATTAAAATTAAAATTAAAATTAAAATTAAAATTGAAAAAAAAAACTTAAAATGTATTATGGAAAGCAGGAAGTGAACAAATGTAACAGTTACTGATTGTAAAAGTACCAGATGGAGGGGTAGGATTTATAAAGCTTTTGTTGTTGGCTGGCAGAGGGCCCACCCCATTGCATCTAAAATGAAGTACTTTTGGACACTTATGGACAGTTACTATGGTACACATAATGTCATTGTATGGTCATATCACCTCGTACTTCGGTACGGGACAAAAAATTAAAAAATTCAAAAAAATAAATAAAAACCTTAAACTGTATCAGGGAAAGCAGGAAGTGAACAAATGTAACAGTTAGTGATTGTAAAAGTACCAGATGGAGGGGTAGGATTTAATAAGCTTTGCTTCTTCCTACTCCTTTTGGACAAGTGGAACTGGGAACTGATTATGGGATGCACTTAATTGGAATCTGATGCATGTTCAAATGAAATAAAACCATTACCATTACCATTACCATTACCATGACCATTACCATTTCCATTACCATTACCATTACCATTACCATTACCAAATGCCAACAATTCTTGCTAGAACAACATAGATCATAGTATATTCCAGTTCTTCCTAGTATGTGGAGTGCAACACAGTGTAGCACAACATTGATTGTACTACTAATGTACTAATGTATGCAAAAACAATGAATGAATACACTTGGTAAGCATTGGTAACTTCCACTGGTAATTACCGGTGCCTATAAATATGGCCAAATCTAATAAATGGAGATAAAGTGCTCAGACAACTCCAAACCTCTAGAGTAGAACATCATCTGGAGCCTTTCAGGATCAATATTTATTTAGAAAACTGGGGCTGTCAAATGCTGAAAAATGTTAATCAGATTAATCACCTTCTTAAATTGAATTAATCATCATTAATCACTACTAGCAACTATGTCTGAAGTACAGTTTGCCCATTTTACTGTATTTGTTTTCATTGTATTTTCAAGTATACTTAAAAGTAGCGTACTGCACATCCAAATGAGTTAGGAAGTGAGTGATATGAAAAGCCACTTTGTGTTTTTCTTTATCTTCCTGTATATACACACACACACAACATAAAGTCATTTTTGTGATGTGATTTCCACTTTGGAAAGCCAAGAAAATACAGCTGGAATAGGTGCAGATTCTGGAAGATCCAGAAAGCATTCTGCGCGCGTTATTGTGTGTAGCTGCTCTATAGGAGTCCACAACGCAATACAAAGGGTTGAAAATGACGATAATTGGTCCCCATTAAATATATTGTGTGGCGTACCCCAAGGTCAATACTGGGACCAAAAGCGTTCACCATGTATGTTAATAACCTCTGTAAAGTTATGAAGTTATGACTTCAAGCTAGAATTATTTCCAAATGATACTACTCCATTTTGTTCTGGGGAAAGCATGCAAGAGCTAAAAGCAAATGAAACCTAATGAAAATAAACCTAATAAAAAGTAAAATAACGCTATGGGACATAGTAGATAGGACATATAAATATTCAGGTTTTGTTATTGTTATTGTTATTGCAGTGCAGTCAGAAAAAAGACAAAAAGGCAAAGAAAAAGTAAAGCAGATCCATTAAAAGCATCCATCCATTTGAGGGTCACGGGCATGCTGGAGCCTATCCCAGCTGTCTTTGGGGTACAACCTGGACTAGTCGCCAGCACACTCACATTCATACCTATGGACAATTTGGAGTGGCCAATTAACCTAGCATGTTTTTGGAATGTGGGAGGAAACCGGAGTACCCTGGAGAAAACCCACAGAGATGCCTGAGCAGGGAATCGAACCCAGGTGTGGGGCCTGCACGCTAACCTCTCCACCACCATGCAGTTATCAGTGATATCAGCGATTCCTAACCAAACAGCACATTATCCAAGTTCCGCTTGTTGGAGATTTGAGGCGGGATTAACCAAAGAAAAAAAGAAGGTTTTTAGTGTGTCGTCGATCGACTCGAAGCAGAAGTCACCCTTGTGAGGTGTGACCGTGTCAGACAAGTGGTATCCCAGCAGCCCCCTGGTAAAAGGCAAGCATCACCGTGCTATCGATTAAAAGCCCTTCTACGAATCCATGGCATGTGATTGTGAAGAAAGCAGACGGTGGAGTCTCAGCGCTGATCAGCTTTAACGTATTCATGAGGACGGCGACTTGCGGCCCAAGCATTGGCCAGACGTCACTAATGCTTCCCAGGCCTCCCTGGCTCGATGGTTGGGGGGAAAGCTTCAAAGTTTCCCAGGACCTCCAAATGGATGTTTGGCCGTACCACAGAGGACACGGGGAACACAAGCTAAGTGCTTTAGCTGCTGGTGACGCTAACTCGGTGGGACAAGCTCAGCGTGGCGTGAAGAGGAAGAGTGCTGTGTGAGGTGACTTATGGGACAATGGGCCCACTTCTCACAAATAAAACATGAACCTCATCCAGACCTTCTCAGCTGTACACTCTTGGCTTCTGTCAGGTGTTTGCTTGGAAAGAAGGTGGGGATATATCTGATTTGATGTTCCTGTACGGTGGAGACAATATTATATATTGCCATATTCGTGACATATATATACATATAGTATTTATGACATTATCTATCACAATACATGACGTGAGGCCTTGTGCTGTGTAATACAAATGTGAATTTTGTAGTGGCCTTTTATTGTGGCCAGCCTAAGGTGATCCCATCCAACCCACATCTTCATATATGAAGATATGCCACACCTCTGAGGAGAAGTGTTCACACGTTTATTTCAGAGTATTTCAGAGAAATTAGCTTCTTGTTTGCATCGAAAACATTTTTCATTGTTCAGTTCAGCTTGTGAATGATGGGAGCAAAAGCAAAAGCATTTATATTTATAATGCATTTACTTCAAAATACTGATTGAAAATTCAGTCAGTCTGATTTTTTTTTCATATTTTGAAAAGTATTTACATATTTTAATGATATTACACTAAGATGTTCATGCAGCTTTGTGTATTTGTTATTGTATATACATATAGGCAGTCCTTTGATGGCCTTGCTTCACATGAAAACTTCTATGTGCGAGTTGTACTTCCTGAATAAATTCATGATTGTGCTGCAGCAGAGTTAATTTTTCATACGTCGCGAGTGTTCTTGAAATGACAAACAGAGCGTAATATATGTATGGTGCTCCCCCAACCAGGCAGCTGCTGGCTGCAGGACATCTCGGGGTTTTCATTTCATTACATTTTCATGTCTTATTTCTCAAATGTAGTTTCTCATCTGGTGTGTCGGGGCCTACAATTCGGGGTGGTCGTGAACAACAAGTCAATAAGTGCAGTATATTGAAATATTTGATATTATTGAAATTTTACTGCAAATATTTTGACAATTTGGAGGATGAGAACATTTGAGAATCCCTCCTTTACATAATACAGTAAAAATAGAAAAGAATACAAAGGTGTACTGAAAAGCACAACCTAGACATGTATAAAACCTGACTTAATGCTTAGTTTGAACTGAAACACTTTACAATTTTACTAACTTTACAACTTTACTAACAATTTACAGTACTGTGCAAACGTCGCCAGCCATAAAATGTGTTGTTTTAGCAATACTTTATAGACCAATATTGTTTTACATTAAAAAAATGATACTCATATCTCATAAACAGTGTGTACACCTCACATATCTGCAGATACATACCGTAACTACGCCAAATGCGGCGCAAATCACAAGCCGGCATTTAAGCCGGCATGTTCAAAATAACTTGAAAAGATGTGAATTGATTTGGATGAAATGTTCAGGAATGGCAAGAAATTAGATCTATAAGAATGAATAAATAAAATGTTGGGGGTGACCCAGATCACCATCTGGGTCCAAGAATATTTTAAAGGATTTTATAAGATTGTGACAAAAGATCATTTTGGTATTTGTGCATTTAACTCCACCTTTTGCCTTCCTGGTACATTGCACCATTTTTTCCCTGACACTGCACAATTATTCTAGGTGTTAGCATGCTAATGTTATCATGTTAGCATTGCTAGCATGCTAATGTTAGCACACTGATATTTTTTGCGTACTACATGAACACTTACCACTATTATGCTAGGTGTTGGGGGTGGAAAACAAGGGTCTGTCATACCTTGAAGTAGACTGGTTTAGCATAAGCTGGTTTCCATTGTAGTTGGGAGGGCATGGTGAGGAGCGGGAGTAGCATAAAGGAGACGTAAAAATGGAGGAGCATTTCAAAAATGCCCTGATGGTACCGTTGATAAAGGTAAGGTGATGTGCTTCCTTTGTAAGAAGTTCAGCCTACCACATCAACACAAAGCATCCATAGCTATGGTTAGCAGCAAAGACGTTAGCAGTTAGTAGTTGGTTAGCCATAGCAAAGCTGTTTATATTATGTATGCTACAGTACATGATGGATCACATGGACCCGATTGACTGACAACCCGTCCAGGGTGTAACCTGCCTCTCGCCCGAAGTCAGCTGGGATAGGCTCCAGCACACCCACGACCTTAGTGATGATAAGCGGCATAGAAAACGGATGGATGGACCTGATGTTTTTATTATTTGGAAATTGGCATGCAGATGAACACAACAATGGTAGGTATAGTAGTTATAAACACATCAGAACGTAAATGGCCAGCACCCGATCTGTTCAAGTCATCCAACAATAAATGATTTCATAAAAGCGGTTAGCATGTTGGCCACACAGTCAGGAGATCAGGAAGACCTAAGTTCGAATCTCTGTTGGGCATCTCTGTGTGGAGTTTGCATGTTCTGCCTGTGTGTGAGAGTGTGAATGGTTGTTTGTCTACGTATATGTGCCCTGTGATTGGCTGGCCACCAGTCCAGGGTGGACCCTGCCTCTGGCACAAAGTCAGCTGGGATAGGCTCCAGCATACCCACAACCCGAGTGACAATAAGAGCCATAGAAAATGGAGCAAACCACTTTTTTGTTATGTATCAATGTTTAGATCTGCCATTATAATGCAATGAAGTGAAATGAAAGAAAAGAGCTCAAGTTGAGGGGCTTTTCTCAGCAATTTTTAGAGGAGATTAAAAAAATCAATGAATTACATGAATTCATTACAGACAGCACTGCTAATAATATGGCTCAATAATAATTTAATTTATTTTTACAATATGCTGATGCCTGATAAACACTCCCCCATGATTATATACACATAGCTGACATTTGATTGTTTTTTTATTTATTTCATAAAAATGGACAGACCTCTACACGGAACACAAAAAATAGACAATTAAAAAAAGATGCTCAAACAAGTCCAATTTAACCAATCGACTAATAACAAAGGTGTGTTTTTTTTCCAGCACTAAAGTGTTGATAATGTGAAAAGGTGCACACCCCTCCTCTGGTGAAATTGAGTAGATCTGTCTGAAGCAGATATGCAGCCTTCCACATTAAACACAAGCTGCCTATTTTTAGATGAGACGACTGCAGAGGGCCAGCAACACCATGTAGCTCCTTTCTGCTGCCCCCCCCCCTCGTCCTGCACGTTGGATTGTGTTTTTATACAAAGTCAGGAAGCTCTGGCCTTTCAGAGATGTTTGTTGTGAGGAAGCACACAAGCACTCTGGGAACACGTCCACGTCCAAGTCCACGTCCAAGTCCAAGTCCAAGTCCTGGGCCTCCTCACCTCACTCTTAGGCAATGCCCTCCAGCCACATCCATCCATGCTGTAAAACACAGAGGGGCACCATCGTCATCTTCACCTCACTTTGTGTAGGGTACTTTATGAGCAATAAGATTGACTTTTATACAAAATGGATGAAAATAATTATATTTTTTAAATAATGTTATTTTCCTGTCCAGAATATAAAACAGAAAATAATATATGGAGACATTATTGTACACATACATATACGTATAAATACAGAATTGTATACACATACATAGATATGCTTCAAAATATATTATAGCATTACTCTGCATGATATTAATAATTTTGGTGTTAATATTAAGTCCTGAAATCTTCGTTTAAACAATTATGATTATGAATTATATACAGTATTAGACACAAATATGCCTTTTTGTTGCGACAATAAAAATACAAACACAAAGACGCAATCTCAATTATATTTGTTTATGGGTGATTTATTATTGCCCTTCTTTATCTTTATGATAAAATGAGCGCCTGTAAAAACAAGACGTTGGTAAGTGCCTAAGTATTTACAGTTGGCATTTTAAGTGCGCGTAAGTGCGTAAACTTAGTGCTCACTACTTAAGTGTACGCATGGAAGCGAGCCACTTGAGGCTGCGAGGGAAGGCCGGAGGAGGGCCGGATGAGGGTCGGAGGAGGGCCGGAGGAGGGCCGGGGGAGGGCCGGGTCTTCCTGGCACAGCTGAGGCGGATCTCCAGCCTGATTACGTCCACAGCGGACTGCCACATAATTGATGACCTAATTGAGGAGTGGGAGGAGAAGAAGAGGAGGAGGAGAAAAGTTAACTTGTTCCTCTTGCTCACAGTCCCACAGCTGAGGGCATTGATGTGATCGCAGAGGTTTCCGGCTTTTTACTTTCACTTCTTTCCCCCCATCTTTCACCCTCACACACGGAGCACAAATCCACCTTCTCACCTTAGCTGCGTTTCCTTTTTCTCTCACCCCTTGCCCCCTCTTTTTGGGAACATTTACTCTAGCGAAGCACCCTTCTCTTCTGGGGGAAAAAAAACCCAAAAACTTTCACCGCCTCACTTCGCCACCTCAAGTTGAACGACCTCCACCGGACTGTCACCGCAGCCGTAGCCCGCTTTGGGGCACTTTCACCCGGCCAGCACGCACTTGGCGCCGCGGCAGCAGCAACGGAAGCATCCTCAACATGAGCCTCAAAACGGACACGGAGCCCAACAACAACGTCTCCATGGAGGAGGAGGTCAGCATTCACTCAATTTATACATTTAGGAGTCAAATGTTCCTTAAACATTCAAGTTTATTTTCTATTTTTTTAATGGTAAAGAAAGAAATGCTACCTTTTACATGCTTAAAGAAGTGCGGCCGGGGGGGGCGGGGGTCTTATTTTTTGTTTTTGGCCCCTATATATATAATATACAGCACTGTGGCCCAGTGGGTAGCATTTTGCGTGGGTTTTCTCCTGCATGGCATTCCAGAAATATGCATATTAAGTAAATCACCACTCCAAATTGTCCATAGGTATGAATGTGAGTGTGAATGGTTGTTTGTCTATATGTGCCCTGTGATTGGCTGGCCACCAGTCCAGGGTGTACCTGACTTTTACCCCAAGTCGGCTATTGGGATAGGCTCCAGCATACCCCGCGACCCTGAGGATTAAGTGGCATAGAAACATGTAACATAAAGCTAATCATGGATGCTTTATTGGTAGCTTAGCATATTATGGAATTATTGGAATGATTTTAGCATCTTTAATGTATGAAATATGATAAATGAAAATGACCCCACATCCTTTAATTGTTCCATCAGCGTAAAATGTATTTTTTTTCCTCCTTGACACTGCACAAGGTTTATATTTTAATACTCCCTCCTTTGTAAATGACAAAAATGGATGCCGGTGAATTGCAAGTGTCAACATGTAAAATATATAATGGGAATGAATTATGAGTAATGGATATGGAGTATTATAGTAGGATTAAATAAGATCAGCTTCCTTATCAGACATGTGGAATTGGACAAATGTAACCAAGACTGTCATTCAAGGTGCAGCCGGCAGCGCTTTTATTGCCCTGCAGCGTATTCTGGAAAAACAAATGTTATTAGATATTACACTATTTGCTTTGTAACATAAAGCTAACATGTTTTCTCCCAATAGTTTTGGTTTACATTGGACTGATTATAGCATCTCTAATGTACAAAATGTATCAAAGTGTGGCCCCGCATCTTGGTATGAAACATATTTTTTGCCACGTATACAATTTTTAAAACAAAACTAGAAGTGTTTTTAGAAATGATATTTTTCATGTCTGGAGAGCGAGCATGTTGCCCGTTTGCAGCTGCCATGATTTGTCTTTGTAATCAGGCCAGCAAAGTTTTCTTGACTAATGACTCCTTAAGGAGACGCAGTGAGGGGGAGCAGTGCACCCTGTTGTTGTTCCTTTGTTCATCATCTCATCAAAGATTGTGTCCTCGCTGGCCTCCTTAGCCTCATTTCCTCCAAGACCAAAGCTCAAGCGATGAAAGGAGAACTTGCTTTTGTAAATGAATCTTGAAAATGACACGCTTAAGTTGTGTTAAATATGGCGTCCTTGAAGGAAGCCGACGGCTCGGGCCTTTTCACTTTCCCCACGCTGAGTTTTACACCAGAAAAAAGGCAGAGCGGCGGCAGGGTTGGGGCCGTGGGTCAGAGGAAGGAAATGGTGTCACGCTGTGCACTCTTGTCTGGTGCTGTTCCTCCGGCAGCCCCATTGTGGCCACGGTCGCCCCACCAGCTGGGAACTAATGGGTCCTGCTCCGCTGTTTGTTTCCACGGCCGTACTGGGCTGCACACGGCATTGGCCCTCATGGAGCCAGTCGTGCACAACCGGGGGTCCCCGGCAGGATGGGAGGTTTATGGATGATCATCTTGTCAACATAGTGTTTATTTGTATATATGATGTTGTATTGCTACTGTTATCTTTTCATTATTAGCGTTCCAAGAGGTCACTAATATAGCATGTAAAAACTCCAATTTTTTTCAACGCGGGTTGGTGGGTAATCCAAAAAATATGGGGATTAATTAACCGCCCCTTAAATTGTCACTGTAGGGTGGTGGTGAAATGGGGAAAAAATGGTGTCAAGTTTAACCGAGTCAACCTGTTTTCAGGTACGAACACTGTTCGTCAGTGGCCTCCCAGTCGATATTAAACCACGAGAGCTCTACCTTCTCTTCAGGCCATTTAAGGTATGTTATGGCGTTGCAGGATTTATAAGGGAAAACGTGTGCGCTGGGAAGTATGGTGACTAACTGGGAATGTCTTATCCTTAAAAGCCTTAAATAGCTGCTTCATGGTGCAAATGTAAGAACACTTTCTGTGCTTATCGCTTCAAAGATAACATTTTAATTTCAACACAAAATGTTCCTCCTTTTCTAGTCGCCCACAAAGATTGAATCAAGCCCCTTTTTGAACATTGGAGCTGAAATCAAACGACCTCCCTGCTAATGAGTGCAAATATTTGCATATATGAAAATGAGGCCACATCATTGTTCATCCATGGCTTCATAAACACCCACCCACTTGTGTCCTAACTAACCAAATTGGAAGTGGAATCCCTCGCACATGGATGAGCCTGTGGAATGTGTAAATGAGTAGCCCTCGCCACTGACCAACCAGCCGTGCATGCATGCGACCCAACTCGCCCGCCGTGGAGGGAAATCTTGGAAAAGGCCTGAAATGTTTTGCTACTCATGCTGACCCATTGATGTCAGTTTTTTTTTTTTTTTTTTTTTTTTTACGTGTGAGAAAACTCCCTCACGCTTCAAAAGCATAAACGTTGTAAAAACGCATGCTAGAAGGGAAATGCTACAAATTCATAGAACAAAATGGCAGATATCAGTGGTGAAAGACCACAGCAAAGTTGACGGAATGAACAGGTATAGATGTAAAAATGCTTTATTCTAATACGTCTCTTTAAGACGGAAGTATCCCTGAGGTCTGTGGTGGCAGAGCTAACTTCTGTTTGGTTCCATCAAATCCTCCATGCGGTTTGGGTTTTGGCTTTTAGTTATTTGCTCCCACTTCATTGAAATCCATATTTTCTTTGTACATACATTTGGTCCATAATCTCAGTTAAGACACTGCAATAAATACACCACACAGTACTAGCGTTGGGTGGGTTAATTTTTGACTTAATTGTACCGTAAGAAATACGGCAGGAGCCGCCATGCTGGCTGCCGACTGATCTCCAGCTGATGCTGAGGTGTTTATGCCTGACTTCCTGCATGTGACTCCACGGTGGATAATTGGCTGTCTTTCTTCTCCGCAGGGTTATGAAGGGTCACTGATTAAGTTAACATCAAAACAGGTGAGATTCTCCCATCCACGCTAGAAACTGTTGCTAAAACACTTGCGTGTGTGTGTGTGAGATGGCAGTGGAGGATGCATCGTTTTTAATGGCCATTCCTCGTATGACTTTTTGTCTTGCAGCCTGTTGGGTTTGTAACCTTTGACAGCCGATCTGGAGCTGAAGCTGCAAAAAATGCTCTCAATGTAAGAATGTATTTGATCAATGCTATCCCCTTTTAATTGTGTTGTTGTTTTAACATAGATATCAAAACATTGGGAATGTTCTCTGAAAAGTCCTCCCTCCCGTCAGTTACCACCAAGTCAACTCTTTCTGTCTTCTCATAATTCAATGGCAGGGACTTTTTTGGAAAGAGACGACAATCCTGTAGCATTACGGTAGTTTACTTTGACCTTGATACACATCCATTTCTAGTCTGGTGTAGCTTTCCTCATTTTGCATATCACTGCTTTACTATACTTGTGCTATAGCCACGTTTTTTTTAGTGTTCTTTGGACACATCTTCAGTAGTGTAACCTTATTTTTTCACCAGTAGGCCTAACACGCTCTCTTAGCATAGACTTCCTTATGAGCATCACTTCTTAGGCACACCAGCAGCACACACAAACACACACACTCAAATACTTCTCACTTGCATGTGGGCACAACGCTTAGGGCACAAAAACACAAGCAGGGTAAAACCACCCAAAAAATGCCACTCGAGTCTCGTCATCGGCCCTTTTCCTCATCTCGCTCTCCTCCCGGCTCGTTGCAGCGGGATGAACTCCATGAGAGGAAAAGAGATGAAACTATGTTGAAATACTCCAGACTTGTATCCTTGTCTCCTAAAGTCCTGAACTGTTTTGCTGGAATGGAAGCGGTTGGGAGGAAGTGGGTGTGGTCTTCCGGTCCACAGGACACAACAGCTGAAAGGATACATCCTGAGTATTGAAACATGGCTGTAGGAAAGGAGACGGTGCGAGACTAAGAAGTACAGCCCCTCCAACTTAGCCCACCTCCCTTACAATCCAATGTCCCCCTCCGTCTCTCCCTCAGGGCATCCGTTTTGACCCCGAAAGCCCCCAGACCCTGCGCTTAGAGTTTGCTAAAGCCAACACGAAGATGGCAAAGAGTAAGCTGATGGCCACACCGAACCCCACAAATATCCACCCTGCTCTAGGAGCACACTTCATTGCACGGGACCCATGTAAGTTGTACGGCTGCACCACTCTAGGCTCATCCACCCTCACTTGGACAGGGCCGCAATAAATCCAGCTTCAATGTTATGGAGTACTGAGGTTAAAGGGGATCTAACATCTAACCCGCACCGCACATGCATGCATCATCTCGATTCTTCAACCACTTTGCTTCCTTCCAGAGAGGAATTAACTTTGACTTGTAGCAGACATGTACATGTTGGAGGTTACGGGTTACATGAAGTCCATTCATATCAATAAAAGATGGCAGTTCTGTACAAATGCCAATCAAGGTTGGGTGAGTCAGCTGTCTTTCCACATTCCCTATAATTCCCCAGACGACCTGACAGGGGCGGCGCTCATCCCGGCCTCCCCGGATGCCTGGACCCCTTACCCACTCTACACGACGGAGCTGACCCCCGGCCTTCCTCACGCGGCCTTCACTTACCCAGCAGCGGCAGCCGCCGCCGCAGCCCTCCACGCCCAGGTGAGGGACCAACCGGTGTGTCTAGCTTCTATCTTCCATGTTTCCATACGTTTCAATACGTTCACTGTATGTTTGTTGTCCTAGCCAAGCCTACCACAGCAGGGGGGCTAGCGCTTGTTCAGCCTGGGAGCCACTTTCAAAATGACAAAGGCCCAAAGGTCTTCCTCCTACTATGAATACAGAAAATGATTGTTGTACCTGGATGTCAGGCATGACATCCATCTCTTCCTGTAGGCCAAAAACATACAACATAGCCTGTATATAAAATCTACCTCATCATATTGAAACTAGTACATTTGTATTTCCGGTTCGGTTTTTAAGTTTACAGATAATCAAAGTATGTGATTTTAATTCAATATGGTAACAATTACACAATTCCTCAATAGCATAATAAAAAATAGCTACGTAGTATTCATTGGGCACAGTTCATGTATTACTTGCTATTAAACATGACTGATGTAAAATAACATAATTATTAACAAGGCAACATATTAAAGATTTCGGCAATGGGCACACTTTCCACCTGAATCATGACATGCTAGTTTAAGAAACAGAATTCTGTAGCATTCAGGACGCTGAAGCCAAGCCGTCGAACAATTGACTTTTTCTCCATACGTACAGGAACTAGCCACTATAAGAACAAATGGCATGTTATGGTTATGGCCATCTTGTATCCGTAATCGGAAAGTTGTATCAGTTTGTCGCTTGATGTCTGTTTACCACCTAATCTCTGCTGGGCAGAAATGGCGAATCAGGAGGGGAGCTGAATGTCAGCTGACTGACTGTCGTGTTGTATGACATCCCCGCAGAGATGGCGAATCAGGAGGGGAGCTGAATGTCAGCTGACTGACTGTCATGTTGTATGACATCCCAATGTTTTCATGATGGGTAGCTTGCGATCAAAATAACAGGCACACCTGCACTACAGTATGCAGTAGATCCCGTTAGCAATTGATATGCCCATAAAAATGTCTGACACACAGGCCCCACGACATTGGTGTTCTCAGTTTTCGAATCAACATTTGCAATAAGTGACTGTACACAGGACACTTTGGTCATAGAATTAAAGAAAAGGGCTAAAAACTCAAATCCCTGGAGTTGTCCAAACTTGATTTGTTGAATATACTGCATGTTCACTTTCAGACATTCTTATGTTTTTATTCAGACAATATTTTTACCCCTCCAGCATTCAGTCTTCATCCTTAATGATTAATTAGATGTGACAGTCTAGCAGGTGGGACCCAAAGTGGCTATCATGTTTTTTTTTTTTTTTTAGGATTTTCACTTCCATGATGTCTTTCCTTTTCTTTGGCACACTTCTGCTTGGGCGATAAGTGCAAAATGAACTTTGTGATATTATCCTTCCTCAGTGCAGTTGTCAGCCCCCACATGGTATTCTTTGGGCGGGGTGTGCTGTAGTTCCCTAGAGTTTGGTGTTTGTGCGGGGGGGGGGGGGGGGGTCTATTTGTGTATGAACAGGCTAAAATTATGTTTTTATTCATGGGGGTACGTAACCTAGTGTTCTGTCGACATTTCAACGTGTAGGCTATTTGGGGCAAAAACGCCAACCGATACGACAGTAAGAGGTTAAATATTAAATGTTTTAGAAAGCAGTCATGGTTGACAATGGAAATGGAAAATATCTTTGGGTCATTTCAAGGTCATTGTGTGTTGTGTAAGAGCACAAGAACACTACATCACCAAACACTATGACATAGGCCTTTTGGCACAGGAATGCAAGGTATTTGCTTGGAGAAATACTCCTGAGCTAATGTAGCCAAGTGTGTGCGGGGCGGGGGGGGGGTCTTTTTAAATTGGAATCTGAGAAGTTCCTGAAGTGTTTGCGCCAATTCTCTGCTATGAGATTTGAATGGGCAAATGACTTAACCTTAATAACCTTTTGGCTATTTAGTTATGTCACAGCTTAGGAAAAAGGAGGCCTCATTCTGTCATGGCTTTGGAAAGGAACTGGGTGGAAATGTTTATCTTCACATTTCCATGCCTGTTCATTAGTGCAAAAGGTCAAAGTAGATATGTACTACGTTGTGGAGAAAATCCCCAGAATGAAGTGTTTTAAGCACCAAAGCCTCATTTTGGTCATGACTATGTTTGTGTTTCTTTAGATGCGCTGGTACCCTACTCCGTCTGAGACTTCCCAGCCCGGATGGAAGTCCCGGCAGTTTTGTTAGATATTTAGTGAGTAACCTTTGGTCCAATGAGTGTTTAGATTTCCCCCACACTATCCACCTTCCGGTCAGTGCTAACCTGATCTCGTGGACACTGAAACTGCAAAATGTGTCAATACAATTCTGAATGAGGGTAAAGGCTGAGCTTGGTATGAAAGCAACTTTTAGAAAATGTTTCTTGTCAGTTTTACATCCATTTGTCTGATTTCCGTGTAGTATACAAACTGACTCTTGACTTGAGACTTTTGGTTTCTCTCAAAGCAATTTTCCCATGTGCATGTCTTATTATTAAAACTTAAAAATGCAAAAGAATAGTGACCAATTCACCGTGGAGATGCCATTAGGATGAAATTAGAGCAGAGTTAAGCTGTAGACAAAGGTTGAAAGTGTAAAGCCAACTAATAAACCTGGATATTGTGCTTTTTGGGTGAAATTTCAGGATGAAGCTAAAATGCAAGTGTGCTTGAGGCTGGCTCGGGATGTCCGCAGAAAATGTGATGTGGTCATATCTGTATGATTGTCATGATAGTGACATGCGTCACACGGCCAGCTTGCTCCCTCACCATGTCCGTGACCTGAAATCATTCAGTTTCATCTTGGAATTGTGTGTAATCACGGGTCTTGGGATGTCCACCTCAAGATACGGAAACAGCCGTGAAGATCGGGAGGTACTTTTTAGTAGCATGGTTGTGGCCAATCTGGCACAACACACAGCCATCAAGAACCCAAAGACGTTAGACCCGTCTAACAAAGGGTCTCAATAACGATGAAAGTGCTGGCAATGCGATGGGGAATTGAATCTCAGGCCCTTTCTACAACTTATTTTGTATATTGCAGGATTTCTTTGTAGAAAGAGTTTTTGTAAAATGCATCCAGTGGCACGATGTGTACTTTACACAAGATGTGACTTGAACGAGGGAAGACTTGCAGCCAGTATCTTTTTTTTTTTTTTTTTTTTTTTTTTTTTTTTTTTTTTTTATGGGAAATGCTGAAAGTTAGGTGAGCTTAATTTGACCCTGTAAACCGGTGGTTTCTCAACTGGTGGGTCAGGACCCAAAAGTGGCTTGAGGAGCAGTTCTCTTTGGCTGGGTGGCGGGGAGGGGAAGAAACCACCCTAATGTAATGACCCAGTGTCATGTTTATGCTATTTGCGTGCTCCAATGCCTCGAGGTGGATGCCATGTTTCTGGGCCAGTTCGTCAAGCTGGGGTTGGGAGAGGAAGGAGACATCCAGTTGGAGACCGAACGTGACGTCTGTCCGACACCCAGCTGCAGATATATGCTGGAGACGGCATCTCTGCAATGTAGCTCATGTTGTATTCCAGTCCTAAGATGAGAAACCAGTTGAACCGCTGCTCTAAACTTTTGAATGCAAATGTTTCAGTATTTTTTTTTGCACAACTTGCTGTTCAACAAGGAGCTGAATATTGGCATACAGTATATTGGGTATCTCGGACACTCTAAGCTCAGTGGCAACTTCCATCTGACAACATCCTTGTCTAGCAAGGGTGAAGTATTCCTGGTCGTCTTCCGGTTGAATCTGGTTCCCAAAGAGCAGGGGTGTCAAACTCGTGCCGTGGAGGAATTAAATCACCTGCTGGAGAAATTGGTAGTCCCACATGTGCCCGACAGTATGTTGCACACTTTTACATTGAACAGTTCGACATGGGAATTTATTGCTTAGAAGTCCGATTTTAGTAGGTTCATCCTGAAATTTCTTCAGAAAGCTCAACATCCCTAACTTTTGAGTATTGCATCAATTTATTTTTTAGTTTTTTTTTTTTTGGGGTGGGGTGTCTTGTTTTACTCTAGTCATTGGAATAACTGTTTCCCTATTTCCTACAGGCCTCTGGAAACCCCACCTTTGTCCAGTTGAAGTGAGGTTTGCAAGTTCTTAATTTAATCTGGTTTATTTAATGGACAGATGTGCATTAGAAACAGTATTTATATCTCCTCCAAATTGTGTCTGGGGGGGGTTAAACCATCTTTGCTGTCGACAATCACCCATATGCTACTGTTGTGGTACCATCTCAGCACTTGATAGAAACTCGTGTTACTAGTCAAAGCTCCATGGACCACCGTCGCTGAGGAAAACGACCACCTTTTGAAGTTATTGTAACGTCTCTGACGGACCACTGGCCCCAGAAGGTTTAGCTGCGTGAAGTCGTTGCATGTTCAAGTCTTTCTGGCATGAATTTAGAACAGAGTTGTGTGTATCCTGGTTTTCTTAGTTTGTGTTGCCCCTTTACCTTTTGGTCTAGACAGCGAAATGTTTTGTTGTTCTGTGTAGCTCGTTGGTCTTACCTCCATCCCCATGTTCATGACAACCCCCATGCCCTGTGCTCATATCGGTGTCATTATTTCAGCAAAATCAAGTACAAGTATTTTGTACTTTTTGCATATTGTGTATATTTATGCATTTTTGTGCAACTAAATGAACATGTATAAGTTGGATGTTTAGTCGTCTCTTGTATTTTGGTGTTTTGATCCAATAATCCTGTTTAAATAGTTTTAGAGGAAGAAAAGTGCAATTTGTTTCAATGGGAAGTGGGTGTCTGTCAAAATATTCAGAACGTGGCGCGTGCCAGTCTGCTAAAATGAGATTGCTGTAAAATGATCTTTCAGAATGTGAAACTGGACTACAAATGTAAAGGGTTGCTTTTTGGGTGCAATTTTGAAATGGGGACACATGATTCGAGAGATGGAGGAATTTAGTTTGTGGTTTAGAAACAAGTTTTGTCTTTGTGTCTGCTGTGCATAAGATGTGTTTAAAAAAAAAAAAAAAAAAATCCCATCTTATGAATAAAAGAAGTGAATGCATTTTTCTGGTGGTTTATTTGTTTCCAACTGAAAGTTTGTAAATGCTTTAAAAATGATCTCAAAGGAATGGACTGCATGGTCAGCAGATGTTCCCATCAATAATGCATCGCTGCTATTCATTTGTAATGCACAGATGCATTAGTGTCTCTCTGCATCATGTGTAGCGTTGACCTCCACACTTCTGGGCTCCTATGCTGGTAAGACTGTTCAACCACCCGTGATGGATTCCCACGGGACACTTTGGACTCTTCTCAATGTGGCAGCTGCCTATAATTGTCGTGCTTAACTGTAAACATTTCCCCTACTGTGCCCTTGTAACGTATACAGGCAGAAGACTTGAACACTCAAGCCACATTCTACATACATGTACTAAATTAGGTAAACTATCTACAAGGTCAAATGATCACATATTTGTTAAAGTAACAAAAGAAACGTGTTTTTATTTTCAAAAAGTGCATATGCTGCCATTTTGCTTTTTCTTTATAATGCCATTGTTTTTCATTTCTTTGTCAGTTGCTGCCAGGAATTGGACTGGTGAGCATTGCTTTCTTTCATTTATCAAAACTAACAAATCTAGCTTTCCGATTGCACGTCAATCTAAGGCAGGGGTGCTCACACTTTTTCAGCATGCGAGCTACTTTTAAAATGACCGAGTCAAAATGATCTACCCACTACAAAAATGCAAAACATCTATTTATTTTCAAATGTATTGAGGATTATTTGTACGTACAATGTATGTTGATGTACCTTACATAACCAAATGAGCCAATATTGCATAACACACATAATTAACTATTAACATTTTTTGTAATTACCTGAGTTTACTTTGATGACTTGCACTGAATTGAACCAGCCAGGGATGCATAGTCCGGACAGTAGCTGCTGATAGCCAGCCTCAAGCACACTTCCAAATGTTTATCAGTCATGGATAATATCCGTATCATAATATCCGTATAATATTCCATATCCGTATGGAAGTGATATGTTTTTTGCCTTTTTACTTGGTCCAGTTTTTGCCTTTTTACTTGGTCCAGCTCCTTCACTCATTTTAGTGACCATAAACTTTAGCAAGGGCTTAAAATCTGACGCAATTCGCCGACTAGCTTAGCACTTTGCATCGTTGTTTACGCATGAGCGGTGACCTAAAGGTCAAAATTCAGTTGTCATCTGACTGGTTGTCCTGTATGTCAATCAAGTAACGGGGATGGATGATAGGCTGACATCGTAAGTTCTGCTGCACTTAGAGACGTTGTTTGATTTGATTGGTCGCCCGAAGGGCAACATTCAGTTGTCATCTGAATGGCTGCCCTGTATATCAATCAAGTGACGGCATTGATGCTGGGATGATATTTTTTTAATGTCACGCCGCGATCGACCAGTACCACCTCCGCGATCGACCGGTAGCTCGCGATCGACTTAATGAGCACCCCTGATCTAAGGCAATGCAGCAAAACCATACAATTATTCCCCTTTAGTACGTACAGCTGCAAAAGTCAATAGTGCAAAATAAGTAAAACAGAAAAAATACTGTTGGCTGTCATTCAAGTACTTTGGCTTTTTCAAAAATATACGAAAAGGTTCTGGCACCCCTAATAATTGTCAAGATTTTCCTTTATAAGCCATTTCAGTTCAATATAAAGCAGATGACCACAGTGATATTTGAGAAGTGGAACGAATTTTATAGGATTTACAGAAAGTGTACAATAATTATTTAAACAAAAGAGGTGCATAAAGTTGGGCACCCCAACAAAAAAATGACCAATATTTAGCAGAAATAAAACTTCCTATAGCTTCCAATGAGGGTCTGGATTCTGGTTGAATGTATTTTGGACCATTCCTCTTTCCAAAACATCTCCAATTGAGTCAGGTTTGATGGTTTCCAAGCATGGACAGCCCTCTTTAAATCATACCACAGATATTCAAAAATATTCAGGTCTGGGGACTGAGATGGCCATTCTAGAACGTTGTACTTGTTCCTCTCCATGACTACTTAAGTAGAATTAGAGCAGTGTTTAGGGTCATTGTGTTGTTGGAAGTATCCAGCCCCGGCGCAACTTTCACTTTGTCACTGATTCTTGAACACTGTTGGCAAGAATCTGCTGATACTGACTGGAATCCATGCCACCTTCAGCTTGAACAAGATTTCCAGTACCTGCACTGGCCACGCAGCCCCACAGCATGATGGAACCACCACCAAATGTTACTGCGGGTAGCAAGTGTTTGTCTTGGAATGCTGTGTTGTTCTTCCACCATGCATACCCCCCCACGTTATGTCCAAATAACTCCTTTTTAGTTTCATCAGTTCACAGCACCTTATTCCAAAATGAAGCTGGCTTGTCCAAATGTGTTTTAGTGCTGAATAGTTGAACGATGCACCATGTGACACCATCTGCAATAATATCATGTTGTAGGTCTCTGGAGCTGGTCTGTGGGTTGACTTTCACTGTTCTCACCATCCTTCGCCTTGCTTATCTTATGTTATTTTTCTTGGCCTGCCACTAGGGGGCCTTAACTAGAACGGTCCTCACTATGTTCCTCAGAGTGGAACCTGACAGCTGAAATCAGAAATTTTTGTATCCTTCCCCTAGACCACAATGTTGAACAATATTTGCTCTCAGGTCATTTGAATATTGTTTTGAGGCTATTCTGGTGCTATTGGCCACCTTAAATACCATTCCTCATGGTTGGCTTCATTTGTGTATGCAGGTCAAGGGTCAATGAGCTTACAAAAAAATGTAATATGACATATTAAACTGATATTGCTGATCCACACAACCAGTGTTTTATAAAGGAAGATCTTGAAAATGATCAGAGGTGCCCAAACTTTTTCATACAACTGTATGAAGTCATGCTGTTTTGTAGTGAGTGATGAACACGGCACAGAAGATCACTGGCTGCTCTCTGCCCAGCCTGGAGGACGTTGCCAGCTCTCGCTACCTCAGGCAGAGCTGCCGGCATCATCGAGGATGCATCCCACCCCGGCAACCACCCGTTTGACCTGCTACCCTCAGGCAGCCAGTACAGGTCACACAAAACCCGGACAAACAGACTCAGAGACGGCTTCTTTCCCAAAGCCATCACTGCAATGAACAATCATAAATGATCAATACTGCACTACTAAAACACACATCTCACTCTTATGTACAATAAGCTTAAAAATGGGCAATAACGGACTAGATTCATTCAAGTGAAATTCAGGTACAATATGTGCAATACTACCTTTTGTTTACTGCAATTCCACATTTTGGTTACTGCAAATCTACATTTTGTTTACTGTATAGGTTATTGTTTTTGATGTACATATATTTACATTTATTCTGAACAGCACCTGCCACTTTTTAGAATTATATTCTTATCCTTATTTTAATTTTTTCCTTATTTTTTATTTTAACTTTCTACAAAATGCACTGTGGAGTTGCACTCAAATTTTGTTGTGTGCAATACAGTGACAATAACAACGATTCTGATTCTAGTGGAATACAACATATTACTCAAAACTATGATGCATTCAAAGATATAGATAGTATTTTACACTTAGTGTGTTACTGTAATGCAGTGCTTCTCTATTTATTTTCTGTCATGCCCCCCCAAGGAACAAATGTTTTGTGCCCGCCCGATTTTAAATATAAGAAAAATTGATATTTCCTCATTTATCTGTACTGTAATGAAAATATGTTAAAACAGACAGTGACAGTGCCATGGAAGCATATTTTCAGAGAGAAATAGCCTGTGTGTACTCCTGCTGGAAATCCAAGTGGTTCATTAACTTTTGACACACATGGAGATTGACTTGGAATCAATACTGGAAATATTGGCAAAGCATCAGGAAGAAGAGCATTTTTCTTCTTGTAGAAAATGGCACAAAATAAGACAAAACAGCCCTGTTTTATGTAATCACATCTGTATTTAAATATGTGTATCATTCTGATTGTATGCAATGCATTTTGAATACAATAAAAAATCTTTTCATTCATTTGAAAATATACTTTCTATTCATTGACATTGAACAAAGTCATTTTTGATAAACAGCAAAAAATAAGACTAGTAGAAGTAGAGAAACTTGTCATCAAACCAACACCAATGAAGCAGCATTGAAAAAATTCTGAAAAATCTTCTGCCCTCAGTTAGGCGTTTCTAACCCAAACTATGCAGCCAGCTAAACATAGTATTTCCAGTGTTGTCTGAAGACCATTTACTATTAGTATTCTTTGTAAAACTGCAAAATAGATACAAATAGATATTCTCTCATATATGAGACATGTACAGAATGAATGTTAGCATGGAAGCTAACAAATGTGTACCACCAAAAATCCTGTTACAATACAACTGCATGACTCAGCATAGGCCCAAACTAGCTAGCTCTCAGAGCAGAGAAAAACATATGGATGACCACATCAGTTGAAGGTAAATCCGCATGTTTAAATACTTACAGATTATGTTTTTGCCAAGGATTACACAAAATGCAGAAAAATGTGTGCTCTTATGAAAATGCTTGTTGTGCTGCTCTCAAAATGGCGCTTGGACTAAATTGCCTGCTGCTTACACTTGAAGGCTGCTAGATGGCGCTGCCACGCAAATCTAATCACAAAAGAAGAAGCTAGGGCATTTGTAGCAATAGGGACCTCTAATGGAGAAAGATAAAATTACACCAGCACTCAATGAATGAACTTGGGGACAGAACAAGCTAATTACATTAAAATTAAAGCAATACAAATACATGGTGTGTCATGTCATGGTGATTAACCCAAAATGTGCCGCAACTTAGTTTAAAACAAGATAGAATAAAAAGAAGTCCATCGAGGGGAATGAGGTAGTGTGCATCTTAGAATGCAGAACACTGTTGCCCTCTCCTGGTTCCACACTTGCATGACCATGCCATCGGGCAACACAGTTTTGGAAGGACTTGGCAGTTTTGGAAGGACTTGGCAGTTTTGGAAGGCCTTGGCTGTCTCCTGCTGAACCTAATTGCATGTACACAGGTGTCAACCAAATTTGCCAGTTTGTAAAATGCAATACAAAAGATAACATTGTTCAATGTTCCTTTTCCACAATCTCTTGTGCCAATCATATCAAAATGTATCACATTATAATGTGTTAAACCAATCTATGAAGATATGCTAAGAAGTGATATTTATTTAAAGAAAAAACTGCCAGCACATCAACTATATAAAGCTTTTTTTTTTTTTTTATGAATAGTATTAACAGTTCAACTTTTTTTTGTTGCATTATGCATTTTTTCATTCAATTATTCATTTTCTACCTCTTATCCTCACAAAGGTTGTGGGTATGCTGGAGCCTATCCCAGCTGTCTTTGGGCAAGAAGCGGGGTACACCCTGGACTGGCGGCCAGCCAATCACAGGGCACATATAGACAAACAACCATTCACACTCACATTCATACCTATGGACAATTTGGAGTCGCTAATTAACCTAGCATGCACGGGGAGAACATGCAAACTCCACACAAAGATGGCCAAGGGTGGAACTGAACTCAGGTCTCCTACCAGTGAGGCCTGCACACTAACCACTCATCCGCCATGCAGCCTGTGCATTTTTGTTTTAACTTTTCATTCAAGTGAAATTCAGGTACAATATGTGCAATACTACCTTTTGTTTACTGCAATTCCACATTTTGGTTCCTGCAAATCTACATTTAGTTTACTGTATAGGTTATTGTTTTTGATGTACATATATTTACATTTATTTTGAACAGCACCCGCCACTTTTTATAATTATATTCTTATCCTTATTTTAATTTTTTCCTTATTTTTTTATTTTTACTTTCTACAAAATGCACTGTGGAGTTGCACTCAAATTTCGTTTTGTGCAAAACAATGACAACAAAGACGATTCTGATTCTAGTTGAATACAACATATTACTCAAAACTATGATGCATTCAAAGATATAGATAGTATTTTACACTTAGTGTGTTACTGTAATGCAGTGCTTCTCAATAATTTATTTTCTGTCATGCCCCCCCCAAGGAACAGAAATGTTTTGTGCCCCCTCACCCCCGATTTTAAATATAAGAGAAATTGATATTTCTTCATTTATCTGTAGTGTAATGAAAATATGTTAAAACAGAGTGAACCACTGACAGTGCCATGGAAGCATATTACATTATTATTTTTTGTAGTTCGCACATTCCAAAAACATGTACATGTTAGGTTAATTGGGAACTCTTGTTGTTGGTTGGTTGGTGTCTAGATGCGCCCTGTGATTGGCTGGCCACCAGTCCAGGGTGTACCCTGCCTCTCGCCCAAAGACAGCTGGGATAGGCTCCAGCACCCCCGCGACCCTCGTGAGGAAAAAGCGGTAGAAAATGAATGAATTAATGTACATGTTAGGTTAATTGGGAACTCTTGTTGTTGGTTGGTTGGTTGGTTGGTGTCTAGATGCGCCCTGTGATTGGCTGACGACCAGTCCAGGGTGTACCCTGCCTCTTGCCCAATGTCAGCTGAGATAGCATGCCCACTCCGCTGTGATTGGTCACACTTCCCCAGCTTCCTAACTCTGCACCATATGAGGAAGTCCGCCCCTCCGACATCACAAAGGAGCAGTTTTACCACGCCTTTTGAAACTGAGCGTTTTTGAGCCATCCCAAACTTCTTTCAGGGCTCACTTCCAAATGCGCAAAACCTCCTTATCTGAAACTTTGGCATTGTTTTCCACAAGAATACAACAATCTAACTACGTACACAAGTCAGAAGAGTGGAAAAAGCATAGTAAAGCCTCTATAACAGGGGTCGGGAACCTTTTTGGCTAAGAGAGCCATGAAGGCCAGATATTTTAAAATGTGTATCTGTGAGAGCCATATACATTTTTTAAACATTGAATGCAATAAAATGTGTGCATTTGTATGTAAGACCAACAGTTTTAGATGGGCTCTAATTACGTAGACCAGGCACACTACCCCACGCCAATGGGGTGTGGCCAGCACACTTTAGTGAGCAGCGCAGTGTCCAATAATAAATCAAATACTTGCTGCCATTAATGCAACTTCTGCTGCTGCATAGTTTTGAACCGTATTCAGTACACATATTTCATTCTTTTGGCCATCTTCGTCAAAAGGTTTGGTTCTGCAGCTTTAGCTAGGTGACTATTTGACTAAAGGAGGAAAGTTTACATTTACATGTTTTTTTGACATCTCAATGACCGAGGTAGACTACAGCATTACCCAGTAATAATCAAGTTTTGGTGTTTGACCTGGAAAATATCATCAGGAAAGATGGATATGGTCGGCCACATTGCAGTAGAAAATAGATGGACGAATTAAAATGCATAAGAAAGTTTTGATTTTTAATATTATTTTTAACAGTGATTTCTGTGATGTTTACTTTAAAATGTTAGCAAAAATACATTTTTATTGTGGTAAGAAATGCTTGAGAGCCAGATACAGTCATCAAAAGAGCCCTACCTGGCTCCCGAGCCATAGGTTCCCTACCTCTGCTCTATAAACAAAACTGTAATTGCTACTGTAATGCAACTGTAATTACTAGCTCAAATATGTTTTTTCAAGCTGAACGCCTGATCCCAAAGACGTCATTTTTTCACACTGTACTTGTGTCAAATGTCATATTTACAATTTTCACATTTGGAACTGAACTGTGTGTGTGCACGCGTTTGCTTGTGCACATTTGTGAATACATTAATTCACCAATTAACGTGCAGTTGCACTCAAATTTCGTTGTATGCAATACAATGACAAAAAGGCGATTCTGATTCTGATTTCCCTTGAATGCAATTACAGGGCTCCATGCTTTTACATGAGAAAGATGCATGCTGACCTCTTCTGCCACCATGTGGCTGCTTTACCGCTTAAAACTGCACTAAACTATCGTGAAGTTGCATCATCACCTCTTCTTGCCTCTTGTGAAAAAATGCAAAAGACTATAAATAGATTGTCTTTGGCCTCAGGCCTTCAGGTTGAAAAAACGTATTAAAAGTTGCTTTCATAGGGTAGCGAATGAGTTTAAAACAAGCTGTGTGACACAAACGGCCCCTGGGCCACAGTTTGGACACCACTGGTCTACTCTGTTCTATAAACATTAAATATGGTCCATTTGCTATGTATTGAAAATATCATTAACTTGATGAGTCCAAACATTAAAAGTACATAAATGTGTTTTGGTACGTTTTCACGAGCTTTTAGTTGATTTAATTTTGTATACTAAGAGAAGGCGATGTATTACATTGATGTGAAAACGGGATTTTATTTGCGCGGCGGCAGCTTTGAAGATGACCACGTGAGAAGACGGAGGCTCTCGAGGGCCAGCCATTAGCTGAGCACACGTTCACCACATTGACGCTAATTAGCAGGCCTTCATAAGTATGGCCTTTCATTGTATGCGCCGGTTCTTAACGCTCCTTTTGGCTTAAGTCTGTCCGCACATCATGGCTTTTTCCTTGGTGAGTGACAAATGTGTCATTAACAATTCACTCACAAAGCCTCGTTTCAGTGTCTTCGGTTTGACTTTTAGTCGCAATTGGTGTTAATGACGGTGTGACTTGTGTTGGCTCAGAGAAACGACCCTCGCAGGCCTGACAGCCCAGACGGGGAGTCTCCGGCCCTGTCGACCTGCATCAACGCAGACATCTTCCGTAGGATGAACACCATGCTGGGGAACTCTCTGGATCTGACTGGTGTGTGTACCACCCCCACCAACGGCAAGAGCAAGACGGACTTGCTTTGTGGTACAGTCTCGTTACACTTTTCAACAGTTAAAACACGAACATCGTCCTTGTTCTTCAGGCACCTAACGTAGTTTGGAAAGGTAGCCATTTTCTTGTCACGGCGGGCGATGTACTCCTTTTATTGCCTTTTAAAGGCCTTCCCGGCGATTTCCTAATTAGAATTGAAGCTGCACTATAAATACATATATGTATATAAAAACAAAGACATACTGCTTCAGAAATGTAAAATTAGTAGTTTGACGTTTTATTTGATCATATTTCTTTACAAAGACGTTTTATATGTCTGAGTTTTGAGACATTATGTGCCCAAGTGCACAAAGCAAGGTACATTAAAGGTACAGTATGCAGCTAGCTCAAGGGTACAATACATTTTTTCCCCCAAACAGTAAATGGAAGACCACCACAAACTAGCTTACTACCAGTTGGGGGTTTATAAAAACGTCCTTTAAAAAAAAAAAAACTGTTTTAAAGAAATGGTGAATTAACAAAAGAATTGTGTTGTCTGTTTGGCCTGAATAACAATGTTCTCACTGCTGTCTGGTAGTCAAGTTCTATAGTGTCAACAAAGCAGTCTGAGAGGTCCCCAACAGTTTTCACTCTTGCTGCAATGGGCCATCATGATGGGAAACATTAGTAGCTAATAAGGGTGTCCAAACTATTTCACGATACAGATATTGCAGCCTTGAATACTGGCTGATAGGATATTAATTCAATATCAGTATGAATCATATGTACTTTTATTATGCTGTATTATAGACGTGATATGACTCATAATAGTCTGACCAACTGTATGGCTTTGTGCGTTTGTGGGACCCTATGATTTCCGCGTTCAAGGAATCACTGAATTGGCCAATAAAAATGGAATGTACTGTTTAATGTGGAATTTACTGGAAATTGACATGTGAATGAATGTTGTCATGAGAAGGAACATTTTTGTGAGGGGAGTATTTCCCTGGGGGATGCCTTGATCGTGGCAGATACAAACACTAAACGGCCCCCTCCCAACGAAACGAGTTGAAATGTGAAACACTGGTGAAAGTTGGTCTAATCTTCTCTTGTAATGGAAGCTAAGAGTTGGCTTAGTTTAGCACACTCGTGTGGTGTGTGTGTGTGTGTGTGTCGTGAGTATATTTTCACCATGTGTTTTACGGCTTTAAGGTAATGACCGTTTTATCAAAGGGTCTGAGTGGAAATATAGGCTGGAAAAAAAAAAAACAAAAAAACATTTGGGGTGAAAAACTGATTACATGGGCGATGCATGTGGTGTATAATTGTGACAGTGCAGGTGCAGTTAGGCTTCATAGTAGTTTTGGAGGTGCTCAATGAAGCGTTTAAATCCAACATCGACGGGGTGGCTTTTTTTGTGTTGGTTCAGTATTTAATTTTTTCCCCCACAAAGTGAGTTTAGAGAAGTCAAAGCTGAATATGCATGCAAAGGTTTATTAATGTAAGAAAAATTGTAAAATAGCCGCTGAAATAAAATGGTAGAATCTTTTAAATATACTGTTCAAACTTCAGTGCAATCATGCTACACTCACGGTAGTCTCTCTGCACTGCCGAGAGCACGTCCATCTCACGTTCCCCATGACAGACGGTAACCGTGGTTGATAGTCTTTATCCAGCAACATTTATAGTCTCTTTTGCTGTTCACTCCCGCTATGCAGCCTCCCCTCCTTCATATCTCAGTGGGGATCTACGATCGTTACGCGTGGCAAAAGGGTGCTCAAAGCCAACAGCTGCTGCGGATTGTAAGCAATGGAGCAAACAGCAAACTACAAACGTAACAAGATGAACATCCACAGCTGCACACTTGCTTAAGGGGTCGTTATGGCACAAAAAACATGAGTGATAAAGCACTATTAAGCACTAAAACACAGCAGAAGACAGAGCTGCCTTGCACCTGGACTCCACCATCTTGAAACATGAGACATCTGAATCAAATCCAGTCTATCAATATGGTTATTTTTGATATTGTGCTTAACAGAAATATCAATATTAAAAAAAATATATATCGATATATTACCCAGCCCTAGTTGGAACCTTATTTTGCCTTAAATCGCTTCATATTAGTTCATATGAATATAGTAATGAGCTGGGCAGTGTATATCCTGGTGTATATCTTTGCCACAAAGTGAGTTTAGATCAAAGCCAAATGTGCATGTCAAATTGTTTTTATTAAAAAACATACTTGATCTAAGGTTTTTAATTTTAAACCATACAAGGTGCACATTAAAAAAAATCTTATCTAAAAATAGCCATAACAATAGTGGTCCATTCTTTTCTGAATATAGAAAATTGAAATATAATTTTTTTTATAGCAAACCTTTTAGCTATGCTCAAATCTCAACAAGAACAAAATATGGAGGAGTGTCTGGTTTAAGAGGAAATTTGAAAATGTCAGCAACTCAAATGTACTTTAAACAGTATTTTTAGGTACTTTAAACAGTATTTTTAGGTCAACAGTTTTATAAGACGCAGGCATATTTAATGGAAGGAATACCATCTCCAACTGCATCAGGCTTAGCAGCTGTTTAACTTCCTTGTACATTTGTGCTAAATTGTTACTTCAAAACTTGGCTGGACATGGCAAGTCCATTGTTTTCAGCAGCTTTTTGAAGCTGTTTTTTTCCAGTGTTGCAACGGGGACCATATTACCAATGTGATAAGGTTGCTTTTCACGAGGAACGAAACAGGAGCACGACAAATCACACACCTTCCTGGTGTTGGCGGAAGGTGGTGAAAATGTTTTTGTAATGCTCTGAATGAAGTTACCTTACTGAGTTATTCCTTGCCGGCTTCTTCCACTGCTGACATGTTGGCCTGTTTGCTTCAACTGAGCCTGCAGGCTTCTGCTCCGCCCCTCCTCCCTCCTTCATGCAGGCATGAGGGAAATCCAGCTCAAATCCAGTCTATCAACGATATGGTTGATTTTCATATTGTGCTTACAGCAAATCTCTATTTTAAAAATATTTATTGTCCAGCCCTACCTCCATCAGTACCTTTTTTATAATCTTGATAAGGACGGCAATACAAGTCTTTTGATGACTTTTCGGTCGGATATGTACCCTGATCGTTCATGCTGCAATCGTATCGTATGCCACATTCATGAGTCACTTTGCACGAACTTCTATGGTCAAGTGGCGCCGTAACAGGCATGACTTGATGTAGATTTGTGTACACACTTACTTGAATTATTTATTTGTCCGGACATGTCTGACATGTTTTGGCTGAGTTTTTATTTATGGTCTGAAACCGTGGACCAAGTGAACAAGGCACTGATTCCCAACCACTGACACAGCAGTGTGCCATGGAGCGTTCCTCATGTGTGCTACAGTAAATTCATCGGTTTCAATTAATTGTCCTGAAAAAGAATGTTCATCAATGTACACCACTTGAGGCACAGTTGCACACTACAAAGAAATGCTTTTCCACCAGATGGCAGTATGTGCATCCACTTGTTGCATTCAAGAAACAGAATCCATGGCATGCTTGTTGTCTGTCATAGCCCTGACATCAAGCTAATCAAATGACTCTGCTCTAGAACATGGTGAGCCAGCAGGCCCTTTTTAGGTCCAGCATCAGAAAGCCTTAAACCTGGCTGGACAGAAATTCACTTTCTTGTCCAAAGTCTTAGTCTTAAAGTTTTATTTTTTTTTTATACAAATGTTACAACTCCCACTTTGCAGTCAAACATGTACAACTGATTGTTGCAGCCTGCCCCCCCCCAACATGCACAACTGCAGTTGTCTTGTGGCCTTTTTCTTAATCAAATCTTTCATTTAAGCAAGAATTGCCAACTGTTAGAACTTATGTCATTACTTGCCAAGAGTGCCAGCAGCTGATTCATTCTGCATCACTGGTTTTGTAGCATTGCAGTAGTACATTTTTTTTTTGGGGGGGGGGGGGGGGATTTGGGAGAATTTGAGTTTTTCTTTGATCAGCACAATTCTTGTCTCTGGACTTGGAATGCATCATTTTTAAATGCACCTTTTTTGTAGTCCACTTAAACCATGTGCTTTGTGTAATCTTTAAAATGTTTAAGATTAATTTTTAAAAAAGTGACAAACTAAAGTGAATTGGGAGCCAAGTCCCAGCTCGGCAGTTGCTGAATCAGGGCTGTAGCTGTTTTTTGGAAGCTTTCCAGGCCTGGAGAGAAAGGAGCTGATGCACATTGGCCTGTCCTTTTTAACATCTGATCAGTCAGCTGCTTCCTTGCAGCCGGGCTGGGTCTCCCTGTTCCCCTCAGCATGCTGCTGTGTATATATGGACCAGTATAAACAATTGTCCGGCTGGAAGTTTTCTGGTATGTTTTTGAAGAATCCTCAAGTCTGAATATTTAAGCCTGCTGAGTCATTCACGCTGGTATGATGCCGCTATAGCTGCCTCCCCCTCCCTCACTTGCTCAGGAAACGGGCTAGACAGAAAGCAGCAGCAGCATCGGCCGTCCTCTACTGCCTACTGATACAACTAGCTGATAGCTCTGGCAGGGTTTTAGTTGTCGAGCAAGGAAGCGGCAGGTATGGGACGCTGATGTCAATATCAGGAGTTTGAGCGCATCAGCAGTCATGTCACATGCTGCTAGGTGGGTCAGCCATGCAGACGGAGATGCATGGCACATTCAACGGGCACAGAGGCAGCAGGTTAGCTCCCCCTTCGTCCAGGGTAGGGTTGAAAATGGATTGCTCTTATTGTGACTGTGAATTCTTTGTGGCAGTCTAACACTTTCTCGTTTCTCTTCCTCTGAACTGGATCCTCACACCATCAAGAGCCAGACCTGGCTGCAGTGGGCAGCAGGAGGATGCTCTTTGCCAACTGTGGCGGCATGCCCGGCTCCCAGGAGATGCAGTCATCCAGGCTCCAGTCGAGCGTGGCAGACCTTGGCCTGGGCCTGCAGTCTCTCCGTTTGTCTGGCTGGGACAGATCCTGGAGCAGCCAAGAGACGGAGTCTCTCGCCTCTCCCTCCCAGGTTCAGACGAGCTCGCAGTCAAGTAAGTACCTCAGTTGAATCATTGGCACTCCGAGCAAAACCTGACATTTTGCCCTTGTTTATACATGATAGCTTCAGGTCTCGACACGGTAACATTTGTCATTCAGATCAGCGTATGTCACCAAGCTGTAGCATCACCACTGAGGATGATGCGGCAGTTTTGCTTTGCTTCGTCGCAGTCCAGTGACGCAAGAAACAATGTGGTGAAGCCTCATTATTCCCCATCAAAATGTAATGGCTTAATTACATCATTGATCACACAGATGCTAAGTTTACTGCCAAGTTGCACTCATTTGAGTGGTTTTAAGCAGGCCAAGGAACATGACATTTTTTTTAGTGTTTCAGTTTTTACTGAAGCTAACACTACATTGACTTTTTTTTGTGACCCACTTGTAGTGCTGAAATGGCATCGCTGCTTTTGGGTCCATCCACCATAACTCCATAGAGGTCGCTAAAATGGGCCTCCAATAAAGTGGGACAGAGCTTTGAATGCGGCCTGTAGTTGAATATCCCTGCTACCTGACAAAGCCTCATGTGCTTCATGCAGTGCACTTGGTTGGATGGCTGTGCTATGAAGAAATATGCTTTTAATACCTCAACAGGTGTTTAATTTTTTTTATTTCTTGGACTGACATTGGGAATAACTGTAAGCTTTTAAATTAGAACTGAATTGATAAATTCACAAACTCTTATTAGGAGGCGGAACTGATTGCTTCGCTTAAGTGTTAACTGAATTTGAATACTCTTAATAGCAGCTCTAACACTGGACTGTGGCAGTTTCACCATCCCCGTTTTTTGGCTGGTACCAGTTTCACTTAATCTTCAGCCTCTCAAATTTTCCCTCCTCACAGATTCATGGTAAATGTTCTTATGGCGAATGGTGTGTTTCTGTCCAGTGCTGGGCATTCTGAACAGTCCTTTTAGTAGCCTCCTTGGAAAGGTTCCAGCCTACCTGCCCTCAGAGTCCATGAGTATAACTGCTGACTTCCTGGAGAAGTTCCCCGGCATGGCTCGCATGGCTAACCGTCTGGATTCAAGCTCCTTCTTGGACTCGCGCTCCAGCAGCCCCGAAGACTCTGAGACTAGTGGCTTCAGTTCTGGTTCCGACCACCTCTGTGACATGTTGGTAAGTAGAACCACACCTCCTTGACAAGGTGGTAAATCTGTTTGCACAGCTTGAAATACAGTCTTCCCCCGTTTTTGCGGATAATTGGTTCCAGATTCATCTGGCGTTTCCAAAAGTATATATAAAAAAAAAGTATATATTTATATTCTATATAAATGGACAATTTTTGGCGTTGCAGCATAGAAAACCTATTTGCCATCTAATTTTTGACGTGTGGTGGGCACAGGCAGTGACAACAGAGGTTCAAACTTTCATTATGGCCGGTGTGTATTGTGCCTGTTCTGAAATCATGTCTGGTGCTACAATACTGACACCTGGTCAATGTAGGCCTGGTGCAGACATGCATTCACAATTGGAATGCTTTTTTGTTTGCATTTTAGTTTTCACACATATGGCTTAAATGCTGAAGCAAAGTATAGGTAGTTTGCTTAAATGTACAAAATTGTTTAGTGTTAAACCACAGAACTTATTCTGGGGGAAACCTGAGGGTGCGACGTTCAAACCACCATGTAGTGCGGGATGACTGTACATTTGAAAAAACATGGCTTGTCAGTTTTGTTTTTGTCGTTTGTACTTCAGTCCACTCTGCGGATTTCGCCTCCCCTGCCTTACCTTGCATCAAACATGCAGAAGGATCTGCTGCGACTTGGCTCCCGTCTGGACCCCCAGGACACCAGCTCCCCTCTGACCCCGCCATCTAGTGCCAGCCCTACCTCCTCTGCCCTTTCCCGTCGCTGGCGCACGGGCTCTCCATGGCCTGGTGCAGACATGCTGGACCAATCTGATGATTCATTTAGTATTGAGAGGGAGGCACGTCTGCACAGACAGGCTGCAGGTACCTTTTTATTATAAACTATGGACCAAAGTTTTAGCATTTTGGCATCAGACATCTCATCTTTTAAAATTTTCCTCAGCTGTGAATGAAGCTACTTTCACCTGGAGTGGTCAGTTGCCGCCCAGAAACAACAAGGATCCACTCTACTCCTGCAAGGTCTTTCTTGGTGGCGTGCCCTGGGACATCACAGAAGGTAATTGCTGCTTTCAGCAACAGGGCTTAATTGTTCTTGAGATGCTTATTGGCCTTTAGAGTGAGACTGTTAGCCGTGTAATGAGTTTTAACGCTTTTGAAAGTCACTGAGCAGTCAAACTTTTGCCGTGTATACAGGTCTTTTTTGCAAGAAAAGCTTTGATTTCATAATTTTATGATGTTCATGATTTCAAGTGCTGCATTTTGACATTTTAAGTCACTCTGTACCAGTGGTCTCTCTGGTCTTCAGGAATCAAACCAGTCATTATCGGCCAGTGCTGTCATGTGGTGGTTAAACAGTTTGTTTTCCAAAAGTCAGTAATCTACCACAAGTGGCTTGTCTCCTTCCTTATTACAGCTGGGCTCATCAACACCTTTAGCGGCTACGGTCCTCTGACTGTGGAGTGGCCTGGTAAGGATGGAAAACACCCTCGCTGTCCTCCCAAAGGTAATGTGGCCAAAGGTAATGACAAGCTGGTAGGCTGGTATTTTTTTCTTACATGGTTTCAGGGTGGCACTATGGTGGACACACTGGCATGCTGGTGAGTTTAGCGTGATACAGTACAGTAAGTTGCCAACACAAGGCCAGCTTTAACGTAGCCCTCCTGACGAGTTGGAAGCTGGTAACTAATGGTTGTACACTGGTGTCAATTTAGTGTGTTGGACACAGTTGTAGCCTAGATGAAAATTGGCATTGAAATCTGCAGTAGTTGTGTCAAAAGGAGTAGGAAGAGGCAGCGCTTGATTCTACCTCATTGCTGTTAATTCCTGCCAAATGTTCCACATTCATTAGTTTCAGTTTTACATCCTGCGCTTTTCTAGTTAAAAAGAAAAGGAATGACTTTTGCATTTGACAAAAAGTTGCTGGGCAAAATCAACATTAAAATGATTCAGACAAGTGTTTTATTTTTATTTTTTTAGCAAATGTCATTGAGTATAAGGTGTTTGAAACAGAATCCAAAGTTTTATTCTTTCAATCAAGTGAAGGTGTTGTCCTTGTAGGCTATGTGTACCTGGTTTTTGAAAATGAGAAGTCCGTACGGGCCTTGCTCCATGCTTGCTCCCAGGACCCGTTTCACCCTGAGGATAACAGGGAGTACTACTTCAAGATGTCTAGCCGCAGAATGCGCTGCAAGGATGTGAGTAGAAAAGTATCACTGCTTGTATTGTTTGAAGGTTATGTTGTAGCAAATGAATAATATGATCAAGTGTTTCTCCACATGCCTGCGATATACACTCCTGATCAAAGTAGACTAAATGGAAATTGCAACCCTTTACGTTTTGCACTTTAGAATTTGAAGGAGGTTCTGTTGTTCATAACTGCGTCATTCTTGTTGATCATCTTTCAAAATTGGTTTTGGAAGTGATGTCTATTATTGTAAACCAAACTTGCCATCCATCCACAAATGATTCTCAGTTGATTTGAGCAGGGGAACATGCATTATGGTCAGTTCCATTGAAGGATAAAGCACCCCAGATCACGATGGCACCCCCTCCATGTACTCCTGTGTGGGGGAAACATCTTGGTTGGAAAAAACAAAAGGATGAATACCTGACAGAAAATGACATTGATCCACATTTTTGTCAAGATCGGCTTTAAAGGCTGTGAAACTTTTGCTCAGCTGAAGAGCTTGTTTCACATTTTTCCCCCTTCACTCCAATTTGTGTTTACATTTTGAAGCTCTACTTGGAACCTCGAGATCCAACAGTCCAAGAATGCAATTTTTCAACCAGTCTTAAAATTTTGATCAGGAGTCTTTGTACACAGGAGGAGGTGATGTCAAATTTGCACAAAAGGTCCTCATACAAAGTATTCTAAACATTTTAAATGGGTCAAATTATTTCTTGTGCTGAACACCCACTGATCGTTGCGTGATATCTCTTCACTAGATTTAAGGACTGAGTGTTAATTTGCATGAGCGTAGGTGAACGGGTACCGCCAGATCTATTTGTGGTGGTCCAAATTTACTTGTCCCACCCTGCACCAAATTAAGTATATCCTGTTACATACTTGCATAAAGATTTTAAAATGCACATTAAGACGTGTTGTCCTCTGATTTCAGGTGCAGGTTATTCCCTGGGTGATTTCTGACAGTAACTATGTGCGCTGCCCTGCTCAGCGTTTGGACCCCAGCAAAACTGTGTTTGTGGGTGCACTGCATGGCATGCTAAACGCTGAAGCACTGGCCAGCATCATGAATGACCTGTTTGGAGGGGTCATGTATGCAGGCATTGACACAGACAAACACAAATATCCCATAGGTAACAATTGGTGATTCTTGCTTAAGTTCATTGGTATAGATTCTTGAAAGGGGAATTGCGGAGTTTTGCCCATCCTTTACAATCCTTGTGTGAAACATGAATGCCTTTGCTTTTCTGTGCATTATAACGCCAAATTATTTAATATGCCAGTCATTTTGACCTCAGTTTTCTATATTTATACATTTTACTTTTTATATAAATGCTATCATTCTTGAACAAGTACATTGATAATGTAACACTTGGAGTATTATTTTGATTTAAAACATTACGGAACATAGGCACATTGACTTTAGCACCAACACTGCTTTCGTCAACAAGGTAACTCTCTGTAGCTCTAATATACAGGTCAGTTATAGAAATAGGGCACTGTTGGCATTTTTGTTTGAGGCTTAAGCATAGCTGTGTCCAATGATGTGCATATTAGCGAGCTTGTATGAACTCATTAACACTTGACCCCTATGGTGTTTGTGTACAGGCTCTGGGCGTGTGACTTTTAACAATCAGCGCAGTTACCTGAAGGCTGTATGTGCAGCCTTTGTGGAGATTAAAACACCAAAGTTTACAAAGAAGGTAGGGTATTTCTAATGTGCGTGTGGGGATTTGTGGAAGGCTTTGCACAAAATGACAACATGAAAATATAAGTTTTGCCTCTCCCTTTAGGTCCAGATTGATCCTTACCTGGAAGACTCCATGTGTCAAGTTTGCCTTCGCCAACCTGGACCGTTCTTCTGCAGAGACCAGGTGAGTGGTCTGTTGTGTGCTCTTTGCTGGAGAGTTAATGAACATTCAGGAGATATAACACGGACATATGTTCAGTTTTTTTTTTTTATAATATAGACCACACGGAAATGGTAGCAATGTTTACATGAGTTTTTCGCTTTCTGAATGGAATCTTTTTTTTCTTCCCGAATGACCTTTCTGAAAATGATATACGTGGAAAGGAATATTCCAATCTCTTGTCTACATGCGCCGCTATAATGAAACAGAATAGTCAATGGGGCATGTGCAGTAAAACGTAAACATCACGTGATAGACGTTCTTTCACTTGTTGGAATAACTCTGTATTGCCAGTTTTTCATTCGTCCAGTCTTGAATAGTTTGGATCAAAAACAAACTTTCCGCAGCAGTCCAGTGCCGATTGCTCACCTCCATTTTTAAAACCGAAAAATTTCGTATCTGCGCTGAAAGAACGCTCCTGGGATTAATTTAAACAGGAAAAGATTACATTCAATCTTGCTAATATTTTATAATTAAACTCGGACATGTTTTTATATAGATATTTTGTAATTCACTGGACTTGTGAATAAAGTATAAAGGGTTTAGACTTTATACTTTAGGTGGCGGTAAACCACACGAAAGCTGCTTGCCAACCCCAATAAACAGAAGAATAAACACAGCCGCCTTCTTCGTGTTTTTCAACTTTCCGTTTGAGCGGGTACAAGATGCCTCAATCGGATTGGGAAAAGGAATATTCCACCCCCGTGAATCAGATTATATATTTGGGATTGGCACTTTTCTTTCGGAATGGTTAAATTTCTGTTAATGCAAATATAGCCACATATTATACGTGGCTAGTTTTTGCTTCCAGAGTAGGGAAACTGTGCCATGTCTCTATTTCACCATTTTTGTGACTAATGCTTTTTTTAAAAATCAATCCTTACAAGCATGCAATTGGTCAGTGAATTTCTAATGTGATAAAATTGAAAGTGGTCTGTTGTGCAGTAGTGTACTGTGAGTGAGAGTTGGGTTTGTGCAGGCCTGCTTCAAGTACTACTGCCGCTCCTGTTGGCACTGGCAGCACTCCATGGACATCCTGAGCAACCATCGCCCCCTCATGCGCAACCAGAAGAACAGGGATTCCAGCTAGATTGCATGGATGGGCTGGAGAAGGTTCCCCCTTGGGCGAGGCTGCCGATGACCGAGGAGAGCACGTGCCGGACATCCCTCAGCGTGAGGGGTGGGGCACTCCACCAGGCACTGGGATATCACTGTAGGAAATGTTCACTTTTTGCACTTGCTACATTTTTGCTGTTCACATTTGGCACTATGCACCGTGACCTTGTTGGGAGAGACAAGGGACCGTTCACTTTGAAGCATTTTCTCAGACCTGTGGCCAGACACGCCCTCAAGTGTCAGCAAAAGGTTAGGAAGCAGACGAAAATGCCTTTCATTTTTTTTTTTTTTTTTGGTTGACATGTGTTGCATAGTGAAGAGCAATCACGCAAGTCTCATTGCCGTTCATTGGCAAACGCCATACAGTGCCTTTAACCTTTTAGTTTTCCCCGCCTCCCCCTTCCCCCGGTTGGCGTGTTTTTCCCAGTGCGAGCCAACTGGCGTGTCTTACTTTGGGAGTTGAACGTTGGGCTTCATTTAACCAGTCGCATTTCAGACTTTTACGCAGTTTTTTACTCATTTGTACACACAGCGGTTTTAAGTCAGAACATGAAAAATTTGAACAGAATTCTACCTGGTGGCTGTTTATGAGAGAACCCCTTTTATTTTTTTTCCTCCCACATTTTTCTGCCTTTTTTTAATTTGCCCTCCCAAATTTCAAGGTGACGGGCAGAGATTTGCAAGTCCCATCTAACTTGCTTTGTTGCAGTTATATTAAATGCTTGTTACAATACTGCTTCACTTGCTCATCCATCAAGTTTCTGTCAACTGATGGATCTTAAGTGAAAATTTTTTTTTGCACTTTTTAATTTGCACTTGGAGAGGTGGCATCGGTTTTAATCACATTTGTACATCAGCAGGGGAACATGCCCATGTCAGCTGCTTGGTTCCTGTTGAGTGTAAGAACTTCCATATTGCTGATAAATTAGTCCAGCCAGACCTTGAGTAGACCCCCCCCCCCCCCTCCAGTAAAGTAAAGCATCCACACTTTCAAAGCCTTCTTTGCCTTCCTGTTCCTGTTGGACATGATGGCATCAGCTGTGTGCCAAAGACTTTCCTTTCCATTCAGTTGATCATGCTGAGCTTATTGTCCTGTAGGCCAGCTGCTTTTTAGAGTTTTCAAAGTCTACCTCATTGTGGTCTGCTTACAGTTGTGGAGTATGTTCAGATTGGGCACAATAAAGGTGTTTAAGCATTATTGCTCTGCCTGGTGTTTTAAATCGTGTTAGGCCTTGGTGTTATGAATTTAGCAAAAATGGCGATCGATTTAGGATCAGTGATTGGCTCAATTATAAAAGCAGCAAGTTCTTTGCTGTCACAAATTACAACTGAATGTTAATCATAAACCTCAACGTATAAGTCTATTGGTCATTTTAGCCCAAATGGAAAAGTTCTGATACTACTTTGTAAAAGTCTGATCACCTACTGGTGAGTTTGAGTATATTATCAAATATATTGAAAGCATTAAGCACTGGGATGGGCGGGGCAAAACAGTCTGTCAGTGATGAGCACCTTCCAGCTCACGCAAACCTTCACCCCTTCAGGATGCATGATGCTGAAAGTCCCTCCCTAATGTCATGTGCGATAAGCAGGAATGTCACTTGCATTAAAGACGTCACACAGGCTGTAGAAAGTCATGGTGTATAGTTTTCTGCAACGTTATTGTGTTGACATGCTGATAAAGGAGGAAAGCTGATTATGAGCCGGACTTGCGCACAAATCTGAGAAGCTGCTTGGGTTTCTTTCCTGTATTTGATCAGGAAATGGCAAGTTCAGCCTTTGTTTTGACTTAAAATGTCAAATGATTGAATCATAGAAAATACATTTAATAGCTTCGTTGAACGGTTAGTTTGTTTTTTAGTTTGTATTTTTCATCATGCGCCCTGACTGCATGCCAGTTGAAATAGCAATTGAACACAATTTTAAAAGCTTAGGATAAAAACTAAAAGCAATCTTTTGATTTCCACAGTGGAGGCAGAAATGGTCATGAAAAATAAACGAAACTTTTTCCATCCAACTCTATTCTGAATGTATTTTAAGCGTGCTGCCAAGGTTATGGAAACATGTGTAGTCTGTGTGACCACCTCCTTGCTCATCAGACAAAATGGAAATGTCATACCCATGCACCCTGAAGGGGTCAGGCATGTGGGCTGGAAGGTGCTTGTCATTGCTGTTCTTCCAGAGGAAAAGCGGCACCAACTAGCAGAAAGTCCAAATGTATTTGAGGTATTCTTATGCTCATTTGATGCTTTTGAGTGAATGAGTAAATGAATTAGACTGCCATGATGGATTATTATATACCTAAACTCAACAGGATGTGTTGGGACGTTTTCTGGCGAAGGAAAGGCTGCATGTACTTAATAATACGCAGATACAAGCCCATCAGGTATTTTACTGACCAGAGAAGCTACATGTCTCCAGGCATTGGAAATGCAGTGGTTTCTGTTGCGGTCAGAGTGGTAACCATGGTGATGACGCATTACGTACCAGTCCTGTTGCAGCAGGCAAGCTTTGGGAAAATACCTGAATAGTTCCTTAAAATCTGCTTTGATGTCACTTGTCATTTTTAATCGGGCTACCATTTGAACATTAAGCTTTATACCGAGGAGGCACATTTCTTGGCAGGTCACCAGAAGGAGATGAGGTGCAGCAATTGAAGCTCACTGCATGTCACTCATGGCTCCTTCCATCGCTACACATCCCAAAGAACCCTGGTTCTGGAAGAAGGCTAAAGAAAAGCAACGCTGCATTCAAGATGCCAGGTTGTTGCCATTTTACAGTTTTGTTCAGTGGGAGGCACAAAGTTGTTTTGCAAATATCAAAGAATTCCAAAACATTCTCTGGTTTAGGCCAGAGAATGACTTTCAAAGCATGAATAGATTTCAGTGTTTTAGCAAGTGAGGGAAAATGGAATGTTCTACCAAGCAGCACAAAGACTTCATATTTTTAAAATGATATCCAAGATGCTCGTAATGGCTGATCAGGTCATACGGCCTCGCAGAAGATGTGTAAGATCTGGGTTTGAATCATCTGTGTAGAGTTCCGTTGGAGTGTGACGTCCGATGGCAGACTGAGTTTGCCCAGACTTGGTATATTTATTTGACCAGCATTCAAACACTTATGGAAAACCACTAAAACCAAAAAATGGAATTTAATGAAAGGGAGCAAAGAAAAATCTATTCACTTCCATCAATGACGTGTTGCTACATTGTCGTTGTCCTTTCAAGGGCTCTCAATCTGCCCAGAATGTCCCACTGTAGCCCATCAGTTCATCTCCATTGTTCTGCACTGTTGACCCCAGGTCTTCTCCCTGTAACCTCACTCTTCCACTTCGGGTCCCTCTCATTCACATATTCTCTGTTATAACTGTTACATTTGTTCACTTCCTGCTTTCCTAATATAGTTTAATTTATTTTTTTGTCCCGTACCTCGTAGGAGGTGATATGAGCATCCAATGCCATAATGGGTACCATAGTGCATGTCAATATAGTGATATATATAGCACATCATGACTGGTTCAAGACTCTTCATCCTTGTATTTAGCAAACATCAACTGCTTGTATTGTTTCTTGAATTGGCTCATCGTTGTGCATTGTTTGATTTCCTTACTCAATCCATTCCATAGTTTGATTCCACATACTGAAATGCTATGGCTAGCATAACGTAGTCCTAGCATAGAAGTGTTTCAAATGTACTTCTTCCCTGAGATCATATTTCTCCTCTCTTGTAGAGAAGTATTGGAGGACATTTTTAGCTAATTGCTTATTTTTAGCCTTGTGCATTATTTTAGCTGTTTGAAGATGAACTATATCAGCAAGTTGAAGTATTTGTGATTTTACAAATAAGGAGTTAGTATGTTCTCTGTAGGCGGCATTATGAATTATCCTTACTGACCTTTTTTGCAGTACATTTAGCCAGTGAAGATTGCTTTTATAGTTATTAGCCCATATTTCCACACAATAAGTAAGATATGGTAGAACCAGAGAGCAATAAAGAGTGTGGAGTGATTTCTGATTGAGAACAAATTTTGCTTTGTTCAATATTGAAATATTGGTGACCCCATTGGTCCACAGGTAAGATGAACGCTGTACACCTGTTCTTAATAAACCAAATAATACTAAACAGATGTTGAATTTAATTTCTATTCAACCAGTACATCTCAATAAGTTAATATAATGTGTATATTTAATATAATATAATATATAATAACGTCATAGTGTGGTTCTAATCTCCACTAGTAAGCATCATCAGTATTCATCAGGAAGGACATCTGGAATATAAAGTGCTCAAGCTAAAATCACTATGCAGATCAAAAGATCTGCTGTGGCAATTCGGTGATCAGGAAAAAGCCGAAAGAAACAAACAAAATATATTCTAGACCTTAAAGGGACATGTGATGAGTTCTAACTCCATCTCCTCCATCCAAGCCTTCTTCTGCATCTGTCTCTCTCACACCAACTACCCTCATGTCCTCCTTCACTACATCCATAAACCTCCTCTTTGGTCTTCCTCTACGCCTCCTACCTGGCAGCATCCTTCTACCAATATATTCACTATCTGATGTACCCCTTCCTGATCCTATCCATCCTGGTCACTCCCAATGACAACATCAGCATCCTCATCTCTGCTACCTCCAGTTCTGCTTCCTGTCTTTTCCTCAGTGGCTCTGTCTGTAGACCAAACAACATGGCTGGTCTCCCCACAGTTTGTATACCTTTCCTTTCATTTTAGCTGAAACTCTTCTATCACACATCACGCCTGACTTTTCTCCACCCGTTCCATCCTGCCTGCACACGCTTCTTCACCTCATTTTCACAATCTCCATTGTTCTGGACTGTTGACCCCAGGTACTTCAAATTCTCCACCTTCTGTATCTCTTCTCCCTGTAACCTCACTCTTCCACTTGGGTCCCTCTCATTCACACACATATACTCCGTCTTGCTGCAGCTAATCTTCATTCCTCTCCTTTCCAGGGCAAACCTCCACTCTTTTAGCATCTCCTCCACCTGTTCCCTACCCTCACTACAAATCCCAATGTCATCTGCATTCATCATAGTCCATGGAGATTCTTGTCTAAGCTCATCTGTCAGCCTGTCCATCACCATAGCAAACAAGAAGGGGCCCAGAGCTGATCCCTGATGCAGACCCACCTCCACCTTGAACTCTTCTGTCACACCTCCAGCACATCTTCCCGCTGTCTTCCAGTCCTCATCCATGTCCTGCACCTCTTGAACATACGTACTTCTCTGTCACTCCACTTCCTCCTACAATACCACAGTTGCTCTGTAGGCACCCGTCATAGGCTTTCTCCTGATCTACAAAGACACAAAGCAGCTCCCTCTGACCTTCTCACTAGCTTCATACCTCTGTCGTTGCCACAGCTTCCCCACTCTTCATCCTTTTCAATGCTCTTCTGATTTCCTCTTTACCAATCTTTGCTACTTCCTGGTCCACAGTAGACACCTCTTTTACTCTTCCTTATCTTGCCTCATTCATCAACTCTTTAAAATACTCTTTCCATCTTCCCATCCCACTACTGGCATCTGTCAGTAGGGTGGTCAAGGTCAGGAATGACCTTGACCTAACCTAACCTGCTCCACATCCTTCCCATCTGTCTCTGCCTTGCCAACCTGTAGAGATCCATATCTCCCTCCTTCCTGTTCAACCTAGCATACAAGTCATCATAGACCTCGTTTGGCCTTTGCCTCCTCTACTTTCACCTTAGCATCCATCTCTCTGTACTCCTGTCTCCTCTCTTCAGTCCTCTCCATGTCCTACTTCTTCTTAGCTAACCTTTTTGGCCGTATACACTCCTGCACCTCCTCATTCCACCACCACGTCCTCACCAAGACACACCAAGTGCTCTCCTACCAAGTAGTCTCCCTCATCACATTTGCTGTATTGTCCAGGCATCTGGAAGCACCTCCTGACCATCCAGAGCTTCTCAACTCCTGCCTAAAATCCTACAACACTCTTCTTGTTCTTCTCTCCTTCTTTGACCAACAGTAACCCAATTTCCACCAGCACCCTGTAGGTGAACAGCACCCATGGCGGTCGGTGTTAACCTGGGCCTCGACCAATCCGGTATGGAAGTCAGGTTGTTAATTTGCATATTTGTCTTGGCAACATTTTCGGAGGCCCTTCCTGAAATAGGTCCTCCCTTCCCATCCTATCCTATTGACTCGGTGCTTCTGAAATGGTGGGATGGGTCCGGGGACCATCAGGGACCATGAGAAGCTTTCATTTTAAGACATGCTAGGTTCATTGATGACTCCAAAATGTCCGTTGGTATGAATGTCAGTGTGAATGGTTGTGCCTTGTATCTCAATTAATGAAATAAATGAGTTACCCCCATGAATGCTCCAAAGAAGCATGAATGAGAGTAAGACGCTTGGTTGATGGAAATAATTCTATGACTTTATTTAAGAAGTAAAAGGGTCTATAGTCCTCGTGGGGTCTTGAAGTTCATGCCAATAATGGGTTGAGTCACTTGGAGTCTGGAAAGTCCACCAAAGTCCTGCAAAGAGACCAAGCAAGAGATTAACACCTGACCCAAAGCAGGTAGCACACCATTTGGGCTTTAGAACTTGAAATCATGCTGAATGGAAGTATAAGTTTTAGTTAGTTTTAATTAGTATTAACTCATTCACTCCCGACATTTCTTATTTGGATTTTCCAAGGTGCACGGAATGTTGTTCTAGGGCTACTAGATATGCTAGATATGGAAACATTTTCCATTCTTTAGTAATCTGTGGTAGGACATAGCTGTTTCAGTAAAAGGAGACATTTTCACTTTGACGCAAATGGAACCATATGGATTTGAACTTGAATCTTGAACCAGTCATGATGTGCTATATATATCACTACAGTATATTGACACGCACTATGGTACCCATTATGGCATTGGATGCTCATATCACCTCCTACGAGGTACCAGGTACATTACAAGAAACAAACCTTAAACTGTATTATGGAAAGCAGGAAGTGAACAAATGTAACAGTTAGTGATTGTAAAAGTACCAGATGGAGGGGTAGGATTTAATAAGCTTTGCTTCTTCCTACTCCTTTTGGACATGTGGAACTGGGAACTGATTATGGGATGCACTTAATTGGAATCTGATGCATGTTCAAATACAATACAAGACATAAATAAAAACCGTCTTTGGGAACAAGCGGTTGGGTTGAAATAGAAAAAGACGTCATGTCCTTGGTAGTGAATGAGTTAACATTGCCGAGTTAACACTGACCAGCATCTTCAGCATGTCTTTAGTCTCCGGGTCCACTTCTATGATCTCCTGGTCCAGAGCAGAGTTCTAGACACACAAGCGATACCGTGGTCATTTCCACGTCATCCACCAGAAGTAAGTAGTATTAAATAAGTGTGTGAAATGAAATAAATGAAGCTTTTTCTGACCAAATTTGCTGTTGCATAATTGGAATCAGAATGGGATGCATTTTGTCTTCCTGTGCTTGCATGTGTTGAGCAACAACAGCTGATGTGTGTGAAGCAAATCTTATGGACGGAAGAGAAGGCGGGTCAAGTTCAGACCTCCGGAACGTAGTTGTCCCTCCTCTCCCTCTCCTCCTCCTGCAGCTTGATGGAGATGCCTCGCACTGGACCGCACTGGATGCGTTTCATCAGGTGGGTCACATAACTGCCACAACAAAAACAACAACACAGGTTTTGGATTATTAATGCTAATGAAACCCCTGCACAAAAGCTGTATCAGTTATTATGCAGTTAGTCAAATACATATACGGGGGGTGTTTGGTCATATTTTTATCTTTTTTGTGTCTTCTTTTCCCATGATGTATGGGAATTAAATAGTTATAATTAAGGGATCTAAAGGGAATTAAGGGAATAAAGGGATGTCTGATATGCCCACATTGTCCAACTCACTGTCAATTTCCAATATCAACCAATAGCAAGTGTAATCGCATATTTTTGTTCAGCAGTGTTACTCAATTATTTTCTGTCATGCCCCCCCCCCCCAGGACAGGATTTTTTTTTTTTTTTTTGCACCACCCCATTTGAAATACTAAAGAAACTGATCGTATTTGATTTTCATCTCTGTGTACTGTACAGACTAAACTTGAAAGTGAAACCAGGAAATTGCAACAAAATGGAGAGCATTCAGGAGCCAAAATGCATGTTGAGTACTAGAAATGTGTACATGTTGGTAGGTCTTGTCGGATAAAAAATACTTTTACTGATGTTTGATAAAACAAGTGACATGTACCATTGAGTTCATAATGCAGTTATAGATTTGACAGCAGAGGGACAATCATAAATACTAATCACGATAACATCATTTAACGAAGCATTATAACAATATTAGTGCAAGAATATTACAACATAATTAGTATGTGTTAATAGAGGGTTTGATAGAAGTATGTAGAAGTATTAACAGAGTGTGTTCATATACTGTAAGTAGATTTCAGAAGTGTTTAGGGATTCACCAATCATATAGTTTATCATTCTAAGTGCCTCAAAGTAAATACAGAATAGAAGTTACTATTTAACCAAGTAGCCCAAACAAAATAATACAGTATTAACCAGCAATTGAATAAAAAGGAACAAAGTGAGTAAAAGGTCATGTACAGTCCAGTACAGTACAGTCCAGTCAACCAGATGGGACACAGCCAGGCCTTGGGACAAGATATGCTGCGTGTTAGAAACAAACATCCCATCAGCAGAAGGAACAACGTACACCTGATGTCGTGTCATCACAGGATGCTGATGATTATCTACATATTGTTTCATCATTCATTGTATCTACATATCGTTTCATCATTCATTGTATCTACATATCGTTTCATCACTTTCTTTAAGACACCACCAATAAGAATGGACAGTGGAATATTAACCCACGCGTGACTTTAATGATCCCTTATGAGCTCTGATGTTGATCTTGTTAAGGCTACCTGCTCTACATCGGTTCTCATGAAGTCAAAATCCTGATACCGATATCATCCGATATTACATTTTTAGGCTGATAATTATCAGACAGCCCTAGTTATAGTTCTGTTATAGTTGAATCTATGAATTCAATCTATGGTAAATACATGAAGTCATGTCTTCCATGCTCCAAGAGTTCCTTGTGAAATCAGCTAATGGTTGACTCTTTATGTTCATTTCTTTTAAGAATTCATTCATTTTCTACCGCTAGGGTCACAGAGCTGGAGCCTATCCCAGCTGTCTTGGGGCGAGAGGCACGGTACACCCTGGACTGGTGGCCAGCCAATCACAGGGCACATATAGACAAACATGCAAACTCCACACAGAGATGGCCAAGGGTGGGATTGAACCCTGGTCTCCTAGCTGTGAAGTCTGCGCGTTAACTACTCGACCACCGCGTCGCCCTCTTTTAAGAATTATGTTTGTGAAATAAATGACAAGTACTTCAAAACAGGGAGATACTTTTCAATCAGCCTGTACTGTCATATCATTATCTTTGGTAATATCAGATATTGCATACCGATAGTGGATAGATGTACCTCATGTTAGCAGTACATAGTCAAACCAGGGCTCTACGTTAAAAACCAAAATGACTTGCCCATGGGGAATCCTTAAGGTGAGAACTACTTGCCCGAACTTGCCCCATGTAAAATGAAAAGACTGCCATAATGATATCATATATTAATATATGCTGATAATTCATCAGATAATAGTACTGATGCATTGTATTTGGAGGAATGTCTGAAAAATTGTGGAGATGTATGTTAACATGGCAAGCCATGCTACCTTACACATGGTAGTCGTAGTAAGCAGTGATATTTATAAGTTGTGCACCACAATGAAACATTATTGAATAGACACATTTGTGTACTAGTAAAGTGTTTTTAATCCAGAAAAAAATGCTCAATGGTCAAACAATAATTTGTGAAGCAAAGGTGAGAAAAATCCACAGAGAAATGGAAGCGCTAGATTTTGTAGCTTGTGCAAAATCAGCACTTGGTATTGGATCTAATGGGTGGTGTTTCATTGTGACCACTTCAAATTGTCACAGCAATGTGATTCACTCACCTGTGCCATCATTTGATTTGCTGCCGCTAATAAAATACTTGTTTAGGAGGCACTGCTTCATCACTTTTTGCTGTTTCCTTCACAAGTTGTTGAAGAATTAGACCATGTTGGCAGGGACGCCATGATAGATGTTTTCCTAGTCAAACCATCGCTGATTGGTTGATCGCCAACAAGAACGATAAAACACGGACTGTGGACTGCGGAAATAAAGGATTCTGATTGGTCCATTTCAAGATTTGCAAGGATTGGTTTGCAAATTACCACCGGAATTACGCAGTCCGTGTTTTACCAACACCCAACAAGAACCGCTTTAAAAAAAACTCTTGGCAGTATGGCATGCCAAAGTGCACTTGCCCCACGGGAATATCACTGATTGGATTTACTTGCCCCAATTTTGTTTTAACTTGCCCCGGGCCATCGGTACATCGTTATTGTCGAGCCCTGCAAACTAATGAATGTTTGCAGATTAAATCCCAATCATTCATTCATCAGGTCGGCTGAGCTGGCAAATATAATGCAGAGGTCTGCTTTTCTTCCAGGTGATGCAAATGTAATAAATATAATATAATAACAACAAATATAATAACTCTTATATCAAATATAATAACTCTTTAGACCACGTGGCTTCGAGAAGCCAAACTAAGCTCTTAAAAGGTGCTTTAAGTCACCTTGGATGCGCTACACTCCTTTCAAATCAGATTACACTTCAGTATGCCATGCAGCCCACCACCACAGCTTCAAAAAACCCTAGGGGGAACCTTGTGTAGTCTGGATGCGAATATTGGAGATGCAGGCTGATATGATCTAATAGCCCCGATATCGGCCATTCCAGTTTGTAGATTTAGCAGCAACGTGTGCACAGGCTGACATCCCATTAAAAAAGGGAGCCAGTTTTCTACCAATAAATAAATATGCTTCGAGTGTATTTCATGATATGGATTAAGCTTTTTAAAATGTTCTATCATTTTATATTGTATATTGGGGCGGCACGGTGGTCTGGGGGTTAGCGCGCAGACCTCACAGCTAGGAGACCAGGGTTCAATCCCACCCTCGGGCATCTCTGTGTGGAGTTTGCATGTTCTCCCCGTGCATGCGTGGGTTTTCTCCGGGTACTCCGGTTTCCTCCCACATTCCAAAAACATGCTAGGTTAATTGGCCACTCCAAATTGTCCATAGGTATGAATGTGAGTGTGAATGGTTGTTTGTCTATATGTGCCCTGTGATTGGCTGGCCACCAGTCTAGGGTGTACCCCGCCTTACGCCCGAAGACAGCTGGGATAGGCTCCAGCACCCCCCGCGACCCTCGTGAGGAAAAAGCGGTAGAAAATGAATGAATGAATATTGTATATTGTGATATGTCCATAAATGCCCCATGAAGTCCCCAGTCAGGACCCTCTATCTTGACCGTTTTTTAAATAGTGTCATCAAAATGATAGCAACAGCAGGAAGTCAACTTCATGTTTTGTCGTGAAATATTGTTTCAAACCATGACATCATTTTATGACGCAAACCAAGAAGCTCAGTCAACACGAACCTCCAGTCCAAGTTTGTGAACATCTCCACTGTGTCTGTTACCTTCTCGATGGTGTATTTCATTGCACAACATTTAGTTCATTCAATCAATGATTTGTTCAAATCAGCCGTGAAAGGCTGGCGCCCCGTCCAGAAGCTGGGGGGACCCTTCCTCTCCGATTTTCATTTCTGGCTTCAGCAAAACCACCAAACTCAAACTCACCCGGCGATTTTGTTGCGAAGAGGTTTGCTGGGAATGATGGCGATGTCCTCACACACCTTCTTGTTGGTGTGGAAGTCGTTGCCCAGGCGTGTGTAGTACTTCTCGATGATGACCCTGGCGGCCTTCTTGATCGTCTTCGTCCTGACTCGTCCCTTAGAAGACCAAAACACAAACGTGGATCAATGCAATGCTGGTCCTCATCACCTCCATCCACGCTAGCTCAGAACTGTAATCAGTAAACATACTTTCATTCATGGAGCCACATTAGATGAACAATATCATCTCCATTCCAGTCTTCTGACAAGAACGCCCCCCCACAAACATGTCATTGACAGCAAACTACGCTCATTTAATACAAAAAGTAGCGATTGTTGCCAAAACTACTGAATTAAATGTACAATTATGGCGAAAAATAGAGTGAAAAGCTCCACATGTAAACGACTGTACTTGACTGCGATGACCTCAAATTGGATTTCAATATTTCATCGCTGTTTGCAGTACGACAAAATATTAAAATGTCAATTACGATCATTGATACGATGAAATATATGGTCTATGGTGTATATGGTGTGATGAACGATGCTTTAGAGTGATATATGACCTCACAAAAAGTGAGGATTGCGAGGGATTGCTACGGCTAGTAAGGATCTGGTGCCGTCTAGATACCCACCATGTTGACCCAAGCCGGTGAAAAAGGAACAGGGTGACGTCATACCGGTAGTTTATGCTGACACTCCACGACGTCACAGCACAAGCGAGGGAAAATGACGCCCCCCAGCGGTCGGAGGAGAGAACAGCTTTGTTTGAAAAGCTCAACCAGTGGCTGTTGCTCACAGACTGTAAGGGAAGCTCAGCTTCTCCTAAAATATCCCAATAAGTGTTGAAATATGTACTCGTGCGTACATTACACGGACTGAATATGCGTTACAATACTTTCATCTTTTGTTCACAGGTTCACCCACTTATCATAGGAAACTGACAGTCGGACGCTGGGCGCCTGCTGACTTCAATGGAGAAGCATATAGTCAGTTGTTCCACTCGGTGAAACTGGACGTCATTGGATAAATGACGAGCTTTGTCCCGCCCATCTGACGCTCGGCCTATCGGCAGTCCGCAGGGCTGTGGGCTGACCCGGACGCTCATCTTCTGCATGATGATTAGATGATGTGTCTGGTGCGGAATTCCTTTTTGATTGACAGTGAAATGAGCGAATCAGCAACTATCAACCTTTACGGGAGGATTTCATTCCGTTGTTCTGAGCTACACTAGGATATATTATTATAGGATAATACTGGAATTTTCATATAAATAAACACATTTATGATGGAGGCCGGAAAAAATGACCAGTAGCTGGAATAGTACAACATAGCAATAATGAAATACTAAATGCTTCATTTCTACACTATGGCATAGATAGTTTGATAAAATACACTTACAATTATATAAAATAAAATCAAACTGGGGCGGCACGGTGGTCTAGGGGTTAGCGCGCAGACCTCACAGCTAGGAGACCAGGGTTCAATCCCACCCTCGGGCATCTCTGTGTGGAGTTTGCATGTTCTCCCCGTGCATGCGTGGGTTTTCTCCGGGTACTCCGGTTTCCTCCCACATTCCAAAAACATGCTAGGTTAATTGGCCACTCCAAATTGTCCATAGGTATGAATGTGAGTGTGAATGGTTGTTTGTCTATATGTGCCCTGTGATTGGCTGGCGACCAGTCTAGGGTGTACCCCGCCTTACGCCCGAAGACAGCTGGGATAGGCTCCAGCACCCCCGCGACCCTCGTGAGGAAAAGCGGTAGAAAATGAATGAATGAATGAAAATCAAACTATATAAAAAGTCTAAAAATTATAAAGAATGCTTAAATGTGCCGTCAAATGCACACTCGTAAAGTTTTATTACGACTAACATTGCCATATGGAATACTATGTTAAAACCTTCCTCTTGTACGTGATTGGCATACAGTAAAGTTCGTGAACCAAATAAAATGAGTGTACAACATCGGAGGTGATTAGATGTTAATTCACACACACAAAACACTCCCAAAAGGTGAAGAGATCTTTTATTTTACATAAAAAAGGGTGCAAACTGGACTTCCCTTTAGGCATGGAGGGAATAAAAAGTGATTTTTCATGTGACGTATCATATAACATAAGTCCAATAAGGGAAAAAAACAACTCAGATTAAAAAGGATCATTCGCTTTTTCATCAAATTAAAAAAATACGAAACAATAAAAACTTGAAATGTGGGTCCTTCACGCTTGAAGCCCTTGACTAACTCAAAAAATACATTTTTGAAGTTGACATTCATATTTCAACAATATTTATATACAGTTTTAAGATTTCTCTTAATCATAGCTCTGGGGGGAGGGAGGGAAAAAGAATTGTGCCGAGGAGAATTCATTCCTGGAGCTGTACAATTTCATTTCCCACAGTCTGTAAAGGGACAAGAAAAATACCCTAATCAAAATAGAATACGGCTTTATATGGAATTCCAACAGAAAGAAGAAGACTACAATGTGAAGTCTGTACAATTTTCAAATAAGCATCACAATATTGCAGTAAATGTCACCCTTCTGTTCAAAGAAAAATATACAGTAAGTCCAAGGTAATTGTACAGTACAGCAACAAAGAAAAGTGCCGGAGAACCCAAAAAGGACAAAAGCCATTCATTGCCACTTCAACTGTCCTCAGCTCTGGATGTCGCATGGATGTCACATCATACAACCTACAACCTGAAGTCCAACAGAAGTCAATCTAATGGGAGCTCTAGTAGAAGTGGGATGGAATGATGGGTTTTTTCCCCCCATATTTTACATGAGGACTGGAAGCCATAACGTCTCACAGAGCCGACAACGTTCCACGGGAGACCGGGATAAGCCATGCACATACGTACTAACCATATAGTGGCACAGGAAATCGAGCGGTTTAAGAGGTATACCAGCCGTCAACTTTACAGCACACCCTTAAAGGAAGAGCAGGTGCAAAGACAAAAAGCTGCAAAGTTTGCTTTTGGAGATGTGAACACTTTTCCTGGCTCTCCAACAACACTTCCTGGTACTGAATCGGACCAACGTGTGCTGTGATTCTTCTAAACGCCGTCAAGGACATGAGGTGGAATGAGATGGCCAACAAAAACAAAAGAACATTCAACTTTTCCTGGCACGGGTCAAAGGCATGGACTTGTAGTAGTCTCAGGAATGGCACTCTGGGAATTGAGGGGACACTTAAAGGCTATTTAGTCTGGATATCCACCTCACCGATAGGAACGCTTTCCTCAGGGAGCCGCCATGACACGGCCGTGGTGCCACTCAGACCTGCTGTCACAGCTCATCTCCGACCTTGGAGACAAAAGGGCTTCAAAAAGGAGCGCAGGGATGACAAACATCACTTATCCGGCACAGTCGGGACACACAAAGATGTCCCCAAAGGAATGAATACCTGTCATTCAATAGCCTTCCCCCCGCCCTCACCATTCCCCTCCATGACTGTAATGACGATGAATGAAACCATCAGAAAAGGTCCCGTAGATGTTCATATTCAAGTACTTTCAATAACACAACTTAGGCCCTGGAGATACTCGTGAGAGTAGTGAGGAGGGCTAAGACCAAAGCAAGAGCTATACAGTGTAAATACAAGCATATGGATTCAGTGAAATAGTTGGTGACATCTACAATATTGTATGGGAAAGATGAGAGCGCAGGTCCACTAAACGCCACATCTGACCCTCCAGTGAGTGTGTATGTACTGTATGTACTGTATGTACTGTATGTACTGTATGTACTGCACGTGTGCATGCGTGAGCACAAAGAGGTGGAGCGGCGCCAGGCATGGCACTAAACAAGGAGCAAATCAAAGTGTTTCCCTGCACCCTGTGGGACGCCTGGCACATGAGGCAGACACACTTCAAGACAAAAGCACGTTTAAAGTCTCAACAAGGTGGGAAAGCCGGGGTCAACAAATGTAGTGCAGTCATGGTCTCAAGCTTCTTTCCACACGTTGCTACCCTCTCCTTCCCCTTAAAGCCATGGCTATTTGGATTGAACAAACAATTAAAAAAATGCATTTCAAAAAATGTTCACATTAGCAAGACGTCAAATAAAAAAAAACAAACAAACATAAAAAGGAATTCACTGTGTTAGGAGGATAGGCAAGGTGACTTACTGAGGATATCGTTTCAAGGCAGCCCTCCGTGACACCAAGTAAAAACACTGAACCACATGGACACCATGCCAACACGATGGACAACAGTCAGGATCGTCAAGCGATGCTTTGCAGTGCGGGGCTTCAGACTGGAACGGAAGGTCCAGCCATCACAAAGTGGGTCTTTGTATTGTTTGATCTCTTAAATGTCGCCATCTTGTACAAAGCCTTGTGTATGCCAGTAGAGTGAGGTGGTTGTTTGGGTTAAGGCAGTGAGCAGTAGTGTTGACAAGCTAAGGAGTTTGTCTACGCTCCAAAGCAACTACTGGTGGAAAGTCGATTATTGACCAGGATCTCCCCGCATCGACTCCGACTCTTTCCTTACCATGCACAGGACAAATGATATAAATGCTCCAGAGTCATTTCCTTGTCCATACATTCAGTGTGTATGTTGGAGAATTAGTAAGAAAACGGGTGGCGACCAAGAGATAAATATCATAAATACTTTCTTCTTTCAGCCCAACTACAAGTGTTCAGTTCGTAGAACCAAAGAGGACAAGAGTCTGAAGGGATTGTAGTGTGTCGAGAGGGGGGAGCGAGGGTTAGAAATCCTCCTGTGAGAACACAGTGCAGGAGGTGTGTGGGTGTGGCCTCCTGTGTCTCTGGTCCCACGGCTCGTCTCTTTGGAGGCAGAAAGTGCAGGAGCCCATGGCGGCCATTTACGCTCCCGGCTCCTTGTGTGTCACCAGTTTACATTCAGTCCCACGTCAGGAATACCCCAAAACTCAACGACGGGGAAATGAAAAGATGACTTAGCGAGGCAAAACAAACAATCATAAAACATAGGGGGGGATGCCAAAAGGAGGAAAAAAAAATCCCAAAGCATCTTGGAACCCAAAAGATTATCCTCTGCAAAAGTTCCAAGAAAATGTTCGCCCCCGTATCCTAGAGGGGGAAAAAAGGTACTCCCGTCAAATGACAAAGTAAAAAAAACCAAAACTGTTCCTTTCAGAGAACGCTGCAATCCAGACATCTCTGTTAGTCTGAATGGAACCTTGCAGACTTCTGGGGGCAGAAATCAACAGAGCCAGAATGTTTGGGGCTGCCTCTCGACGATCATTTGTGTCGCGGTGTGTTCTTCTTCCGTTTCCGTTTGAAGAAGCAGCAGCACCTGCAGACAAGAGATGACCATTAATCTGCTTGGCACAAAGAAACACAAGCAGCTTGCTTGAATTTCTACACAAGATGGACCGTGGCGGTGTTGGTGTACATCTGGGGTTGGTAAAGACCCAGACTTACCCAGACTAACAAATCGCTAAAAATCAACAATTAAGTGTGGACAACAAATTTAATCATGGATTTGTTGTCGAGTGAGCTGAACCAAGCGAGGTGGCGTCAGGCGGTATTTTCAAAAGGAAAGGAGCACCATGATGATAATACAGCAGCTGAAACGGAAACACGTTGGGATGAAGTCACTAGAACTCTGTTTTAAAGTGACGAAACGTAACATTAGCCTCTCTGGCAACTTGGCTGATGCTAGCCTGGTACTTCAACATAACCTCCGCAAAAAGTGCAGAGTTAGAAAGGGAATTTCTGATGTGTCTATTCCTTCCGTCTTCCTCTTCTATCCGATCAGACCCCTCAATTGCGTTCTTGTGGGTCATGGGAGTCCAAGAATACAGTGGTGTGAAAAGATTTGGGCACCACTGATATTTTTCAGGATTTTCCTTCATAAATCACTGGTTGTTGGGATCAGCAATTTAAGTTAAATATTTAACTACATTCCAATCAGTATCAGCAGATTCTTGCCAACAATGTTCAAGAATCAGTGACAAAGTGGATACTTCCAACAACACAATGACCCTAAACACTGCTCTAATTCTACTAAGGTATTCATGGAAAGGAACAAGTACAACGTTCTAGAATGGCCATCTCAGTCCCCAGACCTGAATATTATTGAATATCTGTGGTATGATTTAAAGCGGGCTGTCCATGCTTGGGAGATGTTTTGGAAAGAGCAATGGTCAAAAATACCTTCAACCAGAATCCAGACCCTCAATGGAAGCTATAAAAGCTTTATTTCTGCAAAAGGAGGATCTACTAAATATTGATGTAATTTTTGTTGGGGTGCCCAAATTTATGCGCCTGTCTACTTTTGTTTAAATAATTATTGTACACTTTCTGTAAATCCTATAAACGTCATTCCACTTCTCAAATATCACTGTGTCTGTCTGCTTATGATGTATTCAACTGAAATGGCTGGTCCAAAACCAGGGATTTTTTAAAAAGGAAAATCTTGAAAATTATCTGGGTTGCCCAAACTTTTTCATGCCACTGCAGGTACTACTGTGTGGCCATAGTATAGGAAGTTTTTTTGATAAAATGACTCAAGGTCAAATCTTGCAGGGCAAATCTGTATTCTTCTCCTCTTGGGCCGAAATGCTTGGATTCGGCAGCCTTCTCCCTGACCACGCCTACACTGTTCCAATTGGTCAGAGTACTACTCCGACTCAACTGGTTATGTGCTAATGGTTCCGAAAACAAAGGACTGGATATTGGATACAGTTGGATGAATGTTATGGAAGTCGACATCGAGCTGTGCTTTTTATTTAGGGGTGTCCTGATTCAACTTTTGTCACTTCCGGTACGATACCGTTATTGCTTTTACTCATTTATTTTTGTAGTGTGGAATGTTAGAAAAGGCCCGATCAAGTGATACTACTTAAACAGAACAATAGCTGGCCACAGTAGGCATGAGAAAAACCGACCCACTTACTTTATGCATCTGTGGTACAGTTCTATCAACAAGGTTAATCATCAGTGGTTAAGCAATAATGTGCTCATTGAAGGGTTAAAACCTTAGGGTTAAAGACTTTACTCACCACCAAACACAATACATTTTTGTAAAGGCTAATGACTTTATAATGTACAAAATGGGGTTGGTCGTATTAAAATTCCACAGGAAACTTGTGCAAGACAAGTTTTGCACTTAGCTGCAACATCTTTTTCTGAAAAAATAATAAATACAGTAAAGTCTCGTTATATCGATATTGTCGGGAGTCGGAAAAAATATCGATATAACCGGACTGTCGATATATCCGATCCTGCGCGGAACTGCATTAAAAGTGGGCAATAATGCACTCGACATTGTTCTATAGTATAGAACAGTGTCGAGCAGCTTAAATCAATCTTTGCTTAAGGATTTCAATACCAAAAAAAGAACACGGCGAACGGCTGCTTCCAGTCAACTTTATTTTTCACACTTCCACCACCAGAGCGCAGCACACACACCGATTCCCGCACTTCCTGGTTCACAGGTCATGCTCAACCCGCCCCACATAGCTGGCCAAACACATGCCTGCAACAGAAGAACCAACTGCGTTTGTGGTTTCTCTCGTGTGTATAGAATAAAAAGATATCTGAATACAACACAATTAAATACATGTATTTGTACGCTTGTGTCTTCGTTGGAATAGGTGTGTATGCTATGTCAGTTGGTTCTTCTGTTGCAGGCATGTGTTTGGCCAGCTATGTGGGGCGGGTTGAGCATGACCTGTGAACCAGTAAGTGCGGGAATCGGTGTGTGTGCTGTGCTCTGGTGGTGGAAGTGTGAAAAATAAAGTTGATTGGAAGCAGCCGTTCGCCGTGTTCTTTTTTGGTATTGAAATCCTTAAGCAAAGATTGATTTAAGCTGCTTTTGTATCGATATAAGCAGACCAAATTGGCTGGCGGGAGATGAAAAGGGCATCGTAGTAACCGGTTATCATAATAACCGGGTATCGTACTAACGGAACTAATTATATCATAAAAGACTAGAAATTTGCCGGGAAATGAAAATGGTATCGAAATAAGCAGTACTTCGATATAACCGATATCGATATAACGAGACTTTACTGTACTGCCAATGCGGCCGACGACTCAGGCTGCTTGCTGCTTTGTTGCATGTTAGCACATGCTCTTATCCGGGTGCTGCTGCATAGACATGCTGCAGCAAAGTCTGCAATAATTGATAGTATCGCAGAGCTTATTTCAGAGATTTTACATGCAAGCTGTTATCAGATATCAATATAGCTTTATGACTGTTAAGACTGCTGTAGCTGCCCCCATCTCCTCCCCCGAGAGAAAACATATTTCCATGGCTGCCTTAGTCTGGTTTAGACAAAAAAAAAGGCTGCCATTTTCAAGAAACGTGTACTGATCAATGATCGCAGATGACTGCTGGACAATGGGTAAATTGTCACACAATGGGCTTCCTAAAGGTTTGATGGCAGAAATTTCCAAGATTCCGTGAAGTTCTCTGTGTACCAGACAGTCCACAAGATTTAGGAGTGGCACAAAAATGAAACCAGGGATAACTTATAAACACACACTAAGCTCATGATATGCCACTTCCATGTCATGTACAACATTTCAAAGATACACACAAGTCTAGCTAGAAAAGCGAGAAATGTAGGCAGGGCCCCTTTAATTTGCCATTTTCTCATCGGATTGTTTAGGAACATTAATGTTAATAAATGTAAGGAAAAGGCTGAAAAGGGTTTTGAAAGATTAAAACATTGGCAACAGGGGCTGAAAAATATGGTGCAACAACACAAACTGCAAAATTAGGGAGACAAACAAAAAATGGAGTGCACACAAAGTGCATAGACATGATGAGCCAGAGGTCAATAAAACACACAAAGACAATAAAGCTGTAGATTATGACATAGGACAGTGACTGGGTCCTCTTAACCATGTTTGAAGGCTAAACCTACAGTATAAAAGGGCTAGGTCCACTTAGGTTCACTTAGTGCCCGCTTTGAATGACTATTTGGACATATGACGTAGTCCACATGTCAAGGTGTTCAAATAGTTGTCTTTTACGATTCAAACCCAACGAGTGGGTTGTACCCAGCCTAGGCTGATCCACTCCCTGTCCCATGAGTCTGAAGTGGACAAGCAGAGAGGGACTCACCACAGGTTGAGCATTTTCACGCAGCTACAGAAGAGAGAGGAAAGAGTGTAAAGAGAAAAGAAAGAAAGATTAATACAGCGAGACCCAGATGATGAGGACGGTCACGTGCAACACACACATGCACATTAACTGACACAAGTAAACAAAGGGGAGCTTTGAGCATGAAAATGATTGTTCCTCAGATACCAAAATGAGTGATGTGTACCATAACAATTCTGGTGTAGACAGGGATCAATACCTAAAGTTGGCTTGATCAGTCAACAGAACGGTCATTTTCTGTACGAAGGGGACGCAATGGTGACAACACCTTGACTCATACAAAGCAAGTCATCTTATACTAATGACCAAAAAATGTGCATTATCCTTCACCGCTACTCTGTGCAGTGTTGTGTTGTGTTTACTTTGTCACTTGCCTTGCTGAATTCATTGGCGAGTTAGACTACTGCTGACGCAGTTATCGCCCTGCCACCTACACACCCGTGTTAGAAAATGCAAACCAATTCAGGCTTTACCCACTGAAATGGTATTATGCCAAGTGTCAATGACAGATGATCAAACATCTGCATGACGCTTTTGGATTGAAAAATCTGCATTGATTTTTTTGACATTGCAGAGTCAATATATGCAAGTGTGCACTCATTTTAAAGATAACATAGTAGTACATGGCATTGTACTTCTAATATTTCACTATATTGATAATAGTGGCGTTATAATGCGCATCCCATTCAGCTGTGGTTTTATTCAGGCTGATTAGCCAAAAAAAAATTGGTGGTGGGTGAATGTGTTAAGATGCAGAGCTACAATGACATCTACTGTACAAAGATGACACAGACAGTCAAAGCAAAGACATCGCTTTGGGCATTATGATTACCTATGACAGAAACTCACAAGAAAAATCCAAGTGGCTACAGAAATTACTTGAGAAGTCACCCTAACCTAAGACCCATTCCCAAAAGTCTCCAGCATTATTTGCACATAGGCTGTGCTACGTTTACGTTGCATTCACAACTAGTTTCCCAAAATTATGCATGCCACGAATTTTCAAAAATTCTAAATTTTCAGTTTACACATACTTTACACCTCTTTAGTACCAATTTACTCACTGGCATGCAAAGTTGGGTACCACATTGGGCGCAGAGTGAGTGTAAACAAGGCTTATGTTTGGCTCCTACTTTTCTTGTGATGTAAATTGGTGATTGGTGGTGGCGCTAACTTGGCCACTTTTCCTTGGCGGTGGGCGATGGGAACGTGATGTGAGTAAGGCGATGCAGTAACGTTTTAGTGGAAGATGGCTGCAATTTTAATGGGATCAGAATGTTATTATAAAATGTTGTTGGGAATACTGTAAGAATATTTAGAACGCAGTCAGACTGCAGTTAGAACACCTTTCCAAAGCAGTGGAATATTTTTACACTTGTATGTAAAGTTTGTAAAATGTAAATTTTTTTAGCATGCTAAAAACATTTGGGCCTGCCACAAGAATGGGCCCTGATATTTCAAATGCAGATAGAATTTTTTGAATGCACTTTAAATATCCCCAAATAAACAAAGCCTTTTCATTCCAAAGGCATTGTGGCCTATTCTGCTTCTGTGAATAGCATGTAAAGAGGCATTTACACCTGCACGCATTTCGCCTTTGCATTGGAGTCATTTATCTATGGCACGCCTGAAAAGTGTTAAGTGGATTTTGCGCACTGTTTGTGCCATTTCCCCATAAAGTACACACTTTGCATGGAATTTGGGACTGAAAATGGTGCGCATTGGCACGAAATGACCACGCTCCCGCATGACTTTAGACATCTTTAGACTTTAGAGTATCCAAGTACTGTCTCGTGCACAACAATAGCAAGCCTGTTCCCCCCATCAACATCACGTCCATCATCTGTGAAGCAGTTGTTGCATTACTTGGTCTCATTGTGTCCCGTGTGACGGCATGCAACGGCATGCATCACTCATAGCTTCATTCATTACTCCATAGCAGAAAAGAAAGCAAAGTCAATATCATCTCACAGAAAGAATGCACAAAGAGCAGGAAGGAGGCATAAACTAGAAAAAAAGGCAGTTTGGGCCTAATGGTCTCTAATTAACAGAAATTCAGAAGGAAGATCCAATACGCTATAGAAATGATTTGAGAACCCCCCCTCCCCCCTCCCTTCTCAACCCCCCGGCTTGCTCCAAGAGGGGGTGAAAAAGTTCACCCATTCATGTGAATGAGACACGCTTCGATACCGCCCGCATTGTTAAGGTTTAGGTCTCCACATTGCTTTCACGACTAGTTTACTGATATTATGTGTGTCACAAATTTTGAACATTTTGAAATTGTCTTTGCGCACTTGAATGACTCAGACTTTAGTCAGATGATCAGCAAGTGCCCCCATCCAAAATACTCAACTAACATGATCTTTATTATGTCCTTTCCAGTAGTCACACTACTAGTCACATACGGCAACCTCTGAAATATGGGTTTACTCCAAGGTAACTTTGACACGATCGATGCCAAAAGTGGACCGTCAGCAAAGACGCTAGTCATCATATCAAACAGGTGTGTGAATGGACACCAAATGAGGATGAATCATCATTGGGCAAAAATAGAAACAAGTGCAAAACGATTGTGATTCATAAGGTAACAATCTTTTGTTGCATCTCTGACATTGTGTTCAGAAATCTGAAACAGCACAGTACAGAGACACTAATCAGTTAACCTTTTAGCCTGATTTGACAGTAGATTTAGATAGTAATTACAGTATGTTGTGTACCAGGGCATGTAATCTCCACATTGTTTTTTCCCCCTCTGAGCTTCAACATGAGCTCACCGCAATCTGAAGAGTTGGCGCCTGCTGCACACCCATGTTTGGTCAATATTAACCACTCAATAACTTACTTGTCCCCTTGTATGCATTTCAATTTGGTACATTTTCTGAACTTTTTCTCTATTCTCTTAGTGAGTTGGGCCACGTGACATTCTGCAAACAGAGCACTTTTTACCGAGTAGGTGGTGACCCATGCTCCATGGCGTCATTGTTGCTCGAGGCGCTAAAGAGTGGGTGCGGGGGGGGGGGGGGGGGGGGGGGGGGGGGTGTAATAGGCTCCAAATCAAAACCTCCATATACAATCAAATGGAGTCAGTCAAACAGGAGATACAAGCTCACAATTCTACAGCACAGCAAAGATGGCAACGGAGAAGCAAAAAGGGGGTGGAGAGGTAGAGCAGGAAAGAGAAGAGGCAGCATAGGGACATGGAGGATAAGAGGTGCGGCTGCATGACACATACTTGGCCTCGTCCACCACTTCCACCTCTGCCTGGGCTGTGATCGGTGCATTAGAATGAGCTGCTAGTGGATCGTCAGCATTCAGCTCCCCGTTGGTTGAGCTGACCACCTGCGGCACAGACACACCTTCATTTAAATCTGCTTGCAACAACTCAGATGTCAAAATATTGTATAGCATCAAATGTGAGCACGGCAGTGACAAATATGTAGAATTTATGAACACCCTACTTTCATTGTATGGATGTGGGTGAAATGTCACAATGATGAGCGAGCCACGCATGAATAACATAGAAAACACGACACAAACATGAAAACATTCACTTTCAGTGAAAACCACTGAAAGTTACACTGTTTATGAAGTAGTTAGAATTTATGAGAACAAGCCATGTCGAGGTCGTGGTTTGTCTCCTATATGGAAGAAGTGTACAAAACACATTTTTATTCATACACTTGTTTGGTTACAGCTGTACACTATTAAATAAATAACTGCATTTGACTATCTTAAGTCTTTTCCTTCAGTAATGGATGATGATTGATGGATGATCTTGGGTTTTGGGAAAGCGCCAACTACTCCTTGCTAGTTGCAGCCCTCACTAAACATGCTTGCTTGCGTCAACTCTGTCAGCTGGATTTTGTTACATGGGTATTGCTTACTGCTTTATCCCTTCTTAACCATTATGTAACTTATCCCGTAGCCTGTGTGCAGCGCTGGAGAGATACAGATGGGTGTTTGCTGACCAGGAGATGGCCGAATAAAATACCAACAATCCATGCAAAATAGTTTGAAACATGTTATATTTGGCATATAGCAGAGTAGGTAGAAGTGTAAACTGGATACAATATGACAAATACTGAGTGAGAGAGAACACATTGACTAGATTATATAATATACAGTAGAATCTTCATATATTAACACCCTAAAGATTGTATACAGTAGCTGTGAAATGTTTGTGGAAAATTATGCCCAAAAGTCACACAAAAATGTAATTGAGGGTGCATCTGGTGCGAGCAAGCACCAGCACATCCCCAGTTTTCCATTAATATATGTCAATCTATGAAAATGGGAGGGCTGGTATTGATGGGATACTTCACCAAATCTCAAAGTCCGGCATAATTCACAACTTTTATTTGTTTCTTTCGGCTTTTTTCCTGATTACAGAGTCGCCACAGCGGATCTGTATAGCTAAATTGAGAAATTTGTTGTTTTTTGGGGTGAAACCTTTTCCAAAAGGAGGACCAGCCTCAACAAGGGATGTTCAATGTGGAATACATACCATAATTTACAGGAATAGGCAGTCTCACATTCAAATTATTACTATTTAAAAAGGTATACTGCAGTTTTTTGGAAGTACTGACACCTTGCCACACCACAGAGGAAGGTAAAGCGGAAGATAAAGCCCCATACTGGAGCGGTCGCTACTACTGCTGTGTTTTTGTTTTATAGTTTGGAAAAATTAACACTGGGTGGAGGCATTCCATTCTATGTTGCAACAGTATGTGAAACCAGTAATGGACCAAAATACTGTATTACATGTTATTACGAACGTACCTGTTACTGCATTGTCACACCATGTACGCATATGAAACCATAAAACCTTGTTGGAGGTTTTTCGAGGCGTTTTAATATCAGCCTTTGTATGCGGCTTAGGTGTGTCCCAATATGTGCACTAATGAGCTGTCTCTTTATCTGCTTTTATAGAAAGCAGAAAGAAATAATTTTAGAGAAAAATGAAAGACGTGTCCCATGAGGACTGTGGTTGATGGGCAAAATTCGAGAAAAAGGTGCATTTCTCTTTTACTGCAGCTCGGGAGAAGCTGGACGTGTGGCAACCTTGCGTGCCTGAGGGATAGCGCTCATTGTTGGACAGACTTAAAGGCACCCTTGATGACGTAGAGCTCAGAAGCCGGACGTCAGGGCACCGCGTGGATGCACAGCGTGCCCGAAAATAATGCACCTTTCCCGGCGAGAGCACGCTGGTTCTGGCCCAAGCGACAGTTTTGCAGATATTTGTTGGAGGAAAATATTTTTCTCTTGCCAGGAATCACCAAATACAATATCTTTGGCCTGAGCTTATTTTGCATACAGAGTAGCGGAGCTTGGGGGAGGGCTGAGCGCTTATCTGGCTTACAGCCTCATCCATTTAAGGAAGTCCGCGCCGCTGTGACATCATAAAAGGGGCAGATTTTCCATGCTTTTTGAAACAGAGCGTTTTGAGCTATCCCAAACTTCTTTCATGGCTCACTTCCAAATGTGCAAACCTCATCATCATTATCTCATCATCATGATAAGTATTTTGCAATGGAGTGTCCACCATTGAAGAGTATTGCAGTGCCATGTAAGTCAGAAATGATAGGCAAGAGATGATGGTCGTAAGCCACAGGGATGAGTGAGCAGAGTGAAAAGTGAAACTAAAGACCAGATCAGCGAAGTTGACGGCTAAGGTTCACTGCTAGAACTAACTAGCTGCCAACTGACTGCATGTAGTTTGACATACAGGTTTTATGTTTAAACAATATTACAGTGGTTGTAAGTAAAACAAATGTTTTTCTGATGGTACCAACCAGCCTGCGGATGCTAAGGAAGGACCTAGACCAGGGGTGCTCATTAAGTCGATCGCGATCTACCGGTCGATCGCGGAGGTGGTACTGGTCGATCGCGGAGGTGGTACTGGTCGATCGCTGCGTGACATTAAAAAAATATCATCCCAGCATCAATGCCGTCACTTGATTGATATACAGGGCAGCCATTCAGATGACAACTGAATGTTGCCCTTCGGGCGACCAATCAAATCAAACAACGTCTCTAAGTGCAGCAGAACTTACGATGTCAGCCTATCATCCATCCCCGTTACTTGATTGACATACAGGACAACCAGTCAGATGACAACTGAATTTTGACCTTTAGGTCACCGCTCATGCGTAAACAACGATGCAAAGTGCTAAGCTAGTCGGCGAATTGCGAGATTTTAAGCCCTCGCTAAAGTTTATGGTCACTAAAATGAGTGAAGGAGCTGGACCAAGTAAAAAGGCAAAAACATATCACTTCCATACGGAATGGGAGGTGGACTTTTTTTTTCACAATGTCTTTTTCGAAGTGCGTTTGCCTGGCTAACCTGGCTATCAGCAGCTACTGTCCGGACTATGCATCCCTGGCTGGTTCAATTCAGTGCAAGTCATCAAAGTAAACTCAGGTAATTACAAAAAATGTTAATAGTTAATTATGTGTGTTTTGCAATATTGGCTCATTTGGTTATGTAAGGTACATCAACATACATTGTACGTACAAATAATCCTCAATACATTTGAAAATAAATAGATGTTTTGCATTTTTGTAGTGGGTAGATCATTTTGACTCGGTCATTTTAAAAGTAGCTCGCATGCTGAAAAAGTGTGAGCACCCCTGACCTAGACTGTCATACTACCCAGTTTCCTCATGCCATATTAGTCTAGCAGGTGTAGAATGTAATGTAGAACATACAAACTCAATACCTATGGAGGGAAATCGATGAGAATAGGAATACGTTGAGCTCAGCATTTGAGTTCTCACTATACTGGGAAACAAATGTTTCTCCTTAAAGCCCATTTGAGATTTACAGTAAGAGCATACACTTAATCGGGTAATCCTGCCATGCAAGAAGCTTCTCCATCTCAGGAGAGACATAAAGGTGTAAAGGTCTGCAATCAAAGTCTTCTGCTATAATGTATAACATCATCATCGACTGTACTGGAAAGCATCATGATGACATGCGGATGGTGGTGTAGGGAAAAATAATATTCTCCAGCCAGAGGCACAAAGGTGTGGGACTGTAGATCTGTCTCATACACCTCATCAGCTCTTCTATACATTCTATATCAGACACTAAAAATAGAACATATTCTTAGTAATCTTTGACCTTGACACCTTGCCAGAGAAAATATTCTCTCCTATCATATTGCTGAATGAGAACTCATTTCAATAATTGTCCTTTTAATTTGCTTCAAAATAATGAGCTTTTTAATGTGGGCTGCTTCTTCAGTACAAACACTTCCACTTGAACAATGCCACTGAGTTGCTATGAGACAGATCTGACTCCACAGACCTGGAGGGGGCTACTGGCTGATCAGGTGAGGGGTGTATACCTGCACTGAGCCCCCGTGCCTGTCCGCTGCCAGGTGTGAGGTCAGATAGGAGGAGTTTGCTTGGCGAGTGGGCTGTACCTCCCATGCTCCTCGTCGATCAGAGACTGCTGTCTGCTCAGGAGTCAGGGACGCCGAGTGATGGGGGGGGGGGGGGGGGGGGGGTTGGGAGTGCAATGGGAGAGGGAGGGGTGATGGAATAGTTGCATTAGGAAAGATGGGTATTTTGAGTGTGCCAGGCCAGGTTCATGCAAAGCACCATGAAAATTGAAGAACAAAAATGCAACAAAATAATAGATTGAAACCAAACCAGGCAAGGCTTCAGGAAACAGGAAACATATGTGCCTGTGACCAAATTAGGTCAAGTCATCTAAAACTGGCCTCAGTTTGAAAGAAATGGACAATGACAAAATAAAATCATATGAAAACAATGTTTGAAATGACCAAACATCGAAACAATGATATCACTACATGACTACAGTGGTCAACTCAATAAGAACTGTTTGCAATTCTTGATTGACATTTAACCAGCCCTTTATCTTTGACTGCTTCAAGCAGCAATGTGGAGCCATGTAATCAATACTTTCACACAACGTGGAAAAAAAAACCTGCACAAGTTTAATTTGTTTTGAACTGAGATGTCTGACAGACAGAATGATGTCTTCTCCATTTTTATTTTGGTCACAAAGCTACAGATGGTCCTCGGGTTACACCGTTCTGTGGTAACGCCATTCCGTGGTTACAAACTACTCCCACTCCCACAAGAGAGATGCTCGAAAACTATAGCCATAATAAAGCATGTGCCTGTGGTTACACTGAGGGAGCATAACATAACTTATCATTTAACGTTTCTCATTCATTATCTCACAAACAACAGTGTGGCAAAGAAAAGGAAAGCCATCACTATGAAAGTGAAAATAAAAACTCTCAGACTCTTTATTGGTCTCAAGCGCTTAACTACTGTGACGGTCAAAGATAAAGATTACTGAATGCTAATGAATGCCAGAGGGGTTATGGATTCTGTGTGCTGTTACAAGAAGATCAGGGGGGAGAAAAGAAGGCCATCCTTCCAGACTAGCCTGGGACTAGAGTGGGTCAATATTTTAAGGAGGTAGGACAACCACAGGGATGAAAGTAAGGACCAAAGTAAGTACTGTATTTGACCGTTTCATTCAATTATTCTTTTTTTTTTTTTAATCATTTTATTACTGAATCTGCAAGCTAATGTAGATATAATTAAGACTTACACTAAAAATAGACTTGCATCATAGTCCAGGAACGAAACTCATTTGTAACCCAAGGACCACCCGTATTATTCACACCCCCCATACACACATAAAACACAATTCCTTCTTTCTTTGTGTACACATATTGAGACGGTAACTCCACAGAAAGCAAAAAGCAAGCTTCAATATACACCATATCTGGCATCACTAACTTTAGTGATGGATGAGGCCAAACATCTATTGTGTTGTGTAAGATGAGCTTAGCAAGTATGTTTGTGGGTTAATAAATTAATAAATGAACTTTTAGTCCTATCAATTTATAATCAACACGGAGGTATACAATGGTTTTACAAACTGTAGGGGGAGTCCAGGAGCAAAAACAAAAGGCCAAACCTTAGACTGACTCATACTGTATTTATACTGTAGCTGAAAAAATCGGAAATACAAAAAGCATTCATACCTGATTTCTTATTGGTGGGTGTGCTGAGGTCCGGTCTCTGTGAGGATGGCTTTCTCTCGTGACTGCAGAGACCCCAGAGTCTATATGGACAGATCCCACCGGTGTGGGCTGCAGGGAACAACAACTCATAAAAAACCATGTGCACTGCATGATGTTGACATTTGATGCGTGTTACTTACAATCTGCCTGCCAACCCAGTCGTATGTGTAGTCAAAGGTGTATCCTTTGCGCTCAAAGAGCTCAGTGAATAAAGTCCTCAAATATTCATAGTCGGGCTTTTCAAAAAAGTCTAACCGTCTTACATATCGCAGGTAGGTGGCCATCTCCTCTGAATGAAACAATACAACATGGGTTCAATTCATGATGGCTAACAGCTTATCATCGTGATGACCAATCATGATTTGTTGATAATGACAAATACAGCTCTGTGTATCAAAACAACACTGGTAGATGACTCAGAAATACCTGGGAAATTCTCACATAGGACCTCGATGGGAGTGTTTCGTTTAGTATCTCCGATCTTCTGGTATCGTTCTTTCAGTGTGTCAGCCTGCAGGAGATCCAACACAGGTGTAACATGTACAGATTCATCTTGGCTGAATGTGATGATTTTTTAGCAATTTGTCAAAATACATTCCAACACATTCCATCCGTAATTACAAAAAATACTGATGACCTACATTGTGTTACCCTTCCATGCTTGGAAAACAACTATCCAGATTAATAACTGAACATGACAATCATGCCAATGATGAATGAATGTTAACTTGTGACCACAAACACACACATTTCAGTAACCATTTTGTTACATCATGTACTTGTATTCTCAAGAGACAATACTATGGACTTCAAACTTGGATATACTACACAGTCATCAGGAATGTGTGGTGTTGCCAGCTATTTATACAATAAATGTTGTGTTATTACAGTGGACAGTAAATCTATACCGCTTTCCAAGCTGTTCACTGAACACTCATTTTGGTGTAGAATATTTCAATGACATCACTTAATTAGTGCCAGAAGCTGCCCAATAATGTCCTGATGACATCATGTCCTTATTGTCCAATGACAGAAATACCAGTGTTGATACTAAACTTATTTTTTTCCACTTTTGGTCCAAATCAGTATATTTGCCCTGTGATTGGCTGGCCACCAGTCCAGGTTGTACCCCGCCTCTTGCCCAAAGACAGCTGGGATAGACTCCAGCACCCCCCCGACCCTCGTGAGGAAAAGCGGTAGAAAATGGGTCCAAATCAGAGTATGTAAACTACGTATATACTGTGAAGTCGGCCTTAAAAGTAAGGCTAAAGTTTGCAAACAGAGTTATGATGTTTTGAGATTATGGTGATCAGACAACTGTCAAGATGATAGATAAATAAATAAATAAAATATGCTTTAGAAAAATGCTTGAAAAAAAGATCTTACATTCAGGTCAATAAAAAATGCCTGGTGAAATTTGAAAGGGTTTTCCGGTAGTCGTTTTCATTCTCATGGTCTTGAACACAATTTAAAGTTGTCCTACCTTTAGCCCCTGCCATGGCAAACTCCCCCGAAGGAAATACATGAACATGTGACCTAAGGCCTCCAGGTCATCTCGTCGGCTTTGCTCTACATCAAAAAAAACGTTTTATAATGAACAGGTTTCAAGAGCCAGAACACCAGACAAAAAGGTGTCATCCCAAAGCGTACCTTTGCCCAGATGTGTGTTGATGGACATGTAGCGGGCAGTACCAGTCAGGCTCTTATGTTCCCGGTATGGAATGTGTTTTTTGGTCTCAGGGTCAATGTACTCTTTGGCCAGGCCAAAGTCAATGATGTGGATGATGTGTTCCTTTTTATTTCCTTGGCGCCCGATGAGAAAGTTTTCAGGTTTTACATCTCTATAGATGAGGTTTTTAGAATGCACATACTCCATTCGAGATATCTGTTGACAAAGGGCAAATGTCAGCAAATAGCAAGAGATAGGAAACAATAAAAAGCAGAAACCTATAATAGCGCCATGTCCAACTAGCTTGGGTATGATAATGTTATATGATATATATGATAATTGTACTAGCATTCTTCCTGCTATCTCTCAAGACGTCGTTTGAACAAAGCATCGATGCTTAAAGCTTCACTCAAAGCGATTCAACCCCATTGTAAATGGCCTTTAGTTTCATATAGCAGACGAACACACTAATATATGACAAGTGAAATTACGTTTATAGGATTTACAGAAAGTGTCTAATAATTATTTAAACAAGAGTAGGATGGTGCATAAATTTGGGCACCCTTGTTGTTTTATTGATTTGAATACCTTTAACACTAATTATTGGAACACAAAATTACACTGACCCTTGACTTGTATACACAAGCAGGAAGGGGGTTCACTCTGCATTGGTTCATCACCGACACACTTCACGGAACCACAGTGTTCCATATACAAGTGAATGAATGACATCAGCTCTCGTTAGCATACACACAACAAGAGTACAGCCTTGTGAGGAGCAATGCAAGGTAACGTAGTAGACATTAGGAGGGAAAAGATCATTGCAAAGCCAAATGCCACACCCCCGCAGTGGCAATAGTCGGGCTTCAAACAGAAATACACTGACCAACTTCTAACATATCCACCCGAAGCAGTTTTACTATCTGGAAAAAAATACACATCCAGATACAGAGGATTCGTTCCGACAGTTAACACTACACACTACACTGTACTTTGCTACATCAGAGAAGAAATGATGCTCTTTAATAAAGTTGAACAGCCAGCATTTCAAGAAAAGCTGCAAACATTTGACATACAGTACCAAATGTGGACAACTACGCCACAACATAACACAAAAGATTGTCTCTTTTACATGAAAATACTACTTTATTTACAAATATAACAATTTTCACATTTAGAACTGAACTGTATGTGTGCACACATTTGCACGAATGCATTAAAATTACCCCCCAATGTGTAATCTCTTTGATGCTACAAGACTCCATGCCTTTTCACTTTCTAGTTGGTGTACATGTATGGAAAAGATGCAGGCCGAGTTCTTATAAAATGCACTTCTGCCACCTTGTGTGGCCTTTTTTCCCCCAGCTTAAAACTGCACCAAACTTGCTCTCCTCTATTGTGGAGTTGCGTCATCACCTCTTTTTGCCTCTAGCACAAAAATAAATGTAAGACGTATAAATGCGTCTTTAGGAGCGAGTGGTCGGGTTGACAAAAATGTAGAACTACGTCTTGGTAGCGAATGAGTTAAAAGGCCAACATGTGAACAACTCACCAACTGGATTGCAATCATTAGGACAGTCTTCAATGAAAAGGTCCTGTCACATAGGTCAAAGAGGTCCTCCAGACTCGGGCCCAACAATTCCAGAACCATGGCATTGTATTTCCCACAGGGCCCAAAGTAAAAAACCTGGGGGACACCTTCGGCTGTAAAACATAGAAAAGGCAAATATTCAGAGTCCAAAAGACAAATATAGTCAATATAAGTCAATAGAAGACTGTATACTGGTCTGTACTGTGGAAGCTGAGACAGCAATACTGTTTGTTATTGCTGCCTCCTTTGACAAATGATATTTACATACTGTATAGAGTTGGGTTCAAGGTGAACATAGACCTGTGGGAGGTGGTGCACCAAATGAAATTAGAGAAAATACAGAATGCTTGGGAAAGAGTGGAAAACTAAAATTGAACTCGCACATGCAGTTTTCACAAACTAAAATGATATGCTGTCACACAGAGGTTCAAAATCATTCAGTCCTTTAAAGGGGGGCTATTGTGCTCATTTTACAGCCCTTTGTATTGAGTTGTGGACTCCTATAGAGGAGCTACTTACAATAACCTGCACTGAAAACTTTCTAGATATTCCAGAATTTAGATTTCAGAATCTATTCCAGCTGTATTTCCTTGGATTTCCAAAAAAGTCCACATCCACAGCGGGCACGCCCACTCCTCTGCAAATGGTCTCACTCCCAAGCACTCTCGAGGACCTCCAGACTACTGCAGAACCCCACTTTCTAATTTTGTCGGTGTACGAGTTGATAATAAATGAACTTATTTGCGGGACTACCCGTGTTTAAAAAAAAACTTTGATCCCCCGTTTGATGTGGAAAAATTTCGCAACTACAGACATGACTACAGGTGAGCTTGTAATTTGTATGCATGTTAATACCATGGCATAGAACAGAGGATTTTCTAAGTGTGGCACAGTGAGCCTCCTCTCAGAGAACATAACATGGTTGGAAATACTCCTAAAAAAACGCAACAGATTTTTCTAGAGGATATTATGTGGTGTCTTTCTTTTTTAAATAAAAAAAAATCATCAAAAGTTAGATTTGCACGTTTCAAAAATATGACTTTATTTTTCTCAAGCTGAAGTAGATTCCTTAAAGAATTCTGGCACTTCCGCACTTGGCAAAGCCCATGCATGGAGTAATAATCCCCACAGGTGGACTTGTATTGTGGGATGTACGCTGGCACAATACATGCTCTTGCCAGCATAAGGACAAGTAGGAGTCACGCTGTGCTCCATCCTGTGTTTCTGGACATCATTATCCAGTTCTGTGGGTTGCTAATTGTACAGTGGCACCTCATGCCTGTGGGAAGCGTACAATGTGCTGGTTTGGAGATATTGTAAATAAATTGATAAATGGTTATTCAACAGAAAACACTTGACAGCAGATATCCTTGTCTGCAACAGAAAGCCTTATGTATCCGATATTTACAGTGTAAGAACATGCAACCCTTCTTAAGGTCGATGTCATTGATATCATACGTAAGAGATCATTTATAGTTTCTGTGGGTTTTCTTGCTTTGTTTGGTACATGAAAGGGCACTAAATAGAGTATACAGGAAGTGTATATTAATCACACGTTTTAGCATATGAGGCTGCACTGCTCCTACACAATGCCAAAATCATACATTTGTGGAGATCAAATTATGTTTAAAAATCTATTTCTTACATTTGGTCAATATGAAGTGCGTGTTTCAATTTGTGTGCTGGCAGTGGTTAAGGATCTGGTATAATGTTTCGTTCCTGCAAATACCCAATCACAAAAGTATCCACCTGACCTTGAACAAACCTACTGCTCTTCCCAGACACTACATCAATTGTGCAGTCGCGAAAAGACATGACAGTGAAACTACTTTTGCAGATTGCCCACAGAGAAATAGTCCTCATGTTTGAAAGGACAAGCACAATCGCTAACTGAATAACCCGTATTAGTACCAAGCGACGGCTGGTTGCATGCAGAAAACAACACTTGATCGGGCAAGTGAGTCAATGCACATTAATTCAGAAATTCTACAGGCACTATGACAACAGCATCGGCTGTACAGAATGAGGTGCAGCAGTGATGTCACATTATCCCATCTGGAGGAGAGACATGAGTCAGATTAGTACTAAGAAAGGCAGACCTACTCTCTAAATATTTAATGAATTTCCGCACAGTTGCCCTTTTCTAGCCCTCGTCTTTGCAAAACAAAAGATAAAAGACAAAAGATATGCCCTCCAAAATGTAAAGAAACCACGCCACAATTTACGCTTAACACTTAGAGTACATAGACTAGTTGAAAATGGAGCTTTTATTATTTTTACAATATATACAATGTACACAATATAGCCAACCTCTCTCTGGCTCACATCCACAAATACTATACAGTAGTTTATCTCAGTATTCTTGTGATAGTAAGAGAGATGTATCAGCAAACCATGGAGATGCTGTTATGACAGGCTTACACATTCTTAACCGACTTAAAAGAACCCACAAAAAGTACAACTCTGTTTAGCGACAGGTCTAGTGTGAAGCAAAATGCTAGTCAGTCAGAGCATCCACCATGCTGTACAGCATACTTGAGGAAAAAATAGCCTTGGCCATGGCACACAAGTTAATTTTATTGTTTATTGTTGCTGCCCGAAATGCTTGATTTTGCAGCAGTTTCTTAAAAAACTTGCCACAAACGTGACGATGGCCTGAGCCTTTGAGGTTTATGTTTTGTTTTTCAGCAATATTAGTCAGTTACTACTCCAGCCAGTAGATCTTGATCTGCCAGTAGCTCCTAAACACTTTTCAATTAGCTCTCCAAACACTTTATTCATTTATCATAAACTCCTACACCCACAAAATTAGAAAGTGGGGTTCGTTGGTAGTTAGGAAGCACTTTGGGCGTGTGACCAAAGCACGCCCACAGTGCAGTGGGCGTGCCAAAAAAACCCGGCTGCTAGAATATGATATGAATGTGCAGAAATGGAAAATGTCAACAAACTGTTGTGGCTTAAAAAAAATCCTTTTCCATCATCCTAAACATTCTCCTTTCGCCTCCAACCAAAGTCATAAGTAAAAGTGCAAGCAATGATTTGTTTTGGTTTTAATTTCCAACGTCAGTCAGCTGGTCTGAGGAAATCGAGACAAGCGGCTTCCACTGTACGTGTTTAACCAATCCACATCACAAAAGGTCAATCAAGAGATGAGTTTCCAACAGAAAACCATCCTCCTACAGTATGAAATGCATTAGCTCTGC